>NC_045782.1:44092276-44696122 GCF_008692025.1 Phocoena sinus | reverse complement strand
CAGAGCCTCTTTCTTTGGCCTCGTAGACCTTCTTCCCTGGTGTTCTTCCACCTTTCTGACAAACCGTCCTTTTTCCCCCGGGAGACTTGGACTTTCCCAGGGTCTCATCCTCTCTGAAGCTCAACGCCCCTGCTCTGTACACCTCCACATGCCCACCCTCTAGTCCACTCCATCTCTGGCCACTCCCCTGACCATCAAGCTTCCCACGGGGCCAGTGGTTGACATCTCCTCCTAGTGGTCCCCCAGGCCCCTCAAACCAGCTGCGCCACCGAGACTTTGGCTCCGCCCTTATCTTTCTCTGGCTTTGTCTCTGTCAGCCCGCGGCACCCATATCCCCCTGGGTACCTAATCCAGGAACCTTATCTTCCACTCTTTGCCTCAATCCCCATAGCCAATCAAACAAGTAAAGTACATATCACAAATATTATTATTAATGACATTTAGTACATTCATAATGTTGTGCAAACATCACCTCTGTCTAGTTCCAGAACATTTTCTTCATCCCAAAAAACAAGTCCGTTTGCATACACTAAATATTTCTCAAGTCCACCCCTTCCCCTCAGCACCACTGCATCTGCCTGAGAAGAGGCTGCATCAGCTTTCACCTGAACCATCGTCCACGTTGTTACAGGCCTCCAGTCTCTCCTCCAGCCCACAGTGATCTTTCTAAAGCTCCAGTGTCATCCTGTTACCGCCTCCCTGGCAAAAGCCTCAGGACAGGTCACAGCTTGTCAGCATAGTGGGCAAGGCTCTCTGTTCTGCCCCCTCCTACCTGGCCCCCTGGACCCTCCAGCCTCACACTCTGTCTCCTGTAACCACCAGTGCCCAGAATGCATTGATTTCTCATGCCTCTGTGCCCTGGTACATGCTGTTCTCCTGCCCCGAGCACCCCACCACCCTTTCCTGTCCTGGTCCAAGGCTCAGTTCAGGGGTCACTTCCTTCAGGCTTCCCTTGGCCTCTCCTGGGCAACCCTTCCTCCTGGTGCTTACATGATTGTACTCCAGCTATCTGGGTCCCCACCAGCCTGCACAGTCTAGGACAGCAAGGATGCTTTCTTATTCACCTTGTAATCCCAGCACCTGACACAGGTGCTCAAGAAATGTCTCACTGAAAGGGACTCGAACTGAACTTGGAGGTGCTTGAGACTCAGATGAGCTGGGTCAGCACACTCCATTCTGAGCACCGCAGTTCATCAGAGCCTCCATGCTTCATGGCTCCCTGGATTTTCCTGACAATGATGGGGGGCCCCTCCTTCTCTACCCACTGCCCCCTTTCTTTCTGAGTCATTTCCAGGTTGAGGGCCGAGTGGCTGGCGGGGTCATGATGCCTCATCTTCCCTGGAGCATCAGCACCTGCTGGCCCGTAGCCTGAGGCAGAGGGAAGCAGGTCCCTTTGTTTCAGGATCTGGGGATTTGGCGCTGTGGTCGCTAGGTGCCTTATCTGTGCTGTGGTGACTTTGTTACTTGGATCATCTCCATCAGCCCCTCGTCTCTCCAGGTTGAAAAGATCTGGCCTCTTCAGGCTATTCTACAACCCCGTCCTTCCATTACAGTTCTGAACGTTTTGTGTCCTGTCTCCAAAGAAACGCATCAGAGGTGGTTCATGGGCCCCCTGACACCCATCTGTGAACCTGCGGGAGGCCCGGATTGTAGCAATCACTCTATCGTGTAAATAATGAGACCTACACCCAGGTCTTATTACTGGCTGTTCCTGGAAAGTTTATTCACAAAGAGGATAATATTTTCCATATTATCTTAATAATCAGGTAGAGATTTTTTTTTAATTTTTTAATATTTTATTTACTTTTTTATACAGCAGGTTCTTATTAGTTATCCATTTTATACATATTAGTGTATACGTGTCAATCCCAATCTCCCAGTTTATCACACCACCATCAGCCCCCCGCCATTTTCCCCCCCTGGTGTTCTTACGTTTGTTCTCTACATCAGTCAGGTAGAGATATTTGAAGGTTGGGTGGTGTGTTTGTTATCTATTGCTCCTTAACAAATTATCCCAAAACTTAGTGGCTTAAGATAACAATTTATTATCTCACAGTTTCTGAGGGTCAGGAATCTGGGAATGGCTTAGTTGGGTGGTTCTGACTCAGGGTTTGTCAGGATATTGCAGATAAAATGTTGGTCAGGGTTACAGTTATCTGAGGGCTTGTCTGACGCTGGGGAATCTGCTTTTAAGCCCACTCACGAGGCCGTTCCTCACCATGTGGGCCTCTCCATAGGGGTGCTCATGACATGGCAGCTGGCTTTGCCCAGAGTGAATGATCCCAGAAAAGGAAAGAGTGACCAAGATGAAAGTTGCAATGTCTTTTATAAACTAATCTCAAAGGTCACCTACTAGCACTTCTGCTGTATTGTTGGTCATAAGACCAACCCTGGTCTGATGTGGGAAGGGACCGTATGTGGGTGTGATAACCGAAGGCAAGGCTCACGGGGGCCCGTCTTGAAGGCTGGATACCAGAAGGGTGGTGGTCATGGTGATAAAATCTAGGCTGTGGTTCTGTTGCATCACATCAATGAGCTGGGATCTGTATCTTTTTTTTTTTTTAATATTTATTTATTTTTGGCTGTGTTGGGTCTTCGTTTCTGTGCGAGGGCTTTCTCTAGTTGTGGCAAGCAGGGGCCACTGTTTATCGCGGTGCGCGGGCCTCTCACTATCGCGGCCTTTCTTGTTGCGGAGCATAGGCTCCAGACGCGCAGGCTCAGTAGTTGTGGCTAACGGGCCTAGTTGCTCCGCAGCATGTGGGATCTTCCCAGACCAGGGCTCAAACCCGTGTCCCCTGCATTGGCAGGCAGATGCTCAACCACTGCGCCACCAGGGAAGCCCTGAGATCCGTACCTTGAATAATTTTTTTAATATAAATTTATTTATTTTTGGCCACATTGAGTCTTCGTTGCTGCGTGCGGGCTTTCTCTAGTTCCAGCGAGCAGGGGCTACTCTTCATTGCGGTGCCCTTGGGCTTCTCACTGCGGTGGCTTCTCTTGGTGTAGAGCACGGGCTCTAGGTGCATGAGCTTCAATAGTTGTGGCACATGGGCTCAGTAGTTGTGGCTTGCGGGCTCTAGAGCGCAGGCTCAGTAGTTGTGGGCTTAGTTGCTCCACTGCATGTGGGATCTTCCCGGACCAGGGCTCGAACCCACATCCCCTGCATTGGCAGGGGGATCCTTAACCACTGTGCCACCAAGGAAGCCCTGTATCTTGAATAATTTTTTAAAAATGCTTTTCCTTCTCCTGTCCTGCCTTCTGTTTTTTTCTTTTTTTTTTTTAATTCTTTTGGCCGCACCGCACAGCATGTGGGATCTTAGTTCCCCAACCAGGGATCGAACCCATACCCCCTGCAGTGGGAGTGCAGAGTCCTAACCACTGGACCGTCAGGGAAATCCCATGTCCTGCCTTCCTTTCTTCTTCCTTGTCTGCTCCCGCTGGCCATGGAAGTGTGTGGTTCCTACCAGTGAATCAGCTGCGTTAATTTATTAAGCAGATGTATATTAGATTTGCTTAGAAAAGCAAGGTAGGCAGAAGCGTCTTGTGTTAGTGCACATCATCCTCTCTAAAAAACTGCTACCTGATGCTTTAGCCAAGTTTGCTTTAAAATTGTTAAACAGTGGTAGAGCTCCCTAGGGATGGTCTGTAGGAGACCCAGGCAGGGCTGGCACTGAGGCTGGAAGGCCTGGAATAGGGAAGAACCGTGAAATGCAGACTGTGAGCTCTAGGTGGGCAGAAACTGTGCCAATCTTACCCTTCTCTGAACCTCCAGTACTGGGTCCGGTGCCTGGCACAGAGACACCCCCTTCAATGTCTGCTGAATGAATGGTACTGAGGAAGCAGGAAGGAGGTGTCAATCAGGGGCCAGGCATCGGGCAATACAAACCTGCCCCTTCAGTGCTCTCAGCCACCTTGGTTCCGTCATTGTTCAAGATTAAAATACCAGGGAAGGCAAGTATTAGTGTTCCTACTTTATAGGAGGAGAGGTGGTAGTCTGGAGAGGTTAAGTAACTCCCAATGACGCCCAGCTAATGACTGTGGGATCAGGGGTTTGGACTGGGTGTGCCTGACTTGCTTTCTTCCTGTACCCAGTTCTGTGTCCCAGTCTGGGGTGTACCAGCCATGGGTATGCATTTCATTCAGGATGATGACACTGAAGTAGCCCAACACAGTGGGATGACTAACACCGGGAGTCTGGAGAAGTTGCTGTAATTCACCTGGGAAACTAAAAAATTATTGGGTTTTTATTTTTTTTCTGAAAAAATTGACTAGAAATATGATTTCAAGAAAGACCTTTAGAGACCTCAAGACTCAAGAGTTGGTATTATATCTGTGACTGACAGAATCTAGCTAACATTTTGCAAGCAATTCATCTGTGCCAGGAACTGTGCTCCAAGAACTTAAACTCAGGTTCTCATTTACACTTACTGTTATTATGTCCATTCTATGGATAAACAAACTGAGGCTCAGAGAAGCTCAGTAACTTACTAAAAGCCACACAGTTTGTGAGCAGAGATGGGATTTGGCCCAGGAAGTCTGACTCTGCGCTCATCTTCTGCTCTTCACCATCTCCTGATAGAATCACTGTACTAAACAGCATGGCTTAAAATGAAGAAGGAGGTACTGAAGGAGTAGGGAGACCTGCCTGTCCCTACCTGGGATGGGAACATATCAATCTACGGGAAACTAAACATGGTTCAAAGAAACTTCTGTTCCGAGAGCTCACCCAGCAAGCTCCTCAGACCAGGAGCTAATAAGGAATGCAGTAAGACAGAAAAGGGGATTCTAAAGATTACTGCTGTAAGAAATAAATTTAAACAATCATCTTGTTTCATCTCATGACTAATCAGATGCCATTTTTTGTTAAATTAATTGCTCAGAAAAAAAGGCACAAGGATGGACTGTTGTATTCAGTTTAAAACCTGAGACATATTATAGACAAGTTAAATTCTAAGGTGTTCAAAAACGGTTTGACCTTATTAAAAGAGAGAGAAAGAAAGACCATTTTTTGCCAGTATCTCTGGCCAGCTACCTTGCTATACCTTTTTTTGTTTGTAAAATGATTTGGGACCACTTGTAAAAAATATGTATTATTGTTCAATAGGATAAAATAAATAAGGAAATCAGAATGAGAGGAAAATATGGCAGTCAAATAAAACTGTGACTCTTTTAGCACAGAAAAATGCATCCCAAAGGTTGCTAGAGGTAAAATTTGGGGCTTATACTTTTTAGCAGCCAAAGCAAAAACGGGAAGCAAGATGCATGAGAAAAAGTGGTTTCAAGTTCTCACCCATCTGGTGAGGCTTCTGACTTCATCAGCTAGAAAACACCAGTTGAGACTGTGCTAATTTGTTCAGGCGGGGGAGTGGGTGGGTGGAGTGGGGCTGGGGGAGTGGCTGGACGTGAGCATGTGATTTCAGTATGGTGGTAGCCATCATTTATCAAGCAATTACCGTGTACCAGGCACTGGTACACCCAGGAAATCACTAGGTAGTTTCCTGCTCGTCTTCTGTAAGTCTTACAACAACTTACTACGTAGGTATTATAACTCCATTTTATAGATGAGAAAGTTGAGCTCAGAGAGGTTAATCACCCAAGGTCACACAGTAAGTGATGAGCCAGGACTTGAACGTTTGTCTACTTGAATCCTATGCTCTCTCCAGGGGCCACCATGCGGCAGCTCACAGGCTGCATACATCTTATGGACATGTTTTATTTGTCACACTCCGAAGACTGCCACCTTGTCATGGTGGGAATATGAGCAGCTTAGTATCAGCTGCCTCGTGCTTGACCCGCCACACACAGTCACTACTCACTACTCACCTGGGACTACTCACCTGGACACTATACTGCATGGATGTGATGATACCAATCTGATGTGGTGACGTTGTTTCTGAGATAACAGGTGTGTCTGCTCTCCTCCCCTTGGCCTTTAGCTTTCACCATCAACAGCATCCACATGCAGATCCTGCCGAAGCAGGAGGTGCAAAACGGGGAGAACCTGACCCTGCAGTGCGTCGTGGATGTCAGCACCACCTCGAGTGTCAAGCCTCAGCACCAGGTGCTGTTCTACAAGGATGACGTGCTGTTTCACAACGTCTCCTCCATGGAGAACACAGAGAGTTATTTTATTCCCCAAGCCCGGGTCTATGACGCAGGGACATATAAATGCACTGTGATCCTGAACAACAAGGAGAAAACGACTGAGGAGTACCCGGTGTTGGTGAGAGGTGAGTCCCTGGAATGGAACACAGCTCAGGCAGGTGAAGCGTGAACACATGCAGGAGCCAGCATGGTGATCGAACGAGTCGTAACACCGGACCTACCTGCCCGTCCATCATCCTTCTCACTCATCTGCCCGACACTTTCCTAACCTGGAAATGCAGGCATTAGGCATGCTCCCAGTACACCAGGCTTTTCCTCACCTCCAGGCCTTTGCACATGCTATTTTCTCTCCCTGGAATACCCTCTTCATCTCGTCTCCTCGGGAACTATTTCTCCTTCAACACTCAACTCAATGATCTCTTCTCTGACACTTTCCCAAACAAAACTGATCTCCCCCATGGTCCCAGTCCTCACAGCTCTTATGCTTTCTCTGCGTTCAGTGGTATTGGTATCAAGGTCATGGGGCTGAGTGTTGACTCTGGATTCTGCAGTCACTCTGCCTAGATTCCAATCTGGACAAGTCCCTTAACCTCTCTACACTTTAAAATTCTCATCAGTAAAATGGAGATAATAATACTACAGAGCTCAGGAAGTTATTAAGAGGATTAAAAGATATCCTGTTAGTAAAGAGCTTAGTGCAATTTCCAGCACATAATGAGTTTCCAATAAGCGGCAATTACTATTTGACTCGATATTGCAACTTTCTCACATATCTGTCTGCTCTTCTGGATTTTGAGATCCTGAGGGAAGAGATGGTGTTTGGTCTAATTTTGTATCTCAAACAAACAAACAAAAATCTGGCTCACAGTAGGCACTCAATAAATGACTGTGGAATAAATTAAACAGTTGAAAACAGCAAGTAGAAATAGAGATGGAAAAACAAGAGAAATATCATTGTGGGAAATTTGGGTCATAGAGTTCCATCCGTCCATTCATTCATCGATTTACTCCTTCAAGAAGCATGTCCCAAGGCTGCAAGTCAGGAAAAAAAAATAGGTGCTAGACATGAAAATGCATCAGACAGGTCCTAGCTCTGGACGCAGTTACAGTCCTGTGGGGAAGAGAGACATGTAAACAAATCATTGCGGTCCAACAGTCATCTGTTCTGAGCGCCTTGGGAGCACAGCGGTGGGAGGAAACAATTCTGCCTAGTGAAGTTAGGGACGGCTTCCTGGAAGAAGGGACACTGGGTCCAGATATAGAAGATCGTGTGGGAATTTGCTTGATGGTGAAGTGGGGCAGAGGACAGAGAAAAGGGATGTAGCATAAAAGTGAAAGCGCAGAGCTGAGAAAGAGGTTGCCAACCCAGCAGAGTGCCCCTCAGTCAAATTCTCCACCTCCTGAAGACAGGTCTTCATGTCCTGTCTCTAAAACAGAGATCACTGGGAATCTGTGTGTACCCTTGAAGGTTGCTTTGTTTTTTTTGGTTTTTTTATAAATTTATTTATTTATTTTTGGCTGCGTTGAGTCTTCGTTGCTGTGCACGGGCTTTCTCAAGTTGCGGTGGCTTCTCTTGTTGCGGAGCATGGGCTCTAGGCGCACGGGCTTCAGTAGTTGTGGCTCATGGGCTCAGTAGTTGTGGCTTGCGGGCTCTAGGCGTGCAGGCTCAGTAGTTGTGGCACACGGGCTTAGTTGCTCCACAGCATGTGGGATCTTCCGGGACCAGGGCTCGAACCCATGTCCCCTGCATTGGCTGGCGGATTCTTAACCACTGAGCCACCAGGGAAATCCCGGTTGTTTTGTTTTGAGGATTAAATGGGTAGCAGATGAAGCCTTCTTAGTGATGGAGTGTTGGATGAATGAATGGCCCGTCGTGTGCGAGGTGCTTGCCCAGACCATCCTTAGAAAGAAGTAACCCTTTCATCAAACAAGAAGCAGGAAGAACCAGTGGGCAAGTGTTTGGGGGCGTTTTCCTTTCAAAAGCATACAACCTCTGGCCACCTTCCTGTCAGGCTTTGAGGCTCACAGGGGAGAACGTGACTATATCACCCCCCAGGCCAGTTCCTCCCTGGGTGTCCTCTGGTCTGTCGGGGCATGGCTGGCCAGACATCCCTTTGTGTCACCAGGGGCAACAGCCACAGGGATGCAGACCAGCCCTCCTCCATCTCCACTGCGGACAGGGGAGGAGCCAACAGGTCCAGGTATTCACGTTAGTGATGAGGAAAGATTGGCGGGCCAAGAGTTTGGGAAATGTACGTCGAAAAGAAATGCGCTGGCAAACTTGGATGATTTAATGGATACAGTTTGTGAATTCAGCCCTGTGCCTCCTTGACAGCTGCTGACATAACTGTCATTTCTGCACTTTTGAGCTCACTTCTGTGATCAGAATGGTCATTCATACTATTGTTACCTCCAGTAATAAGGAATACCACTTACCAGGCCCTCATGAGATAAACAATTCTAAGTGCTTTACGCATGTTGTGTTTTCCTCCTGCAGTTGCACTGGCAGATAAGCCTGGTCCCTCCCATGTACAGGTGTGGCTGCTGGCACTCGGAGAGGTTGGGTGGACTGGTCCCGTAGAAGGCAGAGCCAGGGTGAGAACCAAGATCTATCTGACTCCACAGTTGGCCTGTCCAACTCTTGATTATTATGATAGGTTTTTGAAGTAGACAAAAGGCAATTCATTCATTCATCAACCATTTATCGAGTGCCCACTCTGAGCCAGGCTGAGGACCCAACCATGAATAAGACATGACCCCGTCCCTTGCGGAGCTCGTGTGGGGCAGGGCAACACCTTTTCAAACAGCTGCCACCAGGAGTAACAGCAGTGGTGACAACACAGTACAGATCTCCTTCCCAAGAGGACAGCCCTCCATCTCTGACCTGGGTGGGTCAAGAAAAAAGGTTCATGAGTCTTAGGTGACTGGGGGAGGTGGCACATCCAGGAAGAGTCAGTTTTAGGATACAAGCAAGTCTGTCTGACTCCAAGGTGGAGTTCATGATCCCCAGACCACGGGGGCTGGATGGGACATCTAGTCTCAGCCAGGCTCTCCTGGCTCCCCTGAATCTGACCTTGGCTTACCACCCATTGTATTTTCCCCTCCAGCCCTTCCTCGGCTCCGGACGGCCCTCCTGAAAGCCACTCCTGTCACTTGGCACAAGCAGATCCCCATGCACATGTGCGCCCTGAAATGCCTGTCCTTAGCCCTCATCCCACCTCATGTGTCCAAATAACCCCCTCCCTTCAAGATTCCTCTAGGGTCTTCTCTGATCCCCCCAGGCAAAGAGGGCCTCCTCCTTTCCCTACTGCTCCGTCACTCACTGTCTCTATGACACACTCTGATGCTTGGTTATTTTCAGCTTTGCTTTTTGAACTGAGAGGCCATGCCTCCCTCCTCTCCCCCGACCCCCCAACCTCTGGCTCTGGAGTCACACAGACCTGGAGTCAAGTCTCAGCTCTGGGGCTTGACGGCTGTGAGCTTTTGGATGAGTCTTGAACCTCTCTGAGTATTACCTTCTTCATCTGTAAAATGGGCATAACTTTCTCTTTCCTGCCCACCCAAGAGTTTTATTATGAGAATTAGAAAATCGGGTCATGGATATAAAGTCAATCCTAGCTTGTGGTAGGCATTCAATAAATTATAGCAACAATCACAAAAATATCCATAAATACTGGCTGTTTATTTTGTTTTTAACTCTATCAGTTGCCTTCCCAATGGAGTTATAAACATTGAAAGCACCAACCACATCGTAAACATATTTTATATTTTTCAAAGTACTTGGTACGGTGCTGGAAGCATACTCGCTCAGTAATTACCTGGTAGGTAGCACTGAGGTTCTGGGAACAAAACAAAAGAACCCTCAGATGGGTCAGCCACAGTGACTCAGCTGAGGGGCGCTTGTGCCACTGGAGCGAACATACTAACGGACTTTCTCTTCCCCCAAAGGAGTGTCCGATCCCAGGGTGACGCTGGACAAGAAGGAGGTCATAGAAGGCGGGGTCGTGATGGTCAACTGCTCTGTCCCAGAGGAAAAAGCTCCAATACATTTCACAATTGAAAAATTCGAACTAAATGTAAAAGGCGTCAAGCAAAAAAGAGAAAAAACTTCCCAGAACCAGAATTTTGTGACGCTGAAATTCACAGTTGAGGAGCAAGACCATGCTATATGGTTCCAATGTCAAGCGAGGATCGTTTCCGGGACCCACGTGGAGCCCTCTAGATCCATCAGGAGTGAACTGGTCACCGTGAGGGGTCAGAGTCCTACTCTCCTTTTTATCATTCTTTCTGGTTTGCTGGTTTGGTCTGGGGAGGAAGAGCCCAGAATTGGAAAGGGGCTGGGGCCTTCTGGCTGGACTGCTGTCTCAAGACTGTTCTTAATCACTTTATGTTTTTCAAACTTTCTGACTGTGACACAGTTAAAAATATATATATACATATATATTTCCCAACAACACGTAACCTTAATATATGATGCATTTTGCTATTTTTCTTTCTATTCTCTTTCAGTTTTTTAAAGCACTGGCCTCGACTCCCTGAAATGATGCCTTGTGTGACCTGCAGTTTGGAAACCATGGCTTTAAGCCAGTGAGGATCAGACACCAGGAAGTAGGATCTGGAGGGGATCCAGAGGGAAGGGGGGCCAGGTCCTCAGCCTTTGCCGCCCAGGTTTTTTTTTTTTTTTTTTTTAATTTATTTATTTTGGCTGCGCTGGGTCTTAGTTGCAGCACGCGGGATCTTTTTTAGTTGCGGCATGCGGACTTTCAGTCGCGGCATGCGTGTGGGATCTAGTTCCCTGACCAGGGATCGGACCCAGGCCCCCTGCATTGGGAGCGTGGAGTCTCACCCACTGGACCCCCAGGGAAGTCCCTCTGCCTCCCACATTTGATGAGGGACTCCACTCTTCTACCCACCCTTCCATCCCCAAGACATTGGACAAATAGGAAGCAAATGAGGTGACCTGAGAAATGCTCTCAGGAGAGAAAGGCAACAGCAGAGGGGAGCCTGGGTGTCAGTGTCCAGGACAGAGAGAGCTCAGAGCTCCAGGTTAGGCAACCAGCAGCTCCCGGTGACCTGAGAGGGAAGCAGTTGTGAAGCAGGGAGGAATCAGGAGAAGGCACAGTCTACTGCAGAGAGCCGCAAATGTATTCGGGATAGGAGCCCTAAAGCTTATCATAAACGACCCTCTGCTTTTGGTACCTTACTTCACCTCTGCCCGACGTGCATGCATAATACTTTATTTATGTGTATATATTTACTATATAGTATTATGTATATATAGTATTTCGTATATACGATATGTTTCTTATTATAATACGTGGTGTGGGTTAAATTTTCAGAAAACATGGTACTATATAAAGTATAAAGTGACAGTCTTCATAGTAAGTACCACTACTCAGAGAAAGCCCTTGTGTGGTCTTCTAGACTTGTTCTACTCATTCTTCATGTACATACACAATTTTTGCTTGTTTTTCTTTGCTTTTACAAAAAAATAGGACCAGTCAAACATTCTGCCTTATAACTTCTTTTTAACAACCATAACATATGTGGACTTTTGTCCATATCAGGAAATAGAGATCTTTATCATTTTAGTGGCAACTCGGAATCCTGTGCCCTAATATATTTGCCTCGTTTTCTATTGATGGACATTTAGGTATTTTCCCACTTTTTTGCTATTAAGACAATCTTGCTTATACTTATAACTTATACCTTCTGTACTTTCGTGAGTATTTTATTATTATTTATTGGTCAACTTGTTGATTCAAATGTTTTGTGCATTTTCAGTATTGAAAGATATCGCCAAAGTGCTCCTCCAAATGGATGAACATTTCCATCAAAAGTGTTCCATTTTCCCACATCCTCACCAACACAGAATATTATCAATGTTTTGTTATTTTTGGCAATCTGATTGAGGTGCAGTGATATAGCATTGCTGTGATTTGTATTTCTTTGGTCTTCCGTGAGGTTGAGTATGCTTTTTATGTTTATTGGTCTGTTACATTTCCGCCCCCATAAACTGCTGGTTCGTACACACTTTGCCCATATTTACCACTTCTGGTTGATTTGTTTGAGCCCTTTATAAATTAAAGGAATGTGCTCTTTCTCAGGTACTGTGCAAATATTTTACTCAGTTTGTCATGTGTCCTATTTTTTATTTCCATGAAGAAGCTTTTAATCTTTAGTTAATCAAATTTATGCATCTTTTGGGAATTCCCTGGCTGTCTAGTGGTTAGGACTCAGTACTTTCACTGCCATAGGCCCAGGTTCGATCCCTGGTCTGGAAATTAAGATCCTACAAGCTGCACAGCACAGCCAAAAAAAAAAAAAAAAAAAAAAAAAATCTATGCATCTTTTTTCCTTACGGTATCCAGTTCTGTGATTCACACCTAAAGTTCCTCCACACTCCAAGATTATTAAAGAAAAAATGCACCTATGTTTTCTTTTACTGTTTCTGTGCTTTAATTTTTTTTTTCTCCCGCATTTAGATCTCTGGTGCATCTGGAGTTAGTTAGATGCTCTCTCTTTTTGACTTTTACTCAGGAAAAGACTTTTTTTAAATTATACCTTTTTATTGTGAATTGAAATGACTTTACAGTAAAAAAAAAAAAAAAAGAATATTAAAGTATTATATTACTCTGAATTCACTTTTGGCATTTTTTAATGTTCTTATCTGCATTTTACATAGTTGTAATCTGTGTACATACTCCCTTACGCACTGCTGTTTTTTTGGTGGGAGCAAAGGCCTGGCCCTGTTTCTCTCACCATCTCCTGAAGATCCAACACCCTGATATCTGACCCATATCCATATTTTATTAAAGCAGTGTTTTTCAAACTGCATGAGTCATGAAATCAATTTAGTCTGTCACAACCAGTATTTTTACAAAAGAGGTAGACTAGATTAGAAATCACTTTTGGGGGGCATACAGTTATTTAAATATGCATTTCCACGAAGCTGCACTTCGGAAAGTGATGGAATATCTAGGCTGAAATGCCAGAGGTCCATGAAATGGTGTGATAATTACCTAGGAAATCCTTGGTGGGCAGGGGGAGAGTCTGTTTGTCACTGCTGTGATTATTTCTGAGGTCATTTGAAGAAAGTTCTGTAGATGAGATCTAGGGAAGATGGTTTGGCCTTTGGGAAGCTCAAGAAAGTTAGAGAACTGAAGTTAAGAAGAAGGCTGAAGATGCAAGAATGATCTAGAAGGGTGGGAGCATCAAAGCAGCCTAGGCAACGGTTTTTGAGAGGAAAGGTTGAATTTTTTTAATTAATAAGGAAAAACTGTTGTTGATATGAAAAAGAAAAGAAAAGGGGAGGAAGTGCCTTTCCCCCTCACCCAGGTTTGAACCTGAATCCAACCAGCTTGTCCTCTTCTTGTAGAATCCTTCTCTAATCCCAAGTTCCACATCAGCCCCAAGGGAACGATCATAGAAGGGGATGATCTCCACATCAAGTGCACCATTCAAGTGACGCACCTGGCCCAGTCGTTTCCGGAAATCATAATCCAGAAGGACAAGGCGATTGTAGCACACAGCAGGCACGGCAACGAGGCCGTGTACTCAGTGATGGCCACAGTGGAGCACAACGGCAACTACACGTGCAAAGTGGAAGCCAGCCGCATATCCAAGGTCAGCAGCATCGTGGTCAACATAACAGGTAGGGCTGCTGCTGGAGGGTGTCAGCATGTGGTGGGCTCAAGAAGCTGCTGTGCTGAAATCCAGGATGGGCAGTGAGAGCTGACCCTTCTGCTCCTGCTGGTCTGAATGAATGTGCTCAGGCAGGGCCATGGTGCTGGTGGGGAAAATCAGTACAGAGCAAGTAAACCGCTCACTGTGGTGGTTGAGGGTGCAGGTTGTGGCATCAGATCCCAACCCGGCCACTCAGTACCTCTGTGACCTTGGGTGCGTTATTGACCTTCTCCTTGCCACAACTCTGAGATGGGGATAATGACAGCCCTCTAGGACTCTTACAAGGACCAAAAGACATCACCCTGCCATAAAGGGCCGCATATAGAGTAAGCGCTCAGTGAAGTGTCAGCTGGTGTTTCTATTATTACATCACATTTTTCTTTCCTCTGTGCCAAATACTATGCTAGATCCCTGTATCCGTGTGCCGGTCCTATGACAGGGTCAGGAATGAGAAAGCATGACTAAACTCAAAAATAATAGTCCCAATTCCTCTTTGTTGAATACTGTATGCCTGGTTTACGTACATTTTCATTTCAAGCTCACAACTGTAGTATAAGGTAAGAATTATGATCCTGGCTTTATGGAGGTGGAAGCTGAAGCTGAGAGGTTAGGTCACTCACCCAACAATTAGAGCAAGGGTCACCCCCAGGCCTGTTAGAGTTCCAAACCCATGTACCTAAAAGTTCCGTTGGACTCCTTCCTCCTTTTCCTGGCTTTACTTTTCAAAAAGTACTCTACTTTGGGAATTCCCTGACAGTCCAGTGGTTAGGACTTGGCCCTTTCGCTGCTGGGGCCCAGGTTTGATCCCTGGTTGGGGAGCAAAGATCACGTAAGCCGTGCGGCCAAAAAAAAAAGTACTCTGCCTCTTCCCGTGTATTGTATGTATTCACGCAGTAGAATGTGAGCTGATGGGGGCAGGGACGTTATCTATGTTATCCAGTGCTATATCCTTAACACCTAGAACAGTGCCTGGCACATACTAGGCATTCAATACCTATCTGTTGGCTGAACAGATGAGCATTGGCTAACAGTGTTCCAGAGGCAGAGAGAGTCGGCACTTCTTGGTTCCCAAGTGAAAGTGTGCATTCATTCATCATTTGTTCACTCATTTACTGAAAGCCTCCTCTGTGCCAAGCATAGAGTGTATAGTCACAGTGACAGTCACCAGTATCACAGGTAGGCTGCCAACTACCCAACCAGGTGATTGGCATGTGTTGGACCCTGCTAGCAATTTAGTTTATTATTGAGAATGACAAGTGTTTTGATGGCACATACTGTTCACTGATAAAATATAATTATCTCATTAGAGAACAGTATTCAGTTCAACATATATTGAGCACCTTCTGCAGGCTGGGCAACTTTTGGGGGATAGGGAGCTGCCTAAGGCCAAGCTTTGCCTTCGAAGAATTCACAGACATAAATAGATCATGAGAATGCAATGCAATGAACCACTACATTAAAGGGATGGGTGTACTGCTGTGGGAGCTGCAGGGACCACGTGACAAACACATGGGCCGTTTCACCAGTTAGAGCAGCACCCCGACCCCTCAGGCCAGCCTACCTGAGGGAAACGTAAAGCATCTTTGGACCATAAGATACTATTGTTGTAGCTGATCCCCCACATCCAGAAGTCCAAGTCATGTGGGGACACAAGTCAACCAGGAGATGAGTCGCCCTGGCCCAAGAAAGCAGAGCGTTAGACTCGGCCTGCCTCTCCCACCCCCTCAGCCTGGTGCTCTGTGGTCCTGTTCCACGTAGAGCTACCGGAGCCAGGCCAGGGCTGGCAGGCAACGCCCCCACGTTCAAGTGCTGCAAGCCCTTGGACATGGCTCCAGGCCCACTTACGCGTCTGGTTTTCCACTCCTCTGTTGCTATCAAGCTTCACTGTAAGTGGCTCTATGTAGTGATGCTGGAGAATCACAATAATTTTGTGAACATAAAAATCATTGAATTAGTAATTTGTCTTTGGCTTGAAAGTGGGTTTCCTTCACCCCTCACTGTCCACCTTTTCAGACCCAATCTGCCACCAAGTGCTGCCAGGACTCTCAACTCTGCCCTTTCATCTTGTCTCCACAATCACACCCTAACTCTGGCCCTCACACCAGGATGCTTGCAGGGGTTCCCCAAGCATCTCGGCTCTAATTCATCCTTCAGCCAACCTGTAGGAGAAGCACCTATTCGACATCATTATTACCTTCACCTTGACTCCACCCTCTTCCAAACATCCCATCCCACTCTGCCTGGGGCATCCTTTCCCCTTGGCCACTGGAAAACCTCTGTTGTCCTTAAAGACCAAGCCGCAAATCTCCCTCTAGGCTCCCCCAGGCAGAGTCCCATGGTCACACCTCAGTCCCCATCACACTCTTCTCCTGTCTTCATGTCAACTGTCACTATAAAGATTTAGCATCCTTCTCCACCGCCCTGGGTGAGCTCTTGAAGGACCAGGTCTGTGGCTCAATTCATCTGACAACATTGATACTTAGCACAGAGCCTGGCACATTGTAGGAACTCAGTAAATAATTGTTCAGTGAGTGAACAAAAGACCCATCCTTGTTAACCCCCATGATGGTCCAGCTGGTCTGTTTACGTTACCTCCTTTACAAACAGACATTCCCTGACAACATCGTATTCCTAATTCTAAACCACTGTGCACCCACCCTAGCAAGCTGTTTTATATTTTTTGCATTTTTGTTTACATGTTTTTATTTTTTAATAAATTTATTTATTTATTATTTATTTTTGGCTGCATTGGGTCTTCGTTGCTGTGCACGGGCTTTTCTCTAGTTGCGGAGAGCAGGGGCTACTCTCCATTGCGGTGCGCAAGCTTCTCATTGTGGTGGCTTCTCTTGTTGCAGAGCGTGGGCTCTAGGTGTGTGGGCTTCAGTAGTTGTGGCACACGGGCTCAGTAGTTGTGGCGCACGGGCTTCGTTGCTCCGTGGCATGTGGGATCTTCCCGGACCAGGCCTCGAAGCCGTGTCCCCTGCATTGGCAGGCGGATTCTTAACCACTGCACCACCAGGGACGTCCCTGTTTACGTGTTTTTAAATGTAGAGTCATTGCTGTGGGATTCTTCCTGTCATTTTTTTCACATTTTTTGGTGTTTGTCCAATGAGATCGTAAGGCACTTAAGGAGGTCAGTTTCTTTGGTTCCTTTTCCCCACTCCTAACCTAGAGCTTTTGATGGTGATCTGAAAAGAGGTAAGTCGATGTTTATTATATGGAAGGACAGAGAGATGGAACGTGCCTTAATGAATTAATTATTGGGATATCACCTTACTTGCGGTTTTATTTTATTCCCTGTCAAGGAAACTAGGAAGACACCGTGGACTGGTTATGATGGAAATGAGTTCGATTTCCATCTGTGGAATATCAGTGAAGACGATGACAGTGTTGGTTTTTACTTCCAAACCTCTATGGCAGATAAATTTAGAGCCAAAGGTAGAATTTGGTCCCTGACTCCTAGTTGCATTCTCAAACCTCTAAGAAGGTTTCCTAAGAGAAACTTTGAGTCTCAGTCTCTTTCTTAATATGAAGATAGTGTCAAGCATTACTGGCTCCTTCTTCTTTCTGCATCAAGGGTCATAACCATGAAGTCACTGTACATTTGCTTACACGAAGGATCCAAGTCTCCACAATGGTTAAGTAGTTAATTAGTAATTTCCCTGCTGCTGAAAATAAAGACATTCACCATAATTATAAAATATTGATATAGTTCAGGGGATACTTAAATTAGGAGATGGCAAGACTTCTTGAAATACAGCCTCAGTCTTTACTACTGTTGACATCCAACCTACATTATGGTACTAATAACTCCTTACAGTAGCATAGCATGTTATAGTTTACAAAGTGTTTGACCTTGGGAGGCTTCAGGTGGCATCTTCATTCTTCTCCATGGGGAGTGCTGGAGGGATGGTGGCCAAGCTGCCACTTGTCCCCAACCCCATACCATGACCCTGCTTCAAGCTTGGACTACATCGCCTCCTGCTTCCAGTCTGGGCCCCTCCAACCCCATCCATTCTCCTCCCAAAGATCTCCCTGCAACACACATCCGATGCCATTCCCCTGACCCCGACCCTCCATGGTTCCCACTGCCCTGAGGACATAACCCACGCTTTTTTCTGTGGTTCCCAAGTTCCTTGAAGATATACAAGCCTTCTTCTTCTACTCCCACTATGTGCCAGGCTGCCTGAACTTTGAGGTGCTTGAACCTCCTGCCAGGCCTTCCATATGCTATTCTCTCCGCCTGTGATACTTTCCATCTTTGCCTGGATAACTTCCTCCAGGAGCTCTTTCCTGATTCTTCAAGTCTAGGTTCTGTGTCCCCTCTGTGAGCTCTACTGCAAACACTATCTGAATCACCCGCGAGACTTAAGAACTTTGGAGTCGAGGACTGTTTCTTTTTCATTGCTGTCTCTCCTATGCCAAGCACAGAGATGGCCTGAAATAAATACTTGGGGAATGAAATGAGTGAGTGGATGAATAAATGGGTGAATGTCTGAGTCATTACTTGCTGCATCACAAGTTGCAAAATTTTTCTAATCCATGTCTGTGAAATAAATTGGATTAATGAGGGAGGCAAACCTGCCACTGGAATCCCAGGTGAAGAATGAACCCTGGCTCTTCAATTGTGTGATCGTCAGGTACATGAGAAGCAAAGGAAAACTTTGTGCAGGAAGTTGGGAAATGGTTCTGTCAAAAGCAGCTGGGCCGAAGGCCTCTCCATAAATGGGCTTTCGGGCCGGTACCCAGAAACATCTCACCCCATTCCCACTCACTGTTTTTTTTTTCAGAGCTGTTTTCCAAGCCAAAGCTGGAATCTTCTGCCACACGTCTGGATCAGGGGGAAGGCCTGAACCTGTGGTGCTCCATCCCAGGGGCACCTCCAGCCAACTTCACCATCCAGAAGGGAGGCGTGGTTGTGTCGCAGGCTCAAAATTTCACTAAGATAGCCTCAGAGCGGGACAGTGGGACATACACCTGCGTCGCGGGCATTGGCAAGGTGGTCAAGAGTAGCAACGCGGTCCAGATAGCTGTGTGTGGTGAGTACGTCCTCGCTGGCTCTGAGGGTCTTGGGACTGAATGGGAGAAAGGGAATTTTTTGCCAGGGGCCACCCTCTGTGTTCTGAAGGCGGTTCAGACTGAGGCGGGGTAAGAACCCGGGGGAAAGAGAGAGGAGTGGAAACGAGAGACCAAACAGCAGCAAGTGGGTATTTCTGCTCAGAGTACAGGAGAGAGGCATCAAGGAAAATGTCGTTGGCAAAAGTCACATTCATGGCTTTGTTGTGGCTCTATGCTGATGGTGTGGCCTCTGAATCGGCAAGATTCTGCTGCTTGAACAGGCAGCCACCAAAGGGTCAGGGAGGAAACACTGCTTAGTTGACACTAAACTTTAAGATCTAAGTTCCAGCTTTTGATCCCTATCCTGGCTCACCCGAAGGGCTAGGACTCCCAGTGGGCAGAAGTAGGTACTTGGACCACCCAGAGCCAGGCTTCTTAGACTTGAATGTGCATGCAAAACCGGGCACAGCGCAGGTCAGGATGGGGCCAGGTTTTGCATCTCTCACCAGTGCCCTGGGGATGCTTGTGCTGCTGGGCCCTGGACCACACTTTGAGCAGCGGGGTTCTAAATGGATGTGGAGCACCAGGCAAGCTGTCACCGTCACTGTTCTTACGCATCATGATCCTTCAGTTTAGCCTTCAGTTTAAATCCAGCCAAGATTTTAGTCTCAACCAAAGCAGGGTTTTAGCAGTCATCTACCTCACAAGGAAATAATGTAAGAGACGAATGTGGGTCGTTCCATTGTAATTCTTTTTGTTGTTGTATCTCTCGGGAGGAGGTCGTTTCATTTTATTAGCTTTATAAATAAGCTAATTTCTAAATAATAACCTAGTATAATTCTTGTTTCTGAGGCATGAAATTTACTATCAGGAGAGGCTGAGGCAATGAGAATTTGTTTTAAAATATATTCTGTTTGGGTACTTGTATTTTTTAATATTTTTCTTGTGTCTTTTCTCAATACGAAAAAAAAGATATGAGTGTGTGTGTATGTGCACATAAGATATGTGAAAATACAAGCATATATTTAGGGGGATGTAATGTTCTTCCTGAATTTGTGCCGTCCTTTTTTGTTTATATTACTTTCTTTCCCTCTCCCTCCTCAAGAATCTTAAAGCAGTCCTCCAAAGGTAGATAAGGCAGGCAGGCATTTTAAATTCGAGTAATGACAGAGAAAGCCAAGCCCAGAGTTTGGAGACGGAATCCCTTAGGCTGGATGTTTTGCTTCAGATTGTTTCTCTCTCTCTGTCGTTCTAGAAATGCTTTCCAAGCCCAGTATTTTTCATGACTCCAGGTCTGAGGTGATAAAAGGACAGACCATAGAAGTCAGCTGTCAATCCATAAACGGAACCTCACCCATTTTTTATCAGCTTTCAAAAGCAAGTAAGACTTTGGCGAGTCAGAGCGTGGGCTCCAATGAGCCCGCAATATTCAAAGATAACCCAACGAAAGATGTAGAATACCGTTGCATCGCGGATAATTGCCATTCCCATACCAAACTGGTCAGCGAACTTCTGCAGGTCAAGGTGATAGGTAAGTCATGTGGGAAGAAGAATCCATGTGGGACTGGGGCTTTAGTTCACATTTTCAAAGGTTTGGGGTGGACAAGAGAAGTGGGTGGTACTTGTGCAAAGTCCATGGACGTGACGTGTGGCAAAGCAGACCAAGGCCCAAGTAAATGGAGCCGGAAAATATCTGGGGGTTATCAGTGTGGCCAGTGTCATCCTTTTCCAGAACCTTTCAAGTGAACTGCTGAAATCATAAGCGTAAAGTGTCCCAAGTTGAGGAAGCACAGAAGTTGTGCTTTGGGGCTCCCTTAGCATTTGCTCATGTTTAGATGAACTGACAGTCTTCTCTGAGAATTGTAGACCAGAGCTCTTCTCTACCATGGACCCTCGACGGGGCAAATTCTGTTGTGTGTGGAACCCACAGCAGTCAGAGCTTCAGGCTAACAGTCACTAGGACTCTCATACTCAAGAGAAATATACCATTGTCCTGAGATGGATAGTTTTCCTCAAGCCTCTGTCTTGTACCTTTCCGGAGGCCTTAGGAGTGCCCATTACTTGCATCTCTGAGACGTTCTGCATCTTGTTGTAAAAAGCTTAAAAAGCCTTCCTCTTCATCCTCCTCCTTTTTGTTTAATAACTGCTTGTCTACACGTGCCATGTGGACATCTTGAGTTGGACAGTAGTTTCTCCTACTATTCTTGGGGGGGTGGGGGTGGGTGGGGCATGCCGTGCAGCTTGTGGGATCTCAGTTCCCCGACCAGGGATTGAACCCATGCCCTCTGCAGTGAAAGCCCGGAACCCTAACCACTAGGCCACCAGGGAACTCCCTGATTCCTCCTACTATTAATGTATAGCCTAAGAGAAACAATACTTTTCAAATTAACATCAATATATATTAAGCTTCTCATGCCGTAGGGCATACAGAAAAAGAAGACATATTCTTTGTTTTCAATGATATAATGACAGGATATAAACAATGATATAAACACAGGATCTCCTGATTAAATAGTGAAGAAACAATTTAACATATTTGAATAACAGTGCAAACAAATATAGAAAAAAATGTTACCAGGCAACACATCTTTAATGGTCACATGAGCTCTCCTTACAATGATGGTGATAGGAATTTAAGGCATGAAAGATATCATCTAGCTTGAGTGGGAAGAGCTGGGTCAGGAGCCAGGGTTCAACAGTGGGTGGGCAGAGAGGGCTAGAGATGGTCCCCAGCCTAGTCAAATAGGTGGTCAAAAGGCTCCAGGGAGCAGCTCTAAAGGCTGTGGGTAAGTCAGATGCCTGGAAAGAAAGATTGGGAATGGAGAGTCATTGGATATAAACTGGTAGAGTAACTGAGCCTAACTGTAAAGGGCATCAGCTGCCAGCCTTAGGAGTTGGGGGTTTGTCCTGTGTGCAGAGAAGGGCCAGAAGAGAGAAGGAGGGCATGCTGAGAATGGGGTCTTGGGAAGATTAACCTGCTGGTCCTATCAGTCAGAAGGAGTGGAGACTTCAGACCTTACAGTACCTTAAGAAGCTAACGTAGAAGCCCATGTGAAACTCTTGGTTTGAAGTGAGTCAGTATTAGTGGCTAATATTTACTGAGCTCTGACCACATGTCCAACCCCATGTGAAGTCTGTTAGTAAATTATTCCCATTCATACTTACAATAGCCATGTAAGCCCCATGTTAATATCATCCTTACTTTACGATGAGGCAACCAGGGATTAAGATAAACAGCTGGTGGGCAATAGGGTCAGGAACTGAGGCCAGGCAGTCTGGCTCCTGAGCCTGGCCTGCCACCACCCGCTTGTGCTTCACAAGAAGACAGGCTGTCAGGTCAGGCTGCACCCTCCAGGAGTCTGTCCTTGTGCTTGACCCCCACCATCCCATCCCAGGCCTGGTGCCCCCTTTCGTTGGATCGGCAGCTCCATGGTCTTGGCCACGCCCTGCACTCACACGAGGGTGATTCATAAATCAGATGCCGGTCTGCTGATCGGTTCATTCTGACACTAGCAGGAACATACTTGGGAAGACAGTTTAGGATCAGAATCTTAATGGTTGAACATGGAGTGAAAGGGTCTGTCTATAGGAGCAAGATGAGTTCTTCTTGGATCTGCTGGGAATGAGAGGCTGGCAGGGCTTCTCAGTGGAAATGTGCAGGTAAAAGTCAAGACTTGGAATTCAGGGGAGTAACCTGGACTAGAGCTATATATCTAGGCATTAAATGCCATAAGTTTATGTGTTAAATTCGCAAATAGAAGCTATAATGTAGATGAAATCACCAAAGACGAGAATGGAGACGGCAAACTGAGGACTGAATTTTGCAGAAAGTCCACATTTAAGGGGCAAATGGAAGAAAAAATGGTAAATAAAAAGGGAGTGGCAGGTGAGGAGGTAAGAGAATCAGAGTGTGAGGCTTCACAGAAGCCCAGGGAAAGCTGAGTTCCAAAGGAAGGGCTGGGTGACAGGCGAGAGCTGTAGGGAGGCCAAGGATGGGAAGACGGAAAGAACATCTACCATGGATTGGACCTGCAGGGAACACAGGGATGAGTTAGTCAGGGGTCAGGTCATCTTTGAGTTTCTTCAAAACCAGAGATACAGAGCAGTTTCAGAAGCAGAGGGATAGAAGTCAGGTTTCCAGGCTAATAAGAAAGTGGGAAATGAGGACATGCAGGCAATTGGTTTAGATCATTCAAAGGAGGAGAGAAACAGGACAAGAGCTCGAGAAGGCAGTGCGTCAAGGTTATTTGCTCGTAAGATCTGGAGGTGCCATGCATCTTTGTAAGCAGAGGGAGAGGAATCACATACAGATACAGACACACACACACACTCTCACTTACACACTTACACACAGTCTCACACACAGACTCACCCAGAACAGACCCTAGCAGAACACATAAGTTAATCGTATAGTTGAGCTAAGTGGTCAGTAATACTTGAGGTGGTAAGTGAAGGGAGGTGTCCCTAGCATCCTGTGTCTAATCAATATGTGAGGGCAGGAGGTGTCCATTGCTGCCCTTCTGGGCTAATCGGGGGAGGAACTGTGAAGAATGTGGGATAACACAAGTGACTTGAATAAAAGGCAAAGTCCAAGTCTGAGTCACAGACACAGATAGCTGGTCTTGACCAGTGGCCGTGTCAGGTTCTTCCTCTTCCCCACTTTTCTTCTCAGTGCTAATCCCTTTCCTGCTTTCCAGCCCCAGTGGATGAAGTCAAGCTCTCTATCCTATTGAATGAGGAGGTAGAGTCTGGGAAGCCCATTGTGCTTCGATGCTCTGTGAATGAAGGATCTAGTCCCATCACATACAAGTTTTACAAAGAAAAGGAGGGCAAACCCTTCTACCAAGTCACCTTGAATGACACCCATGCCATCTGGCACGAGCCAAAGGCTAGCAAGGAGCAGGAGGGACGATATTACTGCACGGCCTCCAACAGAGCCAGTCTCTCCAAAAATGTCCTCCAAAGCAACACCCTGACAGTCAGAGGTGAGTCGAGGTCTCAATGGCAAAATGTCGTGTGAGCTCCAAGGGCAAGGCTAGAAAAGCACTTGTCAGAGGAAGTGGGTGGGAGTTTGGTGCATTTTACTGAGGATTAAGGGAACAGCACATTTGCCAGGCTCTTTGGTGTCAGGTAATAAAAATCCACTCAAATTAAGTATAAAACAGGAATTGATTATTATAAGGAATTAGAAGTATTTCACACAGTCCTAATTACAAATTCTCGGTGGAGAGACACCAGCTTGGGTCAAATGTGCGCCCATGGACCACCTGTGGTCAAGAGGAGTGGGTCATGCAGAACAGACATGGTTTTAGAGAAGCCCACCTATGTGGGCAGAGGGTGATTTATGGAGAACGAGGAAGGGTGAACAGACACCCTATGAAGAGTCTCCTTCAGTCCTATGGTCCTTTCAGACCATCACTGACTCGTTTTATAGCAGAAACAACTATTTCTGCCCCTCCTATGAACACAGAGTCCCTCAGAGGTAGATGCTCAGTGAAAGACATCAGTTACAAGGATATAAAAATCAGTCTTATTTGCTGCTTAGAGATGATATTATTTCTTGCTGGCAGAGGAAAAACTGATCTATTTAAAATTTTTTTGCACTTCCAGTCTATCTTGCCCCCTGGAAGAAAGGACTTATCGCAGTGGTTGTCATCGGAGTGATCATTACCACCTTGATACTTGGGGCCAGATGCTATTTTCTGAAGAAAGCCAAGGGTGAGCACAGTCCTTTCATTCCATTCTGACAGGCTGCCCTGCCAGGAAACCCGTCATGGATGTGAGGGGTTTCAGCCTCACGGGAGGCTAGTGCTCTGCTCCAGTGAGGGTCGAGGACATGTGCCTGACGACAGCCATTTTCCTCCTGGGGTGTCACCTTGATAACCAAAGATTTTGGCTTTGGTGGGTGTGGAGATTTTACCACCCCTGGATTTAGCTAGGCAAAAGTGAAAGCAATTGCTTTCTTAGTTGGGCTCCCCAGAAAAGATGAATCTGGGGGGAAGTTGCATCTACATGTGGTCAGAAGCAGCCCTTCGTGTGGCTTTGGCAACATCTAGTCCTACAGTTAGTAGAGTTGGGCATGGGTGGAGACACCCACACACGCTCCCAGTTAATGCCTCCCAGTTAATCTTCTGGTTGTGCCACGATTTCTACCCTGTGCTTGGGGTTAGCCACGTGTGGAGGGAAGCCAGGATTACTCATGGACACTCAGGAATCAGAGTCAATTAAGCAAGATGCAAGCAAAAGGGCACAGCACCGGTAAAGTCTGCAAAAATTTTGGGGGGATAAGACGGGTTGCTTATCCCTGTTAGTGCTGCTGCCTGGGATGGGAGGAGACAGATGGGATGAGGAGGGTTTTTTCCTAAAGCAGGAAAGGGGCAGCCCCCCCTGGGAAAACAGTCCTAAGGCTGAGTCTGGCCTTGGCCTCAGGCCAGTTTGGAATTAAAAGCTCGGGGATTGATTAAGCCTTTACTTTTGGAGTGGTCTTGAAGCAAAGAAATAGTTGCCCGTTTATCTGGCTCATCTGGTTCCTGTGCTGTTGTCTTCCTCTCCGTCACATTCCATGACGGGAAGTTGCTTCTGGCTAAAACAGTCGAAATGTCAAATTTCAGGGAACATGATGTGAAATCTCTTGGTATAAGACCAAGAGAAGACCTGCTTCGTTTATTTTCCTTTTTAAAAAAGTGCGAATATATTTGGCGTTCTGTTCTCTCTTTTTATGGGTATTCAATCTTCAAACAAGTCAAATATGGTTGAAATGAGTGTTCCTGTCTGATATGGTTGTGGGTTCTTTATACTGACTTTGGTTCTTTTCTTTGTCTTTCAAAGCCAAGCAGATGCCGGTGGAGATGTCCAGGTCAGTGTGCTTGGAAGAGGGGTGGCTGTCCTATGGGTGTGGATAGACTTGTCTGGAGGGATTCCTGTCATTAGGAAGTTTTCAGTGGTTCTTGGCAAACTCAGAAAAATTAGGACCTTGGGTGTGAGCGGTGTAGGGGTGTGTGTGTGTGTGTGTATGCGTGTGTGTCTGTGTCTCAGTGGAAGATTGCCAGCTGTCCTTCATGGGAAGGAATGGCTTTATTCTGAGGTCATGTCCTGTCTACACTTTTCCTTATGAAATTATAATGGTAGATGGAATTTAAAATGTTTTTACTTACTTGGCAAAATAGAGTTGCCTTAAAAATGGTTGTACTATTTTTACTGTTCTTGAGATCTAAAATCCCAAAGCATGGAAACTATCGTTCTGTTCCTGAAAGAAACAGGATGAGGAATCCCCTCCTGACATGGGATTCACCTCATAAAGGACTCCTCATGTTTGTGTGCCCTTTGGCCCGGACACTTATTTCAACCACAAAAAGGTTTTTGTCAAATAATCATAGAGCTGAAGAAAGCATTAGTTCCAAATGAGAGAGTAAAACTTTCCTCACTTCAGAAAACTCTTCCTGATTTTCTCATGCTCTTTCCTTGATTATTTTGTTGGTTTGGAGTTAGAGCCAAAAAATGTTATTTCTTTTTCCTTTTTAAATTTCGATTTAAGGCCAGCAGCACCACTTCTGAACTCCAACAATGAGAAGACGTTGTCAGATCCCAACACTGAAGCCAACAGACATTATGGTACCGTCATGGTTTTGTGCAGTTGTTAAGAGTTTTTCCCAACTTGCTCTACACTCTCCTGTCCCTCTGAGAAGCAGAATCTATGGGCGGTGGGGTGAGGTTGGAAGGGAAACTCTGGCTTCAAGCTGGGACACTTAATCTAATCAGTCATTGGGTGGTGAGCTAACAAGCGAAACAAAAGCGTAAGAAGAAAGGCAGAACATTATGCTCTAATTTCACCACCTTCTAAATATCCCAAGGAATGAAAGGTGGAGAATAATTATAATGCTGTGGACACCCGCGTGGGTTCTCTTCACACACTGGGCGCTGTGCAAGTGAAATCATTCTTCATTTGTAAGAGAGAGACCAGCTATCAAATGAAGGCACTGGGGGCTTCCCTGGTGGCGCAGTGGTTGACAGTCCGCCTGCCGATGCAGGGGACACAGGTTTGTGCCCCGGTCCGGGAAGATCCCACATGCCGCGGAGCGGCTGGGCCCGTGAGCCATGGCCGCTGAGTCTGCGTGTCCGGAGCCTGTGCTCCGCAACGGGAGAGGCCACAACAGTGAGAAGCCTGCATACTGCAAAAAAAAAAAAAAAAATGAAGGCATTGGTAAAACATCTTCTCAGGTGGAATTATTTATTGCAAACACAAGGCAGTCTCATTTCAAACTTGCCCTGGTGGGAAACCAGTTTAAAGATCTCACTGTTGATAGAGGCATTAAAAAAAAAAAACAGAGTGGTACAATAATGGAATACCTGGTTGTGAGGTTTATCACAGCTTGAGAGTCAGATCAATAGGGTGGGGAGCCAGTCCCAGGTGTTCTTAATCCCATTAGGTCTGTGAGAAAATTGTTCACAGCTTTTAGCAGGGGTGTTGTCTGTTTCCCAGAGGGGGCCATGATTAAATCACACAAAAATTCTGTCCCAGACAGTTTTGGGAATTAAACACTGATGTTCTTTTCTTTTTTAAAAAAATTTATTTATTTATTATTTATTTTTGTCTGCATTGGGTCTTTGTTACTGTGCATGGGCTTTCTCTAGTTGTGGCGAGCGGGGGCTACTCTTTGTTGCGGTGCGCGGGCTTCTCACTGCGGTGGCTTCTCTTGTTGCGGAGCATGGGCTCTAGGCACACGGGCTTCAGTAGTTGTGGCATGCAGGTTCAGTAGTTGTGACTTGCAGCCTCTTGAACACAGTCTCGGCAGTTGTGGCGCACAGGCTTAGCTGCTCCACGACATGTGGGATCTTCCCGGACCAGGGCTCGAACCTGTGTCCTCTGCATTTGCAGGCGGATTCTTAACCACTGCACTACCAGGGAAGTCCCCTGATGTTCTTTTCTAATTCTGTAACATTGTCACACAAAATAAAAACTTTTTAGAATACACCTTTTACAGGGCATTCCTGAGAAATCTTTTGAGAAATGAGCAATTCCTATAGTACTGAATCATAAACTTTTTAAAAAGTAAAATAAAACATATGTCGTAATGAGAGTAATATGCCAATAAAGAGAAAAGAGCAAATATGTCATTGAAGAAACTACATTCGGAAAAGTTTGGTGAATATTTAGCAAAAAGTAATCCAGTGCTATAGAGAAAATACCTCTTTGTGGTATAAAGTGGGTTCTGTTGGTAATTTGTATTTGTACATAAGAACAAAGATATGATATTCTTAATTAAATGCTGATAAAGACTTATATTAAAATAGAATTTCCTCCCAAATTTCCAAAGTGCAGGAAATACTCCAGTTCTTATTATATTTTCTCTGCATGGATTATTTCAGTTTATAAATGTATGTTAGTAATCACAATAGTAATTTGTAAATACGTAATGGAATGGAATGGAAAACCATGTGTTCTTCAGGAGTAGTGTTTGTAACACTTGAAAGAAGTCTTTTTAATAAAGAACATCTTGATAAAAAAGATCAAAAAACTTTTGCTCCTGCCCAGGTGGCAGCCTGGAGATATTGCAATATCTTTGAACCATGTTCTCATGGATCCAATTCTCCAGCTGAATGATACTGGTCCACTAGTATCCTTCATGTTTGTGGTCACTGGCTCACCCCTTCTAGAATTAAGCTTAATTTCTTCTGAGCTTGCTTCTAGTGAACAATTCTGAATTTTGAACAACTCATAAATAGCCATGTCCCTCCCATGCGATGGTGGGCATCATACCGGTTTTAGAAAGAGACCAGGCAGTGGGTTGGATGGGGCCTAGGGCCAACAGGAGGGTATTCGGACCCCAGCTACACTGCTGGTTGCCAACCACACTGAAGAATTTGGGCTTGACTCCTTTTGTTAGTGGCACTGAGTTTTCTAAAATTTATATAGAAAACTAGGAATTCCACTGTCACTCATCCTGTTATTTTTCAACTAGGTTACAATGAAGATGTTGGAAACCATGCAATGAAGCCATTAAATGAAAATAAAGGTAATTATCTATCTAACTTTTTAAAAATTAGAAACCTTTGCTTTTATATAAAAGACCCCTAGGAAAAGAACAAAAGCTGTTAAGACCTGTGGATATTTCCTCATCTCTCTTAAATGGAGATGGCTATTGCTTTCTCCAAAGATGCTGTCTAGTGTCTCTTGTTACTTGTCTTAAAGATAAGCAGCAGTGCTATTTTATTTTATTTTTTGTAGTGTATTTTTCATTTTTTTGTTTTTTCTCATGTATTTTTCATTTTTATTAAACATTTAGTAGATACAAAGTAATATTTATAAGTTATGTATAAAATATAAACAATAGCAATTCAATAAATAACTGCATACTCATCATCCTTTAAAAAAAAAGAACATTTCCACTACCTTTAAAGTACCCTGCGTACTTCTTCCCACCCCAGCCTCTTAACACTTTCTTTGCCAGCTTTATTGAGATATACTTGACATATAACATTGTGTAAGTTTAAAGTGTACAACACGATGATTTGCAGTAATGCTGTATTAAAAAACACCTGTGCCTCTACTATCCAAGAGAAGGGAGATCCTCCTGACTTATTTCGTAGCCCATTCTGAATCAGGAAGTTCCATTCTGGGTGTAACTTGATTTCCTATGTGTATGCCTCATGCTCTCAAAGCAGTTTGAGGCTGGGGACCCCGTTCCCCATTTCCTGAGATCCTTTCCATGTTGGAGAAAGTGTTCTGTGCCTGTGGCCATGGAGAAGTCTTCTACAGTTAACTGCTGTGGCCGATGCCGGCTGTTTTCTGTATCTAATGAACTTTACAAGTCCTCACACTGTGGTAACAACGGGACCTGAGCCGGAGGGTCCTTCCACATCCCGGGAGTGCAGGCCTCCTCATTACCTCTCCCAGCCTGAGTTTTCTCACCCACTTAGAATGGAGTTAAGCCTGCATCCAGCTTCCCTGTTAAAATACAGACTTCTTCGATCACTTGAATAGAAATCTCTACTGTGGTCTGAGACCCCCCAAGGAGACTCTGTCTAATCGCAAGCTGCTGTGGTTCTTTCGAGCAGAGCCTCTGACCTTGGACGTGGAGTACACTGAAGTGGAAGTGACCGCCCCTGAGCCTCACAGAGGTAACACCATCACTCAAGGGATTCCCCATGTTTTATTGTCTGCTTGGGTGTAGATGCCAGGGTGGGCTGTGCTGTGGCCCCCGGACAAGAATCTAGTCACCCTCATCACTCAGAAGGGAGGTGGTCAGCAGACAGACGGGCTGGACATGCCCAAGGCGGGAGCAGTGACACCCACCCAGGTTTGGAGGTGTAAAATTTCATTAATTATTATTTATCATACCAGTAATGATGGCTGCGTTTTATTGAGCAATTACTAAGTACTAAGAAATGGGTCTGTTGAGAGACTTTTAGCAGGCAGCCTCACTCCTGGGTGTTTGGGCATCCTTTCAGAGGTAGCCCCCTTGCCCCAATCTAGCACCTTCCTTAAAAAGTTGCTTGCAGACTGAGCTTGTATAAATGAAATGTGCAAGGGGATGAAAGGGCTTGGCTATTTAAAGGGACAATTGAGTAAAGGCTTTTGAAAGCACAGACTCCCTCTGCATGTAAACAGTGGCACCATCATTATGCTTCAGGCTTTGTTTTTATTGTGTGGTTCTCTTGGGCACACTGCCCTGGAGAAGGCCCCTAGCCCTGGTCCTGCACTGGGGAGACTGACTCAGGGTGGGTCAGTCCACAGCAAGCACTAGAACGTCAATCTCAGCTGCTTCGGGCACCACAAAAAAAAAACAGGCACATCCTCCTAAACCTCCTTAGTTCCCCCAGAGGCTGCCACACAAAGGAAGCAGCCACCCGAGCCTTCCTGCCCTGCTGGGAAGCTCGTTAGGGCTGTTGCTGTGCATCCCCCTTCCTGCTGAGGCTGAGGCCAAGCTGCATCCACTCAGCCTTGCAGGCCCGGGGCTGCTTTGCAGACCATGCCTGTGTAGCCTCAGCCAGAGCCACGTGGTGATGGCGTTCTCTTGTCACCTCTTGCTCCATGATCTGGAAGGAGTTTGGGGTTCCTTCCTTCTTCCCTTGCTTAGCACGGTTCTAGGTACCATGTCCGCAGATGTGTCCGTGGAACCTTCCAGGCAGGGCTGTCCCCTGTAGCCCCTGGGGCTGGGTGCTGCACAACAGGGCCACCATGCCCATAGTCTGCAGTCAGCATGGCCCCTGCAGTTGGTACTGCCTGATCTGCACCACTACACAGGGCGTCCCAGTTGCAAGTCTAGACTGGACGGGGCAGGGGTGGGGGCCACGGCCGGCCTGAAGTTCTCTTTCTCTTTACTTCATGGTAAAGTGATTTGCTTGTTGGGTTAGCAAACTATGGGCCCATGATGGACCAGCCCCAGTGCAAGCAACAAAGGTACATATGTGGTCCCCTTGTCATGGAGGTGTAGCCCCTGAGGGAGTCAGGAAAACAAGGAACCGATGAGCAGATAGTATCAGGTTAGAGTCAGAGTTTGCAGGAAGAGTAGGGTGTGGTGGAAGGCCTGAAAGGTGATGCCTTTTCTGGCTGGGTGGTCCCAGAAGGCCTGTGTGAGGGGAGGCAGGACAGTGGGTGGTGGCCTAGAGCTTGGCTCATTTAAAGACCTGAAAGGAGACCTTAAAGGATCCTTAAATGACTCTTTCTGGTCCTTAAATGTCTGCAGAGAGGGCGAGAGGGAGTGGAGGCAGATGAAGCTGGGAGGACCAGGCGGGGCCCAGGGACTGCAGGGCCACTGGGGTTCTCTTTTTGTTCTAGTCTCAGTGGACTGGGGGCCTTTGGAAGCCTTTAAGCAGCAAAGTGACAAGTTCCAGCTTCCTTCTTTTAAAAACGATCCTTGTGGCTGGTGTGGAGGACGGATTAAAGGGAACAAAAGTGGAAACCGGGCAAGAGGGGATGAGGATGGAGCCAAAGTGCTGGCAGTGGATAGATTCTGGATAGATGTTACAGACAGACCGCAGTACTGGATGAAAAATTCGTGGCCAGGATGGGAGATATAGAATGACTACATGTTTCTTGACCAAACAACCACATGGATGGTTGTGATGCCTGCGATTGGGAGGCACAGGCTCATGGGGAGCCTGGTTCGGTTGGGTTAAATTTGAGAGCCCAGGAGGAGACAGCGCAGGGGTCTTGGTGCTCAGAACCAAGTGTGGGCGGGCTCTGGCCGATGGGACTTTAGGGCGCTCCTCGCCGGCCTTCCCTGGTCCAGCCTGAGCCCCTCCATCACCATGCATCGTGGGTGCCGTCCCACAGGTAACAGCTTACTTCCTCCTAAGGGGGCTTCAGACTTGGAAGGAAAGGGGAACCACAGCAAGAGGGCAGGGCTGAATGTGTGTGGGAAACCCCACTGCCCTCCATGCCGCACTGTGCTGAAGCAGAGAGCGATTGCCCTGGGTTCTGGCCTCTCGGTTCTGATACCTGTCCCAGAGGGCCGGGCCCCACCCTTACCCTGCTGCCGGCTGGGCCCAGGCAAGGTGGAGTTATGAGGGCTGTATGTGAGGCCTGGAAGGCTTTGGATTGAAGGAAACTGAAGCAGGAAGAAGGAAGCAAGGTTTTGTCCTTGGAAAAGCATCCGTTTTCCATTCCTTTGGGGATGTTTCCACGTTAGCAGCGTCTGGTTTTCTTTTTCTTGCTTGAAGGTGGGGAGCGGTTGAAGGGAAAAGGGAACCCCTGGGAGCGGGCGAAGCAGGGGTGCTTTCCTTTGCCAAGCTGTGTACCTGCAGGGTTGTAACCAGCCGGGTCACCTTTCCCCAGTCTGCACAAAGCCAAAGCTGAGTGAGCTGCAGGGGCCTCGGCAGAGCTGGACTGAAAGTCACTCGGATGGAAATGGAGAGTTTCTAGAGGATTCAAGTTGTTTTCTGGACCCAGCCTCCTTGGCAGCTGAGGGACAGTGGGGGAGAGCGGCCTGGCCCAGGATGCCGTCCCCCTGTTTTCTCATGGGTGGGGAGTGGGGCATTACTAGGTGAGGGCCAGACTTTGTGGGTTCAAGGCCAGTGGTGAGTCAACTTGACCTGGTCTTGGCCAACCCAGTTCCCTGTCCTCAAGGCCTCCCTCCTCTACAGATGGGATGGAGGAAGGAGTGGGGACCATGTCCAGCTCTAACCGTGGCTGGCAGCTGACCAAGTGGTCACTTGGAGGTGGAGGAGGGGTGGGAAGGAACTCGTTAAATCCTGGTCTGCTGCATGTTTGCTCTGAGACTAATTGCTGGGAAAACCCCATGACGTTGAAGCCATCTCTTTCTCTGTTAACAGAGAAAAACAGAAGCCAAAACAAAGCCCATCCGGAAACATCCCTGACAGCAGAGACAAACAGCCTGCTGGCCTGGTTTAGTCATTAGCAGGCAGCTGCTGCCTCGGAGCAGCGGGAGGAGGGGCACTCTCAGTGAGCTGCAAACCCCGTCCCCCTGGCCGGGCGGAGCCAGGAGGGCAGTGGGGGAAACTGCTGGGCCAGCTGCAAATCTGGCAACTCAACCAAGAAGTGAAACCATCCTGCTGCCCTGGCTGATACACAGAGTTATGAGGTGAAAGGGAGTTGAGTGTAACTCCTTGGGTCCAGAGGGTGTCAGAGCGTCCCCAAGGTGACCAGAGGTCTACCCGCCACCCCTTATGTGCCTGGGGGCGGTGGAGTTCCCAAGGGTGTCCAGGCCCCCAGGCTTGGCCGTGCAGTCCCTCCCCTCCATTCCCTCCCCTCCATTCCCTCCCCTCCATTCCCTCCCAACGCCCCCAGCTCCCACTGTGAAGGAGGATGAGCTGGCAGGGCCCCCAGTGCTCCTGGTATGCAGTGTCCTAGAGCGTTTGTCACAGCATTGTTTGCATACCATCCGCCCCAGGGCCCCGAGCTTCCGAAATCTGGAACCAGGTCCCCGGTCACCTTTTCCTCTTCCACAGTGCCCAGCACACAATAGGTGTTAGGACCATGGTGAACGAGTGACTTGCCCATGTCTGACATTGAGCAGAGTCCCTTAGTGATGCGGTAGAACCCCCAGTAGATAGGGGAGTTGCTGGAGCTTCCCTCTACACCTTCAGATCTGGTGCCATGGAGAGTGGAGAGTGGTGAGGGCATCTCTGCTGTCCTCTTAGAGGAAGGCAGGTGTCCCAGCAGGGGGTGCCTGGTATCTCAGCCACTCTGCTGAGTACCAACTGCTATATGGTGCCCTGGGCGGAGTCGCTACGATGCCTTCTGCAAGGTCCTGGCACCCCTAGTGCCCCAAGTACAGCTGTCTATCTGAACTGCCACCCAAGCTTCCTCCTGCCATTTAGATCATGACATAAGAACCACGACCACTTAGTGTGTGACGGATGACCGTGATTTTAATCCTAAGACCTAAAACCTCAGGGATCAGGCTGATCATGCCAAGAGCCTCCTGAAGGTGGGGAGTCTGAGACAGAGACACCCGCAGGGACGTTGACTGTTGTCTTCACTGTCCCATCAAGCTTTACAGGTGCCCCAGGCAGCTGTGCAAAGTCTGGGATCGGGAGGAGCACAAGACCCGGGCGCTGCCCTAGAGGGCGTGGGGCCCGCCAGGGGAGACGCTTGTGGGGGCGAGTCGTGTCAGTGTGCCGGGGGCGCCCACGTAACTGCCCAGGGCACAGGGAAGGGAGGAGTGTGTCAGGGAGTGTGTAGGTGTGTGAGGGTATGTGCACCCCAGTGCAGGAGCGAAGCTTGTCCTGGGGCTTGGAGGATGAGGAGGAACGGGGCAAAGCAAAAGGGCCGTGCAGACAGTGGAGGAGTGTGTGCAGGACCAGGGCCTGAGAGAGGGAAGCCTGGTGAGTCGAGGGTATCTTGGTGTAGTTAGAATCCGTGTACGTGCCCTGGCCATCTGCCACTGAGGAAAACGGCATCCACGTGGCACTGACCATGGCGGCAGGAAGCATCACCCAGTCTAGGGTTCCGTTTCCCGATTTATAGAGAGAGAATGCTGGCCACACGGCATCAGGCACCTTTCTACAATAAGGCTTCCTGGTCCTTTGTGCAGGTGAGAGGGAAGTGGCGGGCTGCATCCCCTGAGGGTCTGTGTGTGTAAGTGCACGTAGATGCACCATGAGCGTGTGTACGTTTGTGTATACATAACCTGTGTGTGTACGTCAGCTTAAACAGATGGCTGTACAGGGGCTCTTTGTCTCTCAAACCACTGAGTCTCCTCTGGGTGTAATCCACACCCTAAGTGGGTCATCTTGTCTGCTGTTCAGAAAGGGTCCAGACCAGAGGATCTGAACCCTGTCTGCATATTAAAATCCCCTGGGAAACTCTTAAAAACACCAACACCAGGGCCCACCCTGGACCAATTCAATCAATCTGCAGTGAGGCCCGGCTTGCTGACATTTGAAATCAACCAGCCCAGTTGTCTAGAGTTGTAACTGGGTCCCAGCTTATCCTTAGAGTCACAGATGATACCCAGGCTCTAACCCTGACCTTGGGTAATTGGGAGACCCTAACCCAGCCTCCTGAGAGGGGCTGGCAGAGCAGCTGGACAGAGGGACACAGTGGCAGAGGAACAGGGATGGGGCCACTGAGCTGGAGGCTACAGGTCTGTGCTGGTGGTACCTCTACCTGTGCCCGCTAGGTCCAGGGGTCCCACAGTGGCCTGTTGGCCTCATACTTCCAGGCTGAGAGTGATGCTGGAGGGACCATGATCTTCTAAAACCGGGAAATGGCCCGGGCTCAGTAGTGACAGGGATTCCAGGGGCTCCTGGAGATGGGCACTCGTGGGGTGGGTAGTGGGGTACAGCCTTGCCTGGGAGCCTCCGACATTTTCCTGCTTCAGCAGTGAGCTGACCTGGTGCCCAGAGGCAGTTGTTGACCTGTGCTTGGTCCCTTTCCAGGTCTGGGAACAAAGGGCACGGAGACGGTGTACAGTGAAATCCGGAAAGCTGACCCCGGTGAGTGAGGGCCCCTTAGCTCCCCCAGCCAGGAGTTGGGGGGAGGGCACTTCCCGCAAACTCATCCACGGGGTCTTGGGAGTGGGCAGGGGAAAGAAGGAGCCAAGGCGGCCAGAAAGGGTGCCAGAGTTATTAACCCTGTCTTCCCCACCACCCTTAAAAAGTGGCCACAGGTGACGTGTACTATTTATTTAGTTGATGAACACTTATTGAGTGCTGGCTGCATGCCAGGCAAACAGAACCTTATACCTTCACACCCAACTGATGGCCAAGTGGACCAGAGCGTGTCCTGGCACCCCAGCAGTGTCCCGGGCACTCCTGACCCCAAGAGAAGCAGCGTGGCCCTGCCTGTTCTCAGGTGCCAGCCAGGGGCCCCACCTGCTCCTCACCTGGGCCCTGGTGCACTGGGGCTCCCGAAGGTCTTAGGCAAAGTCGGTGCTTTGCTTTGAAGATGTTCAGTAGCTTCAGCCTTTCTGTGAGCACGCCAACTTTGGGGAAGGGTGTGTGGATCTACTTCCGCTTCCTTTGATTTCAGCCCAGACCCCACTTCATTTCCCATTTCCACTGCTTCCTCATGGAGAGATTCCCTGGGACTGAACAGACACGGAACTGGGGATGCTCCCAGCAATCTCATTTTTTGTGTAATTATTCTATTCTATTCTCATGAAATGAAATCCACAAAGACCACTTTTATTTTTTTATCTTTTTTTTTAATTGAAATTAAGTCGATGTACAATATTATGTAAGCTTCAAGTGTTCTACATAGTGGTTTGGCGTTTGCATACATTGTGAAATGATCACCACGATAAGTCTAGTAACCATCTGTCCCCATACAGAGTTATTACAATATTATTAGCCATATACCTTATGTGATATATTATATCCCCATGACTTATCTTTTTATATAAGTGTAGGTTTGTTACCTCCTAATTCCCTACACCTATTTCGCCCATCCCCCATCCTCCTCCCTTCTGGCACTAACAGTTTGTTCCCTGTATCTGAGTCTGTTTTTACACAAAGACTACTTTTAAATTCTGAAAATAAGTCACAACCCAAAGAGCATAAACATTCCAGGGGAAAATAGTCACTATGCAGATATCTTGCTTTGTACAACAAACCTCTACTTAAGTGGATTCTTTGAAAGGGAATTATTAAAACAGGCTGGAAAACTTTGATAAAGCCTGGCTACCCCAAGGGTGGTCCACAGACAGGTAGCAACGATCTCAGGCCCAAACCAGACTCACAGGGTCAGAATCTCCAGAATCTGAACTCCCAACAAGGTCCCACGTATTTCTTTTTCTTTCTTTAATATTTATTTATTTATTTTGGTTGTGCCAGGTCTTAGTTGCAGCCTGTGGGCTCCTTAGTTGCAGCACGTGGGCTCCTTAGTTGTGGCATCCGAACTTCTTAGTTGCGGCACACATGTGGGATCTCGTTCCCTGACCAGGGATCGAACCCGGGCCCCCCGCATTGGGAGCACGGAGTCTTATCCATTGAGCCACCAGGGAAGTCCTGGTCCCACATATTTCTGATGCTGCCAATATTAGAGAAGCACTGTCTTACCTGAAGAGCCTACTTGTTACCTGAACTAGGAATCACCCCTTAATTAATCTTTTTAAAAGTGGTATTTTCATGGGTAGAGCAGAAACTCAGCCCCATGGAGAACTTGACACTGACTGAATGATAATTTGAAAACCATTTCCTGGGGAATTCTTGGCTTCAGTATCTCATTTTGCATTCTCAGTCTATTCAGAGCTAGCAAAACGCAAATTTAGAAACAGGCTTCCTCTGTTCTTCCAGTGTAACAGAAAGCTGAAGCTCAGATCAGGTTCAAGGTTGGTCCTGATGGGTAATTGTGTAAAAATGCCCCCTTTGCTTTCCTCGTGGTGGTCCCTGAGATGGTTCGCTTTCAGTCGCTTTGGTTATGCAAAAACTCACGTTTATTAAGCACTTGCTGTTTGTGCTAAGTGGTCTATATTACATTATCTCTTTCAATCCTCCACAGTAAATCCCATTTTTCAGATGAGGATACTGAGGCATAGAGGGCTTACTTAAAACAGTTCCCCACGGTTAGGGTTAGTACACCAGAACTGGCCCACCCCGGAGCTGGATTCCATGCTCCTGATCATTGAACTGCCTTTGGTTTTGGGGAAGGGAAGCTGGTGAAGTGTGGAGGCCACAGGGAACCCCGGCTACAGGAGGCTGGGGAGGGGCGGGGGGCGGGCTGTGGCCACCTGAGGCCACCCCTAGAGGTCCCATACAGTTGGTGAAGGCCACGCCCAGTGTGGATTCCAAAGGCTTGTGTTAGGGACCCTGCAAATTAGCCTGAAAAAAGACAGATTAACAAGAAAAAAGCAGTGAGAGTAACTCAGTGGAGTGGGGTGAAGGAAGCTCCCAGAAGCCTTCCTTCTGCATCCGTTGATTCTCATTTGCCTCTAGCTCAAAATAACTCTTATACCAAAGTGGCATGTTTTGGGGTGGCATATTCTGGTTTTCTACTCTGCTTCAGGGTAGCTGTTCAAGTGGGTTCTCTCAGTGTCCCCAGGCTGGTTCTAGATGCCTCCTGAGTCCTCAGTTCCCGGCTGTTGGAACCTGACTGCTCCCACTGGCCTCAGGCTGGAACAGACCACAGGCACCATAGAACCCAACCCGGTAGGGATTTGAGGTGGTAAAGAGCCCTGTTTTGCTGGGGGATATCTGAGCCCCGGTCCTGGTGCTGCCACTTAACAACTGTGCGACTTTGACCAAGAGGCCTGACCTCTCTGTGATGACTCAGTTTCTTCAACTGTTAAATGGAGATGCGATTAAATGAGAAAAGGGGGCGAGATGGCGCCAGGGGAGATGGTGCCATTTACTCCAAGCATGCAGTCAGTGTATCACCCCTACCGTACAGTGAGCATTCAATCCATTTTAGCTGAAAAATGCATGAGGAACTTGAGCCCTAGTGCCTGGCCCAGGGCAAGACTAGAGCCAGCTCCGGACTCCCAGGCCAGGGCATTCCCACTGTGCTATCTGGGCCATTAGGTGTCAGTTGGGGCTTGGGTCTCTCTATAATCTGGTCTTTCATCTGGCAACCAGCTCCTGCCAGGTAGGTAGAGGGAGCCCTGGGTCTTATAGCCAAAACTACATCACTGCTGCAAAAGCCAGTGTCCTGGAAGCCAAGGGAGTTTCTGTTTTTGAGCGTTTCCCACTCAGTTGCTGCCCAAGGGGAGGAGGCTGCAGGCCTTGGTTGATTCCTCTTTCCTTTTCTTTTTTTTCCTCTGTCAGCCACTCAAAACCATCATAGGGTTGAGGGAGGCTCTATTATTATTCCTGCTCTACAGATGGGGAAATGGGCAGAGGTGAAATAGCTTGTCCTGGTCCCAAGGCCAGTGGTGGCAGAGCAGGGACTGAGTGTGGGGAGCCTGGCTGCAGAGTGACGCACTTCACAAGCCTCATGTTTCCTCTGTGTTGCCAAACCAACTGGTTTCCCCTTTCATCAGCTTAATTAGAGGATGCAACTCTGTCTACTTTAGAAATTAAGAGTAACAGCCTGGTATGGTCTGGGTGAGCCTGGGTGAGTCATGGAGCCTCTCGGGACCTCTGTCACCTTCTCTGTGGAATGAGGGGCATGGGCTCGAATCTGGATCAGGGGTTCTCCAGGTTGGTTACAATACAGGTAGACTGGCCCCACCTCTGATTCAGTAGGTCTAAGTGAGCTGAGAATTTGCATTTCTAACAGATTCCCACATGCTGCTGCTACTGTTCTGGGGACACACTTTCAGAACCATTTTCTAGATGCTCTGAGTTCCCTTCTGACTGTACCACTCTGAGTTCTGCCGTGCTTCTCGTTTGAAGCGGTAGAGTCTTTCTTACTCCCCAGCAATCCTGGAGGGATTGCTCTAGATTGGCCGGCAGAGATAACCCAGAAACACTGTGTGTGTGTGTGTGTGTGTGTGTGTATGTCTGTATGTGTGTTGAGGGGAGGGTGTGACCCACAATAAAAAGAGGCCCCGTGAGGGTCTCTGGGCTGGTCTGGGAGCCTGCTGAGCGCAGGGCTGAGTCTTATCTGACTTTTCCTTCTTAGGTTTTTGTTCTTCCCCAACTGAGAAATTTCCCCAGTTTCTCAGTTCCCCATCACCTTCCAACGAGCAGCACTTCAGGGCTGGCTATTTTGGGAAATGGCTCACAGGGCGTAGTTCTGGCTCTTAGACCCCCTTGTTCCCCTGAGTGATGCAAAGGAAAACTGCTCCTCTAGATAAGCAAAAGGGCAACAGGCAGGCCTGCCTCCAAGGAGCAACCCCAGGCGGGGCTGGAGAGGGTGTCAGGGGATCTGGTAGGCCATGGGAGGCACCAGGTCTTTGCAATCTTGGCTTTAGGCTCTGAGCTCAGCATTTTTTTTTTAAACCTGTGGTAAAATATATTGGGTTGGCCGAAAAGTTCATTCGGGTTTTCGTAACATGGAAAAACCCAAGCGAACTTCTTGGCCAACCCAACACATAACACTTGCCATTTTAACCATTTTTACATGTACATTTCAGTAACACTGAGTACAATCACATTGTTGTATGATCATCACCACCATCCATCTCCAGAACTTTTTCATCTTTCCAAACTGATACTCCTTACCCATTAAATGATAATTCCCCAGACCCAGCCCCTGGCAACAACGACCGTTCTACTTTGTGTCCCTGTGAACTTGACTACGTTCAGCTGTTTTAATCTGTCAGATCGGGTGGTTGAATGAATGATCTTAAGTTGCTTTCCAGTCATAACATTCAGAGTCTCAGCGTCCTGGCGTTTGGAAGGGATGGTCATTTGTCTATACCTTGGTCACTCCAGACCCAGGCTCTGGAACATGTCTGTGGTGGGTGCGGACTCAGTCCCTTCTAAGAGTCACTCCCCAGGTCCCTTGGCGCCAACCCTAATCCTCTGCCCACCTTTGACTCCACGTTTGCCCTTCAAATCTGAGTTAAGTCCTGGATCTCAGGGGCCATTTTACCGTGTTTCTGCTGCATTTGTGTCAGCCAGAGGCCAGCCTGGGCGGTTCTCTGTACTGCAAACCTCATGGAAAACACCCTTAATAGGAGACCTGGGGGTTGGTCTTGGCTCCGCCCTCATCAGGTTATAAGACTTGGCCCCACCCCCACTGCTATCCCATCAGATGTCAGTTTCCTCACAAGTCCCCACTAAAATTCCCTTGGCCTCAGTGCAGCTGCTGCGGGGTGGACATGTCAGTGTTCCTCAGGAATGTACGTGGCCCTTGAGTGGATAAGGGCTGTTGTGGACAGGTGGGTTCTATAAAATGAGGAGGGAGGGAGGCATCTCTTCCAACTCATTACCTCCCACTGGGTCTTGACCACAGTCACACACATCTGCTCTTCTGTATTTTTTCATAGTTGAAAATTTATTGGAAAAAAATTTTTTTCTATAAATTTATTTTTGACTGCACAGGGGCTTTCTCTAGTTGGGGCAAAGGGGGGCCACTCCGCGTTGTGGCACGCGGGCTTTTCATTGCGGTGGCTTCTCTCGTTGTGGAGCACGGGCTCTAGGTGCGCGGGCTTCAGTAGTTGTGGCTTGCGGGCTCTAGAGCACAGGCTCAGTAGTTGTGGTGCACGGGCTTAGTTTCTCCGTGGCATGTGGGATCTTCCCGGACCAGGGCTCGAACCTGTGTCCCCTGCATTGGCGGGCAGATTCTTTTTTTTTTTTTTTTATAAATTTATTTTATTTATTTTTTTGCTGTGTTGGGTCTTCATTGCTGCTCCCGGGCTTTCTCTAGTTGCGGCGAGTGGGGGCTAGTCTTCATTACGGTATGCGGGCTTCTCACTGCGGTGGCTTCTCTGGTTGCGGAGCATGGGCTCTAGGCGTGTGGGCTTCAGTATTTGTGGCACGTGGGCTCAGCAGTTGTGGCACGCAGGCTCAGTAGTTGTGGCTCACGGGCTTAGTTGCTCTGCAGCATGTGGGATCTTCCCGGACCAGGGATCGAACCCGTGTCTCCTGCATTGGCAGGCGGATTCTTTTTTTTTTTTCCTCTCACTGTTGCGGCCTTTCCCGTTGCGGAGCACAGGCTCCGGACGCACAGTCTCAGCAGCCATGGCTCACAGGCCCAGCCACTCCGCGGCATGTGGGATCTTCCCAGACTGGGGCACAAACCCGTGTCCCCTGCATCGGCAGGCGGACTCTCAACCACTGCGCCACCAGGGAAGCTCCTGTTGGAAAATTTTAATTCATTACTAATATGTTGTTACAGTAACTCAAGCACAAATGGCATTATGTTGCCTACTCTTAACTATTCCAACACCTGAAATATTCATTTTTAGGAAAATGTAAGTACTAATACAGTAGCATACTAGAAAATTTTGATATTAAAGCTTATTTTCCCATTGGAGTTACTTTGCCTTTTTTTTTTTTACATATACATGTATCTATCAGTTTTCAAATTCTTTTCCCATTTATGTTGTTACATAATACTGAGCAGAGTTCCCTGTGCTGCTATTCTATTTTGTTGACATACTGCTGAGCTAACATCTTCCTGTCCCAGCAATTAAGTCACTCTGAGGCGAGGAAACCTCCCGATCTTTGAGCTTTTTCACTTTCCAGCCATTAGATGATTCTTTGCTACATGTTCCCTGCCTGTTAGGGAGGGAAGGAGAGGGATTCTCAGAACTTGGAAGACTTTATCAGAAAGAGACCAAATTGAAGTCAGCCTCCGGAGAAGACAGAGCAAGCCCCAGGGACACTGCCAGAACGGGTGGAGAAAGAGATTTTGCCCCTCACTAAGCTTCAGCTTTCTCAGGGGAATGGAGAAAATGCTGATAATTTCCTCATAATTTAGATCTGCAAGCTTAGCACTTGGGGTTTTTTAAAGTTCTTGTTTCCTTCTCCTTTATTTGCCTGAGGTTAGGATTTGTCAGCAGTAGCAGCTCTAGTTATGGTTAATGATATGGCTTACCAGAAATGGGAAAATTCGTCTGTTTTTGTGCTCCTCAGTAAGCAGACATGTGGATGATCCTCAGAAGTGAACATTGCAGGAAAGTGATCCAGGTCCCAGTGTGGTACCTTTCTCTCCCAACCCTTAACTAGAGCCCATTTACTCCCACCCACGTGGTTTTGGACTTCACGCAGGATAGTCTGTTACTCAGCTGAGCCCTCTTGGTTGAGATGGAGGCGGCGTCTTCGCAGGGTTTGTTCATAGCTTGGTGCTCTGGGCTGTGAGCTGACCTGGAGTCAAAGGCGCCCCCCACTCCACCTCTTCCTCCTCTGCCTGGTGCCAACTAATTCAAGGAAAGGTTTGATTCTTTTCCTCCCCCTTGTTCTCTAGTGCTCTCCTAGTGACAGGAGCTAAAAGAGCTAAACCGTAGCTGGGTAGAGAGCCTCTCCGTGAGTCAGCTCATCGTTATCCGTTGCAACGCTCCTCAGCTTCCCTCAGCCTGCTGGAGCCTGGTGTGAACTGGAATTCCCGGCTAGCCAGGGAAGTGTGTATCTTCACTCTGATTCAGCAATTGATGGCTTTACAGTGCCCCAGCTCGTCCTGAAAGTACTTTATAAAATGGTTTGCAGTTCATCCAAAGCATAACTTACTAACATATATTTACCCCAGTTTTTAAGGCAGGAGAATAAAGCGGTTCATTATAATTAATTAGCAATGCAGTCAAGTTCTTCCCTATGAAAGAACTAAGGTCTAGGATAAGATTTCCACAGTTTAGGGCAGAGATTCTCAATGCAAGAGACATTTGGCAATGTCTGGAGACAGTTTTGGTTGTCATAATTTGGGGCGGGAGGAGGGGTGCTACTGCATCTAATGGGTGGAGGCCAGGGACGCTGCTAAACATCTTAGAATGCACAGGACAAGCCCCATAACAAAGAATTATCCAGCCCAGAATGTCAGTAGTGCCAGTGTTAAGAAACTCTGGTTTGGAGGAATTCGTTTCCTGTCATTCCTCCAAGACGAGAGCTGGTTTTCCTCCCTAGATGCCCTGTGCCCACCTTGGAGGTATCCTGGGCACATCCCACCCGACAACTAGTGGTTCTGGGGAGGGATGCCAAGTCCTGCTCCAGACACTAACCTATGTCTTTTGGATCAGGCAGGGCCCACCTCCCTCACTCCGCCTCCTTCTTCTGCTTTCTCTTTGCCTGGAATTCAGACTTCTGGGATACTTCTTAAGGGAGCAGAAATCCAGTATACCAAGAGTGGCTGGTCATGGAGACGGGACCAAAGAACAGAGAGGCCCTATGCCATGTCCCCTCTGGGAGGGAGAGAAGAGCACTTTAGGACCTGTCCCCACCCATCCTGCGAGGCCCAGAGCAAACTAGCCTAGTGGGCACTGACAGCCTGCCCCCAGGGTGGCATCTCCTACCTCAGAGTGCAAGGCAGTAAAACTTGCTCCATTAAAAAAATATATGGGGGCTTCCTTGGTGGCGCAGTGGTTAAGAATCCGCCTGCCAATGCAGGGGACATGGGTTCGAGCCCTGGTCCGGGAAGATCCTACATGCCACGGAGAAACTAAGCCCGTGCACCACAACTACTGAGCCCATGTGCCGCAACTACTGAAGCCTGTGCACCTAGAGTCCGTGCTCTGCAACAAGAGAAGCCACTGCGGTGAGAAGCCCACGCACCGCAACAAAGAGTAGCCCCTGGTTGCTGCAACTAGAGAAAAGCCCATACGCAGCAAGGAAGAACCAATACAGCCAACAAATAAATAAATAAATTTATTAAAAAAATATATGGATACTACCTACCAGATTCTGGTACCAAAAAGAAACAAAACAAGTGTGCATAACTTGGAGCTCCATCAGCATTATCAGCATACTTGAATTTTAGTATTCTGTGTCCCTGTTGCTTTAGGAAACACAGCCTGAGGCTCTTGCCCTCCTGTGTCTGATTCCAGAGCCCTTGGGGCTTTGGAGGAATGGGAAGCATGGGATCCTTTGGGTCCTCCCAGGTCAGGTTTGGGCTGGGGGTGGGGTGCTGCCCACAGCCTTACTCAATGTGTGGAAGTTTACACAATGGCTCAACTTCTTGGTCGGGCTGATTCATCCATTTGGCCTTTGACGCCTACCTCTGACCCAGCCAGGACAGAAGGGGGCCCCTTAGGAACTCCTGGCCCTGTTCCCTCTAGAGGAGACGCACAATGGAGCTGTGATAAGACAGGGTTTGAGGAGGAAGTAGACTGGTGGAAACAGGATATTTTTAAATTAGAGAAAGAAACAGAAGATTGTGACTCCTGTTGTGACAGTTGGGTCCTGAGACAGCCCAGGATTCAAAGGGACTGGGCTTGAGCTTGGGCGGTACCAAGGCCCCTTGAATTGCCTCTCAAGTAAGACTGAAGATTTGGGAGTGGGGACAGGGTATGACTCTCCACCACCTTTAAGAATAGCAACCAACCCCCAAACCCTCATCTCCCCTTGGGCCTTCCCCAGGCTTCTGTGTCTTCGGAGCCATGTCCATAGTGGGCTATTTGGGGAATCAGCCCCAACGTGTAGGCCACTCCCCATTCAGAAACTCTGCTGTTAGTGGGGCCTGGTCCTGTCCAAGAGGCAAATCATAGCCCTCTCTTGCCTCTTGCCGTGAAAATCATTCCTAACTAATGCAGGCGGGGGTCACGCACCCTTCGACGCAATGTCTCCTGTTCTCTTCTGGACATTTTCAGAATGTCCAGCCAGTCCCGGCATGCACCCTGGCAGGAAGACTGTGTGGTCTCCGGATAACTGAGATGAGGCTCCCCGGGCCCTGCCCTTCAGACAGCACTTGAACCATATATGCCAAGGGCATTGGCCTTGTTTGTACTTTCTGCTCCATTTGATCCCACTCCTGGGAATAGACAAGCTAGTATGAAATATGGAAATTGCTTTATTCCCAAAGAGGACATTGGCAGCATTATTTAAAATAGCCAAAACTTGGAAAGCACCTCAACTTAAATGTTGACATTTAAGTCAACAGTGGAACCAGAGATAATTTTTACCTGCTTTCTACTTTTCTGTAGTTTTCAGTTTTTTCCCTAAACTAACAGGTGCTATTAATTCTTAAACAACTGTTTAAAATGTTAAACTAGCTGCCCGGGACTTTATATGCTTGTCACATGGAGCTACAGGGCCCAGGGGAAGCTATCTATGGGCAAAAGAGCCATAAACCTGGGGACCCAGTGAGCTTGAGGGTCTGGCGTCTCCTGCACCGCGCCCCCTCCCTCCCTCTTTATTTGCGCAGCTCCTGAGATGTTGGGCGTAGGGGGTGGGGGGAGCCTAACTCATGCTCTGTGTTGCTCACCTCCATGTTATCCTTTGTTTTGCAGATTTCGTGGAAAACAGATATTCCGTAAGTACACATTTCATATGCACTATTTTTTTTAAAACAGTCCATCGAATAGTGAAATATTTCCAGACTCACCCAGGTTCTGCAGCCCCAACAATGACACCCCTAGACTAGCCTCGTCTGTTTCAGACCAGGAGCCTGGGCTCCTCTGACTAGCCTGGTCATCAGGCTAGCCAGGTTTTCTAGGCCAGCTGTGATTTTGAAATTCTCTCCTACTGTTTCCATCATTATGACTCAGCCCACTTGTGAAGGGAGAGCCTGGAAGTCCCCCGCAGGGTTGGGAATCTAGGGCTCTCAGCTCCAGATGAGCAAAGTCCACATTTCCTCTGAGTCTAGGTCCTTGGAGGTGAGGCAGATTCGGGGGGTGTACTTGGAGAAGAGAAGCGTCCAACAGTCACCCTCACACACCAGGCTCTCTGCTGCAGGGGACACACAAGGTCTTTGATCCAGTGAGGGAATCAGATGAGTTTTCTTGGCTGAGAAAGCAAAGGGATAACAGCTACTCCAGAAGCCATGGAAACAGAGAACAGAGGTGCTTTGTTCTGCCTGGTTAGTGGTCTCTTCACCAAGGAGGGGTCATTTGGATGGGCCATGAGGAATGAGCGGGTTCCAGCAGCGTCCAGGTAGAAAGATCATCAGGTGCAGCGTGAGGGTTGGAGCAGTCTCTAGCAGCTCAGAATGGGAGCAGACGGGGGTGCCGGTGACAAGTGATAGGGGAAAGGTAAGTTAGGGCTTGCTTGGGAAAGACTCGAACACCTCATTATGAGGTTTCATTCTGTAGGAAATAGAGGATTTAGGAAGCTGCCACTTGGCAGATGGGAATGTTTAAAAGAAGTGCAGAGGCCCAAGTTCAAGTTTTGTGAAGACCCATTTTCCCCTATCTTCCTACTCCCGACCTTTTTATGAGCTACCCAGCAGCACAAGAGTTAACTAACTGGGCAGCTAACATCTTAAGAAATGAGGGATTTGTCTGGCAAACTGCTTCTTTAAGGTCTGGGAAGAACTTTCAGCAAGATTGCCGGTAGCCCTTCCAATGGGCCCCCAGCTTCCTTTGTTTTGCCTGAGTCTGAATTCTTGTAAAACAGAGAACTCATTATGCCTTTGACAGACAGGAAGCCGCTGACATTCTTTTTATGGAGGAAGGCTATCAATTTAAGGAAAAGAGGAATGAAATGAATGTCTTTTTCTAGCCTAAGCCACCCAGACTCCTGAAATCAGAGACTGTTGCATTGGAAGGAAAAGGGGCCCAATTTATAGATGAGGAAACCAAGTCCTGAATTGGCAGGACAGCTTGACCAGGGTCACCCAGCTTGTTAATAGCAGAGCCAGGACTAGAACCCTAGGTCTCCAGACTCCCCAGCCAGTCCACAACACAAGACTTCCTCCAAGAAGTGATGTCACTGTCCCAGCCATCATGGCGTTGCGAGAGTGGAAAGTGAGAACTTTGCCCCATGGGCCTTGTGGGTCTCGGATAAAGAGATGTTCTCCCGCTGCAATAATCGTGGCTGTGTCCACCCAAGGCAGGTCTGCTGGACCTGCAGGACTGACTTATTTACTTTTTCTTCAATCCAGATGATCTCTCTGGACAAAGGCTCTGAGCTCTAGGACAGACAGTACTTCCCCTTTCCCCAGAAGCCAGCCCATGGGCCCAGGAGTCTGCTTCCAGAACGCTCCTGAGAGTTCACCCATGGCTGGTCCTGTGCCCCAAAATAATAAGGCCTTTTGGCGGGAGCACAGGGATTCCCAGCCGTTGGGAAAGGCATTTTGAATCTTTAAGGGAATGCGTCTTGTTTATAAAAGAAGCAGGTATAGTTTCCCTAATAATCAGCTGGTGAGGGTCAGGAGAAAATTAATTGAATTGCTCAGCAGGGAAATGGGAGGGGATTTCCTTCCTGAAATCAAACCTGGCGATCATTCCCAGTTGTTTAATGGCCGTTGCTTCTGAAAACATATTGGAGGAAATATCTTAACAATGAGATAGCCACTTAGCCAAATACTAATTTAGTATTGTTCAACTTGCTTCAATGGCGCATTCTGACTTCATTTTTCCTCTGCCATTTTTGCCTTGTTTATAAACCGTGTTGTGGCCCAGGCAGACAGATAACGTGAAAAGAGAACACCCTGTACTTAAAGGGATGAATCTGGACCCGCGTGGGTCTCAGGATCTTGGAAGGGAGGACTTGCCTTCTTACTGACAAAAGGCAATTTCTAGTTACAACTCATCTCCTTCCCTCCCGGGAGCCAGCGGGCAGCTGGACTGCAATGGGAACAGCCCTGGAGTTGGGATCAAGAGACTGGGGCATGAGTTCCAGCTCTCCAGCCAAGCCTAAGCTTCCCCATCTGTAAAATGGAGATGGTGATGGCAACAACAAAAACAGTAATGTCTACCTATTTAAAGACCATCTTCAGGGTTAAGTGAGAAACATGTGTGCAGAGTACTTTGCAGATTGCAAACTATCATATAAAAGCTAATTGATTATCTATTTTAAAGTTCTTTTCATCAAACACTCTGGCAGCATAAGGCACGGATGGAGAATTTACTTCACTTGGCCCTGAAATGCCCCTGTCACCTGAGGGGAAGGTAGCAGTTGCTTACCCAAAGCACAGGATTCAACCCAAGCCAAGCTTTGACAGGAAGCAGAGAGCCACATTAAAACTTGACTTTTCCCTGATACCTATTTATTAGACATGTCATTTCAGGCAGATTTCCTAACCTCTCGGGGCCTTAGTTTCCTCATTTGTAAATTGGAGGAAATAGAACCCTCTCACTTAGTTGTTGGAAGGATTAAGCTAGCACCTAGCACAGATCTGGTTCACTGGAAGTGCTGGGACGGGTTGCGGGGGGGGGCGCGGGGGAGACATTCTAGAAGCAGGAAGTAGAGATCCCAGGAGCATTAGAAGCAAAATGACCTTTGAGAGTGTCCACACCATGTTCTGGCCAGAAGTGGGGCAATTTCTTGGCTGTACTTGGTGTCTGACAGTTGGCCTCTGATTTACACACAGGCAAGCACAGCCTTGGATGTGAGCACATTAACCTTAACTTCCAAATCCCCAAGGCCTGGATGACTGTGGCCCAGCCTTTCCCATCTCTGGAGCTGGTCCTGCAGCAGCTCCCCGAGCACTCACTTCCCCTGGAGAGGGGAGCGGAGGTGTCTGGGAAAGGACTTGGTCTGGGGCCTGCAGAAGGCTGGACACCAGGGTCACACACACACACACACACACACACACACACACACACACACACCCCACCACCCCCAGCTGAGCGGAGGAAGTGGAGTGAGGGTAGCTGCCAGGGCTGGCGGGCCTCCAGCCCCCGGGGGCCAACACAGCTCTCTTGGCCTGCTTGCCTGGGTCTCTCCTGGCAAAGGAGGAGGCAGAGCCTTGGCCTTCCGGCTGGGGCCCCACAGACCTGCATCCTGTTCCGAGAGGCTCCGCAGCCCTGGCAGGACCAGAATGAAACAGGGACTCCATCTCAGCCAACCCTCAGGGAGACAGACAGCCCGGCCATGGCGTTCCCAAGACCTTGGCCAATCCCCACAACTTTTGCTCCTGCCTCCGCCTGAGATCCACCTGCAGCAGGGGGCCCTGTGCTCGCAGAGGGCCCAGAGTCAGGCACTCAGGCAGGTGCTGCCTGCTCTTCCGGACTCACTGCTGCCCAGGGCCCAGTATCTCCCATCATGCTCCACTCTTGCCCCCTTGCTCCATCCATTCATCAAAATCCACCCCACCTCGCTGCCCAGCTAGGGTCCTCTCACCACCTCTCAACTCCTTCTGCAGTTTGTTAGGACCTCTTCCACCTTCTAACTTCATGCTAACATTGTTTGTCAATAATTGATAGGATATAAAATTCTCGGGGGCAGGTTCTTGCATCCTCAGCAGAAATAACAGTGCCTGGGTCAGACGGGGGTCCAGTCACTGATGGGTGTGTAGGGGACACAAATAGCCTGTGGAGCAGTTAGAGAACACTGCAGGGTGGCATCTGGAATTTAAGAAAAAAATTTTTTTTCACTTTTATTGTGGCAAAATAGACACAACATGAAGTTTACCATCTTAACAACTTTTCAGTGTACAATTCAGGGGCATTAATGCGTTCTCATCGTTGTGCAACAATTGCCAAATCCATCCACAGAACTTTTCATTATCCCAGACGCAAACTCTGCACCCATGAAGCCCTGACTTCCTATTTCCCCTTCCACCCAGAATGGCAGCTACCATTCTACTTCCTGTCGCTATGAACTTGGCTCTCCTGGGTACCCCATTTAAGTGGAATCACTTGTTCCTTTTGTGTCTAGCTTATTTCAGTTAGCATAATGTTTTCAGGGTTTATCCACGTTGACATGAATCAGAATTTCATTCCTTTTTAAGGCAGAATCATATAATTTAAGAACATTCAGGTTTGATCATTTGAGTTCAGTCTTTCATTTGTGAAATATAAAAACAAACCTAGAGAAGGTTCACCTCATGTTAGAGGCAGAGCTGGAGCAAGACACCAGGTGTCCCTTAACTTTCCTAGTCTTCCTCTTTTCTAGTCTTCCCCATGTAGTACTCATGGGACCTAGTGCTGGGTTCACAGTGGGTGCTTGATGACATTGGTTGCTAGCCTGATGTGCAACGTGTTTGTGGGGGGAGTAGAGGCTGCAGGCCCTACAGAGCAGGTGTGGAGAGAAGGGAAAAACGAGTGTGGGCAGGAGCTGCCCCACAGGGCAGGGCGTGTCCTCAGATGACAGCACTGCTTTGCAGTTCCTTTGAGACGTGCTTTGTGCAGTGTTTCATATCTTTCCACCAGGCCAGTCTTCAATCCTGAAGGGTGTGACCATAGTGTGTCTTGTCTCTTGTCACTGCAGAGAACGGAAGGCTCCCTTGATGGAACTTAGGACTCCGAGAGCACACGCTCCTCCCTGGGAGGACACCCACATTCTGAGAAGAGCAGATGATTCCTGTATTCCAAGAGTTTTGTGCACTTATTTATGAACCTACCCTGCTCCCACCGAACCACGTGGCAATTCCTCAGGCCAAGTCACCAGTTCTCAAATCCATCTTAACTACATTTATGTTGGGTATAAAGGGCTAACAGAGGGGCTGGTTAATTTCCCACACGGCCCGCCTCCCACCAAGCCGGAGCATCCTCGGGAGTGGCCAGAAGCAGCAGGAGGTTCAGAGTAAACTGGCCACTGAGATATTTTGAAACTTGAATATTTTGTCTTGTACAGAGATCAAGAACTTTTCCAAGTCCCCTCATACACAGAAACCAGTTTCTGTTTTGTAGTCAATCTCTCCTAGCGAACGGCCTGACTTGGGGGCTAGTTTTTCTCTTTGCCTTTGGTCCTTCAAGGGTCTGTGGTTCTGGGCAGTCCTTGTTCCTTGGAAGTACACAGCATGGACCAGACAGCTGCACCCTGTCCCCTCTACCACCTCACCTGCCACAGATGGGAAGACAGAGCTGCTTGGGAGCAACCCCTTTGAGATGCCAGCTTGAAGATGAGGTTCATTCTGTGTAATGCACCAAGTGGAAGTGAAGTTGGGCAAAGCACAGATGTCCTTAAGCTGGTTTCCTATTCCCTTTCTTTCTTTTCCTCTACCATGCTGAAGGCCGAAGGACAGGAACATGATTGCCTCCAGCAAAGATTTTTTTTTACTAGAAAAATGAAATGCCTATTTTTCTTACTAATTTTTTGTTATTTATTCCTTGCTAAAGGAATGGTCTCCCGAGGTCTTCAAATGTTTCTGATGGTGCCCTGAGTGGGTGGATGAGGGGCTGCGGCCATTCTGTGGTGGGGTCGCACTAGCGAGCACACCCAAGCGAGACCACCTCCCTTGTCCTCCTCATTGACACAGCTGCAGGGACCCTGAGGGGTGTTGTATTAAATAAATTTGATCTTTACTCTTCACAGACCTGTGAGATGTCATCTTCTGAGAGGCCACACACGTACAGAATATCTGTTGTGCCTGGGGACTCCTCAGGGCATCCACGGCCACAGAGAACCAAGCAGGTCCCGTCAGCAGGCCAGGACCTCGGTGGCCTTCACTGAAGTCAGAGGTAGTCTGAGTCTCGAACCCTGAGTTATTAATAATCCATCAGCAGGTGCTTCAGTTTGCTTCCTGGCTGAAACCTGCTCGGCTGCTGTTGTCAGATTGAGTGAACAGTAACAGCTGCCCACCCCGCCCCCAAACCAGGATGCCCGGTTAAATTTGAATTCCAGATAAACAGCAAATAATTTTTGAGTATAAGTATGTCCCATGTAACATTTGGGACATACTTATACTGCAAGAGTATTCATTTATCTGAAATTCAAATTTAACTAGGCATCTTATGTTTTAACTGGTAACCCTACTGGCAAAGCCTCCTCCCACCCCTCTAGGCCTCAGGATCCACCCTCCCCCGTGGCCTCAGACCAGACCTCCCTGCCCCACAGGCCAGCACCACCCACTGGACCTGAAGGCAGAGGAGAGCTGCGTGTGTCCTGGGTCTGCGGTGGCAGAAACTTGAAGGAGCCTCTTTGTCTCTTCATCTCTAAGATGAGTTAGACTAACGGTTCTTAACATTTGGAGGGTTTAGATTCCTTTCAAAATATGATGGCAGCTGTAGACACACACACACACACACACACACACACACACACACACAATGTTGTATCACAAAGATGCTATACAATTTCCCGGTTTCCAGGGCCATTGACTCAGTGCAGAGACAAAGGATTGGATAATCGCTAACAGCCTTCAAGCCTGATAGTTGTTGTGTCGGTGATTTGGGGTGCACCCCGAGCCCCTGTGTCAACTCCTCAGTCCCTTGCTGCCACCAGAGCAGAGCATTTCTGTGGAAGCTGGGAAGACCCTGTTCATACTGCTTATCACTTATAAATGGAGCATAATTGGGTCTTTATTTTTCCCCTCAGTCTATATGTCTGAGAAGCAGGCCACACACGCAGGGGTCTTTCTTTCAGTATACATATTTTTTAATTAAAAAAATTTTTTTAATTAATTTATTTATTTTTGGCTGCGTTGGGTCTTCGTTGCTGCGCGCGGGCTTCCTCTAGTTGCGGCGAGCGGGGCCTACTCTTTGTTGCGGTGCGCAGGCTTCTCATTGCGGTGGCTTCTCTTGTTGGGGAGCACGGGTTCTAGGCACGTGGGCTTCAGTAGTTGTGGCACATGGGCTCAGTAGTTGTGGCACGCGGACTCTAAGCACAGGCTCAGTAGTTGCGGCGCACGGGCTTAGTTGCTCCGCAGCATGTGGGATCTTCCCGGACCAGGGCTCAAACCCGTGTCCCCTGCATTGGCAGGTGGATTCTTAACCACTGTTCCACCAGGGAAGTCCCTCTTTCACTATATTTAATGGCTGAAACCTCCCAACTCAGGATCCTGGTTCCACTGTCCTAACCTGACGCCATAACCAAACGTCTAAGCCTGAGCTCATCACGTAACAAGGAGGGTCCAGTCACCATTTCCAGGAGAGGAAGGACGTTTTCTTAGCTGTGGAACTTGTTAGTTAGAGCTCCCTCTTGTGTCTTCATGTTGTAATAGCTTATTAGAGCAGAGACCACTTAGAAAAGGCAGAGTGGAAGTTTTTCCCTCTTCTGAGGAGCCACACGAGGTCAGCCACCCATTTCGTGAGCACATACCGAGCGCTCCACCAGCAGAAACTGACTGACTGAACTCTCACTCCGTGACATAGACTCAAGATGGGCAAAGTGATCCCAAGGTCAACATTAATTCATTTATGCAGTGGTTTTCTACCAGGGCGCTTTTAACTCCCAGGGGTCACTGGGCAGCGTCTGGAGACATTTTTTTTTTTTTTTTTTTTTTTTGCGGTACGCGGGCCTCTCACTGTTGTGGCCCCTCCCGCCGCGGAGCACAGGCTCCGGACGCGCAGGCTCAGCGGCCATGGCTCACGGGCCCAGCCGCTCCGCGGCATGCGGGATCCTCCAGGGCCGGGGCACGAGCCCGCGTCCCCTGCACCGGCAGGCGGACCCTCAACCACTGCGCCACCCGGGAAGCCCTGGAGACATTTTTATTTGTCACAGTTGGGTGGGGCACGTGGTGGGTAGAAGCCAGGGAGGCCATTAAATACCCTACAATGCACAGGACAAACCCCTATGACAAAGAAGTATCAAGTCCAAAATGCCAACAGTGCCAAGGTTGAGAAGCCCTGCATTGAACCAGCCAGTTTATTCATGTATTTACTCAGCAAGCTTGCATCCATCCACCATGCTCTGTTTTCCCGACACTTGGGAGTAGGAAGATTATAAGAATCACACGGCCCCTGATTTCCTGTACAATCCAGTAGCGATACAGGTGAGTAGAGAGCCAGTTACAACAGTGGGACAAAGGTGGTGATGGAAAAATTCAAAGCCAGTGGGGGCATAGGGAAAGGGCTCCTAACACAGACTTTGGGGGATCAGAGAGAGTGTCCAAGAGGAAGGTGGGTCTAACCAAAGATCTGAGGGCAGGTAGAGGGGAGCAGGTCAAAAAGGTGGGTTGAGGAGCAAGGAGCATGACCAACAATGGGGGGACGTGTGCTAAAACCCTGAGGCAAGGGAGAGGATGGTGTCCCCAATGAATATAAGGAAGACTGCCTGTCAGCCCTATGACCCAATCAGTCCTCTTCAAAAAGCCAGCACTGTCCCCTGGGAATTTCTGCCGGGGAATCCCATTGGCCCGACCCAATCTTTGAGAGTCTTAAGAAGAAGGTTGCCGAAAGTTGCTCGGCCAGAACTCACTCCTGAGCACAGTTGTTTTTGAGACTCTGCACCAGTGTCATTAGCATGTTGGAGAGAAAACTTCTGCCATAGGTCAGATTCTGCCCTTGCTCACTCACCGCTCTGAGGCTCAAGTAAGAAGGCGAACTGGAGGGAGGTGGATGCCCAGCGGGACAGTCTCCACAACTGGGGTCCACGGGAGGGTGTGGGTAGGGCATGGTGTCTGTGAACACCCTGAGAGTGGGTGCACAAATTGTGAGAGTACATGATATTCTAGGAGAGAGTCCATAGCTTTTATCAATTCCTCAGAGACATAATCCAAAAGAGGGTTAAGAACTATGAAATAATTAAAAACTCATGTGTTCTCCATATGATTTGATGTCAGTTGAAAACCCAGATAGAGGTCAACCCATTTCTAATCAAAGGGTCTACTTCATGGACAGTTTTAAGTCCAATGTCCCAGGAGGGACTTGGCTTGCCTTGAAAAAAATTGCTCAGAGTAAAGAAATAAATGGTGATTTCAGTGTTCAAAAGAGACAGCCGTCATCTCTCAAAAGTAATAAACTATTAGACTGTTTTGGAATGCCAAAGGAATGGGCAGTAAATATTTTGAAAAGCTTCAGAGTCCAAAGTATTTCTAAAGCCTGAAGTGTCCCTTCATACGCATTTCCTAATTCAATGGGAAATGAATCTTTATTTCAACATAAACTTTGACAATAGAAAAACTATTTCCATGTTCAGAGAGGATGAAAGATGTTGGAAATAAATAAATTCTTAAGGAAAAGTAAAAGGCAGGTTGGAATGGGTGACTGGCTACCAGGGACTCCGTGATCTTGGAGACGTCACACATCCTGGAGCTCTTCTCCTGCAAAAGGAAGCGTATTAGTGTCCTAGGGTTGCCATAGCAGAGCACCACAAACTGTGACTCAAAGCAACAGAAATTTATCCTCCCACAGTTCTGGAGGCCAGAAGTCTGAAATCAAAGTGTCAGCCATGCCAGGATCCCTCCAGAGTCTCAAGTGAAGATTCCTTCCTTGCTTCTTCTAGCTTCTGGTGGTCGCTGGCGATCCTTGGTGTCTCATGGCTTGCACTGCACCACTCTCATCCCTGCCTCTGTCATCACGTGGGCTTCTTCCAGATGCGTGTGTATCTGTGTCTTCCTGTGGCCTTCTCATAAAGAGACCAGTCATTGGATTTAGGGCCCACCCTAATCCAGTATAGCCTCATCTTAACTAATTACATCTGCAAAGACCCTGTTTCCAAAGAAGCTCATGCTCTGATGTTCCAGGTAGACATGAATTTTGGTGGGGGTGAGGGGACACCAATGCACTCCAGAAGGAATTGGACAAGATGACCTCATGTTCTCGCAGCTCTACTTGCCATGTGTATAAGATGTTCCTGTAAATAAAGTATGACAGGACTTCCCTGGTGGCACAGTGGTTAAGAATCCGCCTGCCAATTCAGGGGACACGGGGAACGAGCCCTGGTCTGGGAAGATCCCACGTGCTGCAGAGCAACTAAGCCCGTGCGCCACAGCTACTGAAGCCCGTGTGCCTAGAGCCCGTGCTCCGCAACAAGAGAAGCCACTGTAATGAAAAGCCCACGCACCACAACGAAGAGTAGCCCCTGCTCGCCGCGGCTAGCAAAAGCCCACGTGCAGCGACGAAGGCCCAATGAACCAAAAATAAATAAATAAATATATTTTTTTAAAAAGTATAACAACAATGATTTACCATTAAATAACCATTTTAAAAATTAAGGTAACATTGTTTTATAGTATTATATGTTTCATGCACATACATTTTATTTCAACTTCTGTATATACTACAACGTGCTCACTACCAAAAATTTATTTATTTATTTATTTATTATAAATGTATTTATTTATTATTTATTTTTGGCTGCGTTGGGTCTTCATTGCTGCGCACGGGCTTTCTCTAGTTGCAGCGAATGGGGGCTACTCTTCCTTGAGGTGCACAGGCTTCTCATTGCAGTGGCTTCTCTTGTTGCGGAGCATGGGCTCTAGGCATGCGGGCTCAGTAGTTGTGGCACACGGGCTTAGTTGCTCCACGGCGTGTGGGATCCTCCTGGACCAGGGCTCAAACCCATGTCCCCTGCATTAGCAGGCGGATTCTTAACGACTGCAGCACCAGGGAAGTCCCCACAACCAAAAATTTAGTTTCCAGCCATCACCATATAGTTGACCCCTTTTAACCATTTCACCCTCCCCCCACACCCCTTCCCCTCTGGGAACCACTACTCTGTTCTTTGTATCTACAGCATATCTTTTGAGCTTTCTCAATCTGGTGTTCTTTCACTATGCTCTGTTCTCGTGTATTTCGTGTCTCTGCCTCTGAAAATATTTAGTTTCTTTCTCTAACCTTCTTCCAAGTTCTCTGTGCCTCTCTCATCTCTCATCCTTTCTCTGCTTCCTCTCTCTACTTCTTTTTCTCCTCCAATTCATCTTTTCCTTTTCTCCCCCATCCCCAATCAACTGGCCATAATACAGAACTGAAGTTCATATTTCTCTTATGTGGATAGATGAGTTTTCTATTCCCAGTTATTTATTTTGAGAGCCAATGCATGGAATCTTTTCTCTCTCTTTAGGAAAAAAACAAAACACCTCCAAAAGCCTGCAAAGTTGTTTTCTGTCTATATCTGACCTTTGGTGGATTATTTTTCCAAGGATTTATTGGATTCACTAGGAAAAGTCCCCAGTCGCTGCCTTACTTCCTCCCAGTCCTGGGATGTGCTGGTTTTCCTGGAACCTCTTGGCACAGGAGGGTCTGGTTTTGTGCCAGAAATTATTCCATTAGTTTCTTGTACAACCAATGCTCTCCTCCTCAGGGCTTGGGTTGTTTGGGCCAGAATCTGCCAAGCAAGGAAACCTCCTACTGTTGGGACTTTGAAGGAGCCCAGGACTGGGTCCTAGAAAAAGGAAAAAGAGTGGATTTTGGTGCCTTCCAAAGTGAGGGCAAACCTCAAGCCGGGATCTGACACCGTCTCAAGAAGCTCTGTCACACCACCAGCCATTCAATAAAAGTACGTATCTCTGAGCCAAGGTGAGTTTGGATTCCAGGTTGCTTCTCCGGCAGGTCAGTTTCAGAACAAGGTGGCAGAAGAAGCTCTTTGAGGTCCTGATTATTTAGAAGCAACATGGAAGAGTTAGACACACGGCAGGCAGGTGGTTATTCCACTGGGTTCCTGTGGCAGAGCCGGTCACTGAGGTGCAGTTTGTTATTAGTTCCCTCCGGGGTCCTTCAGCCCCTGCCACCAGGCACAACTCTAGGAGGTCCAGCCGAGGCCCTGTGTGACCCCAACCCCAAGGAACGTTGTACTTGGAAGGAGCAGAGGTGGAGCAGCAGGCAAAGGAGGGTCCCCCAAACTGGGGAGAGTGAGCTGCCCCTATGATAGAGGCAGCTCCCTCAGGGAAATGTCTCCCGGGCATCCAGGGACGCCAGACACTAGGCTTGGGACTTGCAGCCTTTGCCGAGATCACCTTACACCTCACGTGACACAGAGCCTGAGAAGCCACCTGTCCTCTAGGGACCCTGGGAGCCTGAATCACAGGAGCTTGAGCAGTGACCACAACCAGACTCTCTTCCCTTCCCCCGTTTTCAAGGAGCCACACGGTCCTTCCAGATTCTCATGCAACTCTAGGGAGAGAAGGGATTGGCCAATTGAGGCCAACGTTAAATTTCCCAACAGGCTGGCAGAACGGCGGCCCAGGAACGGATTCAATTTCACTTAATGATAATAAAGTCATGTGATGTTTGTTTCACAGCCAAGTTTGACGTTGATCAGTCAGGCCTTCTACGCAGTGCTTTGCGTTGTGCTCTTTGAGGCTGGTGTGCAGGACGTGAGAGCATAGCTGGTGAGTGAGCCAGCCACTCTGTGGCCTCATCTTATTGGATATTTTTGCAAGAAGTACTTTTTCAGTACCTAAGGTGCGGATCCTGTGCTAGGTTCAGAGGGTGCATCAGAGCTGCAGACAAACGTGGTCTCTGGGGCTTGTGATTCTTTGCTCATGTTTTTGGTCCTGCTTGTTTAGAGGGAAAGTTGCTAGAATGTCAGATGTTCACAGGAGTGAGCATTTGACACTCTTTCCAGTGTTAAAGGTCTGTGCAGGAAGTGGATCCCCAGATCTGGAGAGCTTGGGAATCGTTGCTAAAGGTCTTCAAACGCATGGTGACATATTTTTATCAACCTGAAAATGCAGAAAAGACAAATAATGTCTTTCTTGTTCGTGTGGGAGTCTTTGCAATTTTTTTATGTTAAAGAAGAGTCTTTATACCTGAACAGGTTGAGACCCATTGGTTTACTGACAAATTCATCTCTGCATTTGTCAGAGTTCCAGTTGGTGTCTTGAGGTTATGTGACTGTCCAGCCCTTGGTCCACGAGCAAACATAAGTAGGCAAGTGCACGAACACACACGCATGCCTGTGATCACCCATATGCACACATACACGTGCACAGTGCACAGAGAACAAGGATGGCCCAGCCCTGCCCTTGAACAGATCCTGTGCCAAAACCAACACAGGTGCTTCTCTTTGTTTCATGGGAGGTGTTGGCATATGGGGATGTGATATTTAAACCAAAAAGTGAAAATCAAGGCAGCATGGCTCCAAACATATCACCTTTGCTTATCAGAGTTTATTCAACAAACGAGTGCCTGGTTTGTGCAAGGCTCTGCACGTTCCATGGCTGCTTGGAAGAAGCCAAGATAAGCAGATACCTCAAAGAAGCAGGACCCCACAAATAACCAACACAGACTACAAGCCAGTTATAAGCCGACCCAGCCCTCAAAGATGGTGGCCCTCCCCACAATGGTCTGCACACAGCTGGCTCGTTGGCAAACCCAATCCGATCTCTTCTTTCAAGATGGAAGCAACTCATCCATGTAGTTGCAACAGAGGAATCCAGACCATTCAGGCAAAAGTCCAGGGTGTGATTGGAGTAAAATCCAGCCCCCAGAGGCTAACACCACTTGACACATTTCAGGTTCAAGCCCTGGGCCCTCTTATGGCCCAGGGTTGTCAATGTGGCAGAACAAATGCCAAGTGGAGAAAGAATATTCCATGTGTGTGACACATCTGTGATGGGCAGAGGCAGAGATGGTGGGATTCAGTTGAAGACATGGTCACAATATGATTTCAATTTAAAAGTTTTCCTGACAGAAAAAAATGCCTTGAGAAATATCTTAAAGTATTTGATAAGAGATTAATATCCAGAATATATAGAGAACTCCAAAACTCAACAACAAAAAACCAGACAACCCAGTACTAAAATGGGCAAAGGATGTGAATAGATATTTCCGAAAAGGATATACAAATGACCGAGAAGCACATGAAATGATACTCAACATCACTAATCATTGGAGAAATTTGAATCAAAATCACAATGAGAGGGCTTCCCTGGTGGCGCAGTGTTTGAGAGTCCGCCTGCCGATGCAGGGGACATGGGTTTGTGCCCCAGTCCGGGAAGATCCCTCATGCCGCGGAGTGGCTGGGCCCGTGAGCCATGGCCACTGAGCCTGCGCGTCCGGAGCCTGTGCTCCACAACGGGAGAGGCCACAGCAGTGAGAGGCCCGCGTACCACAAAAAAAAAAAAAAAAAAAAAAGTCACAATGAGATACCACTTCACACCCATTAGGATAACTACTATTCAAAAAACAGAAAAGAACAAAAGTTGGTGAGGATGTGGAGAAACTGGAACTGTTGTGCACTGTTGGTGGGAACGTAAAATGGTACAGCTGCTGTGGAAAACAGTATTGTGGTTTCTCAAAAAATTGAAATTAGAATTACCATACAACCCAGCAATTTCACTTCTCGGTAGAGACCCAAAAGAATTGAAAGCAGAATTCAAAGAGATATTTGTACATCTTTATTCACAGCAGCATTGTTCACAATAAGTAAAACATGGAAGCAACGACAGATGAATGGACAAAAGAATGTAGTATAGCCATACAGTGGAATATTTTTCAACCTTAAAAAGGAAGGAAGTGCTGACACCTGCTGCATTATGGATGATCCTTGAGGACATTATGCCAAGTGAAATAAGCCAGTCACAAAAGGACAAATATGATAGAATCCTACTTATACGAGGTGCTTATAGTAGTCAAAACCCTAGAGACAGAAAGTAGAAGGGTGGTTGCCGGGAGCTGGATGGCAAGGATTGGGGGTTATTGTTTGATGAATATAGAGTTTCGGTTTTGCAGGCTAAAAAGAGTTACGGAGATGGATGGTGGTGATGACTGATTGCACATTATGAATGTATTAAATACCACTGAACTGTACACTTAAAATGCTTAAGATGGTAAATTTTATGTTATGTGTATTTTACCATGGGGAAATTTTTTTTTTTTTTTAATGTTTATTTATTTGGCTGTGTTGGGTCTTAGTTGCGGCATGCGGGACCTTTCGTTGCAGCGCCAGCTTCTCTCTAGTTGTGGCTTGAGGGCTTTAGAGCGCGCAGGCTTAGTTGCCCCAAGGTATGTGGGATCTTAGTTCCCCGACCAGGGATCAAACCCGCATTCCCTGCATTGGAAGGCGGATTCTTAACCACTGGACCACCAGGGAAGTCCCCCAACCAAATTTTTTTTTTAATTGCACCAGGCAGAAAAAAAAAAAAATGCCTTGGGAAATCTTTTTTTTTTTTCTGATGAAATATTTATAAATTGGTTGTGTAACATAAAACTCTCCCAATAAATACCTCTTGAGAAATTCGTCAATTTTTATACAGATATCACACTAGCAATGAATAGGACAGTATCTCAGTTTTTTTGTCTTTAAACTTTCATAGTTGGAGACAGTTGAACGTATACATTTCGATAGGAAAATTACTACATCCTTACTTCACAGTCATCAAGGAACATATAAATACACAATGAACTTTGAAAAAGTATTTGCACAAAGACCAAGACATGCTCATTTGATCAATCCAATCTCAGTGGAACAATCCACAGTATATAATGCAATGATGTACAAATATCAAAAGAGGAAGTACATTGCTGGGAAAGGAAAGATCCCAGCCACTCTTATCCACGTACAGTATGACACTCATCACATTTCTTGTAGTTGTTTGTTTAGGTGCTTATCTCTGTCATTAGACTGTGAATTATTTTAAAGGGGAAATCTTTAAATAATTTTTAAAGGGGTCTACAAGAAAAAATGTATTATCATTTATTAAAATACATTGGCTAGTATTCACTCACAGGATATTCAGAGGTTTTGTAAAAGAACTGTGTTTTGAAAAAGCATCAGCAGAAAACAGAGCAATTGTCCCTACTTCATGGTGGAGGACAGCTTCCTGGTGGCCAGAGAGGTGAATTTGGTGGATGCCTTTTTTGGATACAGAATACACCCTAGCAAATACTTCATGCAACTTAAAGAAACAGAAGTGGCTTCCCTTCCTGTCCTCTCTGCCCTTGAGCTAGCTGGGCCTTGGGGGTACCCTCTGGGGAAAAAGGATTCCATTTATAGTAGAAACTCAATAAATATCACCGCCCTCCCCCATTGAACATATGAAAGTCTAATCCATGAATTGCCTGTGGTTCAATGTTTATCTAAGATCTGAGACAGCAGATATTTGTAAAAGATATTCCTAGACATGTTTACCTATGCTTTCTCCTAGATTCTCTGGTTTTCATCCTTATTTTCTGGTAGAGCCATCAGAAAAGAACTCACTTGAACCATAAGAGCTATCACGTGATTTTATGTTACGCTCTTAGAATTCCCAGATAAAAGGAGCGCATTCTTCAGTGAGAACTTTGGGGGTTTTGGGGAACGTTAGCCAATTGGGGGCCCACTGGATGTCACACAGAGTTCTCCTGTGCTTATACTCAATGCCTCCCGGAAGTGCGTTCCTGCTGAGTGCTCAGACTTTCTTAGCACAGACAACGAACACTATGCAGCCCCATGTGCTTCCCGTTTAACTTGGCTGCCAAAGAATTCAGAGCCAAATTCTGTACCCCATTAGCATAATTAACTACTGTCAAGGGCCTGTTAAAATCAACTCCCTCTTCCTTTAGATGATATCGCTTCCATCTTGATTCCTGACTGTTCCATTTTATAGGAGTTTATATCATCTTGTTAGCTCTCCAGATCCTTTTTGGAAAAGGCCTAACACAAATAATAAGAATTAACACAGTAGCTTAAAATTTAACTGATAGAAAACAACAAAAACAAATGAAAAGAAAAAAAATTTAACTGATACAAACAAGTCCTGCTTTTAAATTATATTCATTTAGACAAACAGCACAATCTCCCTACAGTCTCATAGGGAGTACACGTAGGGAGTGTATGACCTTGGGCACTTCTTTATCTTGCCCAAAGACCTGGAGCTCATTTCTTCATCAACCAAATGAGGGGATTGGGCACTGTCATCTTGAAGGTCCCATTAAGGTGCACAAATATTTTCTTGTGAACATACTATGTGCCAGACACAGTTCTAGGTGCTTGGGGTATATCAGTGAAGAAAATAGACTAAGATACCCACCCTCGTGGAACTTGGATTCTAGCAGGGAGAGACAGAAATAAGCAATTAATATAGTAAGTATATTATATGGTATGTGAGAAGGTGGTGAGGGCTATAGAGAAAGAATCGAGTAGGTTGAAGGGGAAAGGAAATCGGGGTGGGGACAGGGGGCACTATTCAATAGGGTAGTCTGGGCAAATCTCATTAAGAAGTGAGGTTTGGGGAAAGACAAGGGAGCAGAGGGAGTTAACCAAGTAGAGGATATCTGGGGGAAGAGAGTGCAGGCAGAGAGAACAGCTAGTGCAAAGGCCCTGTGGTACAGAAGCACGGAGGCCAAAGGGCTGGGTGGGGGGAGGGGATTAGCAGGAGATGAGACCAGCTTCATTGCTGGTTCTGACAGAAAAAGAAAAGTTGCCTAATTGTAAATAGATATGTTTCTTCATATGCTTGTTCCAGTCCTGCTCTTCCAAGTGTGTTCTCCAGACCAGCAGCATCACAATCAACCCGCAGCTTGTTAGAAAAGCAGAATCTTAGGACCTACCTCAGTCCCACCGAATCAGAATCCTGATGAACAATATCTCCGGGTGATTATGAATCATATATGGGAAGACACGCTTGAAAGGATACCACCTTTATAAATATACAGGTATTTTATTTTATTTTTTATTGAAATATAATTGATTTACAATGTTGTATTAGTTTCAGGTGTACAGCAAAGCGATTCAGTTACATACATACATATATATGTACATATATATACCCATACATATTCTTTTTTAGATTCTTTTCCATTATAGGTTACTACAAGATATTGAGTACAATTCCCTGTGCTCTACAATAGGTCCTTGTTGGTTATGTATTATATGTATAATAGTGTGTATATTTTAATCCCCAACTCCTAATTTATCCCTCTCCCCACTATACAGGCATTTTTTTTTTTTTTTGCAGACCCTGCATCGGCAGGCAGACTCTCAACCACTGCGCCACCAGGGAAGCCCCTATACAGGCATTTTAAACAGCATATGCTTTACCAAAGAAGAGCCTTCTTTGACAGACAATCCTTAAATTGCCCTTTCACAAGGGCTGTTGAAGGACAAGGGCTACCGAGAGTGCCACCTAGTGGTGGCATAAGAAAATTGACATCTCTAAGACAAAGATCACGCGGAGATTGTGTCGTTTTTTGGTTTTCTTGGCCACACCCCGAGATTTGTGGGATCTTAGTTCCCTGGCCAGGGATTGAACCCGCACCCCCGGCAGTGGAAGTACAGAGTCCTAACCACTGGACCGTCAGGGAATTCCTGGAGATTGTGTAGTTTTAACACAATTAGTTGGACTTTTCAAGTATCCCCATGTCAGATAAAAGTAAAACAGGCTGAGGAACTGCTCTCGATTAAAGGATGCTAAAGAGCCTGGACAACTAAATGCAACACGTGATCCTGGATTAGATCCCAGACCCTTTGAAAAAGAGCTATTCAAGGACAATGCTGGGCCGCTTGGGAACATTTGAATGTGGAATGTATATAAGATACTAGGATAGTGTTTCTGTTCAATTTCCCCAGTGTGATAATACACCATGGTTATGCAGGATGTTTTCTTAGCAAGGAATAAAGTGTCATGATGTCTGTACCTCAATTTCAAACAATTCAGCAAAAATTAAAATTAATACATAGAAAGAGAGAACAAGTGTGCAAAATGTTAACAACTAGTGAATCTAGGTGAAGAATATACAAGTGTTCATTGTACTACTTCTTGTAACCTTTCTGAAGGTTTGAAATTTTTCAGAATTAAAAAAAAGAGGGGAGCGCAATCATCTGTGAATACATTTTAAGGCACAAGGAACTACTCCAGGAGCCCTGGAACCAGTGGACCAAGTGGTAACAGCTGGGGTAACCTTGAACCTTCCCCGCCACAGTGGTTATCTCTGTTTCTCTGGCTGATTTCCCTAGAGAGATTAAAGACCAAACCTTTGAGCAGATGGAAAGCTGAAGTGATGGGGTCCCAAGGAGCAAAGGTGGGAAATCATCTCAGGCCTGGGTCTCCAGGCCTGGCTGTATCATGGGCTCCATTTCCCCTCTATTTCATTCTTTCATTCCCTATTATTTTAAGTTACAAATATGGTGCATATTTATTGTGGAAAAAATCCAAACAATATAGAAGGATAGAGAGTGAAATATGAAAACTCTTTTTTTAAATAAATTTATTTATTTTTTTCTGCGTCAGGTCTTTGTTGCAGCACGTGGGGTTTCTCTAGTTGCAGCGAGTGGGGGCTACTCTTCGTTGCAGTGCGCGGGCTTCTCATTGCAGTGGACTCTCTTGTTGCAGAGCACAGGCTCTAGGCACGTGGGCTTCAGTAGTTGTGCCACATAGGCTCAGCAGCTGTGGCTCACAGGCTCTAGAAAGCATGCTCAGCAGTTGTGGCTCAGGGGCTTAGTTGCTCCGCGACATGTGGGATCTTTCCGGACCAGGGATCGAACCTGTGTCCCCTGCACTGGCAGGCGGATTCTTAACCACTGCGCCAACAGGGAAGTCCCTGAAAACTCTTCTTAAAACCATTTCCCTGCTCCCATGCACCCTGCCTAGAAATAACCAGGGTGAACAGTTCCTTCCAGGCTCCTTTCTGTTTAGTGATAATCCCTGTTTATGCACGTTCCATGAGGGACAAGGTTTGTTTGGTTTTGCCTATTTATGCATGGTGCCTGGCATATAATATTAAATGTTGGTTGAATAAATTGTTGCCTTTCACAGAAACGGGGTCATTCTGAACATATTTTTCTTCTGCCTGCTATTCTCATTTAACAGTAGATATTTTCCCTCCGTCTATACAGGTTTGTCTTTTTCGCCTCATTATTTTTAATTGTTAAATGTTGCCTGGTGCACCAGCCTGGTATCCCGTGATATGCAGGGGTCTTCACTTATTTAATCAGTTACCCTTTAGTGGGCTTTTTTTCTCCATTGTAAACAGCTGGGAAAGCCCTTGCAAATAGCATCACGCACAGGTGGGAGCATTCTCTAGGTAAGATTTCTAGCCTGAGAACTGCAGGTCAGAGGATATTTAATGTTTGAATGGCTATTGTCCTCCTTTGGCCTTGGTCATGGGCAGTTCCCTCCTCCTGGAAGCTTCTCGTTGCCTACTACACTGTAGGTGGCAGAGACCCTCCTTGACCATGGCCAAGGGAGCTGTGGCCTTTTCCATTCTCGGGCAGGAAGGAGCTGGCCCAGCAGGCATCTTCCTTTGGTGCAGGTGGGTCCAGACACTGAGAAACTCTGCCCTCACTTGTCAGAGTTGGATGGAGGCAGATAGGGAGAAAATGTGAGTGCCATTCTAGGTGGTGGGCAGCTAGCCAGGGGCACGGCTACCCGCACGGTGGGTATGAGCGTCTCAGGTGAGGGGACCTGCTCCTTAGCTGAGACTCTGGGGAGGAAGAAGCTAAACTCAAAGTCTACGTGCCTCAGCAAAAGAAAGAGAGGCAGAGACACGCACAGAGCGAGAGATTGAAGCTCCTCTAGGAAAACAAGCCGCATAAGCCCACAAAAACAAATGAAGTGATGGGTGTTCACAGCATTCGTTGGCAAAATTACCAAGCGTGCACAAAAAGAAAATAATGACTGTGCATTCCCAGGCTTGATTAAACAGTAATTATACTTCAAAAGCTCGTTAAATGTCCCTCTTAAAAAAACATCAAGCTAGGCGATTTTTCTTTCACATTTAATAGCAACTATTCTTGTATTCTTTCTTGTCCAAAGTGGCCATAATAATGGGGGCGTGGTGAGACAAGCACCCTCACAAACTGCTGGTGGGAGAAGGGAGCAGCAAAATCTTTCTGAAGAATAACTCCTCCGAGAGCCTGAAACACCTTCCTGCCCTTTGGCTCAATCATTCTGTTTCTAGGAATTTCTCCTAAGGCAATCAATAGACCCATAGACAGAGAAATACATACAAAGATGTTCATTACAGCCTTGTTCATAGTACAAAATATTGGAATTCACCTAAGCAGTGACCCTTAATGAGGGATGCATTTTATTTTTTTTAATTTATTTTTTTGTTTGGCCACGCCGTACGGCTTCAGGGATCATAGTTCCCCGACCAGGGATTGAACCCAGGTTCTCGGCAGGGAAAGCTGTAGTCCTAACCACTGAACCACCAGGGAGTGTCTGAGGGATGCGTTTTAGAATCAACTGGAAGTTTTTTAAACGCGTGTGCATGCACACATGCTGGTACACACACACACACTGGGGCAGAATCTGGGTGGCCCAGCTGTGGTTTGAGTGCCTCTGTTTTTAACTAGCTCACACAGGTCATTCTTATGCTAATGAAAATTTGAGATTCATTCACCCTGATCCCTCTAGGATTATGGGTATTTCTTCTTTAAATATATACCATATATACGTGTGTCTTTTTTCAAATCTCACAGTGGGCATGAATTACTTTTATAACTAGAAAAATATATTAAGAAAATAGACTAGAGGACAGCTAAGGAAGTTCAACTGACAAACACCTATTGTGTACCAGGCCTTGTGCATGGTGTTAATTCTGAAATAAAGCAAGCACAGTCTGCCCTTTGAGAAGCTCACAGCCCTCCGCAGGGGATGAGCCATGGGAAGACAAATATTATCTGGAAAGACGTGTTGTAGTAGAGGTAAGTGCTCGGGCTGGTGCAACCCAGGGAGTAATTAGCTCTGGTTAGAAGCCTTAGGAAACCACTTGCAGAAAAGGAGACGCTTTGGCCAGTCCTTGAGGCACATGGAGGGAGGGAAGGAGGGAAACAGCATTGCAGGCTCAGGGAGGGAACAGCTTGTGCAAAGGCAGAGGCATGAACACCCTGGCTCGTCTGAGGAAATGTGAGCATCGAGGTGTGGCTGGAGCAGAAGGTTGACACAAGGCGAAGAGGAGAAACTGGAGAGGCAGGTGGGCCCAGCCCAGGAGCTTGTGGGACCTGGGCTGGAAGGCCAGTGGTTCCCAGACGGTGTGCCGAGGAACACCAGTCCTCCTTCTGACTGATGGATGCTCAGTGCAAAGGGGTTCCAGGGCAAAATGACTTTGGAAAACTCTAGGTTAAAGTGGGGGTTTTTTTGTTTTTGTTTTTCCTTTCTTTTTAAAATTGCAGGACACACCAAAACCCTTACTAATAAACAAACAAATAAACCCTTACTAATAAACAAAGATGCCAGGGATTCTCCAAGACTGGTCAGCATAGATAGCATGTCCCAAGTTTATTTAACACAGACCGGCCACCTCTCCCCACACACACTTTATTGCTATTGTTGTTTTAAAGAAAACTTATTCTATCTTATACAGTGACATCCCCAGGGTGTAGTTTGGGGAGCTCAGCTGTAGTCAGTAGGAAGCCCAGGAGAAAAAGCAGTGACATGGGAAGAGCTCAAACTTAGGAGTCCCCAGACCTGGGCTCAAATCCCAGTTCCACTGTATACCAGCTCAGTGATCTCGACAGAGTTACAGAAGCAAATTACCTTATTAGTAAGGTGGGACTAATGACAACTACCTTGTAGGCTTTTGGAGTTGAATGAAAGAACACCGGCCATGTGGTAGATGCCCGATAGGTTCTGAGTAATCGACAGTCATCATGAAAATCTTTTCATCTGTGTTTCAGAAAGATCCCTTAGCGGCTGGCTTGGAGGGTGCTTAGCCAAATTCAGGCCTGGAGGCAGGGGACCAATGAACATGCCCTGTGGCTGCGACAGGCAGGAAGTCACAGGACTGGGTGACTAGATGCAGCGAGAAGGGGACTATTGAGGGAATCCCTGGGTCTGGGGGTGCATGGGGCATTTCACCAGAAGAGAAAGTCCAGGCAGAGCAGCATTTTTGGGAGGAAAATAATAAATTGTTTCTAACCCAGACTCTTTTGCGTGATTTAAAACTGGCTCTAAAAGCTACTCCTTGATGTATTAATTTTTTTTAGAATTATAGACACAGTGATTACTCCTGGTTTCAAATTGCGTTTCACGTTGTTTCTTCTTTGCCAGACTCAGAGGGTTTCTGTTATGTCTTTTCCCCAGCTTATAATAACAAAAGAAGGAAGAATAAATTTTAGGTGGGAAAATTAGTTGCTCAGCTCTCGCCTGAAAATTACCATGTATGCGTGTGTCTCGGTGCTGTGTCTCGGTGCTGTCACAGAAGAAAGATTCTGTAGTTCCACAGGCGTGGGGTGGGAGTGGGAGAGGAAACGCTGCCTTTTGGATGGATACCAGTGGCACTTAGATGTTTCTGCATTGGGAAACAGCAGCACATCCCCTTATGAAACTGTGTTCACCACGAATCCGCCACTGATTATAAAGAGCAAATGGTAATAAGAGGACCATGCCAGACCTTTTGCTTAGGGTAAATCTGACCCTTGTGACCTTTCAGGAAGACAGGTCAAGGCAGCACCATTTTGTAGATGAGGATACTGGTGCTTAGGGAGGTTAAGTCCCTTGCCTGAGGTCACACAGCTTAATTAGGGCACTTCTGAGATTCCAGCTCAGGTCCTTCTGCTTCCAAAGTGCAAACTCCACGATCCCATTTCCACATGTCTCTGGAGGATGCAAATAAAATGCTTCGCACAGCACCTGGCACATAGCAGGCACGCAGTCAATGTTAGCTGCTATTCCTAAAACTCAGAGCAGGGTGGCTGCCAGCAGTAAAATCTGAGAGCTACTGTGAGGACCCCAGCCCCAAAGGTAATAGTAGCACATGTTTGTGCTGAATGTTCTCATCGGCATGTCCCTTAAGCTTCACAGCATTGGCAGCAGGAGGGAAACTTCCTCCTCTATGTCAGTTTGGGAGTTATACAGGCAAGAAAACCAAAGACTGAGACTTGCCTGGGATCACACAGTAAGGAGGGCAGAATGGGACGTGGACTCAGATCTCCTGACTCTAGCATTCCCTCGCTTGTGGCCCCATCACTCCAGCCAGGGTTGATGACTTTAAGTCTCTGTCTATTCTGCCTTCATAACACCTTCTCGTCTGCATATCAAATCTCCCTCTGCTTCTATCTTATAAAGACACTTCTGATTGCCTTTAGGGCCCACCCAGATAAAACAGGATAACCTCCCCATCTCAAGATCCTTAACTTCTTCACATCTGCAAGGGTATTTTTTTGCATATAAGGAACATCCACAGGTCCATGGATTCAACTGTATATATCTTCTGGGGTCATTTCTCAGCACTCCCCAATAGCTAAATAAATTCATTTATTTGCTAACTATCCTCCAAGGCCGTGGGGATTGAGAGCTGGGAGAAGAGTGTCCTGACAGAGAGAAAAAGAGGAAGAAAGAGGGAGATGGGGCTGAGGTCTGGGTTGGGCTCAGGCAGCCCCTCTGAGTTTTGGGAGTTGAATGAGCAGTAGGACTCTCACTGGATGCCCTCGGGGAGGGTTCAGCAAACCATAAACCACCAGCTGGCTGCTGTTTTTATAAATAAAGTTTTATTGGAACACAGACATGCCCATTTGTTGCATACCGTCTGTGATTGCTTTCGAGCACAGTTGAATAGGCAGAGTTGAGTAGCTGCAACAGAAACCATATGGCTGGGGTGGGAGGATTGCGAGACTGAAATTGACACATATTCATTATTGATACTATGTATAAAATAGACAACTGATGGGAACATACTGTATGGCACAGGAAACCCTACCTAATGCACTGGGGTAACCTACATGGGAGGGAAATCCAAAAGGAAGGGGATATCTGTATATGTATGGCTGATTTATTTTGTTGTGCAGTGGAGGCTAACACAACATTTTAAAGCACCCATACTCCAATAAAAATTAAAAATAATAATAAACCATATGGCTCACAAGCCTAAAATGTGTACTGTCTGTCCTTTTATGAAAAAGTTTCCCAATCCCTGCACTAGAGAAGTAGGAGAAGCAAGGTGATGAACCTGGAATTAATACCATCCAGTGTATTTCCAGCCCCCGCCCCCGCCCCCAGCCCAGGCATTGTAATATTTTTCATCTCTATGTCAGTTTGGATCTTTTTTCATGTTTTCCATATCTCTACTAAACATGCTCAATCTTTCCTCTACCTTCTTGAATATAGGTAAATAACAGCTGTTATAATAGCTGTTTTAATGTTCTTGTCTACAAATGTATTATCTGTGTCATTTTGGGGTCTATTTCTATTGACTGATTTTTCTCCTCATTATGGGTCATATGTTTTTCATCTTTGCATGGCTGAAAATTTTTGATTGGATGTCAGACTGTGACTTTACCAGTTACCAATTTGTTCCTTCTCAGCTTTAAATCTATTTTTCATCACCTGCCCAGAGATAGTTTAGCTGGGCCTGGTAAGCATTTCTAGTTTGCAGTTGGAGCAGTGTTAAGCTTTGTCAGTAGGGGGCACTAGAGGGACACTGGCAGTCAAGGGGCTTCTCTTCCTCATTCCAATGTATTACTTCCTCTGGCTTCTTGCTCTTATCCCAGGGCTGCCAGGGGTGCGTGGGGGACATCCAGGTGCACTCACCCCCATCAGATTTTAGCAGCCTCCTGTTGACAGCTTCCCATCAGGAGCTCCCTCAAAGGCGAATTCTCAGTGAATCTCACAGGTCCCCACAGTGATTTTCCATCTTCACCTGCAGGAGGATTCCTGTTTGTCAATCCCAACCCCAATCCCACGGTTCTCTGCCCACCACACTGACCCACCTGCACCCCAGAAGGTAGTTTCCTTCTTGCGCAGCAACCACGGACCAGCTCTGGCCCCGGCAACCCAGTGAACTTCACTGTGGACTGGGCTGCGACCATATCTCCTCCGATGAAGTTTGAATCCCAGTTTTAGTAGATCGTCCCCTGAGCTCTAGGGTATTCTTGGGAGTTCTCTTTACCTATTTATAGTTAGTCCCCTGTTATTGTTAACAGTTCTTTACATTAAACGTCCCCTGCTCCAGTTACTATGTGGTTTCTCGCCCCTGATTGGACCCTGAAGGTTAGACAGACATTGTGAATTTTCCCTTGCTGAGGGCTGGATACATCTATGTTCCTACAGATATTTTTGAGCTTTGCTCTGGGATACAGTTAAGTTGCTTGGGAACAGTTGGATCCTTTCAAGCCTAGCTATTAAGCTTTCTCAGGCAGGACCGCAACAGTGTTTAATCTTCCCCACTGTTGAGGGGGAAAAAACAAAAACACCATGAATCGCAAGGTTCTCCACTCTCAATTATAGGGCTCACTTCCTTTGGGTCTCATTTCTCAAGGACCACTGTCCTCTGATGCCTGATGTCCAACATCTTGACAACCATTGTTTCGTATACTTTGTCCAGTTTTTAAGTTGTTTCAGGCTGGTCCCTGTTATTCTGTCTTGGTCAGACATGGGAGTCAAATCCCCTAATTTAAAAAATATTCACTTATTCAACATGTGCACCAGCCATCTGGGTGCATTGACGAACAAAACAAATGGAAACTTCTGTCCTCCTAGAGCTTACATTCTACGGCAACTGATTAAGAGCATTTCCAATGCGGTGTGAGCCCGGCAGAATGAACTCTCGCCGTGGACCACTAGACCATGAATCCTCCTGAGTTCTCCCTGCCCCCAAGTTGTGTTGAACTGCAGCTCTGTCCTCTTTCCTTCCTGCCTTGTCCACTCCCAGTGCCCCCTATTCCACAGGTGATCTCTCTTTTTCTTTCCCAAGATGTTTCATAGAACTCTTCAAACCACCTTATCTGGGCATGCCTGTGGAAAGCAGCTGGATGATGCCTCCAAAGCCTGGAAAGTGTAATTTATGTTCTTAATTATATCTTTCTGGCATCACAGGAGGAGTTTTCTCCCTTCCTCTCTCCACAGCATCACGCTTGCTCTTTAGTAAATAGATTGAGATCAAACCTGGCCCCTAGCAAGGGCACAGATAACCAGCATTTGCCAGCTAAAGGTCAAGGTCTTATTTATAGGCCCTGTTACATACTTACCAGCCACCCCCCCTTCCCTGCCAAGTTTATCTTTTATTATTCTACTTTAAATTGGGAAGATAGCCAACACCACATCCATCTTTGTCTGCCATATCGCCCAGCGGCATGGACTGGGTAATGACCATAGATATATATTTAATAACAGCTTGATTGAGGTATAATTCACATATGATAAAATTGCATCCTTTTAAAGTACACCACTCAGTGATTTTCAGTATATTCACAGAGTTGTGCAATGATCACCACAATTAATTTTGGAACATTTTTATCCTTTCCCTACCCCCCAAAGAAACCCTCATACCCATTGGCAGTCACTCCCTATTTCCCCTCACTCCCCTGGCCCTAGGAAAATACTAATCTACCTTCTCTCTCTATGGATTTGTCTATTCTGGACAATTCATGTAAATGAGATAAGACAATATGTAGTCGTCTGTGCCTGGCTTCTTTCACTTAGCATCATGTCTCCAATGATCGCCCTCTTGGAACGTGGATCAGTACTTCATTCCTTTTTATTGCCAAATAATATTCCACTGTAATGACATACTACCCTTGTTTTATCCACTCATCAGTGGATGGACATTTGGGCTGTTGCCTCTTTTTGGCTGTTACGAATAATGTTGCTATAAACATTCGTATGCATGTTTTTGGCTGGTGGACATAAATATTTTTTTTTTTTTTTTTTGCTGTACGCGGGCCTCTCACTATTGTGGCCTCTCCCGTTGCAGAGCACAGGCCCCGGACGCGCAGGCTCAGCGGCCATGGCTCACGGGCCCAGCCGCTCCGCGGCATGTGGGATCCTCCCAGACCGGGGCACGAACCCGCGTCCCCCGCATCGGCAGGTAGACTCCCAACCACTGCGCCACCAGGGAAGCCCGACATAAATATTTATCATCAATTTCTCCCAGCCTTTTGGATGAGGGTGTGCCTGAGACAAAGTCAGTGAAGGTGGCCACAAAGCCTGTCCATTTGCTGATGTCACCCTGGTGGATCCTTCAAGGAGAGGAAGACAGGAGAGCTGGCTGCTTCGGAGGACATTCAGTCTGATAAACGAGCTGCGGACTTTGTGCCAGGCACTGAGGTGTGTGCTGGGGTTTTAACCTCCCCCCTCCTTCTCAACACTCCTTTATTAGCACTTACTCTCTGCCAGACTGTGAGGTCCCCTGAGGGTCTTAGCCTAGTTGCAGAGGCAGAGCCTGAATTCAGACAGTAAGCGCCCTGGTGACTAACAGTTCCTGTCCTGGAACAACTGTAGCCCAGGAGAGGGGCGCCCAACCCAGTGCCGTGCCATCAGGGAAAGCCTCTTGGAGGAGGTGACTTTTGTTCTCCCCACATTATACTATATACATTTCTAAACATACAGAAACCTTCCATGCTCGTCACCCGGGTTTAACGACTGTTGACATCTTGCCAGGATTTTTTCCAATTTTTTTCTGAATGCTTTTAAAGTAAATTTCAGACATCGTGGCAGTTCACCTCTATATACTTCAATGCACATTTAAAAACGAGGACACTTTCCTGTGCACTATACCCTTATCACATCAAACATGACATAATAGGGACTTCCCTGGTGGCGCAGTGGTTATGAATCCACCTCCCAATGCAGGGGACACGGGTTCGAGCCCTGGTCCGGGAAGATCCCCCACATGCTGTGGAACAACTAAGCCCGTGTGCCACAACTGCTGAGCCTGCGCTCTGGAGCCCGTGCGCCACAACTACTGAAGCTTACGCACCTAGAGCCGGTGCTCCGCCACAAGAGAAGCCACTGCAATGAGAAGCCCGCGCACCACAACAAAGAGTAGCCCCCGCTCGCCGCAACTAGAAAAAGCCCACGCACAGCAACGAAGACCCAACACAGCCAAAAAAAAAAAAAAAAAAAAGACATAATATTATTAATACCCAGTTCATATTCAAATTTTCCTCATTATTTTGAAAACAGGGAATTCCCTGGCGGTCCGGTGGTTAGGACTTGGCGCTCCCACTGCAGGGGGCCCAGGTTCAATCCCTGGTCGGGGAACTAAGATCCCGCAAGCTGTGTGGTACGGCAAAAAGAACCCAAAACATTATTTACAGTTGCTTTGTTTAAAAGAGGATGTAATTAGGGTGGGGATCCCCCTTAATCTGTGACATGAAGGGAGGGTGAGAAGGCTCTGTGGGCGGGGGCAGATCCCAGGCAAAACCTAGGGGGAGTCTGACATGTGTAGAGTGTAGGGCAGGGAAGAAAGGGACTGTGGTTCTTGGGGTGGGTGATCCCCCAAAGCTGACGTCCTGATGTGCCCTCAGGGCAGGAAGGCCTTGAGACCTTCCTTCAGCCAGGTGATAAGTCAGTCCATCCATCTGCTGCTTTGGAAATTTCCCCCTGATGACTGATTCCTCTCCTGTCACTTCTTCCCAAGACGGGAGACCATCCTTCCTCAGGCACCTGAGAAGGTGGCACTTCCTGGCTGAGTGACAGCCTGGGAGGCTGCTCTCACTGCCCCAGGGCCCCATAGTCCAACCCTCTCAAGCCCAGGATGGGCGGCTGTGGCACCGCTGGGTGACTCTACCTGGTTCTGATGGCCGGGTTGATCATCAGAGAAGGAAATAGTTGTCGTCTCTGTTCTGAGCCCTGTCCTTTGAGAACAGCTCCTGATGTGAGCTGGGAAGTGACCTTTTGAAGTCAGACTCCATTCCTCTGTCTGAGATGTTGCTTCCTTCTCTGTGGTGGAGTTTCCAATGGAAGCCACTCTTCAGCCTGAGCCTTGCTGGCCTTGAGTTCACATGACAAAACCTATGACCCCTCTTGCTTGTGCCAGAAGAGCATTTAAACTCAGCCAGCAGAGATGGATGGGGTGGAGGCAGGGGGTGGCTGGCCGTCTAGGACCAGCCCCAGCACAGCACTGTGAAGCCGAGGTGTCGGGGTGCGGAGTGGGCAGGGGTCTTCTTAACTCATCAGTAGAGCATCTTTTCAGGCAGTGATTCGTTCAGGCCTTACCTTTCCAGAAACGTCTTTAGCCACTTATTTCATCAAGCTCACTGATCAAGCCCTCAAGAGTCAGATAAAGAATTAAGGAGGCCAGTTATATCCATCACCTACTTATTCATTCATTCAATTCATGTTTATTAACACATTCTCTTTGCCAGGCATTGTTCTGGGGGCTGGGCATCCAGTGGTGAAAGACACAAAGTTCTCACCCTTGCAGCGTTGATGTCCAGCAAATTCACTTGCAGTTTTTTTTTGGGGGGGAGCGGTGTGCGGGCCTCTCACTGTTGTGGCCTCTCCCGTTGCGGTGCACAGGCTCTGGACGCGCAGGCTCAGCGGCCATGGCTCACGGGCCCAGCCGCTCCGCAGCATGTGGGATCTTCCCGGACCGGGGCACGAACCCGTGTCCCCTGCATCGGCAGGCGGACTCTCAACCACTGCGCCACCAGGGAAGCCCTCACTTGCAGTTTAATTGGCTTCAATCAAGAAATAGAACAGCCAGAGCAGTGAGCACCCATGTCAGCTGACCGTCGTGGATAGGGTCAAAACAATGATGTGGTCCATGGACCTTAATGACTGATTTTGGTCCCTGGACCGCCAGAAACTTCTTGAGGTTCTGCAGCAGTGCCCACTTCAGAAAACCCTGTTCTGTATCATCACATACTGGCCACAAGGCTTTGAGACATAACTGCTGTCACCACAATTGGCCTGGTTTGTTCCTAAAACCCCTCAACCCCCACTATGCATCCTTCCCCAGGGAGCATCACTTCTATAGATGACGCAGCTAATCCCAGTTCCAGGTGTTCCACCTGGATTCACTCTGGGAGGATACGTAGGGGACTGGTTTGCACCCAGTATTTTAACTACACCTCATAGGTTCTTTTTCAAGATTTAAAGATTGTATCTTTTTTAAGGTATTATTATTTATTTATTTATACATTTATTTATTTATACATTTATTTATTTATTTATTTATGGCTGCGTTGGGTCTTTGTTGTTGCGCGCAGGCTTTCTCTAGTTGCGGTGAGCGGGGCTACTCTGTTGCAGTGTGTGGCCTCCTCATAGCGGTGGCTTGTCTTTGTTGCAGAGTACAGGCTCTAGGCATGCAGTCTTCAATAGTTGTGGCACATGGGGGCTCATTAGTTGTGGCTCACGAGCTCTAGAGCACAGGCTCAGTAGTTGTGGCGCACGTGCTTAGTTGCTCTGCAACATGTGGGATCTTCCCGGACCAGGGCTTGAACCCGTGTCCCCTGCATTGGCAGGCGGATTCTTAACCACTGCGCCACAAGGGAAGCCCTATTTTATTTTATCTTATTTTATTTTATCTTACTTTCAGCCGCCCCGCAAGGCATGCGGGATCTTAGTTCCCCGACCAGGGATTGAACCATCCCTGCACCCGCTGCAGTGGAAGAGCAGAGTCTTAACCACTGGACCACCAGGAAAGTCCCTCACCCATCATTTTAAATCTAAAAAGCAAAATGTTCTGTGTTATGGACACGGATGTTTTTGGAGACTGTCCCCTGGGGGAGGTCATGTTATCAAGAGGAAATAGTTATACCTCTTCTCACTTTGCACTCACACCCCTCTGTGGTTTTACTCAAATCCCTTCTGCCCTCATGCCCTCCCTGCTCTCCCTCCTGTGGGGTGGCACCTTCTATCCACCCTCCTGCGTTCTTTCTCCAGGACAGACAGGACTCACCCGGCCAATGCTCCCAGCAGCCAGGTTTGGGCTTGTCACACGGCACTCGGTTTGGGCAGCTGGTCCCCATGCAGGTAAACTCAAACAAGGAGATTGAGGAAAGACTGGGAACAGCATGGTGCCCCAGCCATAGATCTTGGTTTTTCAGTCTTCAAGACTCCTTAATATATGGAATCAAAAAAATCAAAAAACAAAAACCAAACTCAGAGATACAGAGAACAGATTGGTGGTTGCCAGAGATAAAGGTAGGGGTGGGTGAAATGGGTGAAGGTGTCAGAGGCACAAACTTCTCGTTGTAAAATACCTAAGTCCCAGGGATGTAATGTACAGCACGGTGACTGTAGTTCATAATACTGTATTGTACATTTGAAAGTTACTAAGAGAATAGATCTTTTTTTTTTTTTTTTTTTTTTGCGGTACGCGGGCCTCTCACAGTTGTGGCCTCTCCCGTTGCGGTGCACAGGCTCCGGACGTGCAGGCTCAGCGGCCATGGCTCACGGGCCCAGCCGCTCCGCGGCACATGGGATCTTCCCGGACCAGGGCACGAACCCGTGTCCCCTGCATCGGCAGGCAGACAAGAGAATAGATCTTAAAAGTTCTCATCACAGGAAGAAAAAATTTTCTAATAATGTGTGGTGATGGATGTTAACTAGACTTATTGTGGTGATCGTTTTGCGATATATACAAATATAGAATCGTTATGTTGTACACCTGAAACTAATATGTTATATGTCAATTATATCTAGATTTTAAATAAAGCAAGATGGGAATTTCCTGGCAGTCCAGTGGTTAGGACTCTGCACTCCCACTGCTGAGGGCCCAGGTTCAATCCCTGGTTGGGAAACTAAGATCCCACAAGCTGCGAGGTGCAGCCAAAAGAAAAAAAAAAGCAAGAAAAAAATGATGAAATAGGTGCTTAGTAAATATCAGATGTCTTCAGCTTTTACTATATGAGTAATTAGAAATATAAATTTTATTAAAAACCCTGGATATTCTTTTTTTTTAAGTCTTTAAGAAAAAGCAAAATTTAGCACTCCCTCTCCCCTTTTTTCCCCACTGACTTGGCCATAGAAACAGGAGCTTCTAGCTATCCTTATATATTGCATGTGATTTAGGAAATAAAATCTTTTAAGGCAGGTGGAGTGCACTCCGTTAAGCAAATAGCAAGACTGCAGAGTTTTATTAAGTTCAGTGGATGTTAGATGTAGTCTTTGCAGCCACCACCCTGCCCCCCACCATATATAGGAAGGATTTTTGTACATTTCTCCAGGCTTTGGAAACTCCATCCTAAGTATCCAGACTAGAGGGTTTCTACCTCTTTTTTTTTTTCCTGATGCTGCTCTGTTCTTTCAAAACTTCTGAGGCAGAGAAGGAAATGAGGTCGCCACACCACCATGGAGCGAGACAAGAACTCCCAGCTCATCCCGGCGGCTTCTAGTCTAAAAATATCCCAACTTGGCAGGCAGGAACTTTCTTCCGTCTTTCCTTCTGGTAGCAAGGCTGGAGGCAGAATTCTTTCTGAATTCTGCTGAATAGAGCACGTGTCTGTAAGAGCCATGTGCAGAGAAGAGCTGAGAGGTGTTTCCCCGGGTCCAACAGGTCCAGGGAGGACTCTTCACTGTCTCTTACTGGACGTCACTTCTTCAGCAATGAGTGTTTATTGAGGACCTGTGATGGGCCTGGTCTTGCAGAAGGAGGGAGAGACAAGATTCCAACCCAGCCCTCCTAGAGCTCACCGTCCGGCAGAGGAGATGCTAATAATTACTTGAATCCCCCCTTTGGATAAGTGTCGCAAAGGAGATACTCAGGACCAGAGGGATCTAGGCCACTCTTATTTACAACCCAAGGCCAAAGGAAATGGGTTTCCAAGGTGACAGGACTCAGTTTCATCTTTAGAGAAGGAAGAGTCTGAGGAATTCCATGGCAGACCAGTGGTTAGGACTTCGAGCTTTCACTGCCGAGGGTGCGGGTTTGATCCCTGGTCAGAGAACTAAGATCTTGCAAGCTATGTGGTACAGCCAAATAAAATAAAAAAAGAAAAGAAAGAAAGAAAAGGAAGAGTCTGGTAAAAGTGAAGAGGTTTGAGAAGAAGGAGGTGGATGTTGATGAAAAAGGTTGGGATTTATCTCCAAAAAGGGAGGAAAGGCAAGGAGGTTCCATGTTGTTCCCTGGGCACTCTGTCAGCATAAACGTTAACCAGAATTATAGCAGATACATGAATGCTATAGCCAAGCTCTTGAAAAGGTCACTGAGATACCATCACAGCTTCAGGGGAGCCTTGAGTGATACCAGCTAGACCCAGCTGTCACGTTCATGGATTGCTGCCCACCGTTGACACCACCCCCGGGAACTCCATCCACATGTGAGGGCCAAATCTTCTTATCAGGCATTTTATTTTGGGTTAATCAACTTTCCTCTGTTGCCCAAACAACACTGTAACAGCAGTAATGGAAACTGAGATAGGGGTTGGGAGGGGGTGAACACAGCAATCTTATCAATCTCCCGTATCAACATGTTAAGTTTGGGACATCCCTGGTGGCACAGTGTTTAAGAATCTGCCTGCCAATGCAGGGGACCTGGGTTCAAGCCCTGGTGCAGGAAGATCCCACACGCCGTGGAGCAACTAAGCCCATGAGCCACAACTGCTGAGCCTGCATGCCGCAACTACTGAAGCTCACACGCCTAGAGCCCGTGCTCCACAAGAGAAGCCACCGCAATGAGAAGCCCATGCACCACAACGAAGAGTAGCTCCTGCTTACCGAGTAGTAGCCCCTGCTCGCCGCAACTAGATAAAGCCCGCGCACAGCAATGAAGACCCAACACAGCCAAAAATTAATTAATTAATTAAAAAAGAAAAAAAATGTTAGGTTTTCCATTTCCAGCTCTGTGTAAAAGACGAAGAGAACAGGCTTATGGAGACATTGTTTGGTGACATCCCACGGCCTGCCCTGGCCAGCTCCCCACTATGACATTTCCCGGCACCCATGGACACATCGAGGTCCTGCCTGAAGTCTGACCTGTTGGACAAGAAACAGGCCATCAGAAACATGTGACCTGGGACTTCCCTGGTGGCGCAGTGGTTGAGAATCTGCCTGCAAATACAGGACATGGGTTTGAGCCCTGGTCCGGGAAGATCCCACATGCTGCAGAGCAGCTAAGCCCATGAGCCACAACTACTGAGCCCACGTGCCACAACTACTGAAGCCCACGTGCCTAGAGCTCAAGCTCTGCAACAAGAGAAGCCACCGCAATGAGAAGCCCACGCACCACAATGAAGAGTAGCCCCCGCACACCGCAACTAGAGAAAGCCCAGGCGCAGCAACGAAGACCCAACAATGAAGACCCAATGCAGCGAAAAACAAATAAATAAATTAATTAATTAATTAATTTTTAAAAAAAGAAAGAAACATGTGACCTGGTTGGCAAAGCTTGCTGTCTCCATCCCACCATGGCTTCGAGGGAATATGAGAGACCAGACTAAGGGAACGAGGATTGGATGAGTAGGGAGGTGGTCAATAGATGCTTTGAAAAGGGTTAAGTAAGGGTCAAGTAGGTCAGAGGAATGACTCCTGGGCTTGGCAGAGTGGAGGTCATCAATGATTTGACAAGAGCAGTTTCAGGGGAGCAGTGGAGATGGAAGACGCTGGGGGAGCAGCTTAAAGAGGATGCTGGGAGAGGAAGAGGAGAACTCTTGAGAAGTTGGATTGGATGTGAGCTGGAAAGGATGAAATCCCAGATAATTCATTGTTTTTTATTATTATTATTTTTATTGGAGTATAGTTGATTTATAACATGCAGAAACTAACACAGTGTTACTCACAAAGTGAATCAGTTATACATATACATATATCCACTCTTTTTTTAATATAATTAATTAATTTATCTATTTTATTTTTGGCTGTGGTGGGTCTTTGTTACTGCACGCAGGCTTTCTCTAGTTGCGGTGAGCGGGGGCTACTCTTCATTGTGGTGCGTGGGCTTCTCATTGTGGTGGCTTCTCTTGTTGCGGAGCACGGGCTTCAGTAGCTGTGGCAGGCGGGCTCAGTAGTTGTGGCTCACGGGCTCTAGAGTGCAGGCTCAGTAGTTGTGGCACACGGGGTTAGTTGCTCTGTGGCATGTGGGATCTTCCCAGACCAGGGCTCGAACCTGTGTTCCCTGCATTGGCAGGCGGATTTTTAACCACTGCACCACCAGGGAAGTCCCTCCACTCTTTTTTTTTTTTTTAAATAATTTTTTTTAATTAATTAATTAATGGCTGTGTTGGGTCTTCACTGCTGCATGCAGGCTTTCTCTAGTTGTGGCGAGCAGGGGCCACTCTTCTTTGCGGTGTGCGGGCTTCTCATTGCGGTGACTTCTCTTGTTGCAGAGCATAGGCTCTAGAATGCAGGCTCAGTAGTTGTGGTGCACAGGCTTAGTTGCTCCACAGTATGTGAGATCTTCCCAGACCAGGGCTCGAACCCATGTCCCCTGCATTGGCAGGCGATTCTTAACCACTGCGCCACCAGGGAAGCCCCCTCCACTCTTTTTTACATTCTTTTTCTATATAGGTCAGTACAGAGTATTGATTTCCCTGTCCTATACAGTAGGTCCTTATTAGTTATCTATTTTATATATAGTCGTGTGTATATGTTAATCCCAATCTCCCAATTTATCCCTCCCCCTGCCCCAACTCATTGTTCTGGATGTTCTTGACTTCAGCAAGTGACTGGGTGGGCCATGGTGCCATTGACTATGATGGGGGTGGGCGGAGACCAAGAGCTCCTTTTGAGGACTTTTTTTTTTTTTTTACATCTTTATTGGAGTATAATTGCTTTACAATGGTGTGTTAGTTTCTGCTTTATAACAAAGTGAATCAGTTATACATATACATAGGTTCCCATATCTCCCCCCTCTTGCGTCTCCCTCCCTCCCACCCTCCCTATCCCACCCCTCTAGGTGGTCACAAAGCACCGAGCTGATCTCCCTGTGCTATGCGGCTGCTCCCCACTAGCTATGTGTTTTACGTTTGGTAGTGGATATATGTCCCTGCCTTTTGAGGACTTTTAACATGGGATGATGATCGGGCATTCACGAGAGACCAAGCAGGCAGTTGGGTAAGGCTGGAGAATAGCGAGAGCCCTGCGTTTTCTCCTCTTCTCTGAAATGTACGAAAACTATAGCGTGATCTGGGCCTGGGGATGTGACATTCACCATAACTTGCACAAAGCAGAGGAACGCGCTCGGCCCTGGACAGCAAGCTCCTGAATTCTGTGCACCTTTCCGAGCACCAGGAGACAGTAGATGTTCAATCAGTATTTTCCATCTGGATGGATGAGTAACATCATGGTCCCTCCCAGTCTCCAGAAACTGGGTGACTTTCTAAAGCCCAGGACAGATGCCTTCACAGCTTAGTGAGAGGCCTTACTAATTATAACGATGATACCAATGATAGAGGGATGACTTATAGTCAGGAAGGGGCAATTGCTCTTCTGAATAATTATTTAAATTGGTCACACTGTGATTGCTCAGAGGACCGTGAGAGTCAAGGTAGGAGTAGGAGGGTGCGATAGGTGATTGGAAAAATGGGAGGGAGGCAATGCCAATTCCACCAGTAAGCAGGGTTTGTTTTGGACCTCAGGCTAACTTCTTGATTTCTCCAGCCCTTTTAATTTTTTATTTTTTTTTATGGCAGTGATAGAGATCTACCACCCCAAATAGCTGTAAGCACTGCTAATGAAATCACGGAGCCTCTGTGGCAAACCAGGGAACCTAGTAAACCAGAAGTTGAGTGCTAGTTCTCAGAAGCAGAGACTTGGTGTCTATTTGAGGAGGCTTAGTGGGGCCCTGGATACCGTGAAAGAGGTCAGTCATTTTCTAGCCCAAGGCAATGGTAGGACTTGGCCTTTGAGGAAGGGTCAATGGAAAGTGATGTCCGTGCTTGCTCCATTCTTTGCCAGTGTGCTCCAGGGACCTGATAGGAGAGTTTCCAGTTTCCTCTGGCTGAATTGAGCCGGTGCTGCCTGTAAGGTGAAGGGCCTGTGCTAATCTCTTCTTGGCAAGTTATACAGCCCCATGATTGAAATCACCAGGAGAGCATCGTGAGGGCCCGGGGTATGTGTGCCACAGAAAGAAAGAAGGAGGAGCCAGCGTGGGGGTGACGGACAGCAATGCCACTGACACTGGAGTCTTCCTACAAGAGTAAAGTGAGGCCGTGTGGCAGGCAGCCAGGTGAGCAGCCACAAAACAATAGAGAGATAGCAACTCGCAATGGGTAAGGTGTGGAATGGCCTGACCTCTGTGATTTTATAGAAGAGGCAATGGAAGCCCAACAAGGGTTGTCCGTGTCTTCCCCAGACATTTCTCAAGAGCCAGTTACGTGCCAGAGGCTGGGCCAGTGTTTTGGTTACATATTGCTGCACAGGACATCACCCCAAGACCCAGAGGCTTAGAACAACAGTCATTTTATTCTCCCATTTCTGTGGGTTGACTGGGCACAGCTGTGTGGTTCTTTGCCCTGTACGATGATGGCTGAGGCTGTGGTCATCTGGGGTGAGACTCAGCTGGACCTTCTGAGAGGCTTATTCACAGTGATAGCAGTTGGTGCTTGGAGAGTAGCTGGGCATTTCATCCGGCATCCCTCAGTTCTTTTCTTCGCCTTCTACTACTCTTCCCCCTCCCTTCCCGCCCCCCCGCCCCTAACCCCGCTGCTTCTTCTTTTTTTCTGTTCTCTTCTTTCTGGCTTCTCCAAGTGGCTTGGTCTTCTCAAAGCAGGTGACTGATTTCCAAGAGCCAGGAAGTGGAAGCTGTCAGTCCTCTCAGTCTTCTTAAGGCCTGAGCTCAGAAGTCTCAGAATCCCAATTCTGCTGCATTCTGTGGGTCAAATTCAGTCCTAGAGTGTATTGGTTATCTACGCTGCATAACAAATAATCCCAAAACTTAGTGGTTTAAAATGATGATAAATATTCCTCTCTCACAGCTTCTGGATTAGTCAGGAGTCACGCAGAAGCTTTGTGGGATGTTCTGACTTGGGTCATCACATGAGATTGCAGTCAAAATGTCATCCAGAGCTGTACTCATCTGAAGGCTTGATTGGGACTGGAGGGCTCAGCTCCAAGGTGGCTCAGTCATATAGTTGGAAAACTGGGGCTTTCTGTTAGCAGGAGGACTCAGTTCTTCTGTACACAGGCCTCTCCACAGGCTGCTTGAGTATCCTCATTATACTGATGATGATCTGAGTATCCTCAGATGTCAGACCTCATCACTTCTGCCATACTCTTTTTATCACACAGGCAAGCCCTGGTTCACAGTGGGAGGAGACTATGAAAGGGCATGAACGACCAGGAAGTGAGGATCACTGGGACCATCTTGGAGGCTGGCTACCATACGAGGCCAGCCCAAGATTCCAGGAAGTGGAGGAATAAACTCTACCTCTGGATGGCGGGAATGACCAAGAAGAGTTTGTAGCCATCTTTAGTCCACCAAATCCAGGCTCTAGGGGTTTAGTCAGAAGGGCTTTGTGCTCATAGAACTTACAATCTAGACCATGGTTTAGGTCCTATAGTCTAGGACCACACAGAAAACTAGTGACAGAGAATGGATGTGTCTGTCATCTTCATTATGCAGATGACAAACCTGAGGCTCAGAAAAGACCAATCACATGCCCGAAGTCATAGTGAATAAGTGGCAGAGCTGAGATGAATACTCAGACTCTTCTGACCCCAAGCCAAGCCCTTCTTTCCCTTATCCTGTACTGCTCCTCGTTATGTTACCATGTTAACTTTTAAATAAAGGATACAAAATTGTATCTACTGTAAAATGACAGCTATGTAAAACAAACTATGCTTTAAAAAAGAACAGGAGGAAATACAAACAAAATGTTGACAATTGTTAATAGGTGATAAGAAAATGTGTGGTGTTTTTTTTCTTCCTTCTTCTAGGTTTCTGTGTTTTTTTCATACTCTACACTGAGCTTCTATCACTTTCATCATGGAAAAACCCAAACCATTTCCTGCTGTGGTGGATCACACAGGTGCAGTGGGAGAGAGGGGTGCTGGGGGGTTGGCGGGTGGGGAAGGAGCCCTCCACCTGTGGATTTTGGTTCCTCCTCTGCTGTGTGGCAGTCATTGTGCTTCTGGTTCTTCTGAAAGGCAGTGGCTGTTAATTAGCTCACCTGTGCAAACAGAGCTGGGGCCCCTCAGCTGAGCTGTGGGAAGAAGAACCTTCTTGGAAAGAAGAGCTGTGTTGCTTGCACTCCAGGAGCATGGGGAGCAAAGGAAACTAGAGGGCTGATGTTCCCCCTTCCTGATGGGATATATCTATAATGCTGTTTTCTGGTCCAAGCTCAAGGTGACTGCCTCTCAAATAGGAGTTTTTGTACTGGGACAACATGAGAGAACACTTGAAATTGATGCTTTCCTGGAAACTCCAAGATATGTAGTCACTGTAGATAAAAGCTATTCAGTTGTTTTAAAGTATTAGACATTTTTGGTTGCCTGCAGCCATGTGATAGCTTCTTTCACTTCTATTTTTGAAGCGTAAGCATATCACCCGATTGTCTTCCTGTATGCATTACACTCCATGGCCAGGAATTTTCCCTAGAGTAAAAAAACAATAGCTTCCATTAATTGGGCACCTATTATATAAAGATGCTATACTAAGCATTTATGCATACACTTAATCTTTACAACAACATATGATGTGGATATCTCCAATTTACAGATGAGGAAACAGGAGTTCAGGGAAGTTCAGTATCTTATCCAAAGTCACATGGCTCAGGAATGACAGAGGCAAAACCTGAACCCATGTCCAAATGACCCCAAAGTCACTAGACTAATGCTGCTTCCCTAAAGAGAACATTATAAAAAGACATTTGAAATCTTATATCCCTAAAGCCAAACTTAAGATGGCAGGTTTTTTTGGACAGTGCTACGTTCCTCTTTTTGAAAATGGACTTTGTATCAGAAACCTCTGGGTCCCACTGGAGATCTTCAGCCACTGCTGGAGTGGTCAGTTCTGTGACTGCTCCTACCAGCTTCCAGCAGGTACAATCTGACAGTATCTTGCCTCTGGCTCACAGCCGGTACCTCACACCCCACCCAGGGTATCTCGGTTGATGCCCACTCAGTGCCAGGCCAGTGCATCCTGGAAGCAGGGTGCAGGCCCCCGTGCAGAGCTTTTCACCAATGGGGGCAGAAACCATTGGATAAAATTCTCCCTCTCTCTCCCCCAACCTAGAAGGTGGGTCCTGAGATATTTTTCTTAGGGCTTCTCAGTCTCTCCAAATCGAGCAGCCTGGAACATGGTCACCCCAATAAGGCATTATCAAACGCCTCTGCCTCTATCCTTGCTTTGGTTCCTGAGCCTCAGGTATGCTCCCTGGGCTCACATTCCCCAGCAATGTATTCACATGTGAGCTTTGTCTCAAGTTCTGCGTTTGGGGAACCCTGGCCAAAACAGATTCAAACATTTTCTTTGCCTAAGCTCTCACCCAGATATAGACCATCTTTGTCTTCTGAATCGCATAGGTGCTGAGTACTGTAACCACGTGGACGTGGCTAAGGCTAGCAATTTCACGCTTTTCATCTCTAATTCTGTTTAACCACCTGATTGGAAGTGGACATTTCCCACTGACTTCTAGCTACTCTATATCAGGGTATGTAAATCATGTTTTCAAGATTAAAACAAACAAACAACCTTCCCGTATGTTTAGGTGGATGTATACGTCATTAAAAGGCCAGCTGAGGGAGTTTCCTGGTGGTCTGGTGGTTAGGATTCCAGGCTTTCACTGCTGTGGCCTGGGTTCAATCCCTGTTTGGGGAGCTGAGATTCCACAAGCCGAGTGGCCAAAAAAAAAAAAGGCCAGCTGAGCCCTCCCACTTCTGCTACTTAAGGAGACATGGTACAGGGCTGGGGCCAGGACCTGTTGGCTACACTGCTGACCTTCCATCCCTGGAGTTAAAATTGTGCTCCAGGGAGATTCTGGGCAAGCCAGAGATTGAATCTCCTGTGCCGAAGTGGAGTAGAGGGCCCGGTGGCTGGAAGGCCGCGAGGATGGCGGGTGATGTCAAGGTTAGAGGGAAAGTGAGGGAGTGACTGCTGTACAGTGGATTCATTCTCTGCGTGGAGAGCACCGGGAGCGCCCTGAGAGGCAAGGCAGAGAGTCAGCAGGGAAAGGGAGGCAAATGTCAGTCTTTCTTCCTAGAAGTTCACTCTGGCTCTGCTCCACATCAATTAGAAGCCACCATTCTGCCAGTGGCCCTCCCTCGGAATGACAGAGCTTTGAGACATTTATATTTAATAACCTCAGGTCTCACATGCTAATTAGCAAAGTAAATAACCGACATCAGCTGGCTGTTGGCTGCTCCTTGGTGGCCGGGAATTATTCACAGGTGTATCAACCCACTGCGTGAGGCATTTCTTTTTTTTTTTTTTTATAAATTTATTTATTTTTGGCTGTGTTGGGTCTTCGTTTCTGCGCAAGGGCTTTCTCTAGTTGTGGTGAGCGGGGGCCACTCTTCATCGCGGTGCGCGGGCCTCTCACTGTCGCGACCTCTCTTGTTGCGGAGCACAGGCTCCAGACGTGCAGGCTCCAGACGTGCAGGCTCAATAGTTGTGGCTCACGGGCCTAGTTGCTCCGCGGCATGTGGGATCTTCCCAGACCAGGGCTCGAACCCGTGTCCCCTGCATTGGCAGGCAGATTCTCAACCACTGCACCACCAGGGAAGCCCCGGGTGAGGCATTTCTAAAGCCCTGGAAGACTTCCCTCCAGTATCCCTTCCCACAAATGCTCATGTCTCCATGACGATGGTGGGAGTCCCTCTGTTCATTAACAGGTTTTTTTTGGCCATGCTGTGTGGCTTGTGGGATCTTAGTTCCCTGACCAGGGATTAAACCCAGGCCCTGGCAGTGAAAGCGCTGAGTCCTGACCACTGGGCCGCCAGGGAATTCCCAGGTTTTTATTTTAGAAGGAAAGCCAAACGAGAGAAGGATGCTCTTCCCAGCTCCGTCATCTCAGAAAGTCAGCCCAGTGGTGGTGCAGAGTGAACAGAAAGCGATCATTCTCCATAAGGAACCAGAGGAGGGAAAATCCAGGAGTCGAGTGTCTTTAGAAACTCCAGCTGTATGGCCGCACCTGACCTTGTCATCACTCAGAATAGTTCGTCTGTGAAAACCTCGCCTAACCCATCCCACTCCAAATCGACACAAAGTCTGGTTCTTCCCATCTCTCCTGCCCCACAGATTTCCTCTGGGGCAGCTCCACACCCCCTTGGATTTCCTTCTATCTCCATCCAACTTAGAACACGAGATCCATCACTTCAACCCCCCCTGTTGTCAGTAACCTGCACTGTTTTGTATTTCTCCTGTTCCTGACCCTGTAAATTCTTGACTCTAGATTCTCCACACCTGGGCCCGGCTGCTGAGCCCCACATAACCATCCATCCAGCTCCGATCCTGGGAATGCCTCAAATGCATGGGCCCTCAGGGCTGCCCAGAATTCTCCCTCTCCATCTGGCAGCTCCCTCCTTCATTCCTCTCAGTGGCTTTTCCAGTTCTTCACTGTTTCCCTCAAAGCCCCTGTTACTACCTCCCACCCACTCTCAAGAGATGACTTCGCCTCTCACTTTAGAGCTAAAATAATAGAAGCCAGCAAGCAGGAATTTCCTTAACTTCCTGCCCTCCATCTATGAATGAATCTGCACCCACACCCATTCTTGTCTGCAACCAGCTTAAGTGGAAGAGCAAACCCTCTTCCTCCCCAGGGGCAGCTCCCCTGTCCCCGTGGGCTTCCTGGCGACCCTGTCCTCTCCTGCCCGGCCTCTTCATTCTGGTGTCTTAGCTCTTCTCCTCAGCCCAACTCTAGGGAGACTCTGCATCTCCAGCCCCACCTACACTGCTTTTGTCAATGGCCTCAGTAACCTTCTAATTTCCAAATCCCAAGGTGCACTGTTCAGATCTCTCCCAACTTGACCCTTCTAAGGCATATGTTGCTCCCTCCATCTCCAATCTCTTCTCCTTGGTGACAACATACTTACTTGTTATTTTTTGTTTGTTTGTTTTTGTTTTTTTTAAATCACCTCTCTGGTTTCTCCTCTTTTTTTTTTTAAGTAGATGTATTTTATTTTATTTATTTATTTACTTATTGGCTGTGTTGGGTCTTTGTTGCAGTGCATGGGCTTCTCATTGCGGTGGCTTCTCTTGTTGCAAAGCACAGGCTCTCGGCGTGTGGGTTTCAGTCATTGTGGCACGCGGGCCCGGTGGCTCACAGGCTCTAGAGCGCAAGCTCAGTAGTTGTGGTGCATGGGCTTAGTTGCTCTACAGCATGTGGGACCTTCTGGGACCAGGGCTCGAACTCGTGTCCCCTGCATTGGCAGGTGGATTCTTAACCACTGTGCCACAAGGGAAGCCCTGGTTTCTCTTCTTAGTAGCCTTCATCTGGTCACCCCTAAAACACTATGGGGTTCCCCAGCAATTATAAATGCCTATTCTGTGTGCCATAGCTCCTGTGCTTAACGTTGCGGAAGCCTATAATGGTCTATCAATTTGTCAGTCTTTCTCTGTTAGATCTAGTGCTAAAAGGCCATCTTTATGCACTTTTTTTTTTTTACACAAATACTGTCTTCATTTCCATCCCCAGTACTCAGCACAACACCTGGTACTTACTGAGCTCTCAGTGATTGCTCGTTAAAGAGCAGCTTGTGGCACAATGGACCCCTAACCCTTTTTTTTTAGATGTATGAGTGGATCAACTTTTTGTTTTAGTGTACTTCATAACCATTTCTCCTGCCAAGAGTGCAATGCAATGTCAAAAAATTGAAGCAGGGACTTCCCTGGTGGTACAGTGGTAAAGACTCCATGTTCCCAGCGCAGGGGGCACAAGTTTGATCCCCAGTCGGGGAACTAAGATCCCACATGCTGGGTAGTGTGGCCGAAAAAAAAAAAATGGAAGTAAAAAATCGTACAGCCTTTTTTTTTTTTTTTCCAGTTTAAGTTTCATGAGAAAATAAGAATTAACTTGAAATGCCATAATTGGGAATAATCAAGTATACTGGAACCTGTAGGCTTAAGCTGGAGCCTGGGTTGAGAGAGAGACTTGGGTGATGGTTGCGGGGGAGGGAAGCAGATGCCAGAGTAATAACTTGGGTTTGAATTTCTATGACTTCTATAGGTAGAAAAGATTTAGTTCACTTTGTACATATTGTACCTATAGATCAGCTATTTGGGGGAGAAAGTAAGGAATCTTGTTTGATATCTAAATTTAGCATCACAATCCCTGGCCTTTGTCATTGGTCACTATACTGAGTCACAGACTCTAAGCTCTAAAATCACTCTTTTCATTTGTAAGTTCAAAGTACATATGTATTTATGTATATTTATTTGATTTGGTTTTCATGCCAGCCCCAGGAGGCAGAATTTGTTATTATCCCATTTTATAGACAAGCACTCAGAAGCTCAAAAGATTTAATGATATGTCTTGTTCAAGATCAAGCAGGTGGTAAGTTAGAGCAATGGAACTTAAACTCCAAGGCAGTGCTGCTATATTGAGCTGTCTTTTGGTGAAGATCAGTGATATTTGCTTCCTTTGCCTTTTGAAGTTAGCCATCCTGTTTCCGGCAGCAAGGACGGGCATTTAGGCAGGCACTGGAGCAGGCAGGTAGGAGGTCATGAATGCGGCTCTCTCTTGAGCTAGTCTTGTGATCTTGGACACATTACCAATCCTCCATGAGCTTCAGCTTCTGCATCCGTAAAATGGAGAAAATAACAACCATACCTACCACACAGGGTTCTTGTAAGGTTTCAATGAATTAATATGTGCAAAGATCTTGACGAAGTGTCTTGCCCAGAGAAACCTCTTAAAGGTAGGACGTGTTAATATTATTATGTTATTATATGTTTATTTTTCAAAGCATCCAAATTCCTCACTTTTCAGAAAGAAAGTCTTCTAAGGGTGCGTGCTAGATCTTATTGGCCTCCAGGTAAGGTTGACACTGTATGAATTAATCTAATATTTATATAGGGCTTGGCCCAGGCAAGGAGGGTTGGGGGGCACTCTGAGATGCACACTGCCAGCTTCCGGGGACCCTTGCGGTGGTGCAGCTCCAGGCACCCCACTTCACTCCCCATCCCACCCCCAGCCCAGGTGGAGGTTTTAAGAGGTGGCCGAGACAAGCTTTGGGCTGTTTCTCTAGTGCTAACTGCCTTTGTTGCACATTTCCAGATATCCACGACCGGAACCCTCTCCATTTAAGACAAGAATTCTTCTTCCTTTGGGAAGGCCAAGTGAAGCAAATGGTGATCCCAGGCAGTGATATCTGCAACCCAGAGACTTAATCCTGATGAGGCTGATGAATGTGTGTGTCGAGCTGTTCCTGGCAAACACAGCACCTATCAGATATCACAGCAAAACAACAACAACGACAAAAACGGTTGTTCTTTGGAGTCAGTTTTCTCCTCATAGGACGGGTCTAGGTGGAAGGGTCTGACTTTCAAGTCGAGGCAGTGACTTCTGGGTCAGATGTGTGTCTGGGACACAGGGATGGGGACAGGAATGTATCTGGGAGGGTGGGCAGGGCTTGATGTCTTTGGAACCAAGCTCCAGAAGGGCAAGGCACCCTCCTGGGGTTATGACTGGGCCTGGTGATAGCAACGAGGAAGGGTGTGTTTGCCGTTGAAGTATTTAAGCATTGTCTCACCAGTCAGAAAACAAGACTGGCTTGTTGCTTCATCCCAGCCCAGGGCCCTTCAAACTCAGATCTCAGCATGACCCACTCAGGCAACTGTTCTGAGTTTCTCAGTAGGTGACGTCCAGCCCAACTAGCAAGTCTCCCAACCGTATTACTGATTTTGAGGATTAAAAAAAAAAAGTTTCTCTTTATTTTTGGCAGTTGAATTTGGATTTCATTACAATGATCGACTTGAAATACGTGCCTGAGTGTGGCTCTTGTACCACCCACAGCAGAATCGCCTCAAGGGAGGGGCGTTGAAAAATGCATACTTTCCCCAGTCCCATTCCAGACACACGGAATGTCTATTAAATATGTTTAAAAAGATCCTCCAGGGTGAGGTTGAGAATGTGTCTTTGTAAGCCAATTTCTGGGATTGGACGGGAACAGATTTGCCTGACTGCCCTCTAAACCCAAACCTGAGTTAATTTGTCAAGCGGGAGACCCTTGGTTCTCGGAGACTCAGTTTCTCCTTCTGACAGAGGTAGGTTCTGTCTCCACTTGTTGCAAGGCTGCAGGAAGAGGAAATTAATATGCAAAGCGCTGGGGAGAGCGCTGCTGCCAGGCTGGGAGAGAAGAGAAGCTCCTACCTCTCCCACACCAGGCTCTCTCCCTGGTAACCCCGCCGCCGCCCCTCTCCCCAGCCCCATGGGCGGCGGCCCCTTTAACAGACCTGACCAATCGCCCGGCCATTTCCGCCGCCGCTCCTCGGCGCACTTGTAGAGAGCTGGATTGGCCGGGCCTGGCGCGCGGCCTGTTCCGCCCCCGCCGCCCTCTGGTTGGCGGCGGCGGCCGCGGGTGCGGGGCGGGTCCGCCGGCGGGGCGGGGCGGCCGGTGGCCCGGGGGCGGGCTGGCGGCAGGACTGTGGCCCGATCCCGAGCCGTAGCGGGAGCTGCGGCGGCCGTGGAGCACGGGCGCCGGCGCAGTACAATGAGGCAGCCAGTGGATCCGGGGTGAGCGCTCCCGGGGCCGGGTGGGGCGGTGGGGGGAACGCCCGCCGAGAAGGCTCAGGCTCCTCAGGTTCCGGGGTACGGTCGGGGGCCGGCGGCCGTTGGTGCGGCGGGGCGCGGGGGTCCGGCCCCCACAGGGCCCCGCCCCGCTGTCACGGTCTAGGTTGAGTTGACAGGGGCGCCTACCCGCGACGCCCCCGGGCGCACCCTTCTTTCCTTTGGGGCAGTGTGGGGCGGTGTGGGCTTGACCCCGCCGGAGGTGCCCTCCGGCCGGTCCCCGCAGCCTGCGGTCCACGGGCTCCGGGTTTGGCCCCGTCCGGGGAGGACCGTCCACAAGCAAACTAAGGGAAAACAGCTTGTAATTTTGTGAATGGGGCCCCGGGTTCCTGCCGCCCCCAGCGCTCACGTTGCGAAATGCCTGGAAGTCGAGAACCGCAGTTACTTTTACGCGGATATTTTAGAGGCTCTCTGCGCCTCGGGTTGTTTTTCTCTAGCTTCTGGAAATCGTGGGTGGCAGTGGGTGGTTTGCGTGCCTTAGACCTGAGGCGGCGGCGTCCCGAAAGCCGGGGGTTTGGAAGGTTAACAAGTGACATTGGGCTGAGGCCTAATGCCAGGTGCCGTGCCCCAGAGCTCGGGTGTGACGGCGGAGGTTGTGCTGCCGGGGAGCACACGAATGAAGCGGTGGGACCGGGGATGGACTGAACCGTCGGCTTCAGCTCCGCCTCGCACGCTGCCCAGAATGCACGGCTGACGCGGGAGTCGGTGCAGGGGAGTTTTCCCCTTTTGAAAATGGTTTTTGGAAAACTTAGCCCCTAGGTGGGTTGATGGTTACTTAAACCATCTGTTGTTATGGTTACACGGCAGCCAATGTAAGGGCAAAGTCTGTTTCCACCCTCGCTCGCTCTTCCTCCAAAGCTGTGAAGTACTTTGTCACTACGTCTTAATCGACGCTTCCCAGGGAGGGCATACTTTTTCAGAGTTGGAGGAAAAGCGTGGGCTCCATGAAGACAGGGGTGGTGCCATATTCATGTTCGAAGTTCTAGCTCTTGACACCAGGGCTCCTCTGCACAGGAATTGAAAAGAACCAGCCTTTCGCATGTTTTGATGGTTTTCATCAAAGGATTTAAAGGAGTCCTTTCAGGAGCCTGATGTAAGCTGGAAGGGAAACAATGAGTGACTTTTATATGGAAACCAACAAGGAAAAACGGAGGGGCAAATGATCCTTGAACTCTGGGATAGGGAGTGTTTGCAGAATCTAGGTTTTTGTGGGTTTTTCTTTTTCGATGCACAGCTTGTGAGATCTTAGTTACTAGACCAGGGATGGAACCAGGGCCCTGGGCAGTGAATGCACAGAGTCCTAACCACTAGACTGCCAGGGAATTCCCAGGAGTCTAGGTTTGTGAGTTTAGAGCTCAGTGACACAGTGAAGCTTATCTCCTAGGAGGTATTGAAAGAGCAAAAGTGCCATTTCTATCAGCTCTTACCCAACCGTTAAATCATTTCAGTATTCTTTGAAATTCTTCTAAAAGTTGGTGATTGGTCTAAACTTATGGAAAACAAGCAGCCTCCTGAGGTGATGGGGGTAGGGTGGGATTTTTGCCTTTTTTTTTTTTCCCCACTGGGCCTCTCTGGGAGTGTCAGGGAAGGCTGGGATGGGGATGGGTAGGGGGTGTATGGAGGACTGTGGGTGAACTTGACTTGCCTGCAGATTTATCTCCAGGAAAGGTGCTGTGCCTGAGAGGAAGGAGATTAACAAACTGATTCAGTTCAGATGATGGTGGTAATTGAGACAACTGCCAAGGCACCCGAGGGCTGGACAGAGGAGGGGGAAGAGAAAGTGCAGGGGTTTGGTGGGGCTGAGGGGGCTGGACCTTGTTGGAGGTTTGAAGAGCGGGTAGAATGTCATCGTGTGAGAGGACTGGAGAAATAGCTTTCGCCAAGTGTATCGTTTGTGTATTAGAGATTATGGTTTTAGAATGCTTCTGGAAAAGAAGTAGGAAAGATTATTAGGCTTTTAGGTAGAATAAATATATAGGATGTTTTGTGAACAAGTGAAATGACATGTAGTCAAAAAATATTCACTCAACTAATTTTTGTTGAGAGTTGGCTGTGTGCCAGAAACTTTGAGGCATTATGGGTATGATGGAGAAAGAAACAGGTCAAGAATTTGTTTCTACATCCATATGATTCACCTTCCCTCCGAGTCAAAGCTCTTCTGAGGATTTTCTGAAGCTCTTGAAGAAAGAAAGGGGAGAAATGCACAGAATATTAAGTAAGAACAAAACAGAACAATGGGGAAATTCTTCCTGCTGTAGATCACTTTTGGTATCAAACTGAATCTTCCAAGACTGGTTTTCTGTGTCAGGTTTGGTATCTCTTCATCCTCATATCTATTGACCAGTGTCTTTTGATAGTGTTAAGTTGTCTCTTTTTTTCCCTTTCCCCTGTCAGTTAGTTTATTGAGACGTTTGGAAGTTCATCAGCTGTCCCTGTCCTCCAGGTGCTTCCAGTTCATTTTCTTTGCCTGAGTGTCCCTCAGGGTCTGCTTTCTCCTGTCTAATCCTTATTCTCTCCTGAGTGTCCCACTTGGGAATTGCTGAGGTCACAGGGAATTGTTTGTTCCTTGATTCTGTCCCAAAGCAGAAGGTGGCTAGTATAGAAAAGAGCATTTGTTGAATTCCAGCTCTGCCATGTGCTGCTTTCTCTGTTTGTATATATATCCTTTCCCGTCCTTGAGCAGCCCTCTAAGTGAGCTAGATGCTGGTAGCCTCAATTTACAGGAGAGGAAACAGGCTCAGAGCAGTTCAGTAAATTTCCCAGGGCAATAAGCTGGTTAGATAGTGGAACAAGATTTTATTTTTTTGGCCGTACCACACGGCTTGCGGGATCTTAGTTCCCCCACCAGGGATTAAACCCAGGCCCTCGGCAGTGAAAGCACAGAATCCTAACCAGTGGACCGCCAGGGAATTCTCTGGAACAAGAATTTCAGTCTATGACTTTCTGATTCCAAATGTGCTTTTTCCATGGTACCACATTGCTTTTCCCAGAAGAAGGATGGCCGTTTATTATAGTCTAGCACAGTGCCTTCTTGGACACATGAAAGGTCAGGTTCAGAGAAGTCCAGAGAATTGCCGCAGTTAATGTGCTCATGGTGGAACAAGAGTTAGCACCATCGTGTCCTGCCTCTCTGCCCGGTGTGTTTTTGGGTAATTCATGTGGCTCTCAAGAAATCTGAGTTTACTGCCATGAAAAGTTGACCAGACTTACCAGGTATGTATCCCAATGCTTCCACTTATCAGCTCCGTGACTTTGGGCAATTATTTTCTCTCTCTGTGTACCTCAGTTTCTTTATCTGTAAGTGGGACAATATTCACATTTCAACAATGCTAAGACAGTACAGTTTGTCTCATCTTAACATTTCTGAAAAGTATCTTATAATCTATGAGGTCTTAAGTTGTAGTTGGCAGTAACTCCCTTTTTCGTACGTAAAATAATGGTGTCATAGTCAGTGGGGTTCTAGGTCATATGAACCACGGTAGTACATTCTTTATCGGTAGTTGTGAGGATTACATGAAGTCACTCGTGTGTCTGGCACAGCGTGAGCACCCAGTAACAGTTGCTCCTGTCGGATGACAGAACGTATGGTTAACTGGTAGGTGGCTCTGGGGAAAAGCTAGGGAGCATCTCGTAAGATTTGCCACTTGGAGCCCAGGCAGTAATCCATGGTCTGTGGGCTGGAGGAACGTTTTTCAGTTTGCGTGAAGCTCTGTCCTTTGGCTGACTCTTGTCCGCGTGAGAAGCATTGACTTCAGGAGCTAACCAGCCGTGGACAGACAGCTCCCTTTGTCCTGCCTGTTCATTGAGTTCTTTGTCAACTTTAAATCCCAAGTTAAAAATAACTATCGTGGGCTTCCCTGCTGGCGCAGTGGTTGAGAGTCCACCTGCCAATGCAGGGGACGCAGGTTCGTGCCCCGGTCCGGGAGGATCCCACGTACCGGAGAGCGGCTGGGCCCGTGAGCCATGGACGCTGGGCCTGCGCGTCCAGAGCCTGTGCTCCGCAATGGGAGAGGCCGCAGCAGTGAGAGGCCCGCGTACCACAAAAAAAATAAAAATAAAAAAATAACTATTGTTATAAGAAGTTTGGAAATGTAGGCTGATGTGAATACTCTTATACGTGAATTTTAAAGCACCTCAAGGTTCTATGCAAGATTCCATGTTGCCTCTTGCCAAACTCCTTGTAATGCTTAATTGCATTGTGTGAAGTGTCTGTGAGGTGCCATTCATCAGAGGGATGATAGGAGGTCATGAAATCACAGAAACCCTGGGTTTCTGAGTGAGCTAGAGAGAGCACTGCAGTTGGTATTAAGAGACCTGTTTCCAGTCCTGGGGGTTTATCCTGTTATTATGTGTGTCTTGGGCACATCATTTCCCTATTCTGGATCTTGAGGGTCTCTTCCAAAATGAGGACTTGATTTCTTAGTCTCCTCCCCCACACTCACTCCAATACAGTGTCATAGATTATGTGAGTTTATGAATCTAAGGATCTGAGAAATTAAATGGTTGAAAGGAAATGAGTCTGAAGTCTCAGGTCGATGTTTGTGCTAGCGCTTTTGTAAAGAGAAAAGAACGGGTAGGTGATAACCATATGAGTAACCATCATTTATGGAGAATTACTGTGCGCACCGTTCCTACTTTTAAACCTCATCCTATGAGTAGTAGAGACTAGTGTCAATCTTATTTTAAGATGAGGTAACTGAGGTTCAGAGAAGTTAAGTAACTTGTTCAAGATCACACAGCAAGGACAAGGGCTTATAGCTGGGACTAGAACTCAAGCTTATGTTGCTCCCCAATATGAGTTCTGTGGTTGTTTCAGATGCACCCTGCCTCATTTTGGAATCTTCTGAAGCCATGTGCCCTGGAAGTTTTACCAGTTTAAAAAGTGAGATTTTCCTCTGCTTTGGGGTCATGCATTCCTAGTCTTTTATTGTGTACTGACCCCTGTTTAAATTCTGAGTTCTCATTCAGAACATCTGCTGCGTATTGGGAGAACTTTGTTAAACCTAAGGATGAACTCTATGGGAGTTGCAGAAGACTTAAGTCCTCTTTGGTTTTTCTTTGGTGAACAAAACCACAGGCCAGGTCACTGTGAGCACAGGTGGGACTGTTGAGAGAAGAATCTGACCTTTCTGTGAGGAAGCTGGTGGGGTGGGGAACAGGGTGGGCTTTGAAACAACGAGGTAACCTTTGTCTGTTGGGTTTGCTTGGAAGATTGGTTCTAAGGGCTTTACCCCCAAGACGATGATTGGAACTAACACACTGAGCCCCTCCTGGCTTATCCTAACAGTTGAGAATGGAACTGGGCAAGAGGAGCCCTCTTCAGTCACCACCTTATTTAGGATTTGAGATTTAAACCCACCCCTTGGATTGCTCCCGCAAATAACCTTTCAGAATCACAATAGGCATTTCATGAGAGTTTCATTTCACGTTTGTTACTTAAAGCTGACATAAGCTGGCCAGTTCTCTTACTCAATTTTAAGTCCTTTCTTACACCTAATGTTGTTTTTTAAGCAGTGTTCCTCAAGATGGTTCTGTATATCATGTGGGGCTTGAAATATAAAATTTAAAAATCTTTCCGCTGAAAGGACTGACTGAACTGTGATTATCACTCATTAAACAAGTATCTGTGCGTCTGCTGGAGCCAAGCATTGTGCTTGGCATTGGAAATCCAATGGGGAGCAAAACAGATGTGTTCCCTGCCGACACATAGCACATTACGTAGTCTAGACAATAAACAAGTCAGCAGACGTGTGCATTATATATATTAAATTGTGGTAAGCGCGAAGTCTCCTTCCTCTGAGGAAAAAGAACAGGCCCTGAGAAAGAATAAAGGGAGGGAGGCCAGCAACTGGGAGTGTTGGGAAGAGCACCTCAAGGGAGGGAGCAGTGTGTGGCAAGTCTGGCTTCAGGGGAGGAGGGCCTGAGAGGAGGGGATGAAGATGGGAGAGGCAGGTGCATCACAGAGCAGAGGGGAGGGGCTGGGGCTCAGAGCCAGACACTGCTTGAGGCACCTTAGGAATTTCTTACAAGGGTTTGCTGACTCACAGGCGGTGGGGAACTTGGCCTGGAGGGGATGAGCTTCTGTTCTGGGTCCACATTTCCCATCATTCTGTGTGCAAACCACAGGGCAGTAGGTAGGACTGAAGTGGCTCCTGTGCACGTCCACTGGAGTCCGCTGGAGGCATCTTACTGTGGCTCAGTGTGGGACAGCCTGTAACGTGCTAACCGTCAGCCGGCACCTGGGCGGTGGGTGCAGGGCTCACCTTGAAGTCAGGGTGGACCGGAAGCATTGTTCCTCTGTCTGCAGGTGTCTGCTTTAGTGTTGGGCTGTGGGAAGTGGATTTTTAGTCTTTTTTTTCTGATAAGAGGAGGCAGAGGCCAGTGGCCTTATTATCAGGTGATCAAGCATGATGGCTCCGAGTTGCTGAAAGAAAAACCCACCTGAAGGGACATGGTGTGGTGCTTTCTCATAACCATCCCACCTCCGGTCACACAGGAGGAGAATTTCATAAAACAAGTCACTGGCTTTGTTAGTTCTTGACCTGGCTTGGGAGGTTTGGTAAAATACTATGAACCCAGCCATATCAAAGTTTATAATTACCCTACAGAATATTTGTTAGAACCGATTGAATTTGTATATAATTGCATTAGTCCTTTTTTTAAAAAAGATCTATTATTCAGGAAAAAAGATTTTGAATACACTAAAGGAAAGAATAACATAACGAGCTTCGTGTTTCTGTCACTCAGTTTCAGTAACATTTTGCTAATCTTGTTCCGAGATAGTTTCACATATGAAGCATTGTTGGCGGATTTTCTGTCACAATATAAATGTATCTTTGGGATATAAAATCACATGGTAGATATGGTTCGAGAGAAAAAACTCCTGCATGTTGCATCATTACAGGACTGGTGTTAGTAGTTGAAATTCCAAATCTGAAATGAACATTTCTTGCAAGCCCCTTATAGACTTGATTATGAAAAGTAGGCACAAAATTAGATTACCAATTAATCTGTGTATTTACTGAGAATATCAACTATATTGGACAATGTGTAGGGTATATGTAAAAAGAGTAAAACAGTCTCTGTCCACATTGGCTTGTAAAATCATGGTCCCTTTCTTCCTCACAAGGAATCACAAGGTTTTATCTTCAACATTCCTGGCAAATAAAATATACACAAAGCCCTAACTATGAAACTAACTAAAAAGCACTATTTTTGTGGTTCATGTTAACTTAAATTCAGATTATAGCATTCACTTATAAAATCGAGGGGAACACAGTTAATATGTTGAAAGTCTCCATATGTTAAACTTTTGTGTATTTTTTTTTTAAGGGGAAATTCAAATCAAACAGCAAAGAACCCTGTAGCAGCACCTCTACATCTGTGCCGTCAATATGGTGGCCACTAGCCGCATGTGACTATCAAATACTTGAAAGGTGGCTAGTGCAACTGAGAAACTGAAGTTTTAATTTTAGTTAATTTTCAGTTAAATAGCTCTATGTGGCCAAATTGATGGTTTTGTAAACCCTGGAGCTACACTGTTCAATCTCTATGGTAGGATAAAATCCAGCACAAACTAATTTGGGCATCAAATGGAACAGCACAGTTCACATGTAGGTCCCAAACTCAGTACGTTGTAGAGAAAAGGAGTTTGATTATGTAGAAGGAAGAACTGCTTCTTGGGGTTCATTGTCTTCCTGTAAGAGCAAGGTTTTGGCAGCTCAGACACCTGGAGAAGTTAGATTTGATGCGGGATGTCTCCTGGGGCTCAGATCTTATGAAATAAGGAGTGAATCTCCCTGCTTGTGCTGCTGTTGCATTGTGGAGGGTCTCTCAGAGGTAGATGGGAGTCTGTTGAGTGACTCATGTGAAGGTTTCTGGAGGTAGAGTGACCTCAGCCTTGGGAGTTGCATTCATTGCCAGGGGGGATTAGAGGCTCAGAGGAGACATGCCAAGGGCCTGGCTATCTTGATCACCTTTCTATCCCCAGCACATAGTAGATGCTCAATAAATGTGTTTCAAAAATGGATGACGGTTTTTAAGAATAGGTTTAAGAGCAAATAAGAAGAGCTTTAAATTTGTCTAGAAATTTGAAAAATAGTTGCCAAAGGAAGTATGTGTAATACCAGTGAGCTGCAGAGTATATACAGCCAGTACTTTCTCCTGGAGGTAGTTGACATTTGTCTTCACTGCAAATGTAAGCTGGCTTTTATCTCATCCGTTACCAAGTGCTGTTATTTTCATCTTTTAAACGTCTCTTGAATGGTTCTCTTTCTCGCCAACTTCACTGCCACCACTCTAGTCTAAACTACCATCTTTTGGCTTCGAAGACTGCAGCAGCTGCCTCCCTCCTCTCCCCACAGCTGCTTCCTCTCCTTTCTAATCTCTTCACCCCTCTGCAGCCAGAGTGGTGTCTTAAGAATTCCCGGGCTTCCCTGGTGGCGCAGTGGTTGAGAATCTGCCTGCTAATGCAGGGGACACGGGTTCGAGCCCTGGTCTGGGAGGATCCCACATGCCGCGGAGCAACTAGGCCCGTGAGCCACAACTACTGAGCCTGCGCGTCTGGAGCCTGTGCTCCGCAACGAGAGGCCACGATAGTGAGAGGCCCGCGCACCACGATGAAGAGTGGCCCCCACTTGCCACAACTAGAGATAGCCCTCGCACAGAAACGAAGACGCAACACAGCAAAAATAAATTAATTAATTAATAAACTCCTACCCCCAACATCTTCTTAAAAAAAAAAAATTCCCAATATAATCATGCCATGTCCTTGCTCAAAACCCTAGGAAGGCTTCCAGTTGCTCCCAGGATAAGAGCCACATTCTGAACCTGGTCTGAAAAGTGCTGCGTGATCCAGCCACTCCTGCCTCCTGCTTCAGCCTGGGCCTGTGCCTCTCTCCCCCTGGTTTATTATAGTCTAGGCACCCTTCCACTCCCAGCTGGAAGGGAGCTCTGCCTTTCAGGAACTGAGCCACCTTGCTGCTCCCTCTTCAGGAAACAGCTCTGACCCCTCACCTCGCTCCCCTTTTCTCTTTTGTCCTTTACAGCACTTCTCACTGTTGTTGTGACATATTCTTTAGGAGACATCTGCTTTTCCCCTTCCTCCAGGAGGGCAGGGACCTTGTCGATTTTGCTCATTCTTATATACCCTGTGCCTAGCTCAGTATCTGACCCATTGCACAAGCTTCTTAAATGGTTACTGGGTGAATGAATGAATGAGTGAGTGAATGCAAGCACATTGGGAACAAGGAGGAACTTGAAGAATGCTCTTTAAAACTTGGATTTAGGGCTTCCCTGGTGGCGCAGTGGTTGAGAGTCCACCTGCCGATGCAGGGGACACGGGTTCGTGCCCCAGTCTGGGAAGATCCCACAGGCCGCGGAGCGGCTGGGCCCGTGATCCATGGCCGCTGAGCCTGCGCGTCCGGAGCCTGTGCTCCGCAACCGGTGAGGCCACAACAGTGAGAGGCCCGTGTACCGCAAAAAAAACTTGGATTTATTGGAAGGATTGAATAGTTTTTAGAGTAGAATAACCTGGGAAGGGAACTGGCCGGGGTGGGGGTCAGGGGAGAGTCTTTGGGAATCTATTGTTGGAGCTGTCCAGTGGGCTTAGCACTGTCTTACAAGAGAAGTATGTCTGTGCCCTTGTCACAGACTTGAAAGGCATTTGCCTGTGAAGTTGCAAGGGTGGCCCTCCTGTCTGGCTTCCTATCCCAGCCCTCAGGAGGCATCACCCTCACTGAGTGTGTGTCCTTAGTAGCACGGGTCTCCAATTTGAGACCTCAGGGTTAGAGTCTTCCATATGCAGCCCACAGTCAGGGATGTAGTAGTCTTTTTTTAAAAATTTTGCTTATGTTTGGCTGCATTGGGTCTTTGCTACTCTGCGTGGGCTTTCTCTAGTTGTGGCGAGCAGGGGCTACTCTTTGCGGTGCGCAGGCTTCTTATTGTGGTGGCTTCTCTTGTTGTGGAGCACGGGCCCTAGAGCGCATGGGCTCAGTAGTTGCGGCACACGGGCCCAGTAGTTGTGGCTCGCAGGCTCTAGAGTGCAGGCTCAGTAGTTGTGGTGCATGGGCTTAGTTGCTCCTCAGCATGTGGGATCTTCCCGGACCAGGGATCGAACCTGTGTCCCCTGCATTGGCAGGCGGATTCTTAACCACTGCGCCACCAGGGAAGTCTCAGGGATGTAGTAGTCTTCCTCTCTTTCTAGAGAGTCAGGATTCTGCCCTGTTCATATTTGCAGTGGGAGGGAATTCTAGTTGTGCCTTGGCGGGGAAGAGACTTACAGCTATTGGGAAGAATGGAGGCAGCTGTGTGTAGACCTGGCCCTGCAGCAGGTGAGACTTGCCCTCTTCCTGAGCCGACTTCTAGCTGAGGGGAGGACTCTGCTGGTGCTCATCAGATCCTCCTGTCATGTGGGAGGGACTCGTAGGAGAAACCTGGGTCTTCACCAGAAACTTTGAATTTCTGAATAGGAAATGGAAGGACTTGGCTGAGACAGTGGTTAAATTTCTTCTACAACTTGTGATTCTGAAAGAGAAAACTGATATGGGATGTCTCTAGCTGGTTTCCTAGGCAACACGTTTTTTTGTTTTTGTTTTTGTTTTTATTTTTGGAAGGAAGGGTCTGGTTCCCTAGACCAGAGCCTCTGATAACCAGAGGGGAGGTATTTCATGGAGGCCAGAGTGATGTTTTCTGGGAGACTTGCAAACCTGGTTAAGAAGGCTTTAAGCTGATTGGGCTTCCCTGGTGGCGCAGTGGTTGAGAGTCCGCCTGCCGATGCATGGGACACGGGTTCATGCCCCGGTCTGGGAAGATCCCACATGCCATGGAGCGGTTGAGCCTGTGAGCCATGGCCGCTGAGCCTGCATGTCCGGAGCCTGCGCTCCGCAACGGGAGAGGCCACAACAGTGAGAGGCCCGCGTAACGCAAAAAAAAAGAAGGCTTTAAGCTGAATATTAAGGAGACAGGAAAATTGCAGAACCAGAGACCTCAGAGACCTGGGTGACTTAGCAGCAGTGTCGACACCGAAGTGGAGCCTAGGAACTCCAAGTGGGAGCTAGCAGCAGAGCTGGTTGAGAATGCCCCTGTCGGAGGGTGTGCAGGTGATGGCTCCGTGCCCTGGAAACCTTAACAGCACAGCCAAGTAAATATGACCTGGCGGAGGGAGGGTTAGAATAGAGCAAAGTAGTGTGGGTATACCTGGCTCCAAAAGAAAACCCTATGAGAGATTCACTGTGTGTGCCCTGATCATGGAAGGCTGACGGGAAGTGTTTCAATTATGATGGAAGGAGCAGAGGGCAGGTTATTTCACCTTAGGACTCTGCCTGCCAGATTGAGGGGCAATGATTTTTCTTCATAGACAGATTTTAAAACAGGAGACCCTCGCCCCTGGCAGGTGTAGTAGACCAAGCAGATGTTTGTTAAGGTGAATTCCATGCAAAGTGGACCATGTGGTAGATTCTACCTTGCTGATAATTTTACCTCTGAGAGCAGGTAGAGGGAAGTGGGTGTGTGCGGGGTGGGGGTGGGGGTCCTGCTTGGACCTAATGATGACAAATAAGGAAGAGCCGGTTGACGTTGAGGATGGGGTAAAGCCATGCAGAGTACAAGGGGGCCTGTGGCTGCAGCCAGCAACAGGCAGAGAGCTTGGTTCAGGGGAGGCGGGCTCCACAGCGCCTGCTCTTCACCCTGCGGTCACTGGGGTGAGCATCTCCTACTTTATTTTGTTGCTTCCTTTGATAAAAATGACGGACCTCCTTCTCACCTGAGCTGGAACTGGAGACATTGTTGTGTACTTAATATCCAGATGCTTGTTACAAATGACCTCTGGAGCATTAGCCCATGGCAGTGACTACTTTGATGTGGCCTCTGCTTGGTTTCCCATCCTACTGTCCAGCCCCACCCCACAGAGTTAGGAGCAGAAACTCCAGTGCCTGTGCTAGGAAGTCTGAAGGGAGCTGTCCTAGGGGAAGGCGGAGCTGCCGGCTCTGGCTAAGCTCACAGGCAAGATCGAAGCGGAAAATAAGTCAAGAGTAGTAGAAAACCCAGGGGAAAGGAGTTGCTTTTGTTTTAATTTCCCAAGGTAGGCTAATGTCTGTGGGGAGATGATGAGTGATATTCGATCCTGATAGTAAAGCAGGAACATTAATTTTTTTTTTTAAGGCTAAAACTCCCAATAGAAATGACTGTTGATCATGCTCCAAGCCAGAGACCAAACTCATTGGGTCAGCCGAGCTTTTGTCTTCAGGCTTGACTGTGACCAACAGGGGCGTAGGCAGAAGCTTAATAGCCTGCGGTGAATGTTATTTCATGAGGTCTGATCTGTGGTACGAAAATCTCATGGAAGGAAAAAACACAATTTGAGTTTCTGGATTAGGTGATGAGTTGTTTTGACAGCACAGGTAACAAGTACAGGGCCCAGGGTTTTCTGGGGCAGATGGTCAAGAGGTTCTTCCAACTATTTGAATTTATAATGCCAGAGTGTTAATCTCAAAAATTAAAATGTAATACATGTTTAAAGTATATACATTTTGACCCGCAGCTTAGAAGAAATCTTGCAGAAATTGCAGACTTAACTGTTTTCTGAAACCTTGCTCTACTGGGCCTGATAAGAATTTTTGACATTTTGTGTTATCTGTCAGAGTTGGCCTGGTAACTTCCATTTCCCTCCCCAGAAATGCTACCCTGCTCCTCCTGGGCTCCTCCCAAGCACTGCAGTGGGGTCCCCTGGCCTCTTACCCACCTCCATGCTAAGTAAGCACAGAGCAGGTGGGCACTGTTGATTGGTTAGTGTTGAGTGAGATGGGTGCTCAAGCTAAGGAAGAAAGGAGTGTTTTTTGGCCACATTTTTTCCGTTTTAGGAGTTCTTTTATACAGGTGACCAAATTGGTATTTAAAATGGGAATGAGAGGCTTTGGTTTCTTGTTTTTGCAGTGATGAGGCAGGGGCAGGTACGTGGTTCAGCCTTGTCGGTTCCTTTTCCTGCCTGTGGTTGTAGGGCTTACATCAGTATCTCTCAGTGGTGTGATGCTGTTGCTAAGGGACTGAGTGGCCCTGCCAGACGAGCAGGAAGCCTGGAAACTGGCTTTGGAACCCCTCATCCAACCACCGTGATGATTTCAAACCAGATTCTTTGAGGCTTGAGAAAGGTCTCGTCAAATAGGTTATCCCCATAGTGAGTTAATATGGGCTGGCTCTCCAGTGATCCCTTGATCATTCAGCAGATGACACTGCTTAGAAGACAGTGGCTGTGCCTGGGGACTGTCAGTGAGCAGGTCCAGACTCTTGAAGTGAGAGTCAGTCTTCTGTGAATCTCTTAAAGGAAGTCCTTACCCACTTTGCCATTCCTTTTAAGGAAGGCCTTTGAAGAATCTTAAAGCAGGTATTTGAATAACATTAAACATGATAAATTCTTAATTATAAAGTGGTTAGTTAGATTCCTTTCTCCTGGGTTAATAGTTTATAAGTCAACATGCCAGTTTTTCTTTCTTTTTTAACTTACGTAAGCACTTTTATGTTTTGGAATTTTCGTTTGTTTTTTCGATTTTTTGGTTATTTGTGGAGTGTCTAGAAAGTAACCAGCTATTTTCTCATTAACGTCTTGGTTCCAGGAGTAAAAATCCTGGCGAAGCTTTGGGAGGCCCTAGATGACTGTCATCTTCCTAGAGCAGGACCTGACCCTGCTCTCTGTCTCCTGCCCTGTCCGGACTGCCTACAGCCCACGCACCCACCATCCAAAGGGGTGTGGATCAAAACACCACCCTCTTACTCAAAACAATGCAGTGAGTTCTTTGAGTCAGGGTTTTTAACTTTGGGCAGGCGAAGGGAGAAGTCTTTGTCTTCCCGCAAATTGAATGTGAAATCTTGTGGGTATTTGTGTATGTGCATTTGGCTGCAGTGGCAGTGACAGTGGTGGCAGTGGGGTGGGGTCTTTGATGTTCATCAGGCTAAGTTACAGAAGAACTCCAGCTCTAAAGTTTCTTTATGTCTTGTCTAAAAAGCTCTGAAGCCAGCTTTTTAGAATGGAGGGACTGATTCACAGTAGGGGGAGAACCTAGAACAAGGGCTGCAGGGTCCTAGCTGGTGGGAGCCCATGTGTGCAAGCCTGGCTTCTCCTCACCAGTCATCATGCCAGGCTCTCTATCCCTGGACCCCTGAGATTCTCTTTCCTCACTACTGGCCTCTTGCCCCTCCTCAAATTCCTAAGATATCCTTTGTGGGAGAGCACTGGATAAACTTGTCCTCTGAGCCAGGTATCTTGCACCATGATATTTTCTCCTTGGTTTCCTTAGTCAGTTTCTTTTGATCAATGACCCAGTCGCCCCCTGCCCCCCCACCCAAGTTCTCACAGGGCTTCTCTTTTCATTTTTCTTGGGTTTATCTCTTTTATACCATCTTCTCCTCCTCCTCCTCCTCCATTTTTTTTCCTTAATGCATTCTAAGTTAATCTGTACCCTCTCATGGGCTTTCTGTTAAGTCTGGTAATTATTTTATTTTATTTTTTTCTTGCGGTACGCGGGCCTCTCACTGTTGTGGCCTCTCCCGTTGCGGAGCACAGGCTCCAGACGCGCAGGCTCAGCGGCCATGGCTCACGGGCCCAGCCACTCCGCGGCACGTGGGATCCTCCTGGACCGGGGCACGAACCTGCGTCCCCTGCATCAGCAGGCGGACTCCCAACCACTGTGCCACCAGGGAAGCCCACGTCTGGTAATTCTTGTCTGCCACCAGAAAGGGGACCCTGAAGTAGAAAGAGGACTGGGAATCTGGTCCTTGCAACCCTGTGACTCTGCCCCTCCGGGGAGTGCCTTGGGGTCTCAGCTCACCGTTTCTAGCCTGGAAGTCCAGCGATCTGCTCTTGCAGCCTCTGACTGGTCAGGAACCCACATCTGGCATCACCGTCACTGGCTCCCTTCTTTCCTTGTGGACCTCATGTGTATCCTATGTTGTGAGCTCTGCTCATGAAAGTAAGATTCTGTTTTATATTCCTTATTCCAATTTTGCCAGAGGCAGAAAAGACAGAAGGTGTTGCTTTCAGAAAGACCATTCTTCTAGGGGCAGGCCAATATATAAGACAACACTGGTGACAGGTGTGCATTATTATAACAGAACCCTGTCAAATTTAAATTACAGTCAAAGATGGTCATCTTCTACCTTTGGTAGTTTGTTTCTTCCCCTCTCGGAATTTCTCCCACAGTGTTCTGGGGGCTCAGGGATCTGGCCCTGAACAGGGTTTTGGAGGAGGGGCTTCTGCTACTTCTGAGGATTCATGAGCCCTTTGGCAGCACAACACCTTCGCGTGAAGGTGGGCATGTGATCCGGAGGCTCTGCCCAGGAAACCAGATCTCTTAATTGATAGAGCCACCTCATGAGCTAGTAATGCAAGCTGTTGGGAATTACAAAAAACCTACTGTGAAATTCATCTAAAATTAATGAAGAGTCAGCACTCTGGATTTTAAATACAGAGGAAGTTATGGCCTTGGCTTTCAGTTTCCCGAGGGTGGATTATTTCTTGCCAGTCTCTAAGCCTTCAGCTGGCTTTCCTTCTCCCCATTGTGCCTGTGACTCTAGTCGGTTTACATCCCTCCTCCTCTGACACAGACCCATGTTAATGGAGAGCTACCAAAAAATGCAGTGCATTCCCAAATCAATTGTTTGGGATTATCCATTGCACTTTTCTTTTCCATGAACACAGAGAAGTGAAAGGTCTAGTGTATTTAAAGAAAACAATAAAACGTGTGGAAAACAAAAACTTGGGAGTGAAAACCAGCTAGATGAATAGAACACGTCTGCTTTTCCTGACTTCGATTTTTTAAAAAGGAGCACTGTTCAATATTTCATTTGTATGTCAGCATGTGAAGCTCTCTAGACCAGCGCTTACATATACCATGATAAATGGCTGAGGTATTTTGAGGCTAAAATATTTACTACTTTGGTGACATGTACTTTACAGGCATCCCACCCCCCTTGATTTAATAGGAAGGATCTCTGGTCTGTATGTGCTTTTATGTGGCTTGAAAAGGAACTGAATATTCCATTTATATAGATTTCAATTAGGATAATGTCTTTGACACATCTCACAATGGTATCTTTTCTAGACTCTTAAGATAGAATTGTCAAATTATGGCAAACAGAATTAGAAATTATTTTGAAGTTTTCTCAGCAGATTGTAATTTCTCCTTCTGTGCATGTAGTCATTCTGGAAATAAGAGCGTAAAGGTACCTTTTTCTAAAATTTATTATTTTCCAAATACAATGGTACCTTTTGGTTTAGAAAAATGGTAGAGGGAGATGTAGTAGTCCGGGAGAGCAAGCAGAAAATAGGCATTTTCAGCCTTTTATTGTACCTTTGGCCACATTTTGGAAGAAAGACCAAAAATTGCCATATATGTGAAAGAACAGTGGTAACCGGGTGGACTTGAAATGAGAGTGATATTTGAGAGTAACAAGGTCACTTTCTTCCCTGGCTTATAGGAACAAAGAATGTGTGATCACAGCGGGTCCAGCAGCCAGGGCTGGTAGGAGTGGAGAGTTCATGTAATCTGTAGGATATTTAAATTTATATGATATTTAAGTTTCCATGTTAGAAAAAGCTCATAGAGAGCAAGTTTGTTAAAACAAAAATAAAAAATAATTTTTATAAATAGAAGGGGGAATGTACAAGTATTAATTCTTACAGGATGTTGAAAATTTTTAAATGTCTAGGACACAGTATGTTGAGGGAGCCAGAGATCAGTGGGACAGTGACTTCAGGGTTACTTTTTTTTTTTTTTTTTTTTTGCGGTACGCGGGCCCCTCACCGCTGCAGCCTCTGCCGCTGCGGAGCACAGGCTCCAGACGCTCAGGCCCAGCAGCCATGGCCCATGGGCCCAGCCGCTCCGCGACACGTGGGATCCTCCCGGACCGGGGCAGGATCCCGCGTCCCCCACATCAGCAGGCAGACCCTCAACCACTGCACCACCAGGGAAGCCCCAGGGTTAGTTTTTGATGTAGAAACGCTCAGTTGAAGAAAAAACTTGCCCAGGAGGAAAGTTTCTATGGAGATGTGCCCTGCATCTTGAGTGATGTCCTGAAGCATTGAAGACTCAACATTAATTTTGATCTTTCTTAGGAAGCTGGATAAAATAATGTGTTACTGAGAAAAAACAGTTATTATGAAGTGTCACAGCCTTGCAGTGAAAAATGCCAACATCCAAGAGTCCAAAGCAAATTCAAGAATCAGCATCCTGAGTGGAGACCTCGCTGACTTGCTGTCTTGATCTCAGAGGCTGCATTAACAGTGAGGTCCTGCAGGCTGTCGTTGGGAACCCCGGGAATGTGAGGGATCTGCACCCACAAGAGGAGTGTGGCAGCTGGTCCTCCGGATTCCTCGGATTCCTCCTGGGAAAAAGTGTTTGACACCAGACAGTTCCCAGCTTGATAGAAACCAGAGGCGGCTCTGAGAAACTTTGGTTTCCCCAAAATAATCCAAAGGAAAAAGTTTCACCACCCTTTAAAAGAGTGGTGTTCTAACTTCCTTTGACATACACCCCTTTTGAGCCTCTGAACACTATGAGGTCTCTCTAGAAAACCACACATGTACACACAGATCAATATTGCATGTAGACATAAGAACCCTTGGTTTACAATAAGATGCAAGTTTTTGGAGAGAATTTTAGAAAGGAGTTTGCTGCTGTTACACAATTTTTCATTGGAGGGTTCAGGCTCTTGCTTGAAAATGTACCTTGTGGGTTGTTGGACAGTAAGTTTGAGCAGGGCTGGAACCTGCAGCCAGGCCTCATTCTGAGAAAGTCATGCGATCTGAGAGTAGTGCTTCTGGAAGGTGCAGCTCCCTGCTCCCCTCCAGAGCTGGGGCCCAGTATTTTCCATTAGGGGATTTGGGGAGAAGGTTCTTTTTGTCTAAGGGCAGTTTTGTTATGTGGAAAAGCAGCCAAATCTGCATTTATTTCCCCTGGTTAATTTATATGTGTTTTCCCTTAGAGTGAAAAGACTGATATAGCCTTTGACCCAGTGGGTTTGTAGAACTTGAAGTTAATTTGTTAAGTAAATCACTTGTTAGATTAGTTTTAAAGGAGGCATTGCCTGATTTATTATGGCATAACATGATTTCAGAATTCTCCCATTTGAGAATATGTTTTTAAGAAAGTACCTTGAGAAAACTGCATATATTGGATTTGTGTCCTGCTTTCATATCCTTTGCTGCACTTCCCAACAGCCCTCCCGTATGAGACAAGCTGGGAGTGGGGTGATTCTGACACAAAGGCAGGCCCTGAAGCCACAGGTCTGCAGTCCTGCTGGTGGCAACAGCTCTTTGATTTCCACTTCTGAACCCCTGGTGGATGGTGACTTGCAGAGGAGCCTTTATTTATGCCATCAAGGTCTAAGAACTCACCACCACTCAGTATTCCCCCTTTTCCTGAAGGATCCTTATCTTTGACACAGCATCCAGATTAGAATTTCAGTTTCCTAAAAGAAATGCGTTTTCCGAGCAGAAACAACATTGTACAGAGTGGTCCTGTGACAGGAGAGGGACCATGCCTGCAGTCCTCAGCTAGGAAGGCCTGTATTCCTGGGAAAGGTATTACTCAGTAGAGATGATCTGGGTTTTAAGTTAGATCTCACTTGCTCATGGCAACAGTGTTGTAATATGTTACATTCAGGAGCTAAAACCTGATGCCCAATTTCTAAAAAGATACTCAATTGTAAATGATATAATTGATTTATCTTCTGTACTATATGGAATTTTCTGAAAAGGACATAAACAGGTTACTTAGGTGTTATATGCAGTGTTTACTCATTCATTCAACCAGTAAATGTTTTAAGTGCTGACTCTGTACAAAACTGGGGACACAGCAGCGAATAAACTATGTTTCTGCCCACCTAGAGATATATTCTGTGGAGCAAACAAGTAAGTAGCCATATAACACAGCGTTCTGAAAAATAAAGAGAATAAGGGGATGGGGAGACTGTTCTTTTAGGAGAAGGTGGCCAAGAAGGTCTTTCTGAGGAGGAAGCGTTTGAGCTGAGTCCTGCCATTATTTTTACTGCAACAAATTTGGGGGAATAACAGTTGTCTTTGAGCCCATGGAATTCAGTGAGACTTCTTTGCAGAGATTTTGACTGATTAATTTGAAGGACCTTTTGAAGAGTCAGGACTTTGGTGTCAGTGACCTTTGGAGAGTATGATCTGGCCTTATCTGGTTTAGTGCCCTCTTTTTCTTACTGTCAGTTTTCCTGTGACAAGAACAGGAGGAGAGATGAAGTTGCCTCTTGGCTGAGGTTCAAAGCAGACTGAGCATCTCCCTGCTTGCTCTCCCGTTGGCTTCAAGCTCTGCCACTGAATCTAGCTTTCTGATGTTATGTGTGCCCAGTGGTCTTTAAAATGCATGAGCCCATTTGTTTATTTTTGTTTTTGTTGCCCTCACCTAGGGAGACAGATCTAAAAGACTGATGTCAAAGTGTGTTGCCTATGTTTTCTTCTAGGAGTTTTATGGTTTCAGGTCTTACATTTAAGTCTTTAATCCATTTTGAGCTTATTTTTGTAGATGGTGTAAGAAAATGGCCCAGTTTCAGTCTTCTGCATGTAGTTGTCCAGATTTCCCAACACCATTTATTGAAGAGGCTATCTTTTCCCCACTGTATACTCTTGCCTTCTCTGTCGTAGAGTAATTGACCATATAAGTGTGAGTTTATTTCTGAGCTTTCTGTTCTGTTCCATTGATCTATATGTCTGTTTTTGTGCCCGTACCATACTGTTTTGATTATTATAGTTTTGTAGTTTAGTTTGACATCAGGGAATGTGATACCTCCAGCTTTGTTCTTCTTTCTCAAGATTGCTTTGGGTATTCGGGGTCTTCTGTGGTTCCATACAAATTTTAGGACTTTTTGTTCTAGTTCAGTGAAAAATGCCATTGGTATTTTGAGAGTGATTGCATGGAATCTATAGATTTTGCACAGTGAGGGAAACCATCAACAAAGTGAAGAGGCAGCCTACTGAATGGGAGAAGATGTTTGCAAGTGATATATTTGATAAGGGGTTAATATCCAAATTATAATTAACTTAATATTAAAAAACAATCTGATTAAAAAATGGGCAGAGGACGTAAATAGACATTTCTCCCATGAAGACATACAAATGGCCAACAGACACATGAAAAGATGTCAATATCACTAATCAGGGAAATGCAAATCAAAACCACAATGAACTATCACCTCACACCTGTCAGAATGACTTATCATCAAAAAGACAAAAAATAACAAGTGTTGGCAAGGATGTAGAGAAAAGGAAACCCTTGTGCCCTGTTGTTGGGAATGTAGATTGGTGCAGCCACTGTGGAAAACAGTATGGGAGGTTCCTCAAAAAATTACAAATAGAACTACATATGATACAGCAATTTCACTTCTGGGTATTTACCTTAAGAAAACCAAAAACACTAATTCAGAAAGATAATTCAAAAAGATAACATGCATCCCTACGTTCACTGCAGCATTATTACAATGGCCAAGGTATGGAAACAACCTAAGTGTCCATAGATAGGTGAATGGATAGAGATGTGTTATAGTATACAGTGGAATATTATTCAGCCATAAGAGAGAATGAAATTTTGCCATTTGCAACAACACAGCTGTACCTAGAGAGTATTATGCTGAGTGAAGTAAGTCAGAGAAAGACAAACACCGTATGATCCCACTTTTATGTGGAATCTAAAAAAATCAAACAAAACAAAACAGAAATAGATAGAGAGGACAAACTAATGGTTGCCAGAGGGGAAGAGGGTTGTGGGTTGGACAAAATAGGTGAAGAGGATTAAGTGGTACAAACTTCAGTTATAAAATAAATAAGTCATGGGAATGTAATATACAACATAAGGAATATAGTCAATAATACTGGAATAATTTTTTATGGTGACAGGTTACTGGTCTTATCATGCTGCTGCCTCCATTCAAAACATTTTTTCACACGTGACATGTCAATGAACCCTACAGTTATTCCTGTTACCCCATAGTCCCAGGATACATTGATAACCGGTGTTTGTATAGGGCTGCAATTGACAGGTCCATTGCCATAGACCTTCCTTTAGTCCTCAGATATCCTGTTGTTACTGTCGCCACTTGGCAGACGAGGAAACTGACTCTAAACTGGTCAAGAAAGGGAGGGTTCATATATGTATAACTGATTCACTTTGTTATAAAGCAGAAACTAACACACCCTTGTAAAGCAATTATACCCCAATAAAGATGTTAAAAAAAAAAAAAAGAAAGAAAGAAAGGAAGGGTTCTAGCCATGTGAGGAGAAGCCTGTACAGGAGCTAGTGTAGAATCCCTTTGACCCTCACACAGATGCGATGGGAAAAATAGACTTTATTTTTCCCATTTTGTAGAAGAAAAACTGAAGCTCAGAAAGATCATGTACCTTGCTTGAGGTCACACAGTTGGTGAGGGGCCGAGCTAGGGTTTGCACCCAGTCTTTCTGAGTCGGAAACTCATGCTCTTTCCGCCCTACCTGGTGCCTGCCTCACCTGCCTGAGGCCACCTGCCCCTTGCTCCCTTCTTCCTTTTGTAACTCCAGCTCCGCCCTCAGTGTTGCCTTAGTCACTTTGCCCAGCATCTGAGCCAGTGGCCCACCTGAGTCTGTGCCAGGCAGGGTGTCGTGAGCCGGGCTGTGGGCGGGCAGTGCCAAGTTGAGAAGAGCTGCTATCTCAGGTGCCTGGAGGGTTAATAGACTTTAAAACATTTAGTGACGAAGAGCTTTATACACACAGATACATACACACATATATGTACATACCTATACTTCCATATGCACACATACATACATAATGTGTGTGTGTATATGTGTGTGTGTATATGTGGATGTGTGTGTATCTGTGTGTATGTGTGTGTGTATCTACATCTTCATAAAAGAAAATTAAACTGTATCCCACTCCAGCATATCAAACATACATTTACACTTTTCTTTTTTTTTTTTTTTTTTTTTTGCGGTATGCGGGCCTCTCACAGCCGTGGCCTCTCCCGTTGCGGAGCACAGGCTCCGGACGCGCAGGCTCAGCGGCCATGGCTCACGAGCCCAGCCGCTCCGCGGCATGTGGGATCTTCCCGGACAGGGGCACGAACCCGTGTCACCTGCATCGGCAGGCGGACTCTCAACCACTGTGCCACCAGGGAAGCCCACATTTACACTTTTAAACATTGTGTAATCTGTGTACTTACTAGTTTTTATTTTTCCCCTCATTTATCATGATTCTATTTGCATATTGCCCATTTCTATATAGTGTACATACTTGTCATTTGTAAGGACTATGTAATATTTCCTGTTAGCATGCATAGAATTCTTGGTTGACCATTTGAGTTGTTAAGCTTTTGTGGCCTGGCAAGGAACTTACCTTATAGCATTATTTCTTTAGGGAGATAAGTTCTGAGTTTGGCTTAAGAATAAGTGGTTTTTGTAAAATTGTTTTATAAGTTAGGGGTGGCTTATTCACCATAGTTTCAATGGATTTTGGCTGGAAACATATAGTAGACATTTGATGGAAAACAAACATTTGGTTTTTTGAGATTTGAGTTTACATCTTGATCCGAATTTTATAAGCAGTTATAACTAAACCTTACAAAGCCTTTTCGGGTGAGATTTATATGTCTTACCAAGTAAAACTCTTTTTAAGAAGCTGAAGCAGAGAGGATTGAATTGACAAAGACAACTCTTTAAAAATTAAGGTTATCGGGCTTCTTTGGTGGCGCAGTGGTTAAGAATCTGCCTGCCAATGCAGGGGACATGGGTTCGAGCCCTGGTCTGAGAAGATCCCACATGCTGTGGAGCAACTAAGCCTGTGCGCCACAACTACTGAGCCCGTGGGCCACAAGTACCGAAGCCCTCGCGCCTAGAGCCCGTGCTCCCCAACAAGAGAAGCCACCGCAATAAGAAGCCTGTGCACCGCAATGAAGAGTAGCCCCTGCTTGCCGCAACCAGAGAAAAGCCCACACGCAGCAATGAAGACCCAACGCGGCCAAAAATAAATAGATTTATTTTTAAAAATTAAAGTTATCTTAAGGCTAAGAATGTAGTTACTGAATGGCAGGTGATGATTTTAAAAAAAAAAAAAAACAACTTTTCAAACTAAACATCCCAACATTTGACCTCCACAGCAGAGGATTGGCATCAAGGAAATAGCTGCTTCTTCCCTTTCCTGGTCTTGGACCTTGGTAAAGGGACTTGACTAGACTTGTTTGATTGGCATTTCTGCCGTTACTAGTTACGATGCCTTAGGTAAGTTTCTCAACTTCTTCATCTCAGTTTACTCATTTGGAAAATGGGAACACCATTCCTGCCTCATAGGGCCATGAAGATTAAATGAAGAGTGTCTTGAAGTGTCTGAGATATAAATCTTCAGTAAAAGTTAATTCTCTTTTCTTACTCTTAACTCAAAACTTTGGGTGAATTAGTGCACACTAAATGAGCTGTTTGGGTAATGCAAAGACCCCTCATTGTTCATTTTAGGGAATAGTTACTTTTCCTTCTCCGTTTTGAAGTTTCTTGTTTGTTGCCTAGTTTAAATTAGGATGCCAAAATTTGAAGAATTTTTTGTGTAGAGTAGTAAGTGGAATTAAATTTCTGTTGAAAGGCATATTCCCAAAAGCAGAACTTATGCTGACATTTCTGAGATGGTTTTGTTTCATATGTTGCTTGCACAGTATTGTTAGAAGTTCATGACTTTAAGAAAATACTTCATTATCCAAGCTCTTTCTACTGGTTTTAGGTTATTTATAAGGGACCGTTAGTCTCCCATCTGGGTAGATACGTAATAGTATCAGTTACTAAACCAGAGCTTTCAACACCTTTCTGACATCAACTCTTGGAGGTCAGCAAGTGTCTGACTTTAAGACGTCCCAAATTGAACCTACTACATTCCTCCTAAACCCAGTCCTCCTCTTATTCCCATACTTGGTGAATGGGACCACTGACCACTATCCTTCTTGTGAGCCTGAGGTCTTGTAAGCCCAAAGCCTAAGGCTCGTCCTTAAGAGCATCTTCTTCCTCACTCTGTTTCCCACCTGCTGAGTCCCATGCATTTCATCTTCTAACTCTCTCAAGTCCCTCCTTGCGTTTTCAAAGCCACCTCTCTTGTCTGGGCTAACGTTGTCTCTCACCTAAAATGTTGTAAGAGTCTAAATGACCTCCCTGAACCCCTTCTTGCCTCTTTTAAGTCTGCTTTCACACTTTAGCCAGAGTGAGCTTTTCAAAATATACATCTGATGACCTCCATACCTGCCTCCAGACCACATACAATAACCGTTCAGTTGTTCCTCGCCACTCTTGGGATAAAGACCAGTTCCTCAGTGTGGCCTTCAAAGCCCTGCATAACTTGGTCTGCCCACCTCTGCAGTTTCATGCTGTATACACTATACTCACATCCAAGGGGCTTCCTAGGGCTCCTCCATTAGGCCGTGCTTCTGCCTCGGGTTCATGCTCATGCCATTCTCTCCTCCGGATTGCCCCACGCTACCACCCCTTAGCCACCTGACTCATCCTTGAGTTGTCAGCGTGATCCCACTTGCGCTAGGGACCCTTCCATGACTGATGCTCAGACTGAGCAGATCTCCCTGCTGGCTGTGGTCTGCTCTTTCATTCTTTCATTGATGATTTGATTGTCTCTCCCTGCCACCTCTGTAAGCTCCCTGAGGTCTGCTCGAGTACTGTGCTGCTTTGTGAATTGTAAGGCAGGTTACAAAGGACGAGTACTGAATGCTAAATCATGGTCTCTGCTCTCAGGGCTTAAATTCCATGTGTCCAACTAGAAAAGTTTGGCTTAAATTAAAATGTTTGTGCAAACAAAGCTGTAACAGTACATAAATTGTGAAATTAAGAGATCTACAATCAACTCCAAATGCTTGTTTTATATACCTAATAAATTGAGAGGAAAATAAGAGTTTGTTTTTAACTAGGTGTTATTTTTGAAGTTAATTTCTGTATGGTAGTACCTTGAGACACTTAAGATGAACATTTCGTGGAGTAGTTTACATTGGGAAAATCTGTGGTTAGCAACTGCCTGAGACAGCCAGTATAAAAGGGAAGACAGAGACATCAGTAAAGTCACCAGCTGATCAGTGGTGTGGATTGAACATTTGCTACAGATGGAGCCTCGTAGGGAGCCTGCACCTGCTGTAGCCTCTCCTAGTGTCTCAGTGAAGTCCCAGCTAATTGTAACCAACTTCCCTAAAGGTGGAAATATGTTCCCATAGCACACAAAAATGCGTATGCAGTATTTGGGGGTTTTATGATCTATTGCATGTATGTAATAGAACATTTACTTATACAGAGAAATGAATTAGAGGAGTGGGATAGGATAGGTAGGGCTGGGGGCTGATGTAGGCCTGCTGGATTGCTTTCTGCTGTAAACTGTAGTTTATTATACCACAGGAAAGTCTTCCCACCATGGAGCATATGTCCTTAATGAATTGATTGTTATCCCAAGCAGGTTTTGAGGAACCTATAACAATAGAATAAAGTATTTTATAGCCCATTCTGTGCATTACTACAGTGTTTTTTTTAAGCACTTTTCAGTGCTTTCCTGAGTTGTCTTTAGACACAAGGTCCACCCTGGAATTGATGCACCCCTGGACAGATAGGGTGAAGGTCTTTGGCTTGGCCTGTAGCCAGTGCTCAGTAAATGTCAAAAGGATGGAACACTTTCTCGAAGCACAGAGCGTCTGTAGAAAGCTTCTGTTGACTCGAGATTGATTTGTCTATGGAAATAGCTGAACGAGGCAGTGTAGCTCTGCTAGTGAGTAGCTTTGTTACCTTGGTAAGTTGCCTAGACCACTTTCGGTCTTTTTCTTCACCTGTAAAGTGAGGAAATAATAATAGTATCTATCTCAGAGGGTTGTCAGCCTTAAATGAGATATTGTTGGTACAGCACTTAGAGCCACGTAAAATTTAACTGTTGTTACTGATTCAGGTCCGTGTCTCTCTTGGATCTCCATGACCCTTGGCCCTCCTCCCTCCCAGAAATAACTCCTGCTGCTTTTTAGTTGACTGGGGCACATACTGTTCAGTACATAAATGGTGTTCTTTGCCACGGAAATTTAAATGGCTATCATAAAGTTTTTGGAGGAAAAAAAAAAACCCTATATTTTCTCAAGAAAAGAATAACCATGATACATCTTTATTTACATAGAATATCGGCCAAACAGATAGGTTCTTTTGAGAACAAGTAGTGATAGTACCTTGGTATACTTTACTCCATTGTATCCAGGGGGAGAGAGCAATGTGGTTAATTATAACAACACTGCTATGCTGTCAGGTGCCCAAACTTTACAGTTTATGAAGTGCTATGCTATTTATTCTTCCTCCCAACAACCTGAGGGCTGTTGTTTCACCATCATGACCCTCATTTGACAGATCAGAAAATCCAGACCCGGCGAGGCTTCTTCTGAACTGGCGCTCTTTCCGGTGAGCCTCACCTGGCCCAGGTAGTGCACTTTTAGGTGTTGAGTTATCTGAGTGGGATTTTTATGGGATCCTAATTGCACACAGATGGCCAGAAAGTTCTGCTCCTGTTTTGGCATTTTGCTTTAGCAGAGAGTACTCTCTGAGGACCCACATAAGCTGGAAGAAGAAAACCCAACAACAAACTCAGCACTAATCATCTGGGAAAGGGCAGGACACTGCTGTTAGGCAGTTATTGGACCTGTGAATAGAAAAATATCAAGATCACAACTTTACAACCTTTGATTCTTTGAAACGTCAAATGGAACCCCCGTACGGCCATCAAGTTTATAGTGCCTCCAGAATTAGATTAGACAGTTTGGAGATTAGACAGTTTGGTTTCATGCTGTGCACTCGTACGTATTTCTGGTTATGAAATGCTACTTGTGCTTATTTTCCTTGATTGTCCGAGAAACAGCTTTTTCTCTTGTTACTTTGTGCATCCAAGTTTCTTTTTTATTCTACTTGCCTTTCATTTCTGCCTTCTATTCTGTTTTGGGCCTTGAGACAGCAATGAAACAGACTTTCGGGAATGGGCAGCTCTGGAGGCCCTGGCTACAGGGTCTGGGCTGGCAGAGCGGTGGGGGTGGGGGTGGTTAGGACCAGCCGCAGGAGATGAGGCCGCAGCTCAAGGGGCAAACAGTGAAGGCAGGCGTATCAAAGATCAGGAGCAGAACTCAGTCCGATTGTGTCCTGTGCCTGTGGAAGCGGTGGCCCACCTCTGATTCCTCATTTAAAATATCTGAAGTCGTTGACTGATTAGCCTTGATGGAGATGGGCCTTTTTTTTCCTGTAGGTACAGAGCAGTAGCCTCTTACAAAGCAATTTGCCTCTCAGGTGATGCCTTCTAGTTAATAACTAGTTACTGGTGCCCGGGAATAGCTGGTACTGTGTCTCCTACTGAGCTCCTGGTGAATCCATCACCTTTTTCTGTGTGTGTGTGTGTGTGTGTGTGTATTTAAATAAGTGTAATGCATTCCTGATATTGCAAGTTGATTTAGACCCGTGAGTCTCAATTCTGTGGTAGGCATTGGGGTGTGTGTGTGTGGGGGGTGCGTGCACATACATAGGGCAGTGTTTTCAAATTATCAATATATGTCTTCCAATCCCTCCTCAGTCATGATGAGCCCCGAGATGGGGAGGGGTGGCTGAGTCATCTGTGTGCAGATGTTTCTTAGGGTTTTCTGGCATAGCTCCCCTCTGCCCAATCCCAAGATGCATCTGCCCTTTGAGAGCTAGGATTAAGCAGGCACTTAGGGCTGGCCGATCAGTTGTCCCACCACAGTCTGCTGCCTGGAGCTGACTGAGCCTGATGGTTCCAACCGCATCTGCAAAGGAACCCACGGGAGCCAGGGGACTGTTTCCGGCATTTCAAAAGGCTTAACAGAAACTATACCTTAACCCAGGATAAGGACACCAAAGCTACCCAAAACATCAAGTTTCCTTGCTTTTGTTGGGAATTGCAAGTCTGTATGGTTGCCTGCGGATTCCAAGTTCTGATTGGCTGTGGATGACATAATAGGAATTTCTGAGACAGGATTGGTCTAACTCTAGACATTGTTACTAGAGCTGGTATCAGGTCTCACTCCCCAAGCTGAGCATGCTTAATTCCTTTAGAATGAGATTGACCTTGAATATGAGTGCCTCATATTTTTGATAAATTGAGCAACTAATTGTTTCTTGTTTACTTAGCTGTGCTTATCATTATCACACCTGTGGCAGTGATTTGTTTTCATAATGTTATTATGAACCCTTTGTAAATGTGGATTGTTGGCTAAAATTTGGATCAGCATTGGAATGGAAAAATAGTACACAGAGTCAATCAACTACTGTTAAACATCGTTTGTTAGACTCTTGCCAGCCTGGGGAAGAGACAGAAACAAAGGCTAGTAAAACTGCAGATCTCATTCAGTGCCCTCATTTTAAAAATGATCCTTTTAAAAGCTTTGCACTAAAAGCAAAGATAATTTACAGTGAAGCACCAACTATTAGTCTCTGTAGCCTCCTGGGATCCTGTTGATTGTATGTACTTTTTGCGTAGTTGTGTTTGACGTATGCACATAATCCCAAAGTCTGCTTTTTCATTTTGTATTAAAACGTATAGGCCTTCCCATTTTTCTACTTTGCCCCTATGTTTGTCATTCTTAATGGTCACAGCTGCCTGAACTAAACCTGAGATCAGACGGGACAGTCTAGTTCAAGCGATTCGAGAAGGTAGAGACACGCTATCTGTTTGATCCTTGGTAACATGGCTGGTGGGGTCAGCTCTGGCCAAGTCTGCATGGGTACAAAAGATATGCTCATGCCTGCTGTGGATGCTGGGAATAATAACTTACATATACTGAATGTTCTTTCTTAACCTTCCCAGCAGCCCCTGTGAGGTAGGCACTATTATCTCCATTTTACTTATATATGAGGAAAAAAGAGGCTTTTTGCAGTGACTTGTCCACAGTCACACGCCAGTAAGCAGTGGACCTGTGATCCGAAGCTGGGTCTCTTCAGTGCCAGAGTTCTCAACCAGGTTTTTCTGTGCACCATGGGGCCCGTCCAGTTCTCAGCTCACTTCAGAAAACTAACCACCTTCCACCTTAATCCTCACAACAGATACATTTGTTAATGTGTACTAGAGTCACAGAGGCTTAATATTAAAACAAGATAAAGCAAAGGCTGCAAGCAAGCAGGAGCCCCGGAGAAGGTCCCGTCCACATTAGGGATTTGCTAGTCTTCGTGGGGGCAGAGTGATGTGAAAGGCCAGCCCACGTTCAGCCTTTCCTTTAGTTCCATCCTTTAGTCAGCCTTGAAGTTTCTGAAACTTGAATGGGTACAACAATGACTACATGAGGTCGCCTGAAGCATGTGTACAGTACTTTGTGGGAGACTCAGGAGATTCTCAAGGGTCATTTTGGCTATAGATAGCTTTTTCCCCTGACCCTAGAACCTAGTCCCCACTGGAGAGTGGGCACCAAATCCTATGTGTGCTAAAATTAGACCTGTGTGACCTGCTCCATTCTCTGGGCACAGTAAAGAATTTCCCATGTTCTCCCTGATGCCTTTCTCTGTGGCAATGCTTGGAAGTCATTGCAGCATTCTCTCTGCAGCCTGGAACTGTCCCGAGAAGGGGTGTTTCCTGTGACTGCTACCTGGGCTCCTGTGAGTCTGGGAACAGGCAGACCCAATTCCTCCGCACTTTTCCAGGGGCTTGCTTCTGTTGAATGAGAAAATTTTACACGTGAATTAAAGCAGACTCACGTCCATGGGCTGGATTGGAAACTGGAGTTCAGACTCTAGAAGTCTGATTGGGGCAGATGGGTGAAAAGTGTCTGGATTTACCCCCTGGGCCTTTGGCTTCCTAGTCTCTAGAATTGTCTTTTTCTGGAGTGTGGCCCTCATTCTAGGGTCCTGACATTAACTGAAATCAGAATGTTTTTCTTTTGAGTGTGTTATAAAGAGTGGTTCTGTGTAGTTGGAAAAGTACACTTGTACCATAGCTGTTACATTGTGGATTGCATAAGTTTTGTGAGCCTAGGAACCTATTTCCCATTTATTTTCCTTCAGGATAAATGGAGTTTGAATTTCAGACAGTTGACTTACTGATGAACTTTGGGAACTCAGTCTACTCTTGGTTGAGGATTTACTTCCTTTGGTTATTTGTGTGGTGTAAATATTGTAGGTCACCCGAGGGGCTGGAGTTGTCTAGAAGGAAGGCCTGGGGTTCAGTTCAAGCGTCACTGCCTTCATGGAGGATGCTAGGATTTGACAAAGGCAGAGGAGAGCAGGTAAGGCATTTTCAGTACAGGGAGGTGGGAAGGAGGATGGTTTTCACATGAGCCAGTAGCTCATCACACCCAGCCAGAATATTGGGAACACTTTAGCGTAACTGAAAATGAGGGTGAGTAGATAGAGGGGCTGGGTTGTATTGGGCCCTGAAGGCCGAGGAGATTAGATGAGACACAAGAACATGGTAGGTTTTTGAGCAAAATGGTGACATGATGAGAGTAGTATTTAAAGAAGGCTCGTCTGGCAGCAGAATGCCATGTGGGCTGGAGACGAGGGCAAGGGGTAAAGTCAGAAAGAAATGCTGAGGTGTGAGGTGTGAGTCAACAGGGCTTGGACAACTAAAGAGGTTTGGAGGATCAAGAAGAGAGTGTCAGAAGACTCTTTTGGTTGGGGCCTTGGTGGTTGGGAGAGCAGAGGTCCCTTGATGGATGAGAGGGAGTGAGTGGGGTCAGGATGGGGTGGGCAGGAATGAGATGGGTCTCTTGGGTTTAGAAGTGGACCTCTTTGGACCTGGATAGAGTCTGTGTGTGGGTGGAGAATAGAGAGGAATGGGTAGAAGAATTTCTAGCCAAAGAATGAGAATAGTGATTGGTATATATAGATGGATATGGGAGACAAGATAGCAACTCATACCACCTTCCTGGTGAATAGAGGCAAGGCCATGTGCTTAGAGGGAGAAAGGAGGGAGACAAAATTGGAGGCCTAGATAAGAGACAAGGCCTAGAATCACACCAGTGGGGAATCTGACTAGGAAGTCAGTATGCTAATTCAGGAATTTCCTGGAAACAGCAAGGACATGGACCAGGTCTGCATGCTACAGCCACCTCCTGGCTGGGGTCTACAGCAACCTGTACCCAACCCTCTCCCCCCATACCCTCCCTGGCTGGGACGAAGATCCCTGGCAGTGGGAGTGGCTCACGCCCGTGTACGGATATCTCGGATGTCTCGGATATCTCGCAGGCAGTAGATAGCAGTGCTAATGACTTAGAGAGGGTGGTACAGATGATGGTTTGGTCTTGAAAACAGGCCAGCCCTTCTCTTACCATGATCTCCTCTCCATTAAAAAAAAAAAAAAAAAAAAAAAAAAAAAGCCAGGCAGAGTAGGAGGCAGATGTTTTTTTGTGAGAGGGCAGGGAGTTCTGTCCCTGGGGGGCTCTGCAGGGTGCTGTAGCAGTGAGGGCGGTGGGAATGTGGAGCAGGTGTGGTGTGAATCCACGAGAGGGTGAAGCCAAGAGGTTGTGCTTGGAGGGATGTTTGTGCAGAGTAAGAACGAAGGAAGCGTTGGGGTAGAGAGCCTGTCCTTATCACAGCCAGGGCAGAGGCAGCCCTCTTGTAGAGTCTGGCGGAAGTCGGATGGACAAATGTCATCTGTTGCCATGTCACTTGCAAGTGCTGATAATTTGCATCTCATTCTTAGCTGACTCAGCCCACTCTCCACCTTTAACTAGAGGTAAAGGATGTTTCTACAGCTGGGCTAAGCAAGACAAGTCCAGAAGGTCTAGAAGTGTTTGTTAATGTGGGATGAACTGTTACAATATTATCAGAAAAATATTTTGACTTAATTGCCTTAGGCACATTAGTTCAAGTGTACTCTGTTTCCTTTGCTTGACTTGAGCACTTGCCAAGAATATCTCTGGTGCAGAATGGAAAAGTAGGACTCTAAGTAGGACTCACAGAATTATAGAATTTAGAGCTTTCTGGAAAATTCCTTGAAGACAATGGAGGACCTCCTCCCCCTTTACAATGAAAGAACCCAAGGTTAGGAGAGGTGAAGTGGGTGAGCCCTGTCACTGTCATTTGAGGGTCTTGGTCCTCCTTGGAGCTCCTGCCCCTGCTGCCTCATGGCTTCCCTTGGTTTGTGTTTTAGTGACTGATTCCACTACCAACTGAACAGTTGTCAAAATCTCACACTTGGGTGGGACTTTGGGGCTGGGTCATATCACGGGGCTGCTCTCCAGGTCCTTCCCTGTCACAATCCTCAGTGGTGGTGGAGTGGGATGGGGGAAATCTCACCCATGGGACCTGTGGGCAAGTGGTTCTCTTCAGAGGGAACCACAGTGTGGACAGATGGCCATCTGGGACCTCTGCCAGGAACCTGGTATCTCTAGGCCTTCTTGCAGGTATTGAATGTGGCCTTGGGTTTCTTGCCTCCTTCCCTTTACTCATGCTCTGTCCTTCACTTGGAATGTACTCTCCACCCTGGGTCTCTGCAGTCAGCTTGTCAAATCTCCAAGGGCCAGCGCACACACCGCCTCTGGGAAGCCCTCCTTCATGCCCCTTCTCTCACCTCTTCCCCATCACTTCCTTTCTCTCACTCCCACTGTTCTGCCCTACACACACTTATACACATAGACTTCTCCAACTTGATTTTTTAAAAATTGTCTTCTTTGGGCCTCAGATTCCTTACCTGTAAATAAAATTCTGACATTAAGTATACATTTAATCAGATTTCACTGCCCTATATCAAGGTTAAGTCTACTGATGCATGTATGAAAAGTATTGTTTCTCACTGAAAAAGAAAGCCTACTTTTTTCTTTAAGTTCTCAGAGAATTTTTTCAATTTATGAAGAATTAATCCAAAATACTTTTTGCACATGGAGAAGCTGAATGGTTAATAGATAAGAGTGGATTCAGATATGTAAACTAGGTTTTCTAGTTTACTAGTATGATTTGGAGGGGGAAAAGTTCAAATACTTTACTATTTATTATAGCTAGAAAATATGATTGTCCATATCAAGTCAGTTTTTCCAAAGTTAAATGTTTGATTCTTGTATAGGGAACAGAGAACATTATGTGTGTTACATATGTTACTGTCAGTGTTTTCTAAAATGATTTCAGAGAGTAATGCTTTTAGGCTGATAGAATGAGGAAGGCTTCCTCAGGAAGTAAAAACCCAGCAACTATAAAGAAAAAGATTGAGAGATTCAACACCTAAAAATATAAAACTTTGTATGTTTAAAAAAAAAAACCCATAATGGTAAAAAGTCGGAGATGGGGAAAAATATTTTCAGCACATTCAGTAGACGAAGTGTTCATGATACATAAAGTGAATAAGAAAAACCCTTGGGCAAGAAACATGAATGGCCAGTGAATAGAAGAGAAACAGATGGTGGAAAAAAACATGAAATGATATCAAAGCATTGAGATGCCTTTTCCCCACCCATCAGATGGACAATAATTAAAAATAATGTTTATTCTTGACAAGGGTTCAGGGTGGGCACTTTATAAAAGACTTGCTCTGTACACAAGATCTATATAGAGAGCTTTTCAAGGCAGCATTTTTCTAGTGTGAAAACTGGAAAAAACTCAAATTTCTATCAGTAAAAGAATGGTTAAGTGGATGATGGTATATCTGTACTAGGTAGAAGAAGTGTGTATGCCTGTAGATTTGTATGTATTGGCATAGGAAGGGGTCCAGGAAATAATAAGTGAAAAACAAACAACAAAGCAATATGCATAGTATGGTTACATTTAAGACTAAAAACAAAAACAGCTTTGTGTGTTTGTGTGTATATAAATGCATACAGAAGGACAGAGGATACATCCTAAACAGTTGATTTTGGGTATAGCAGGAGAAATTTTCACTTTTCCTCTCCATACATCTGTTTTTGAAGTTTTTTACAATGAGCTTGAAAGTGTGTTTTTTTTTAAATTGAAGTGAAAATTTATATATGCTTATTCAACCCTGTAATTCCACTTCTAAAAATAATTATTAAGGAAATAATAAGAGAGACAGTCAAAGGTTATGTATAGCATCATAATGTATTACAGCATTGTTTGTAATAGCAAAAAATTCCTAGTATCCTGTGTTGAAATGGTTACATTATAGAATATTCATTTTATAAAGCTATTTAAATTCATGCGTGAAAGAATCTTTGCTGACTTGAGGAAGTACTTACAAGTACAGTTAACATTTAGTAAATGCTTGCTCTGTACCAGGGACCATGCTCAGTGCTTTACCTAAATTGTTTTATTTAATCTTCTGAACCGTCTTTTGCCATTCCCATTTTACAGATGGAGAAAGGGAGGCTTGGTTAGGGTAAATAATTTGCCTGAGGGTCAGACTCCCACCAAGTTGGTAGAACTGAAGCCAAAGGCCTTGCTGATACCCAGATGCTGGATTACTTCACTGTGTTATCTTGAGTATAAAAACAGATTACAACATACATACGGTGTGACTCATTTTATAAAAATGAATCTTTCTGTGTCTTAGTTTTCTCATGGGTAAGGTGTGGGTACAATTTGATATTCTGAAGATAATTATTTTATTTTTAAAATTGACATACACTTACATATAATTATTTCCCCCAGATTACAGAAGTATTTGGAAATACCTAATTCGTAGAATTTGGAAATACCTAAAAAGTAGAAAGTAAAAATGACTGATAAGCCTGTTATATGGAGAAAACTAGCATTAATGCCCCCCAGCCCTTTTTGCCTGGTGTGTGTATAGGTATGAACATTATTGAGGTACTTAATAGTTACTGCAGAATTGGTTTCAGAAAAGTTTTTGCTAATTATGTGCCAACATAATAGAGGGTTTGTCTGCAATAGAGGGTTTGTCTCCACATGCCCTTGACAGCATCATATGTTATATTTTAATGATGGAATTTGATGACCAATATTGTCTCATTGATGTGTTTCATAATTCTTTGTTGTATTTAGTCAGTTGAGCTCTTTTGTTTGTTATTGGCCATTTGAACTTTTGGATGAATTGCCTGTTCATGTACTTGGGAAGTATCTATAGAAGATGTCTTCCTAAAGTTGACCATTGAAGACCTTAAGCAAGACTATTAGAAAGTCCTTATAAGTGGAAGTTTCAGTCTGCCTATTGGAATACGTTTTTCTTACAGGGATGAATTGGTGGTCTGTGGTTAAAACTTGACTTCCTAACCATTTGGAATTTGACTTTAAAGTTTGGCTTTAAGGGACTTCCCTGGCAGTCCAGTGGTTAAGACTCTGCATTTCCACTGCAGGGGGCTTGGGTCCGATGCCTAGTCGGGGAACTAACATCCTGAATGCCTCACGGCATGGCCAAAAAAACATAAAAAAAAAAAAAAAAGGAAGTTTGACTTTAAAATTTAAGGAGTGATTGGTGAAATGTACACAGGACCTCTCTTATGCAACTTCCTGAGAGTCTATAATTATTTCAAAATAAAGTTTAATTCAAGGAGTAGTAAAACTTTGGCTTCCTCCCGTAACTGAATTTGACAACTCTGACTGGAAGGGTAGGTGGGAGGTGGGAGGGGGCAATATATGACAACAGACCCAAAGCCAAATAGTGGTTAGGAAACTGCTTTGTTGTTGATGGTGTTTTTAATTTGGAAATAATCTCAAACTTTAAAATGGTTATGGGAATCCCCTGGCAGTCCAGTGGTTAGGACTCCACGCTTTCACTAGGGCCTCAGTTCAGTGCCTGGTTAGGGAAGTAAAATCCTGCAAGCCGAGCAGCATGGCAATCAGTCAATCAATCAGTCAATCAATGGTTGCAAAAATGAAAACTGAATAAGGAACAGCATTTACTCTTTCTCAGATTCACCCCTTGTTAACCTTTGACCCCACGAGCTTTTGAAATGTGCTATTTTGTGACCCCAGCCACTACCCTCTGCTCATCCTCCTTCTGGATTTTCAGCATGACAGTCTCCCAGGTTCCAAGTACTCACTCACCTGAACAAAACTGTTTACACCCAGGTTTCAAACTTCTCAAGAACCTACAGTGGTTCTGTTTCCTAAGATTTAAATATAAATCCAGACACTTAGCCTTCAGAGTCTTTGAACAATTGATTCCATGCCTCCAAACTCCAATATTAATCTTTCTCCCATGCCCCCCCAGTACAGCCCTTCAGCTGCAGCTAACCTAATCTTTAGTGACTCTTGTTCTGTCTTGATTGACTCGTTTCCATCTCGGTGCCTTTCCTTGTGCTGATATTTCATGTCCGCCATATTATTTTGTTCACGTTTCTTCCTCGTTAAGTCACATACATGGCTTTTCTGCTTAAAAAAAATTTCCCAGACCTCTTTACTCTATTAGCACCACCTGATTTGGGCATACCTATCCTGAGTTTTCATTACTTTAGGGTTGTCTTGTTTTGTTTTGAACTTTCATATAGATGTCATCATGCGACATCCATCTGCTGTCTCCTTGAGACCCACCCTGGCCCCTCGTGGATGGCATCAGCGTTATCTTTTATAAACCTCCATAGGCCTCGTGTGGTTGTGCTGAAGGTATGACCTGGTTTTGAATGAGTTACTGTGAACTGTATTTGGATTTCATTACTGGAACCATCGATTATTATAGCAATCTATAAAGCAAAATTCTAATCATATTGATGCTTTTGAACACCTTTTTCCTTCAGGGATGTGGCCCTCTTCCCAGGTGGGCCCTCCTCATGGCAGGTAAAAGTCCATGCAGTGGCTGCAGAGGGTGAAGCTCTTGTGTACTAGTAGTATAAACCTTGTGTTGTTTTGCTGCGCTGGAAGAGACTTTGAATGGGGGTCTGGGAACCTAATAACTAATGGGAAAGGAGTTCTGAGTTTCTACCAGTCAAGGTCTAAGTGCCTTGGGAGGCTTGCCTGTGCTGGTAGTAGAGTACTTTCTTCTCCTTTTCTCTTTTTAAATGAAACTAAGCCTAGCACTAGCTCATTATCTACAATGTCAATATTGATTTTTATTTGTGAGGTGGAGTATTAACAGATTAGAATGGCTGCTGGCAATTCTCATATGCTTCATTGACTTTAAATGAATCAAGGGATGGCTATTAAGATGTACTTGAGATTTTTAGGCTAAATCAGAACTTCCTACTATGGTTGTTTCCGACCAGATTCACCATTTCCTCTGCAGCATCAAGGTGGAAAAAATGAGCCTTGAGGCCCTTCTCTACTTTTCATGAAGCCAAATGCTATTAAAAACTGCACAGATAAGAGATGTTAAGATATCCTCTGCAATACAATGCAGCTTGACTCTTTTCCGCTGCCAAGAGATGTTTTTGAATTAAGACTATTGACCGACACAGCCCATGCTAGCAGATGGTGCCCATACATCAGATGTCCAAGTGCAAGCTTGTTCAGAGACAGCAAATATCTAACAGGCCAAATTTTACAAAGATGAAGAATTTTCACATTGATTTTGAAGGAGTAGGGGTGCTCCTGAGAAATGAGACATGTTCCTTCCAAACCAGGCTTGCCTCTTAAGATGCAGTATTACTGTGCTTTACATCTGGAGACACGTTTAATTTTCAGTCAAAGTTGCTTGCTTCCCTCCTCTTTCTCCTTCCTTCAGCACTTCCTCTAATCTAGTATATGAGTTAGAAATTAATAATAATAATGTTGATAATAATAATGATAAGGGCCACATTACTATTTGTTCTAATGTAGAAGGACCAAGAAGAGGAGTTGCTGATAAATGAGTGGCCTGAAAGGAACTCTTTTCTCTTTTTATGTCTCTGTAGGACCCTGAGATTGAATTATTTCAAATACAGCTAGAGGTAGGAAGGGCAGTTATTATTAGAAAATTAGTCCAAAAAACTCACAAAAAACAAACCTATCAGATTCAGAGAGGTTATTATATCTGAGCTAATAAATGCCAACATTGAGTCTTGAAATAGCTCTTAATTTTTTTTCCCTCCCTACATGAATCTTTAGTAAAAGGCAAAATATTCATTCGATTATGAAGAGAAGCACGAGTATGGATAGCTCTTCATTTTTCATTGTACAGTCTGATTTATTGTTGATTGGTTTTTCATGGACTAATTAATGATGATAACCTTTTTGAGTGACTAGAAATAAAATAAATTTCATGGATGTTTGGTATTCTAACCCTGACTCCACTGAGGTTGATAGGTTCCTGGAGTTCATGATAGGGAGGGAAGCTGGCTACTGGCTTCCTGTTGAGGCCTTTTGTTTTTTATGAGTTCAGATTAGATGGGAGCCATTGATTTGTTCCTTATTTTTAGACTGGATAGAATAGAATCCTGCATCAATGCTGGGGAGAGGAACCCTTATTAGAGACTTTCTCTCTTTTTTTTTTCCACTTTCAAATTATTTGATTTATTCACTTAGGACTAGGCGATATCTGAGCTTCCCTTTCTGTTGGAATATTCTGTGATTGAGTTTTGTTTATTTATTTTGTTACTTAAAAAATTTTTTTTAATTGGAGTGTAATTGCTTTACAATGTTGTGTTAGTTTCTGCTGTACAATGAAGTGAATCAGCTATATGTATACATATATCCCCTCTCTCTTGGACCCCCCCTCCATCCCACCCATCTAGGTCATCACAGAGCACCGAGCTGAGCTCCCTGTGCTGTACAGCAAGTTCCCACTAGCTATCTATTTTACACATGGAGGGTATTTATCTCAAACCTAATCTCCCAGTTCGTCCCACCTTCCCCTCCTGTGTCCACATGTCCGTTCTCTACGTCTGTGTCTCTATTCCTGCCCTGCAAATAGGTTCTTCTGTACCGTTTTTCTAGATTACACACATATGCATTAATATACAATAGTTGTTTTTCTCTTTCTGACTTACTTCACTCTGTATGACAGACTCTAGGTCCATCCACTTCACTACAAATAACTCAGTTTCATTTCTTTTTATGGCTGAGTAGTATTCCATTGTATATATGTGCCACATCTTCTTTATCCATTCATCTGTCGATGGATACTTAGTCCATGTCCTGGCTGTTATAAATAGTGCTGCAATGAAGATTGTGTTACATGACTCTTTTTGAATTATGGTTTTCTCAGGATATATGCCCAGTAGTGGGACTGCTGGGTTGTATGGTAGCTCTATTTTTAGTTCTTTAAGGAACCTCATACTGTTCTCCATAGTGGCTGTATCAGTTTACATTCCCACCAATAGTGCAAGAGTGTTCCCTTTTCTCCACACCCTCTCCAGCATTTATTATTATTGATGATGGCCATTCTGACTGGTGTGAGGTGATACCTCACTATAGTTTTGATTTGCATTTCTCTAATAGTGATGTTGAGCATCTTTTCATGTGCCTCTTGGCCATCTGTATGTCTTTGTTGGTGAAATGTCTGTTTAGGTCTTCTGCCTGTTTTTTAATTGGGTTGTTTGTTTTTTTGATGTTGAGCTCCATGAGCTGTTCATGTATTTTGGAGATTAATCCTTTGTTGCTTCGTTTACAAAAATTTTGTCCCATTCTGAGGGTTGTCTTTTTGTCTTTATGGTTTCCTTTGCTGTGCAAAAGCTTTTAAGTTTAATTAGGTCCCAGTTGTTTGTTTTTATTTTCATTACTCTGATGAGGTGGGTCAAAAAAGATCTTGCTGTGGTTTATGTCAAAGAGTGTTTTTCCTATGTTTTCCTCTAAGAGTTTTATAGTGTCCAGTCTTACATTTAGGTCTTTAATCCATTTGGAGTTTATTTTTGTGTATGGTGTTAGATAGTGTTCTAACTTCATTCTTTTACATGTAGCTGTCCAGTTTTCCCAGCAGGCAACTTATTGAAGAGGCTGTCTTTCTCCATTGTATATCCTTGCCTCCTTTGTCATAAATTAGGTGACCATATGTGCGTGGGTTTATCTCTGGGCTTTCTGTCCTGTACCATTGATCTATATTTCTGTTACTGTGCCAGTACCATACTGTCTTGATTACTGTAGATTTGTAGTATAGTTTGAAGTCGGGGAGCCTGATTCCTCCAGCTCCATTTTTCTTTCTCAAGACTTCTTTGGCTATTCGGGGTCTTTTGTGTTTCCATACAAATTGTAACATTTTTTGTTCTAATTCTGTGAAGAACGCCATTGGTAGTTTGATAGAGATTGCATTGAATCTGTAGATTGCTTTGGGTAGTAGAGTCATTTGCACAGTGTTGATTCTTCCAATCCAAGAACATGGTATATTTCTCCATCTGTTTATGTCATCTTTGATTTCTTTCATCGGTGTTTTATAGTTTTCTGAGTACAAGCCTTTTGCCTCCTTAGGTAGGGTTATTCCTAGATATTTTATTCTTTTTGTTGTGACAGTAAATCTGATTGTTTCCTTAATTTCTCTTTCTGATTTTTCATTGTTAGTGTATAGGAATGCCAGAGATTTCTGTGCATTAATTTTGTATCTTGCAACCTTACCAAATTCATTGATTAGTTCTAGTAGTTTTCTGGTGGCATCTTTAGGTTTTTCTGCAAACAGTGACAGTTTTACTTCTTCTTTTCCAATTTGTATTCCTTTTATTTCTTTTTCTTCTCTGATTGCCATGGCTAGGACTTCCAAAACTATATTGAACAATAGTGGTGAGAGTGGACATCTGTGTCTTGTTCCTGATCTTAGTGGGAGTACTTTCAGTTGTTCACCATTGAGAGTGATGTTTGGTGTGGGTTTGTCATATATGGCCTTTATTATGTTGAGGTAGGTTCACTCTGTGCCCATTTACTGGGGAGTTTTTATCATAAATGGGTGTTGAGTTTTGTCAAAAGCTTTTTCTGCATCTACTGAGATGATCATATGGTTTTCATTCCTTAATTTGTTAATATGGTGTATTATGTTGATTGATTTGTGTATATTGAAGAATCCTTGCATTCCTGGGATAAATCCCACTTGTTGATCATGTATGATCTTTTTAATGTGTTGTTGGATTCTGTTTGCTAGTATTTTGTTGAGGATTTTTGCATCTATGTTCATCAGTGATGTTGGTCTGTAATTTTCTTTTTTTGTGATATCTTTGTCTGGTTTTGGTATCAGAGTGATGGTGGCCTCATAGAACGAATTTGGGAATGTTCCTCCCTCTGCAATTTTTTTGGAATAGTTTGAGAAGGATAGGTGTTAGCTCTTCTCTAAATGTTTGATAGAATTCACCCTGTGAAGCCATCGGGTCTTGGACTTTTGTTTGCTGGAAAATTTTTAATTAGTTTCAATTTCATTACTTGTGATAGATCTGTTTATATTTTCTAATTCTTCCTGGTTGAGTCTTGGAAAATTGTACCTTTCCAAGAATTTGTCCATTTCTTCGTGGTTGTCCATTTTATTGGCATATTGTTATTTGTAGTAGTCTCTTATAATCCTTTATATTTCTGCGGTGTCAGTTGTGATTTCTCCTTTTTCATTTCTCCCTTTTTTTCTTGATGAGTGGCTAAAGGTTTATCAATTTTGTTTATCTTCTCAAAGAACCAACTTTTAATTTTATTGATCTTTGCTACTGTTTTCTTTGTTTCTATTTCATTTATTTCTGCTCCGATCTTTATGATTTTTTTCCCTTCTACTGACTTTGGGTTTTATTTGTTCTTCTTTCTCTGGTTGCTTTAGGTGTAAGGTTAGATTGTTTATTTGAGATTTTTCTTGTTTCTTGAGGTGAGATTGAATTGCTATAAACTTCCCCCTTAGAGCTGCTTTTGCTGTGTCCCATAGGTTTTGGGTTGTTGTGTTTTCGTTGTCATTTGTTTCTAGCTATTTTTTGATTTCTTCTTCCTTATTAGAGGCTTTCTCAATCTTAATGAGAGCTACGAACATTTTTACAAGGCATAGTAACTTTAATGGAGAGTTATAGTGAAGACTTTCATCAAGACCCATCACCAGAACTGTTTGAGATATGCTGCTTCCTTGAAACATACCTGACTAAGGCTAAGGTTTGGAGAGCGTTTGGCTCCAAATAGCTTCCCCCCACCCCCCAAAAGTATGGGAGCATAAATGAATACATTTGCATTTACAGTATTGTCTTAGAACATAACCACATGGTGCTATAAACACTAAAGAACAGTATGAGCTTTTTGAATAGAAATTGTTTTAGTGAGCATGATAAGTAGTTCAAAATATTACGTTATTTCATTCTAAAGTTTTGAATGGTGAAAATTTTTTTTAATTTTTTAATTAAGGTAAATTATACATAACATAAAATTTACCATTCTGTTTTTAAGTGTGCAACTCAGTAGTGTTAAGTATGTTCACATTGTTCTGCAACCAGTCTACAGACCTTTTTCATCATACAAAACCCTAACTGTATCTCCATTAAAAAACAACTCCCTATTTCCTACTACCCCCAGCCCCTGGTAACTGCCATCCTACTTTCTGTTTATTTGAATTTGACTACTTTAGCTAGCTCACATAAGTGGAATCATACAGTATTCATTTTTTTTGTAACTGGCTTACTTCACTTAGCTTAATGTCCTCGAAGCTCTCAGATCTAAGTGAGGGCTGTTTTGCTTCTGATTCATCTACTACCAGGTAGATAGATGTAGCCCTTTGGCATTCCAGCTCATTGTGGAACAGCCTCCAATTACGGCTCCATCTCAGCCAGCCCTTAACTTTGATTTCTGCTCAGGAGATCGATAAAATGAAGGTTCCAATTTGCCAGAATCATCCAATGTTTTGAGGGCAAGAGCGCCTTCTGTAGGGCTCATCCCTCTGGGGTTCTTAATTCCTTTTGGCCTGGTGGTTCCTTACTCAGTTGTTGAAGCCTCAGTGCTTTTCAGATTTTTTAAAAAATATGGATTTCATTGTTAGTTGTTTTCAGTAGAGTGGTGGACCTGATGATGGAGCCTGTTTTCCCAGACACCAGACCTCTGGCTTCAGTTTGTCAATGTTGCCTCTGCCACCCCATCCATTATGGGGCTGGACGGGGTTAATCTTTAGCACCTATTTGCTCATGACCAAATCAGACTTTTGTTTAAACATATCTCTGGCGGAAAATCATCCTATATGACAATGTGAGCTATAGGCCCTCCCCTCACAAGACTCAAAATCAGTGTTAAAACCCACGGTCTTGTGCTGGTGGCTTTGGAAGGAGACCTGCTGGGTGAGAAATGACCTTTTTTGACATTTCAATTCCTGAGGGCTTGAGATAAGATTGTCCCTTTTTTTTTGAGCCTGTTTATAATTGAATTGAGATAGCAGAGGGCAGGAGGCTACCTTTTTATGATGCTAGCTTGACAGGTGGATAACGAATTCTTATTTCCTAATCCTGCTAATCACATGCCAGCTGTTGAGAACTCAGCTTTTAGTTCCTGGTAGAGCTGTTCATGCCAGAGCACGGAAGGCAGGTACCAAGGCCAGGACAAGCAATCATAATGAGTGTCCATGACATGCTTGAGGAGGCAGATTGCTGTGGTGGCAAAGGCATCAGGACATGAGTGTCAAAAGCCTGTGTCTAGGGCTTCCCTGGTGGCGCAGTGGTTGAGAGTCCGCCTGCTGATGCAGGGGACACGGGTTCGTGCCCTGGTCCGGGAAGATCCCACATGCTGTGGAGCGGCTGGGCCTGTGAGCCATGGCCGCTGAGCCTGCGCATCCGGAGCCTGTGCTCCGCAACGGGAGAGGCCACAACAGTGAGAGGCCTGCGTACTGCAAAAAAAAAAAAAAAAAGCCCGTGTCTAACCGTCTCCCCGTCCCCTCCTCATTCAGTGCTGTGTTCTTGGACCAACCACGTAAAGTTCCTGGGCGACAGTCAGGTACTTTTCCTCTTGACCTTGGCTGTCCTGCAGTGCTGTGACTGTGGGAGGGTCGGTTTTACTGGCCCCAGCCGCCAGCTATTGAAGGATGGAGAGGAGGATGCTTGGAGGACTCCCCAGGAGGAGGAAGGAGTGGCCACTTGATGGTTTGTCTAGAACCCAAACCAGGGACTCGAGTTCCAGGACACACAGTTATCCAGCAGTTTGAGTCCTAGAAGCAGTCTTTGTTTATCTGGTCTAACCCCCTCATTTGCAGATAAGCAAACAGGGCCCTAAGATTTTCTTATATTTAAAAAGTAGTAGTGCTGCTCTAGCCTCACATGGCATGTTTTAGTGTAAAACTAGTGAGGTGGAGCTAGACTTCGGTCAGCATGGATTTGAGGGAGGTTACTCTAAACCTCTGAAGGCACTGCCTGAGCCCTGGAGAAAGACATTAGCCATGGTGAGCCAGACTACCTACTCTGGCTGGCTGCCTGGCACCTAGCTCTCTATGGGGCCCAGCTCAGGCCCAGTTGGCTGACACAGACCTCTGCGGTCAGGCCACTCAAGATGGCTGTTCTCTTGCTCTCCGTAGGTCCCCAGCCCGACCTGTGCCTGCTTCACCCACACTCTACTTACATGACTGACCTTCCTGCATGCTTGCCCCAGGCCTCAGTTAGTCATTGTTCTTATGAAAAGGGCGGTGAGGGGCATGCTCCACTGCTAGTTTCCCTGGTAACCAATGAGCAAACCTGATGTAAGTTCCCCCTATAACTGGCCGTCTTCCGTTGCCCCTGTGAGTGAAGGCTGCTGCCATGTCCTGCCCACCGTCCACCACCCAGGTGGGGTGTTCCTTCAGAACCTTGCTTCAGATATATAAGCTTCCCCATCCGTTAAACCGTTGATGTCTCCGTAGCTGCCTCCAGGGTCTTTCTTCTGTCTTGAAGCGGGGCGAGCACAGGGCTGTAGGCCTGCAGGGTGCAGCCCAACAAGACCTTAAGACAGTCTAGTCAGAGATCAGCAGAGGTCCCTTTAACCGGCAAGCCAAGGGGGCCCGACTATGTGTTGGAGGTTTGGGCAGATGGGCCCCTGATGGCCCTTCCTGGGCAGGTGCTGAGACCACAGGCTCCTGGACACACTGCTGTTTGGCCCTGTGGCCCTGGACTGGGCCTGACTTTGCCTGTGGACTCCCAGGCCATCCCACCCTCAACTATAAAAGAGCCTCTGCACTCTTGCCTTGCTCCTCAGAGGACGACTCACACTGTTCGGCCCCCCAGTCATGCTCCCTGTATGTGCACCTGTGCCTACAATCACTTTTGCTACCAGTGAAGCAGCCTCAGAGCAGCAGAGCCTTTCAGATCATCCTTTATGTTATTAAAGCAATTTAAATAAAGCTGATTTTTCAGCCTGTTGAGAATTATCAGGTACCAAACTTTTAAAATTACCTCTGTAATTTTCTTTTTAAATTACCCTTATAAAAGTAGGTGACAGTTAAATGAAAAATGTGTGTTGCATTTGGTATTTTTCTTCTCACTAAGCCAACAAACCTGTTGGCTTTGAGATAACAGGGAAGGATTGTCCTGGACCCAAGGCTGTGTCTTTCTAGCTTGCTGCCAGCTCCTGGATTTAAATTGCTTTGTCTGATTGATAGAGATCACTCCCTTTTCTTGGATCCAATGGGGATAGGAGAGCCTGAGGGTCATGAATGAGCTTGGGCAAAACTCTGTTGAAAAATTTTTATGAAAGTAATTTCTCTCAAGTATTGATACTGAAATGTGTTGTTTCAGATGTGTCCTTTTGTGTGTCCTTGTTGTGACTGGGCCCTTGAACTGTAATTCTTGTCATCACTGGGTTATTTCCTGTTTCTAGGAAATAGTTTTTCTTGCCCACCTGCCCCAGGTTCCGCCCCTCCACCAATCCCCTCAACACACACACAGGTTTACCTTTTCTCTTGTTGGTAGTATCAGTTGCTAGCATTTTGAACATGAGTATTTGGTGGAAGACTTTAACTATAGGAGTTTTTCAAATTAAAGAAACAAGCAAGGGACTTCGCTGGTGGTCCAGTGGCTAAGACTCTGCACTCCCAATGCAGGGGCCCCGGGTTCGAGCCCTGGTCAGGGAACTAGGTCCCACATGCTGCAACTAAAGATCCCGCATGCTGCTACGAAGATCCTGCGTGCCGCAACTAAGACCCAGCACAGCCAAATAAATAAATAAATAAATAAGTATTTTTAAAAAGAAAAGAAAAAAAAGAAGCAAGCAACATAATGTTGATTGTCTATGGCAGATTACTTGTGTGCGTATATCATATTGGGTTGTGTACTATCACCTGTAAACATAAACGTAGGGTTTTAGATTTGGAAAGGACTCTTGGTGCCTCATTTAACAGATGAAGATTCTGAGACCCGTAGAGGTCTTGGCTTGTTCAAGGTCCCACAGAATCAGCTGGAAAAGGAGCAAGTATCAGAAGCCCTATTTCCTGGTCCCAAGGCTGCTCTTTCCTCTCTCGCATGATGCCTCTCTCGTACTGGTGGTCTCCCCCGGCTCCCCAACACCCACCCTCCATCCTGGACATGGAGAATAGACCCATGTGTCAGGACACACCATGCCTGTGCTCATCTTCATGGCTTTGTCCCTTCTTTCTAATCACACCCATTTAACCACAACCTACCCCTCAGTTTAAAAGAGCGAGCGGGTGTCCTACCGTCCACGCTGCTCTCACCCTCCTCAGAACGCCTGAAGGTCACTCCTCAAGTGCGTTTTAGCTCCTTTGACGGGGTTTCTTTCCAGATTGTGTTCATTTCCCTCTTGTAGGACCTGTCATGATGCCTTGTTCCCAATAAATGGGCCGTAAGTGAATAGGGGGAGATGTAATGCACTGGGTGTCACAGGGTGCGCTTGGCTTCTTTTGTTTTTCTGCCCAGCTTTTCAGGTGTCTGTTTTCGCTACAGCAACTAAGCTCCTGAAGGGCAGAAAGCAGAGCCTGCATGTCTCTTGCCCTAGCTCTTAGCAGAGTTCTCAGTTGGTGGTGGGTTGCAGCATTGAGACTTCATTTTCCTGCCCTTTGATTCTTGGATTCAGTTTAAAATACAAGTTTGCTTTATCTTGAAGCCTCAGAAAATGGCCATGTCTTCATGGATGCCTAAATACTCTGGCCTTAGGGTACCTACCATTTGGGGAATAAAGAAGCTGACAGATCACAGCAGTTAGTTTACAGATTTCCCTTACCACCCTTGGATACTTTGCTCCTTATATGCAGTGGCAAGATATATGAGCACTGGTGGGAGACGCAAAAGAATTGTTAGGATTGCTGTGAAAATTGCAATGAAAGCAGTAACCCTCCAGGATTAGCTTTTTATAGCTGGAAAACCACTGGTGAAATTTTTATTCCAAGATCCTCAAAATCGCCAGGATGCTGCATTTTAGCCTGTTGGACTTCTGAAGTAATACTGGTAGCAACTGTTGTGCAGGTCTTTGAGGCCTTGCAATATAGAATTACTGATAGAAATGAGCCAGTTAAGAGGGAGGAAATGATGAGTTAGATGTTGTGAAGGAAAACAGATTGTACGGGGTTTATAACACTGGTTTGTAGTTTGCTCATAAAAGAGAATGCCTAACTGGAATTTATCTGATGAAAATCAAACCATTAAACCTGCTCAAGTAAAAACAGTGGCCATCTGCCAAGTAAAAGCATAATCACCATTTAGAAGTGAGCTTCACGTGCATTCCTGTCCACACACACCAGCGTGTCCCGTGGAGAAACCGCTTTCTGACTCCTGGTTTTCTCGCTGTTTTCACAGAGCCTGAGCCCTTGTGAAGCCGGCGATGACAAGTCTGAATGGTCGCCATGCCGAAAAAACCATTGACATGCCAAAACCGTCAACCCCCAGAGTGCACGTGCAGAGGTCCGTGTCCCGAGACACTATCGCCATCCACTTCTCGGCATCCGGGGAGGAGGAGGAGGAAGAGGAGGAGGAGTTCAGGGAGTACCTGGAGGAGGGGCTGGACGACCAAAGCATTGTAACGGGGCTCGAAGCCAAGGAAGACCTGTATCTTGAACCCCAGGGTGGCCATGACCCCGCTGGCCCTGGCGCCCAGCTCATCCTGGCAGACGGACTGTCCGTGTCCCCTGCCATCTTGCCCGTCTCCGAGAACACTGCAAAGCTGCTGGAGCCCCCTCCTGCAGCAGCACAAGTATTAAGCACGGTGCCATTGGCTCTGTCCCCGGGCTTGTCTTCGTCGGGGCCCTTAGCTAGCTCTCCCAGCGTGTCGTCCCTTTCTGAGCAGAAAACCAGTTCTTCCTCCCCGCTCTCCTCGCCTTCCAGGTCTCCCATCCTCCCTTCCAGTGCCTCGTCCTCCACCCTTTCCAGCGCAAAGCCCTTCATGAGCCTCGTGAAGTCCCTGTCGACCGAGGTGGAGCCAAAAGAATCCCCCCACCCGCCACGGCACCGGCACTTGATGAAGACGTTAGTCAAGTCTCTGTCCACCGACACCTCCAGGCAAGAGTCAGATAACGTGTCGTACAAGCCACCCGACTCCAAGCTGAATTTACACCTGTTCAAGCAGTTCACGCAGCCACGAAACACAGGTGGAGATTCCAAAACTGCACCCTCTTCCCCTCTGACGTCGCCTTCCGATACACGCTCCTTTTTTAAAGTGCCCGAAATGGAGGCGAAAATCGAAGACACTAAGCGACGCCTTTCCGAAGTCATATATGACCCTTTTCAGCTTTTTAGTAAAATTATAGGGGAAGAAAGTGGCAGCCATAGGCCCAAAGCCTTATCTTCAAGTGCTTCAGAGCTCTCCAATCTGTCCAGCCTGAACGGTCACTTGGAAAGCAATAACAACTACAGCATCAAGGAGGAGGAGTGTGACTCCGAGGGCGAGGGCTTGGGGAGCGACCCTGGCGTCCCCAGGAGTGACCATCCCCAGTCCTCCGAGGACCCTGTGAGAGAGGCAGAACCGAAGAGTTCTCAGGGGAGCAGTCTGAAGGAGGTAGGCCTGAAGACCGGCTCTCTGGTTCTTGAGAGGTGCTCTCTGTCTGCCTTGGTGAGCAAAGAGGATGAAGAGTTTTGCGAACTGTACACTGAGGACTTTGATTTGGAAACGGAGGGAGAGAGTAAAGCTGAGAGGCTCTCAGAAGTCCCTCTCAAGCCAGAGGTGCTGGCGGACGATGGCACGGCTCTGGACCGTGACCACGAGGTGGACTCGGCCATGCAGCACCCCGAATTGCCCGTGAAGACTCTGGGCTTCTTTGTCATGTGTGTCTATGCGTACCTCATCCTCCCCCTCCCCCAGTACGTGAGTGGACTCTTTCTGGGCATTGGCCTTGGATTCATGACTGCAGTTTGCATGATTTGGTTTTTTACACCACCAAGTGCTCATAAATATCACAGATTACATAAAAATCTACAACACTGGAACCCAAGGTCTCTGGATATCAAAGAACCTGAGATACTGAAGGTAAGCCTCTCCGCAGTAGCTGGCTGGCATCCAGCCTCATTTTAGATCTGACTTTATTCTTTTAGTTCATTGTCACAGGTTTTTGCCCAAGCAGTGTTTTTAAGACTTTGGGATCTGTTCATTCTCCAGGCACCCAAGAGACTTGTTTGGTAAACCTCATTCTAGTTCAGGTTTTGCCAGTTCACCATGTGGTTTTTCAAGGCTCTCCATGGCTCTGGAGAGTAGCATTTCCATCCAGTTTCCATTCCAGTCTCTCTCTAAATTTGCCAGGGATTTGCTACTTGCTCAGGATTCATTATAGCTAAGTCTGTTAGGATTAAATATTCTTGAGATCTCGGAGCAGGGTTAAATACTCCTGGAATGCAAGAGAAGGGACAGAGGAAGAGAAAGCAGACTAACGTCAGGGGTGGGCCACTGCTGGCACTACTCTTTGCCCTGCACACAGTGGGGTCTGGGCTCTAGAAGGAGGCATCACTTTCCCGTGCATATCAGATCTCAGGATTTGGGCCTCCTGAGGGGCGGCCGAGGCAAACCACTAGGGTGCAGAAAGAAACTACTAGAACTTCCATTTGTGTTTATTTCTGCATATTTAAAAAGTTTCTGGTTGTTGTGTGTTTCACAGTATACACCATATAGAAGTACAGCTGTAGCTTGTATAGGTCATAAGTCATAGGCACATACACACTTCTTTGTATATATATATTTTAATTTTGGTAAAATACACCTAACAGAATTTACCATCTTAACCATTTTTAAGTGTACAGTTCAGCGGTTTTATATTTAATATTCATTCACATTGTTGTACAGTCATCACTACCATCCAGCTTGTAAAACTGAAACTCTAAACCCACTAAACAATAACTCCCTATTTTCCGTTCTGCCTGGCTCCTGGTAACCACCGTTTTACTTTCTGTTTTTTTTATTTTGAATACTCTAAGTGTGTCATATTAGTGGAATCACACAGTATTTGTCTTTTTGTGACTGGCTTGTTTCACTTGGAATAATGTCCACAAGGTTCTTACCTGTTGTAGCATATTGCAGAATTTTGTTCCTTTTTTAAGGCTGAATAATATTCCATTGTATGTCTATACTTACTACATTTTGCTTATCCATTCATCTGTTGGTGGACACTGGGTTGTTTCCACATTTTTGCTATTGTGAGTAATGCTGCTATGAACGTGGGTGTATAAACAGGTTTTCAAGACCCTGCTTTCAATTCTTTGGGGTATGTACCCAAAAGTGAAATTGCTGGATCATATGGTAATTCTAATTTTGATATTTTGAGGAACTGCCGTACTATTTTCCACAGTGGCTGTACCATTTTACATTCCCACCAATAGTGTACAAGGATTCCAGTTTCTCCACATCTTTGCCAACACTTGTTATTTTGATAATTTTTTTATAATTCAAAGCTTGTTTGGTTTCTCTGTTAATAGGTTTGTCCTCCTCTCTGTTCAAATGAGTGCTCAAAAAATGGCACCATGATCTCTATTTATTACAACACAAAAACGAAAACAAAAACCCCGCAACAAAACAAGGGGAAGAACTCTCAGGGTCCAAAATACTGTTTGTCTTATTTTTTTTTTTAATTTCATAACCTTTTTTCCTTATTTAAAAAAAAATGCACTATCAATGTTTAAAAAACCACAGAAAACCCAAAGGAAAAAGATATTCTTTATCACACTAGTGGGAAGGAATTATAGTTAATATATAATATATACATATATGTAAATATATATTTGGTATATATCCTTGTTTTTTCCTACATTTCTGCATGTATGAGTACATATATCACACACATTCACACTCATGCACTCTTTTTGTTTTGATTTAATAGGATCATATATACAGGCATATCTCAGAGATATTGCAGGTTTGGTTCCAGAGCACCACAATAAAGCAAAATATTGCAGTAAGGGAGTCACACGAATTTTTGGTTTCCCAGTGCATATAAAAGTTATGTTTACACTATACTGTCCTCTGTTAAATGTGCAATAGCATTCAGTCTAAAAAAAACAGTGTATATATCTTAATTTAAAAATACTTCATTGCTACACAATATTGTAAATAAACTATACTTCAGTAAAATAAATTTTTTTTTAAAGTTATTGCTAAAAAATGTTAACCATCACCTGACAATTCCGGGTTGCCACAAACGTTCAATTTGCAAGAAATACAACATCAATGAAGCTTAGTAAAGGGAAACGCAATAAAATGAGATATGCCTGTGTTTTGCAGTTTAGTCTTTTTTTTTTTCCCTTTCACATGGCAATACGTTATGAGACTGTTTCTTTTTTAAGAGAAGCTGGTGCTGAATCTTGAGGCTATGGCACACTTAAGCTTAGCATTAATATAAGAAGTGGAGCAAAAGTGACTCATTATGCATGGTTGCTAAACTTTTTTGATAGGGTGGTGCAGTGACTACCTGAATTACATGCCCTCTAAGGAAGTTAGCGCTAACTTTAGCAAAGAAAAATGGTACTTACATTAACTCCAGTGCCTAATGACTGACTGCAGTATTCAGTTTAAACTGGTTTGAGCTCATAATTGTCTTGGGAAGATTTTACTTTTAATCCAGTCAATCTTTAATGCTGAGTCCAATTTACTAAGTAGTCTACTGATTAATCAGGAACTTACTACCTACACAGAGGATGACAAAGTTATAGCACAGTGTGGTTGTTTTGATTTGATCATTGAAACAGTAAAGGCAGCACTACGATGCTGAGCACCGACAGAGGGCTGAGTGTTGGGTATATTATCTCATTTAATCCTCATCACAACCCTTTTCAGTTAAGTTGTGTGCTCATGAGGACATGAAGGCACAGAGAGGGAAGTTACTTGCCCAGGGTCACGTAGCTAGTGAGTAGGGGAGCCATGCAGGACTGACTCTTTCCTTTCTTTCTTTCTTTCTTTTTTTTTTTAAGGAAGGTGTTTCACCCTTGATGCCTGGGATAAATGTGGTTTTTTGTTTCTTTTTTAAATAAATTTATTTATCTTTGGCTGCATTGGGTCTTCGTTGCTGCACGTGGGCTTTTCTCTAGTCACGGCGAGCAGGGGGCTGCTCTTTATTGTGGTACGCAGGCTTCTCATTGCAGTGGCTTCTCTTATTGTGGAGCATGGGGTCTAGGCGCATGGGCTTCAGTAGTTGTGGCATGCGGGCTCAGTAGTTGTGGCTCACGGGCTCTAGAGCACAGATTCAGTAGTTGTGGCACACGGGCTTTGTTGCTCCACGGCATGTGGGATCTTCCCAGACCAGGGCTCGAACCTATGTCTCCTGCATTGGCAGGCGGATTCTTAAACCACTGCACCACCAGGGAAGTCCCGGGCCTTGGTTTCTTTATAAAACGGTTCTGTGAACCTGTTTCTGGGGGGAGTTGAAAGAGTCATTTTTTGAATATGGCTTGATTCCAGGGATTCGTCAGCTGGTTTGAGTTATTTTCTGTGCATCTGATGCTATTTAGTTGTTTTTTTATAAAGGATATGATGCAATTCTTGAGGGCAGGTATGGAAAAATTTTTAAACATTCACTGATATAGGAGGCTATAAAACCTCACTCTGTGATAAAACTCTCTAGTACAGAGGCCTAGCCCCTTGATCCTGCATACTTCCTGCCCTAAGTAGACTACATCTGGAAGCCCATGAACCAGTCAGGCGGGGAGCTTGGTGCTCGGGACTGTTTTAGGAGACCATGTGATTTTAAACCTCTGAACAATGTAAGTTCTCATCGGTGGGCCTCGGCAGTCCTTGCAGCCTGGACTGAGAGTCTGGTTCCTTTATTGGCTTCATAAACAATTCAAGGAGCATTGCAGTTTTGTTTTGTTTTTTTTGATGTGCCTTCACATGACAAGGAAACGGGAGGAGAAAAGTAAAGCTTTTCTGTACTTTATCCAGGTGATTTTATTATTCCATCCATACTGCAGACATTTGTGTTTACAAATGACACTGCAGCAGTGATGAGTGTGTGGGCTGGTGAGCCAAAAAGACTGCTTTGCAGCCAAGTAGTAACTCTTCTCAAAGACTGCTGTGGGGTTGGTTAGGCCTCATGGTACCCTACCACCTCCCCAGTAACCCCACCAATCAGCAGCTCTACTGTCTGGAATAGAAGCTGTCGAAGCCTCTGTGAGGCCAAAGAGCTGTCACAAAGTCCACAGAATAACTCTCAGAACCTTCTCCAAAGCCTGCTTGTTCTTAATGATGGGAATTCATAGCTAATACGAAGCAGCAGTTAGGAGAAAGATGTCACCACCTGCATTCATAATAAAGTGACATGTGAATGCATGAAAGCCGGGGGAAGACCAAAATGTTAGGAGAAGCTAATGGGACTTACAGCATGGGGGTCTGGGTAAGTTAGCTCCTGGCGGGGCCTTGTTTGTGCCACTGAGTCCAGGGGCGGCATTGTGAGCAACACCCCTAGGTGGTAACCTTCCGGGGTTTTACTTTGGGTGACTAGCTAGATACCCTGAACTAGGGGCCCTGGGAAAGAATGGGAGAATGAGGCATTTAGAGTCAGCATGTTGCACTTGGGATGTTTGCCTTGCTGAGTGTTCTTAAGCAAGTTGGATGCTCTTTCTTTTCCAAGAATGTACTTGTCGCATGACCAGGAGTATACATACAGTCAGTCTCCATATCCTCAGGTTCCCTGTCCCCATACTCAACCAACTGGGGATCAAAAATATTTGGAAAAAAATTCCAGGAAGTTTCAAAAAGCACAACTTGAATTTGCTGCATGCTGGCAACTATTTGCATAGCGTTTACATTGTATTTACAACCATTTACATAGCATTTACCCTGTCTTAGGTGTTATAAGTAATCTAGAGATGATTTAAAGTATATGGGGTGGGGGCACTTCACTGGTCCAGTGGGCAGACTGCATGCTGTCAATGCAGGGGGCCCGGGTTTGCTCCCTAGTTGGGGAACTAGATCCCGCACGCATGCCTAAAGTAAGAGCCTGCATACTGCAACGAAGATCCCATGTGCTGCAACTAAGGCCTGGCGCAGCCTAAATAAGTAAATATTCAAAAAATAATAAAGTATATGGGGGAGGGCTGTGCGTAGTTTTTATGCAAATACTACACCATTTTATATGAGGGACTTGAGCATCTGTGGATTTTGGTATCTGCGGGGGTCTTGGAACCAGGCCCCCTTGGATGCTGAGGCACGATTGTATTTAATTCAGTGCCGTTCTTGCACACTAAGTTTCCACATGTCTATAATGAGAAACTTCCTGAAGATTTCAAAAGGTTCTTGGGTTTATGTTTGAGTGTATGACATGTAGTTGTGAATTACATTCATGAGTAAATTCTTTATCTCAGACTTATAAACCACCTGCAGAACACAGCAGTAGGGTGTTGGTTTCAGGAGTGATGATGTGTCTCTTTTTGAAAGATATGGCCTAGAAGGTTGACTAATATTACATTTACACCATTGCAAAACTAACAAATTAATTTTGGAGAACCTTTTTTCCTTAGGTCATGTCATATTTACATATTTAATAAGAGGGATAGGTTTTTATAATAATTGCATTCCCTAAATACAGGCTGTGGTTTTGACATATAAAAGAATACTTTTTAGGGAGAACATTATCAGTTTTGAGAAGAAATTCTAAATTGTAAGTTTAATCTCAATTTCATGCAATTCTTTCTTTTCAGAAATTAGAGTGAGCAAACTTTAAGGCAAAAACAGCCTCATTATATACAGCCAAAAGAGACTCACTGCATACAGCCAAAAAAGGTTGCTCTTTTTTGGTGTCTTATAATCCTTAATACAATGAGTACAAGAAATAAAAAAAAGTATTTCTTTCCATGCTGTACTTAACTGAAAATATCCTGCCCCTCTAATGGGTCACTTAAGTTTCTGTGTTTGGCATTTATAATCATGGCTATTTCCCAGTGCCCCTTGTTGCTTAGGGGAGTTTGTCGGGTGCAGTGTTTCATTGCAGACACTCTCACTTGCAAGCAGGTACCCCATGTTTTGAGTTGGTTGGAGAAGCAACTGTGGGGAAAATGCTTCCTGAATTACACAGGAGCAATGGTAAGGATGTCAGGTGGCCCCAGCATGATTTTTTTCATCTTTTATTTTTTAATGTTTTATTGTAGGGGATTTCAAGTATATACAAAAGTAGAGAGAAGAGTATAATGAATCCCCATGTATCCAATACTCAGCTTCAACAATTATCAACATTTTGCCAGTTTTCCTCTTAACCTATTAACTTATGGCATGGCTGAACCGTAATTCTGGTCCACCTATAGCTAACTGCAGTTTTGTAGCATCATTTCCTTGGGAAAATGCATCCTGAATTCCAGCTAGCTATTGGAGGACCATCCTTTCTGGCTTTGTTCCAGGTGTCATCTGTGGAGTGAAGAGAGAGGCTGTGAGCATTGTGGGTCTGAGATTTCTCAAATCATGTTTTTTTTGAAAAGTAAAGTATTAATCATGAAAAAATATCAATGCTATATACCATTTCACTTCTAAATTTTATATGTAATATATAAAGAAGATACAAAATCCATCGAAGATTGTTCTTATTGTGCAATAATTAGCCTTTCCTTTGCCATCCCCCAAAGACAAGGAGATTGTAAGCAGGATGGCCCCAGGGCATGAGCATGTTGTCATGTTGATGCCCCAGAGGCTCTTGTGAACTCTGATTCATTCTGTTTCTCCTTTCAGTGGTCTCCAAAATGGGTTGCTGAAGGCACGATCCAAGAAGAAAATATTAAAGTTTCTTTTTGTATATATTTTTACTCTTTTTATCTATAAGAACGTAAAAAAGCCTTGCTAATATTTAACATACAGATGACCATATGTTGACCTTTGGTCAAAATCCTTGGAAATTATCAAGAAGACTGTTTGAAATACGGATTTACATCCATTATCATTAACAGTGAGCCTCACCCTAAGTATATATATTGAGCCTTGATGTGTCAGCTGAAGATAGTACAAAGCTGTCAGAAAGCCAAAACTAATAGTGAAAAGGCTAATTATTTCATTTTTTGCTCTTTATTTCTATTTTTAATTTTTATAAAAGCTGTATTATATTAGAACATGTATATAATTTATAAGTAAATGTCTACATTCTGAGTATATACTCAAAAAAATTTAACTGACAGGATATGTGATCTAAAGCTGATCTACTAATTTATTTGCTTGCTGATCTATTTTATAATTTCAACACTTGTTAATGTGATTTAATGTTTATCGTGTATTCACATAACTCAGACCTTGATTATTTTATTGGTTCATCTGATATGATGTTGTTTTTCTGTCTAATTTACATGCTTGTTATCTCCTACCTCTACCACTGTCTGCCAAGTCACATACCTGAATTTACAAGGTGCTGCCCTAAAGGATAGGAAAAACTAGGATAAAGGCCATTTTCCCAGGCAGAGACTGTGGCTTAAGCCCTGACTCCAGTGTGTCTGGTGACACTACTGTGAAGGTGACCTTGAAGCAGGCAGTTGGAGGATGTGGATAGTATTGATGCTGGCGCTTCCCTCCTTTAATGTACTTTTTTTTTTAAGATACTGTCTTCAATCAGCATTTATTTTGAATGTTGACTATTTGCTTGAGGCTATCATTCATAGTGTGAGTTCTGTCTGTAGGTCTGTCTTTCATGGGTAAAGTCAAATTAGCATCTAAAGTTCTGTAAAGTTTAGTAGACTGTTCCTGCCGTATTCTCTAAGTCCATGATCTGTGATATTATGTTTTGACTGATGACTCCAGTTCTAAACCATTAACACATCAAAAAGGGTTTGAGCCTGGCAAAGAGAAAGCCCTGCTTATGTTTTAGTTTGGGAGACAAACGAAAAATAATCACACTTTTGTGTGATTTTTCAGAGATGTTTTTCAGCGGCAAGGGACCTTGGGTCCTGGCTCTGTTCTTATGTTTAGGATTTGCTCCTTCCCTGATAGAGTAGATGAAGGAATGATGCAGGGGATCTGAGTGGCAGGGGCCTTGAGGCCAGCACAACCACGTGACAGGAGGGTGTCAGCCCAGGCACCCCACACACTGAAGATAGAGAAATCCCCATTGCGTCCTCAGGCCAGAGGGATGGCACATTTCTTTGGTCACCTCAGCATCAAGCTGACGAAGAGAGCATTGGCCTTGACCTCCTGACTGGCACTGTAACTGAAAGTGAGCACAATAATAATTCTTCCAGACTTTATTATTTTGCAAAAGGTTAATTGTAGCTTTTAATCTTTCCAAGTATTAAACGAGTCCCTTTATAGATTGTGGTTTGTACTTTCAGCCAGACATGGCTTCTAAATCCAGCGGAGAATTGAAGAGAAACCCCTGACCTTTTACAACTGGGATCACAGGACCAGTCTGTGGGCCAGACAGCTGCAGCCCAGCTGACTGCGGTCATTGTCCCCCAGCGGCGGGCACTGTCTCTGTTTTGACAGTTCCAGCGTCAGAAAGAAACAAGGCTTGTCTGAGACGCTCTAGTGTGGGTTGAGAGCATCTCTGAGTTCTTTAGTTGAGTTGTTGAAATGGAATGAGTTGCTAACTGTATCTGTACCTCTTTAGACCCACCCACATAACGAAACAAAGTTGGAGAAAGATCTTACTTGGTAAGGAATTCAGGGTGAAGACTTTTAGAACAGCTGCGCAGTGGACAGTTGGTCACTATTTGGGGAACACGATGAAGACCTTGGAGTTGCTGCACTGCTCACAGGATTGGATATTTGGTCGCTTAGGTGTGGAAATTCCATGTGCAGCTTAACCCAGGGAGTAGGTCAAGCCCCAGGTAAAATTTAGCTGATTGGTAGTATCCAAAGGCAGTCAGGGGACTTCCCTGGTGATCCAGTGGTTAAGATTCCATGCTTCTGCTACAGGAGCTGCAGGTTGGATCCCTGGTCGGGGGACTATGATCCCACACGCTGCATGGGCCACAAAAAAAAAAAAGGCAATCAGGGTTTGCACTGGGTAATTGCTTCCTGCAAGGGCAACCTGGATTTGAGTCAGTAGGGGTGCATTAGGGGGCAGAACAGGGAACTCGGAAAGCAGTCGTGCCTGGCCACCTGTTGGCCTGAGCCTCCCAGTGGCCAGTCTGCATCCTGGATGCCTGACAATGTGGGTTAAGCAGCAGCTCTCGTGATTCTCTCCGGGTTTCCTATCAAAGCTTGTAATGTTCCAGAAAGAACCCTACGTGGGAGTCAGGACACCTGGGCTCTAGTCACAACACTGCCCTCTCCTCTATAGATAAGAAGTGGCTAATTCAGTTTCTGTCCTGAAAAGCTTTAACAATTTTTACTCTTCGTTGTCTTTCTGAGGTTACTTCCTTTCTTGTTCTGTGCTCCTTTTTTTTTAATTTTATTTATTTTTGGCTGTGTTAGGGCTTTCTCTAGTTGCGGCGAGCAGGGGCTACTCTTCGTTGCGGTGCGCGGGTTTCTCATTGCAGTGGCTTCTCTTTGTTGCAGAGCACGGGCTCTAGGCGTGCAGGCTTCAGTAGTTGTGGTGCACAGGCTCAGTAGTTGTAGCATGCAGGCGCAGTAGTTGTGGCTTGGGGGCTCTAGAGCACAGTCTCAGTCATTGTGGCTCGCGAGCTCTAGAGCGCATGCTCAGTAGTTGTGGCACATGGGCTTAGTTGCTCCGCGGCATGTGGGATCTTCCGGGACCAGGGCTCGAACCTGTGTCCCCTGTGTTGGCAGGCAGATTCTTAACGGCTGCACCACCAGGGCAGTCCCTGTTCTGTGCTCTTTGGTGCGATAATAATTTGGTGTTTCTCTTCAGGAACAGGGACCACGTCTTCTATTTCAAATAAGCCCTACAGTTCCCTGTGCTTAGTAGGATCTCAACTCATTCCTTCTCTCCACCTGTGCAGCCACAACTATCCCTACAGGCTGTGATGAGCACACCAGTCTGTCCTACTTACTTGTGCTTTACAGATTTTATTTAATCCTCACAGCCACCCTCTGAATTAGGCTACATTTATGTATTCAGTTGACAAACATTTGTTACAACTGTGATTGTCTTGAGTTTGTAGTTAAGCAAACCAGGCAGTTAATGAATACAGTGATAGGAGGAAGGTAACAGAGAACTGAGCCTAGGTAATCAGGGAAGCTTCCGAGGAGAAGCGTCATCTTTGCCATGACCTGAGGGATGACCAGGAGTTAGCCAGACTAAAGGTGGGGCTGTGCTGTGGAAGTGGGGTAGGAGCCTGGACCTCGTAGTCAGGCAGACTTGGTTTAAGTCCCAGATTTGCCACTCCACAGACCACTTTTTTAACCCCTGTCTAAGCAAATCTCTTAACCTCGCTCACCGCTTTCCTCACCTGCAAATTCTTAGGGAATTGGCAGAAGTAAAGGAGATAATGCATGTGAGAGCCAGGATCATAATGTGAGCTTAAATGCCAGCTATTATAACGAATATTAATATCGGTATTTAAAAAATCATATGCATAAGATTTGTTCCTTTTCTATATGCAGACTGTACCTCAACAAGGTGCTGTTATCGTGGAGAAAGTCATTATGGCTTGAGCAGAGTGGGAGGTGGGGACCAGGGATGCATGAAGTTGGGAAGTAAGGTGTGCAGGACCCTTTTACAGGTGAGAAAACCAAGGGTCTCAGGCTAAGCATCATCCAACTAGGCGGTAAGTAGTCAAGCCAGGATTGGAACCCAATTGTTTCAGACTCTTTGCTGTTCTGCTAATGGATGTGGGTTGGCTTCAGTGCCTGTGTTTGGACCAGCAGCCCTTCATGTAATCAAGTAAGATCAAGGATCCAGTCTCACTGAAGCTAACAAATGATTGTTCACAATAGATGTGCAGTTCAAATCCTGATTTGTGAGTTGTATTTATTTGGTTTTGGCAGCTGTGGACTTTAGCCTCTGATAGATTTTTCACACGGTACCGCAGGAAGGAGGAAATGTGAAGATAAAAGGGAAGGAGAACCCACAGGTGCCTTTGTGTTTAGAGCTCAGCCACAGGTGATTGTGAAAGGATGGGGGTTGGGAGGAGGAGGGTCAAGCCAGCTCCAATCCCAGCTTGAAGAAGGGAGTTTGCCTGCTCGGGCTTTCCCAAGGAAAAGCAGCTCCTGGATTCTCTTCCTAGGCCTACCCCTGCCTCTCACCACTGTCTCCTCCAGTGGGGCAGGCAGGGTCCTGTGGTTTTGAGCTGTGGAGGACTTGAAACTCTTCTCCATATTCCTGGGAATCAGGCTAGTGTTCTAGTGTTCTTGCAGCTTGGTCCGTGGTAGAGGGTGACCTGTCCCTGTCAGAGCTGTCAGCAAAGAAGGACAGCCACATCTCATCTCAGAACTGTGGCCACGTGGGCGGACACAGGCTGTGGCCCAGTGAGAACTCTGTAGAGGGCTCAGGTGGTAGCTCAGGCTGCTGGGTCAAGAGCCTGGCTTTGTGGCTAAAAACCAGTCCCTGAAGCACTTGGAAACAGTTGCTCTTGTTAACCAGATGTGAGAATTTGATGAGGAACAAAAACTGAGCAGCTGTTTCTTAGACTAGTGCAGAGTGATGGCTCTTCACCTGAGCAAGCCTGTAAACGGATGAGCTGATGCAGGGCTTGTGTCCCAACACGCGTGCCTGTGTCTTGTCTTTTTTCTACTAAAAATCAAAGGAATAAGCTAAAAGTGTTATGTAAGTTTGTTCACAAGTTGAGTATCTTTTAATGATCTTATAGAACTATAAGAGTTTTAAAAACTTTAGCCTTTTACCTAGATTACTTTTGTTCTTATTCCTGAGTTTTTAATATTTGATGTTAGCTTTTTAAAGGGGTTTTGAATTTCTAAAATAGAATGTTTCACCTGGAGACAGGTTTAGATTATCTTCTCATTCAATTAGGTAAAGCACCTACTAACACTGCATAAACCTGCATGTATGGAAGTGTCAGTAAGGAAAGAGGAGGGTTTTGACCATCCTGGTTGAGCCCAGTGTCTAGGTCTGAAAAGCTGGAACCCAAGAATTGGGCATGGGCTGTCTAGTAGAGTAGACACCAGCCACATTTGGCCGTTGAGCAGGGAAGTGTAGCTAGTTTGAACTGAGATGTGCTCTAAGTGTAAAATACATAATGGATTTTGAAGACAGTACAAAACAAAGAATGTAAAATCTTATTAATAATTTTTAATATTTATTACATGTTGAAATGATAATTTGGATATATTGGGTTAAATAAAATACATTGTTAAAATTAATTTCACCTGCTTTTTTCTTTTTTAGTGTGGCTACTAGACAATTTAAAACTACATATTTTCATGATGCACATTTATGGCTCATGTTGTATTTCCATTGGATAGTGAGTGCTTCCCTGAATAATTCTGCGTTTTCTGACTTAGGAAAGAAAAAATGAAAGCAATTGGGTAGAAACAATCTTTTATTCCTAAATTTCTCTTAATTCATAAATCAAATAATCTGTCCAGTCGCAGGAGTTTCGAAAAGGGGGAATTCTCTAAAAATTACTCTGTTTCTCAGAGGCTGTCTTATTATTTAAGAGTAACTTCATAGTATAAAGCTTGTCTTTTTTTCCCTTCAGCCTTTCTAGTCTGATGGTGACTGGATGATAACTGTAATGTTGGGAATTTTGTCGAAAATTCCAGAACCGTGTTAGTTCTATTGCCTTTTTTATATGTCTACTATAATCTAACATAGCTGGGAACTAATGAAAAATATTTTATATGGAGATATTATTGCAGAAATGTTTGTCATATCAAATTATGATTGTCATAATTCAAAAGTCTTTAAATAAAGGGTGAGCATCTCAGCTAAGATGTTGTGATGGACCCACAAATGTATCACACATATTCTGTATCCTCAAGTAGCCTCTGCTTTAGCCAGGAGGTATACATTCAGAGTGAAATGACTCAAAAGAGCAATCCCAGGTGGGGACCATATGGCCAAATGGCTTATAAAGGACACTGATAGCAAGTTGCTATTTTAATTTCATAGTTATTCCTTGACCGTTAGAACTTCTTAAGCACCAGTCCCTCCTTCCCTCCCTCCATGGATTCTTCTTGGTTTTAGTAGCACTGCATGTAAACTCAACCTGGCCTTGAGCATGGCTCTGAAGCAGCCTAGAAAAATCAGATCTGCTGCAAGTTCTCTATTAATCTAGTTGCCTTTAGAACTTTAAGCCTAGTAAACCTGTTATATGTAAGAAAGTATTTTCTGCAACCAAATTGGATAAAAAGAGAACTGTGGATTATATGTCAGGAGATGTTTAGCGAAAAATGCTTGTGTTTAAAAAGACAAATAAATACATTTATAGAAAACTCTACCCAACAACAGCAGAATGCATATTTTTTTTTAGTGTACATGGAACATTCCCCAGATAGACGATATTCTGGGCCATAAAACAAACCTTAACAAGTTGAAAAGAACTGAAATTATACAAAGCAAGTTCTCTGACTATAATGGAAGTAAACTAGAAAACAATAACCAAAAGATGTCTGGAAAATTCGCAAATATTTGGAAATTAAACATACTTCTGATTAGCCATGGGTCCAAAGATAGTCACAAGGGAAAGTAGAAAATATTTTCAATTGAATAAAATTGAAAATACAGCAAATCAAAAATTGCAGCTGATGCGGTGCTTAGAGATAAATTAATAGCAATAAATGATTATATTAGAAAAGAAGAAATGTTACCAATATCAGGACTGAAAGAAAGGACATCACTACAGACTCTACAGACATTAAAAGAATAATAGGGAAATATTACAAAAAACATTATGCCCAGAAGCTGGATAACTTAGATGAAACAGACAAATTTCCTTATAAGATAAACTATCAAAGCCCACTCAAGAAGAACTAGATAACCTGAATAGTCCAATAGTAACTAAAGAAATTGAATTCATAGTTTAAAACCTTTCTACAAAGAAAACTCCGGACCCACATGGCTTCCATGGCGAATTTACCAAACCTTTAAGGAAGAAATATTAATTCTACACAAACTCCTCCAGAAAATAGAAGGAACACTTCCCAGCTCATTTTATGAGGCTAGATAATAATACCAAAAGATACTGCAAAAAGACTATAGACCAACTTCCTTCATGCACTTGGACAAATGAACAAAGCACTAGCGAACCAAATTCAGCAGTGTATATAAAGGATAATAATAGTGTTGTGCTGGTAAACTGGCTCTCCGGTTGGTGGGGGGAGCCCTCTTTGTACTGATTTCCATGGTGTAAATCTCCCACCGTGGCCAGTTGCAAGTTACCAACATAAGGTCACTGAATGTGGAGTTGGGAAAAGATGTGTAGAATCAGCTCTCATGAGCTGGTATAGTCCAGCTTCAGCATGTCATGACCCATGCATAATCTTCCCAAGAATGCGAACTGTTCAACATTCAAAAATCAATGAACGTACTTCACCATAATAACAGACTAAAGAAAAAGACAAAAATTGTGAACCAAAAATCATGCTTAGTTCTATACTTAGCAAAATAAGCCCACCCAAACTGATGCTCCAACAGTTCAGTCCACTTCAGGCCTCACTGTGCTCTGTATCGCTTGTCCCCTTTTTTGCTTCATTGCTTTGATCATTGCTGTTTCTTTACAAACACCTAGATTACACTCTCTTCCCATGGCCACTGCTCACTCATCCAACATTTTTTTTTTTTTTTTTTTTTGCTCATGGGCCCAGCCGCTCCGCGGCATGTGGGATCCTCCCAGACCGGGGCACGAACCCGCGTCCCCTGCATCGGCAGGCGGACTCTCAACCACTGCGCCACCAGGGAAGCCCCAACATTTTTTAATAGATGCAATGACTCATTGGGAAGAGGGTGAGATATTCCTAGCTCATGCAAAAGATCTACTGAGGTGTATAAATCCATATAATTGGCTCATAAATTTCACACACACACACACACACACACACACATACCCCCAATGATAAAGAAGCATGTTTGTCTGTTTTTATTTCCAATAACACACTCAGGATATTCTTTGTGAGGACTTTTTAAAAATAGTTACTCTAGTGGGGTCATAGGATGGTGAAATGAAGACCAGTTCTTCTCTACTGTTCTGGGAGTACCCTTGGGTCAAGAATGTTGTTGTTGTTGTTGTTTTTAAACGTCTTTACTGGAGTATAATTGCTTCACAATGTTGTGTTAGTTTCTGCTATATAACAAAGTGTATCAGCTATATGTATACATATTCCCTCCCTCTTGCATCTCCCTCCCACCCTCCCTATCCCACCCCTCTAGGTGGTCACAGAGCACCGAGCTGATCTCCCTGTGCTATGCAGCTGCTTCCCACTAGCTACCTGTTTTACATTTGATAGTGTATATATGTCCATGCCACTCTCTCACTTCATCCCAGCTTATCCTTCCCCCTCCCCATGACCTCAGGTCCATCCTCTACATCTGCGTCTTTATTCCTGTCCTGTCCCTAGGTTCATCAGAACCTTTTTTTTTTTTTTTTAGGTTCCATATATATGTGTTAGCATACGGTATTTGTTTTTCTCTTTCTGACTTACTTCACTCTATATGACAGACTCAAGGTCCATCCACCACACTACAAATAACTCAATTTCGTTTCTTTTTATGGTTGAGTAATATTCCATTGTATATATGTGCCACATCTTTATCCATTCATCTGTTGATGGACACTTAGGTTACTTCCATGTCCTGGCTATTGTTAATAGTGCTGCAGTGAACGTTGTGGTACATGTCTCTTTTTGAATTATGGTTTTCTCCGGATATATGCCCAGTAGTGGGATTGCTGGGTCATATGGTAGTTCTATTTTTAGTTTTTTAAGGAACCTCCATACTCAACATCAGTAATCATTAGAGAAACGCAAATCAAAACTACAGTGAGGTATCACCTCACACCGGTCTGAATGGCCATCATCAAAAAAATCTACAAACAATGAATGCTGGAGAGGGTGTGGAGAAAATGCTATTCTTTTTAAAATCTTTGTATCAACTCCTGACACACTGCTTGGCACATAGAAAGATTCACTGCATGTTTGGCTGAATGGATGAATGAATAAAAGAGAATTTTGAGCATCCCTCACTTGCCGAGGCTCTTAATTCAAGATTTTAGTGTGAGGCTCAAATACTCACCATGGAAATGGCTATTCTTTGAGAAGAATGACAATCCCAACTCTACTGTAGTGATCTTCAGCATTTCTCTGCTCATTTCAAAGACATAAAGTGAGGGGAGTGGGAACACAGTAATTAAAATTCCCTAGAGAACTTCTTTTAAAGAGATCTGGACCACCCATGTCATCTGAAAAAGTACCGTGGGGCTGGCAGAGTGTTAAATGATGAATACTGATTACAGCTATGAGACTAGCTTTAGCACTGTTCTGTTGTGTGTAAGGGTTGTGTGTTGTTCATACCTTCAACATGTTTGCTCTCTGTACTCATACGTTGATTCTTAAACATATTAATTAACATATAATTCTTAAACATTTAAGTTACTATATATCTTTGAATTTTGACATACCATTGATCATATCTGTGATTTATTTAATGCCTGAGTCTCGATCATCTGCTTTACTATGTGATTTCACTGAGATAGAAATGGGGAGTGGTATGGTAACATGAGTTAATATGGTCTGTGAAATGTCAAAGATTGTTTGCAGGTGGGCTGTGTCTGATTAATTAAGAAGGCCAGACTGGGTGGGATTACTAGTCCCCAGAGGAGGTCAGGCTGAGACAACTTCTTCTATTTACATGAACTAAACTTTTGAGTTTCCTGATTTGCCTTTCAGCTTTAAAGAAAAGAAACAAAAGCTTTAATTATTTAGGAAAATGGACATTGTCATTCTCCCCCTAAATCCAGGTTTTTAGTTAACAAAAACATACCAAATCACCCCTCAGCACAATTATCCTTCAAGCTCAGAGACTTGTCTCAGCAACCTCTTGTCATCAGTAAGTTAATACTGGCATCGTAGTCAAGTTTGGTTTCAGTGCCCTGAATACCAGAGTGGTCATCATTTTCATACTGAATCAGGTGTCTGTTTATTCTGATTTTACTAAAGGAAGTTTTTCTCCATCAGGGATGGATGAATGAGATTTACAACTATGATCCAGAAACTTACCATGCGACTTTGACACATTCAGTCTTTGTTCGACTTGAGGGTGGGACCGTAAGGCTTTCAAAGCCCAATAAAAATATATCCAGGAGGGCAAGCTACAATGAAACAAAGCCAGAGGTGACCTACGTCAGCCAGAAAATCTACGACCTGTCCGACAGCAAGGTGAGCCCAACTAATTTGGAAGCTTAGATGAATGAAAAGCATTTGGAATCTTGGACGCTTTACTGTAATTTTTCCCCTTAACAGGTTGTGTGTTTAAAGTATTAGTGTAATTTAGAGCAGTGCCTCTCAAACATTAACGTGAATATGAATCACCTGAGCGTCTTTCAAAGTACAGAATCTGATTCAGCAGCTATGAGCAGGGCCTGGGAGTCTGCATGTTTATGAGCTCCCAGGTGATATCCATGCTGCTGGTCCACAGCCCACACTCTGAGAAGCAAAGGCATCATACACTCTTCTGACGCTGAGAGTTAGTTTTTTTGGTCAAACAAAAGCCACGTGTGGTGGTGCTAGGCTAATAACTAACGCAAGCTCTGTAAATGTGAAAATTATGGAAAATTATGCAAAATAACCACATTTTGATAAAGTATCCTTCTGCTTTTGAGAAATGTAAATTATTTGTTATTCCAAAAAGCTATAGGTTCTCTTTTCTTGTAAATCTTGTGAGTGATCTTTGAGTTTCTCCAAAATGGCAGAATTATTTAAAATAGTTTTTTGACGAATTTATTCTTAACTTGTGGTTGATAAACTTGAGCTTCCCATCAAGATCTAATTTAATAAATTCTTCTTTTTCCCCCCAGCTTAGGTTTGGCCCAGGGTCATTAAACTCAGTCGATATCCAAACTTAGTTGATGATAATCCATTAAATAATTATTCTGCTACTGTTACCTGAAAATCGTAGATATTTGTAACTCATGCGAAATTCTTGAATATCTACTTTCTGGAATTATTTTGAAAGATAAGTCATTTCTAAAAATTCTAGTTTCTGAAGTCACGTTATGGACAGGTGGTAATTCTTTCACGTTCATCATTTTAGTCAAAAATACTATGAAGTTTGCATCTGTGCTCTGCATAGTAGTAATGCACCATGTAGCCAATTCTTAATTTAGAGTGTAAATCCTTTCCCTTTCTCTGTAGATTTATCTTGTGCCTAAAAGTTTGGCTCGAAAGCGAATCTGGAATAAAAAGTACCCCATTTGTATCGAGCTTGGTCGACAAGATGACTTTATGTCTAAGGCCCAGACTGATAAAGAGACTTCTGAAGAAAAGCCACCAGCTGAGAGGGAGTTGGGAGGCGAGGACCCTAAGAAGCCAACCCACCCTCAGGAGGGAACACGATCTGGCCAGCGAGATCAGATACTCTATCTCTTTGGGAGAACTGGCCGAGAAAAAGAGGAGTGGTTTAGGAGATTTATTCTGGCATCTAAGCTGAAGTTGGAAACCAGGAAGCCACCTGGTGTCTCTGGAAGTAAACCAGGTAATGACGTGTGCTAAATGCTTATGTATTTTTAAAGGGCCCGTGGGAGAATCAAGAGAGAGTCCCGGGTAGGAAGAGAGGAAGACCACCGTGAATTGATGACTGTCTGCCACCTAAGGTGTATTCATGGATTATTTGCCTTCTAGGCTGCTCACTGCAATACTTTGTACTGAATCATTTAACCAGTGATGGAACCATTTGCAGATGTATTGTTTTTGCCTTTGCTGGTTCCTTAGAGATTATATCAATATTTATGTTTATGTACTGTGGCTCCTCTGAGAGAAGCAGCAGAAGGAGAACCCTAGTTATAATAAGAAGGCCAGTGAGAAGGCAGCTTATGCTCTCAAGCTCCTGGCCTTCAACATGGCCTCCACGCCTGAGATTGCCATCGAAGCACAGAATCCTTGGCCTCCTGACTCACTGCTTCTGCCATCGATTACCCCGCCCCTCTGCTCATTTCCTGTCCCTCTGTCCCATGTACTTTGCTTGGAACAGCACTGAATCTCTCACCGTCCTCCAGACATACTGTGCCCTGTCATTGCTTTTTGCGTATGCTGTTCCCTCTACCTGGAATGCTCTTCCCCCACCTAGGCCGGGAAAATGCCAACTGTTTCTTCAAGGGGCAGTCCAGAGGTCACTGTCTGTGAAAGTCACTGCTGGAGGAAGCGCCTCTCAGCTCTTGGGCAGAGGGACTCACCCTGTCCCTTCTGCCCTGAAAGTCCTTTTCAGCACGGTGCTTATTACAGAAAATTGTGCTTTATTTGCCTAGGTGCCCGAGTTCAAGGGCAGGGACTGTGTATGTCTTATCTTTCTTTTTAATGTGGAGTTGGCCCAGAGAAAGTGCTCGATGAAAAATGTGTTGAATGAATGAATGAAAGATGTTTGTCCATCCACAGCTTATGGCAATTCCAGTTAGCTTTCTGCCCACTTTCTGTGTGCCCCTTGGGCTGTGTCAGTCCTTCATCTGACCCCAAGAGAGCACCAGAAAAAAAGAAAAAGGTACCTACCAGATATGTATCATGGCTCCCATTCCTCTGAATTGTCTTCAAGAAGAATAAAAACTGTTCTAAAAAGTTATCTATCATTACAATGGAAGGTGTCTTTCAGGGTGGGAAATAAATATGTATATTTTAAATAGTCATTTATAGCATTTTAGCTGCTTTTCAACTGTACCCAGTGGAGTTTGCTCTGTGTTCCATTTCCTTTGCCGTCGTTTTCCTCATCTGTGTTAACAGCCATCACTTCTTTGCTCCAGGGGTTTTGCCATCACACAGCAGACACAACAGTCCCTCGGGGCATCTGACCCACAGCCGCAGCAGCAGCAAGGGCAGCGTGGAGGAGATCATGCCCCAGCCGAAGCAGAAGGAGCTAGCGGGCAGTGTACGGCAGAAGATGCTTCTGGACTACAGGGTGTACATGGCCAGGTGTGTCCCCCAAGAAAACCGAAGCCCCCAAAGGAGCCCAGCGCAGAGTGCGGAGAGCAGCCCCACAGCTGGGAAGAAGGTAAAGCTGGCTGCCTGGGGGTAGCTTTTTTGCTCTTAGATTTGTTTCCTCATACATAAGCCCTTTGAGCGCCTCTTTTGTACCAGGCCCTGTTCTAGGCATTGAGGACACAGTGCTGAACCAGACAGATGAGGGCTGTGCTCTTTAGGGAGCTTGGACTCTAGTCACGGAGACAGCAAGCAGCAAACAGCAAACATCAGGTGCCAATAAGCATGAAAATAAAGACAAATAAGGGAGGATGGAAAGTGGCCAGAACTGCTGTTTTAGATTGGGGTCGAGGACAGCCTCTTTGAGGACGTGACATTTGGGCAGAGACCTGACCAAAGTGAGAGAGTGAGCCCTGGCGATCTGTGTGAGAGGAGCATTCCAGGTGCAGGGACCAGAAAGTACAAAGGCCCTGAAGCAGGCCTGTGGTTGGAGTATTCAAGGAACTGTGGTGAGGTCAGTGTAGGTGACAGTGAGCAAGGGACAGAGGCAGGGCCTCGTCGGATCAATTCCTCATCCGATGAGGTCATGGGAGGCCCTGGGAGGGTTTTGAGCAGGGGCTGATGTTGATCTGACTTGAGTGTAAAAAGTCATGTGGCTCTCCGTGGAGACTGGAGAAGGGGCAGCAGGAGGAAGGGGCTAGGCTGATAGCAGGTGGTGAGAAGCGGCGGCCTTGGGGATACTGTTGGAGGGGAGCTGGCTGGATTTGCAGATGAGTTCCATGTGGGATGGGGAGAACCAAAGGAGTCAGAGATTACCCCTAGCTTTTGACCTGAGCAACTGGGCCATCAGTAGGGAAATTCACAGAATCATTAGCAATAGAGATCTAATTCCTTAACAACCATTGTATACTCAAATTCTCAGACTCCTCAGCTCTGTCTAGGGCTTTTGAAGGTTTACCATATGCATTATTTGCAAAATGTAACAAGCTGGACATTGACTCAAGATCATTTGTGATAAGATGACTAATATAAGCTGCCATATGTCAGAGTCTGTAAGACACTGTAATAGAATTACTCTGATCCCTTGAACAGTCTTGCAAACCAGGTGGTATTCTCTCCATATTATAGATGGAGAAACCAAACTTCACAGAAGTAGCTTAATGTCACAGTTGCTAATTGATGGAGTGCACAAAACCTGCTCTGAGACTCCGAGGCCCTTTGGCTGCCAGGACTGCCGTCTTGGTGGGTCATTCTCAGACTGTGCTTGACCTGAGGCCTCCAGCCGCTACGCCCCCTCAGGTTCTGAGGCACAGCCTCCCGCCCGTGGAGCACGAAGCCTGTTTCTTCCATGTTCAGTTACTAAAGTGTTTAACCTCTTATAGTGACTGTATTTCTGTTAACGGGAAGCATTTGGTACCATCCTCTTTGTGCTTTCAGGCTTTAGTCATTCTGTTGACCCTCTTCAGTGTGGAAGAGGCCCCAGAACCTTCACCCAGCCTACTTTGTCAGGGCCAAAAAAGACCATATGCCTTTGCTGGCCTCTGACCCACCGCCTCCCCCTCTGACCTAAGTTACCAGCTAGCGTGGGAAGTAGACTTCCCTCTAAGCTAGAGCGGGGTAATAGAAAACTGCTCTGGAAATGTCCTGTTTACCAACAGTGAGTCCCACTCCCCCTAATTCCCTTTCTGCCTGGCCTGTCAGCTGTCTGGATTCTCATTAGACTCAAGAAAATCAGGAGGAGAATTGTGTGATGTAAGAAAAGGATCTAATAAATAAATGCTTGCTTTTTAAAAAAGAGTTCTGTAAATTAAAAAAACAAAAGTTTTAGAACATCGCTTCCTCAGTATGTGTTACATGTGCCTGTTGTATCGTGTAATCACTGGGGTCTGTGGAAGCCCCAGGAGGGCCTGGGAGGTCCTGCTGGCACAGAGCCTGACCCCTCAACCTTGCGCTGCTGTCGCTGGGGTGGGGTGGGGGTGTCTCTGGTACAAACCTTTTTTCCAGGTACTTAGCACTTAACCCCTTTAAACACCAGAACCTTCTTTTCATCTTCTAAGTTAAGTCTGATTAAAGTCTTTAAAAACCACATTGCGCTTCCTGTCCCCCTTAGGCAGAGCAGGCAGGGATGATTTAATCTTTTTCCTGGTGATTTAAAGACTTAATACAACACATGGAAATTCAGGCCTGTTGTCCTGCAGGGCTATCGAGGTCAGGCCTTTCACCCCCGTCTGAACCATCCCAGACCACAGACTGCAGCATTTTCTGTCACTTGTCTGTTGGCTGGTGTTAGTGTGTGTCCTTCTAGTTGCCTTTCCTTGAGTGCTTATCCTCATCTCCCACCCCTACCCCTAATCTAATGGTTCTAATCTGCATGGGCTAGGTAACCAGAGAGCCAGAATTGTGTGAACACAGGCAACTGTCTTTGAAAGAGGGGCTTTTGAAGCAAGTGCGTGAGCTTTAGCGCTGGGCTCCCATGTCCACTTGGCCTGCCTGAAGCATGTGTGGGCCGCGTCCTGGCTCTCAGGAGTGGTCTGGTAGTAGAGACAGTCATGAATAAGGTATAGGTGTATGTTTTAGTTATCTATTGCTGTGTAACAAATAGCCCCAAATGGGATGGCTTAAAACAATAACAGTGATTTATTTTGCTCACAGATTTGTAATTTGACTGGGCCTAGCAGTAAAACCTTCTCTCTGTTCCACGCAGTGTCAGCTGGGGAGGCTGGACGGGGGGCTGGAGGACCTGCTTCCAAGATGGCACTTGCATGGCTGGCAAGTAGTTGCTGGGTGGTGGCTGGGAGCTCAGCTAGGGCTGGGGGCTGTGGGCCTTGGTTCTTCCCCATGTGGCCTGGGCTTCCTTCAGTGTGGTGACTGGGTTTCAAGCACAAGTGTCCCTAGAGAAAGAGCCAGGTGGGCTTTTTATGACCTAATCTCAGAAGTAAAGTAATGTCACTTCCTTCCTGCTCCATTAGTCAAAGTAGTCAAAAAGCCCTCCCAGCTTCAAGGAGAGGGGCATAGATTCCACCTCTGCTGAGCTGAGGGAGTAGCAAATTCTTAGAAGAGCATCTGGGATGGGAAGTATCATTGCACCATTTTTGAGAAATAAGGTCTGCTACAGTATTTATTCCTATGCTCTTTTTATTACTTTTCATGCTTTCCTTTTCAGTGGAGATAGTTCTTTACTAGTTTTATTTCTCTTTAATTCTGTAATTTGAGCAAATGAGGACCTTCCCCCACCCCCTCTTTAATTTTCTTTTCTTTTCTGTTCCTGTGAAGCATTAACATGGTTCCAAAAACCAAAACTGTACAAAGACATATTCAGAAAAGTGCCGTCTCCCCTGCCCTTTTCCTTCTATTCATCCATGCCATCCCCCCACCCCCACCCCAGTAGTGAACCGGTCTCATTAGTCTCTGGCTCATCCTCTCTGGGTTCATTTCCCCTCCTGTCTTACTCAAAGGGTGGCACACCATGGATACTCTTTTGCACGCTTTTTTCACTTACCAGTACATTCTGGAAATCACTCCACATCAGTTCTTAGCTATCTCCCCTTCCTCTTGTTTTTCAGCAACTGCAAAGACTGACTCCATTGTGTGAATGTTCCATAGTATATTCATTCTCTTATATGGGCGTATGTGTGGTTTGTAATATTTTGCAATTACAAACAGTGCTGCAATGAACAACCTTGTATATGTGTATTTTTGTGTTGTTGCGGGTATATCTTCAAGGTGATGTCTTACGAGAATGTCAGAATGTAAACTCACATGTAGTTTTGTTAGATATTGCCAAATGCCTCTCCATAAGGGTTGCATCAGTGTTCATTCCCACTGGTAATAAGAATGCCTGTTTCCCCACAATTTTGCCAAATGTGAACCTTTTGGACGTGGTCATTAGTGCTCATCCTTCCTGCCAAAGACGACCAGGTTATTTCTTTGGGTTCATATTGCCTCTGCTGTCACGAATCCAAGAGGAACTGAAAGGGCTCAGAGACACAAAGGAACCTTTGACACCTCTTCAAGTTACACTGTCACTTCATCAGTGTCGGCACCACCCAGACGCTTACCCAGGGTAGCATGCCCCCTCCTCTTCTATACAAGGAGCTTAGGACACAGCACCAGCCTTTGCCCCACCCTGCTGCTGCTTCTTACAGGCCACGTTCAAAGCATCTCTCACCCTGAGGGCTCCAGGTCTAACGGCGCCTTCCACACACTCAGCCTCCTTTCTCACACATGGCCCAGTGCTAAACTGGGTCAGGAGGTGAGTAGGGCCACTGGTGCTTAGGAGCCAAACCAATGTTAAAAACAGCCGGTGATAATTAGTAGACATAGACTAGGTTTGTATTAAACAATGCTAGAACACTTCTGGTAGTTATTCTTACCCATAATAATTAAAAACAAGTTTGGGGGATTCTGAAATCACTTTGGAGCTCAACATTTGAATTATAAAATACTGCTCTTTTGGAGGAAGGGCCTGGTTCTCCCGATGTTTAGTGATCGGTCGCTGAGCCCTGTGACTCCGCTTTATCTCACAAACACAGACTGTACCAGCCTCTGAAGTCTCCAAACCCCTGTGATCTTGGCGCCATTTTCTCTCTTCTCAGGCAGCTTCACCTCTAGAATAGTGAGACCATGAGGCTGGCTGAGGAGACCCAGAGCTTGATCATCTTGCTGAGGTGGAGAAGATATAAACAGCAATTAAGAAAATGAAGAAACTCTTTTAAGAAATGTCTAAAGGTGGGATAGTATTACCCCTAGTGTTGGTACCTCAGGAAGGGAGACCCCACCGGCAGCCTGTGGATTTACTCAAAGGTGTGAGGCCAGGGAGGCTACTAGTTCCTTATGCCCTGAAGCAGCCTGCCTGGGAGGGAGGACCATTGGTGAGGCAGTGCTGTGCTTGTTCACCAAGTGTGAGGCTCTGGTGTTCAGATCACATCAGGCACTGCCACGCTCCTTTTCAATGCAAGGTTTTCAGGAATACTTAAAGGTCATGTAGGTTGCCCCAGGTTTGGAGAGTCCTGTCTCCATTATTGCTAGTTCCACTAATTATCTTGTTACCTACAAACTGGATCATAAGATACTACATCCTGTTTGGTGTTATCAGGAGATAAGAACTCAACAAAGCAAACAGGAATCAAACAGAAACCAGGAAATCTTAATTGGCAGAATGGTTTCCCAAGGCTTCCCCTTTCCAAGTTCAGAGTCAGCTTTTTAAACATTTAAAAGTAGAATTGCAAAGTGTTTATCATACAATAAGTAAAAAATATAAAGCCATATATCCAATTTAAAAATAAATTTTAGGAAGATTACAGACAAGAGTGCCAAGACAGTTCAGTGGGGGAAAGAATAGTCTTTTCAACAAATAGTGCTGGGGCAACTGGACATCCACATGCAAAAGAATGAGGTCAGACCCCTCCCTCACACCGTATACAAAAATTAACTCAAAATGGATCATGGACCTTAAGGCAAGAGCTAAAACTATGAAACTCTTCAAATAAAATATAGGAGTAAATCTCTGTGAATTGGGGCTAGGTGTAAAGACTTCTAAGATAAGATACCAAAAATACACACAACCAAAGAAAAAATAGGTAAATTGGACTTCATCAAAATTACAAACTTTTGTGTGCAAACAGTACTATCAAGAACATGAAAAGACAACCCACAGAGCTTGCAAATCATATGTCTAAGGGTTTTGTACCCAGAATATATAAAGGACTCCTGTAATTCAATAATAAAAGGTAAATAACCCAATTAAGAAATGGGCAAAGGATCTGGATAGATATTTCTGCAAAGAAGATATACAACTGGCCAGTAAGAGTATGAAAAGATATTCAGTCATTAGCCATCAGGGAAATGCAAATCAAAACTATAATGCAATGCCACGTCCAAACCACTAGGATGGCTAGAATAAAAAAGACAGATAATAACAATGATTCGTGAGGATGTGGAGAAACCGGAACCCTTGTAACAGTGAGAATGTAAAATGATGCAGCTGCTGTGGAAAGCAGTTGGTGGTTCCTCAGAAAGTTAAACATAGAGGTTTATGATCCAGGAGTTCCACTCCTATGTGTATATCCAAGAGAAATGAATGAAAATCTAGGTCCACACAAAAACTTGTACACAACTGTTCATAGCAGTGTTATTCACAATAGCAAGAAGTGGAAAACAACTCAAATATCCCTCAGTTGAAGAATGGACAAAGTGTGGTACATACACGTAATAGAATATTATTCCATAATAAAAAGGAATGATGTACTGATACATGCTACAGCATGGATGACCTTGAAAACATTATGCAAGAAGTCAGCCACAAAGGAACACATATTATGTGATTCCATTTATGTGAAATGTCCAGAATAGGCAGATTCACTGCGACAGATATGTCGTTAGTTGCCTTGGGCTGGTGGGGATGGAGCTGGGAGGAATGGGGAATGACCACTCGTGGATACAGGGTTTCTTTGGGGGTGATGAAGATATTCTAAAATTGATTGTGGTGATGCCCTCACACTCTGAATATACCAATACCACTGATGATGCTTTTTAAATGGGTGAATTGTATGGTATGTGAATTATATCTCAATAAATCTGTTTTTTAAAAAGGATACAAAACCATGTTAGTTATGCTTATTTTTTAAAGTTATGTATTCTTAAACTATATATATATATATATATATACACACATTGAAAACAGACTGAAATATAGTTAAAATGTTTTAAATAAGTATATCTGGATAATGAGATTATGGGTGTTTTCTCTAGTAAACATGCTTGTTTTTTGTAATTGGGGAAACAGCTAACCAGGAGGGTCTTCCGCTGTGCCCTCTCCTGGGCCAGGCAGCCCTTTGTGAAGCCCTCATGACATCAGATAGTGTGCGACCAGACCTTAGCAGCAAAGCCACCAAGCTGCCTTTGCCCTTAAAAAGCTGGGCTGATTGCCTGGCTATTTGTAATAGGAAAAGTTACACCACAAAAAGTAAATCTGTACTATTTTCTTTTTACAGGTTGGTTTTTAATAAAATATCTCCCAAGAGCTACTCAGACAGTTACAATAGTCTTGCTTTAGCTTCAGGCCATTGAACTCTCTAAACTTTATTTTGGAAGCCATTTTTAGAAACGTACCCTTTCTAAATGTACATCTTTAATTGAAATGGTAAAGTGAATCTGCTTCTCACATTCCTTCCTGCAGCCAAACAGCAGCATTAGGAAATGTGTGCACATTTATTGTTGATGGTCTTAAATTTGTATGACTTCCATTGGAAATGAGTTCTTCCTAGCAGCCTGTTGAATCCAGATTTTGTTCATAAAGCTGCTTTGATGCATTGTCAGTGTTCTGCTGCTCATGGATTTTTCTTTGTTCCCAGTGAGTCTGTGGAGAGAAGCCTGCATTAGAAAAAGGAACAGTTGAAAAGAAAAAACAACCTCCTTGTCAGTTATTTCAGAAATTTGTTTCCACATCATATGCCTTTGGCTTGGACAAAAGTTGTGAAATAGCCTTTGTTTCATGCTATTTTGTGTTGTTAAACCTGTTTCCTGTGAATAACTAGGTTTGTAAGGAAAGGTTAGTAGAGTCAACTCTCCCACATGAGAAGGGAAAAAGTAATCTCTTCTCTTGTGCAGCCTACAGATCTGAGTGAGACGTGCACTGCCCTGCGTGGGCAGCCTCTTGGCACTGCCCGGATCCCTGGGGGAGGAGGGTATTGTCCTTGGGTGAGTGTTTACTCAGAAGTCTGCATAGATAATCTGATGTGACTCAAAGACTGTAACCTCAGAAAAGCTAGACCAGATCCCCTTGGGGTGGGGTGCAGATGTTCAGGCAGAGAGAAAAGCGATTCCAAAAACCACGTACAGCCTGAGGCATGACTAAGTGCTCGCTGGGCACAGGCTTCCACTCGACCATCCAGAACCTGGTGGTAGAGATGCCTCGGTTAATATCAGAAGCCTTTACAGCACCAGAAGAGCACAGAGAGGGGACCCTACAGCCATTCACACAAGGCAGCTAGAGCCATGTCTTCTGAAATGCAGTGACCAACATGTATTATTTTTTAAACCAGAGTTTAACTTTTTTTTTTTTAATGAGACTCGCCGACATTTATAAGGGAGAACTTTGAAAATACCCCAATTTGAAGGACTCCTAGAACATAGGATATCCCTGCTTATATGCAATAACATTAGACTGAGAAATGCAGGTGAACCCCCAGGCCCCCAAAGCGAGAGACGGCACAAGCCCTGATGAGAGTGGAGGACAGGTGGGTGCTGGGCAGCCCTCCAGGCCCTGCACAAGCTCAGTGACCAGTTCAACTGAGTCAGACCCCAAGGACTCCAGGCTTCAGAAAAATCACACATAGGTCCCTGCCACAGGCCTTTAGGACACTCACAGGTCATCAGATCTCTAAGTGTCAAATCCACAAGCACCAGGCCACCCGTGTACTCTGTCCCCGGCTTAGGACACAGCTCTGTGGGGGCGTGGTCACGGCTGCGCAAGACAGACATCACCGGTGTGAGCCCACGCTGGAGCACGGAGACGTGAGGCGTCTGGTGTAGGTGATGGCTGCAGGCAGCCATGAGGGCAGGGCAGATGCATTTGTACAAACCGTAGAGGGAAGAGAAAGGGTGAGCAATCCACAGATTCCTGCATTTCTCGTTCTTTTAGTCTTTGCTTTCCAAGGTGAATTGTTTCTATAAGGCTATCACCTAATTAGAGACCTCGGCACAAGGATATGTCTGTCACCCCCGGGCCGTCACGCCCCTTCCTCCCACCGGACACAGCAGGTGGGAGACAGGGAGGAGGCTGTGAGTCAGGCTTGTGCTGATGAATCAGGGGCCTTGGGCAGGGTGCTGAACAGTTCCCAGTCTGTTTGCTCCTGCCTAAAATAGAAGTAAAAGTTCTGTCTTTCCGGGGTATTGTGAGATGTAAATGAGGGAACCTGAGAAGGAACCTTATCATAGAGCCTGGCGTGGGGTCAGTGGACACCACCAAGCGTTGCCTGCACTACCACACCGTCCGTGGGTGTCACGGCTGCTTCTCCCTTCTGCTTTACCCCGACCCTGGCCCTCTCCAGGCAAGAATCCATGGTCCAGTTCTTAGCCTTGGAAATTGGAGGCTAACAGGGTTTGCTCTTTTCCCACCTTGCACACTGGCCACAAACAGATGTTTCAGGTGGATTGTATCAAGTGGAGCTGAAGCCCAGGTGTTTCACGGGGCTGAGATGGGTGAGAACAGCTGTAGGAGTTTCACAGAATTCCTCTCTCTAATCCAGGGCTGTGGGTCTCAACCTCACCTGTTCATTACATCAGTGAGAGAGTTTCCAAAAATCCTCATACCCACTTAAATCAGTATTGCTGGATACAAGACCCAGACACCAGTATTTCTAAGCACTCTCTGCCCCTCGCCCAGGAGAATCATGACCTCCCAAGAGTCAGGCTGAAATGTGAGAGTCCTGGGCACTGAGAAACTCTGGGGCTGCCTGGTGAGACCAGCTCGACGGTTACATGTCCTGGGAGCCTTAGCTAGAAGAAAGAGAGGCAGACGTTTGATCAGATGTGTCATTGACTTAGAATGATGGTACCAAGCTAATTTGAGGGGAGGGAGGGGTAGAGTAATACGGCTGAGCTAATTGTATGAAATATTAGCTGGTTCACAAGAGACTGGTAGAAGAAGAATATAGACAAAGAGTTTTTATCTGTGATGGTGGCTTTTGTTTCTCCTTTTCTTTCACTGATACAACGTGGGACTTGTCATTTATAGGGAAGAAATACAACTCACGTGGCCGGTCCCCCTTCTCTAGAGGGAGGGACCTTCAGTGACATTATAAAAATAAGCCCCTGGCTTGCTCTCCAGTTGCTTTCTAGTTAATTCTGGTCCTTTTTCTTTTACCAGTTGCCAGAGGTTCCACCCTCTGAGGAGGAAGAACAGGAAGCCTGGGTGAATGCCTTGCTTGGAAGAATGTTTTGGGACTTCTTAGGAGAGAAGTACTGGTCTGATCTGGTGTCTAAGAAAATCCAAATGAAACTCAGCAAAATAAAGGTATTGTTTTCCACCCAAGAGGCTTCCGATTCATCACGTCTTAATTTCTAGAAGTTTTGTACATTATATCCTAAGTGAAAAATCATTTGGTTTAAAACGTATAACAAATGGGAGTAGTAAGTTCTTATCAAATAACACATCTGGGCTCTGACCTTGACCATACGACTAACTGCCTCTGGGGATGTAGTGAATGTTCCTGTTTATTTTTTCCCCTTCTGTTGCCCTCATTGTCATTCACTCTGGGTGAGAATCCAGAATTTGGTTTGGGAAAGTGGGAGCTGTTGCAGCTGGTTGGTTATATAGAATTGTGTTATCTTTAAGTTAGTAATAAACTTAAATTGTATGGCCGACAGCCCACAATCTTGGCCACACAGCATGTGCTCTGAGGAAAATGCCAGACTACTTAAGACCTCTTTCCCAGCTCCCTCTCAAAGCTGGGAAAGCTACCATTGCACTCTAAATGTGTCTGCATTTGACCTTTACTTCTGGCCAGATGGTATTTTATTTTGGGCTCTCTCTTTGCTGAAGAAACAGTCCCGGTGCTGATGTAGGCCCACTTGGAAGTGAGTTTAAACTTGCCTAAGTATTCTTCACAATTGCCACTAAGTGACTCATTTAGTACCACCTTTGCCAGCTAAGAGACCTTATTTAGGTTACTTAGAAGTAAGTTTTTGATCCATTGAAGACCCAACCAAGGAAGAGTCACTTTGGTCCCCAGATCTTCACGGAGAGCTTACACAGTCAGCAGCTTAAGTCAGTGGATCTTTTGGGTCATAGATACCTTTGAGAAGCAGAAACATATGGACCCTTTCCTTAGAAAAATGCCCTGTGACACAAAATTTTGCCCATGATTTCAGAGAGTTTAAGGACTCCAGGTTAGGAGACGGTGAGTCACGATAAAATTATGTTGGAAGAAAATGTGGGCATGGAGGAGCTTCGATTTGATTCCTGTCGTGCCTTTGGGTCATGAGCAGAGCCTTTCCTGGCACAGTCAGGCCGCTGTCACCCCTTCCCCAGGCCCTGATGAAGAGGCGGGGCCTCCTCAGCTGGAACGGCAGGTGTTGGGAGGGCTCTGTTGACAAGGGTCAGCGTGTTTGTGTTCTTCAGGCGAGTGAGGGTTGAGCGCTCTGCAGCGGGAGCAGGAAGCAGTGTTTGGAGAGGAGAGGCCAGCAGCCACCCTGGAGCTCGCTCAACCTCCTCCTCTTTTTGGGAAATGACGGAGGGCTCCAGCTCCCGGGGTTGAGGGCGCACGGGTAGGGCTGGTGCTGCTGTCTTCCCAGAGACTGTTATGGGTGCTTCCCTGAGCAGGAGGGCTCTGGGTCCTGGCGACAAAACAGGGCACGCCTGAGCTGCAGAGGGACACCGCTCTCGCCGCTACACACGTTCCAGTACTGACTCTCAGAGTGGGTGTCGGAGGGCTTCTCTCTGGCGCTGGGAGTCCTCGGGGCCAACCTCCATCCCGGATTGAGAACCGTGGGCTCCCTCAACCCAGAGGAGGTTGACGAAGGTCTTTCCTTTTCATCTTCTCCCTTCGCTGACCCTGTGGACTTCTGCAGGGTACAGATATAAACTCTCGTCTGTGCTTTGAGGTCAGAAGTGCTAGGGGGTTAGGGTGGGGAAAGTGGTCCCCATCCAGCAATGCCAGCAGTTCAGAGGCGGGGGCTGTACTCCCCCCACTGGCAGCCTCAGGGCCTCCCACCCTCCACCCCGACCTGAGCTGCTGTCCTGGGAGGTGCCCTGCAGACCAGAGGGGACCCTGGTGATGGAATAAACGGGAGGGCAGTGGGAGATTACCCCCATTCTGAACCTGCCATCACCCCTGCCAAGAGAACACGTACTATCACCAAATATCCAGGTATCCCTGGAAGGGCTGTTCCTTAAATACAGTAGAAATATAGTAGTGAGTATTGGTTAACGGCCAGTCAAGAACCAGAATGGCTGGAGGAGCCTGAGCTGCCCCTGTGACAAAGGTCCCCCCGTCTCCTGGTCTCCTTGAGGGCCTGACATATGGAGGGTGCTTTGCTGGCTGCAGTGATTGTCACCCTCACCTGTGATAAATAGCTCACATTGTGGAAGAGCAGCCCCATGTGTGTATCTGGTGCCCGGTGATAGGTTTAAAATAAGCTGAGTTTCTGCCTCCACAGCAAGTACACCCTGGGCCTTGGCCGGCTGCTCCGGCACCACCTTGGAGCCCTCAGTAGTTATGGCCTCTGCCCATGTCAGCAAATGCTGCTCTTATTGCAACGGCTTCTAACTCAACCCCCACCAACCTGGAGAACGCCCAGTCCCCAGCTGGGTTTACCCAGGAGGGTAAAGAACACTCAGTGGGTTCCTATCTCACTGTGGTGCCCTTAGGGTGGGAAGAAGAGAGTCTCTGGTTGAAAAGAGCAGGAGGGGGCGTGACCTTTCCTTGCCTCCCCCCAACCCGACAGGGCAGGAAGGAAGCAGCTCTAGGGCCTGGTCCTGAGTTTTGATTCACATCAGAAATCTGAGCAAGGAGGGAGTGAGGGGGTTGGTTAGAAATGTTGCGGAATCTTGGAGTTGGGTGCTCAGGTGAATAAGTAGGAAATGCCCTGCTGACCTCCCCTCCCCATCCTGCTTCCTGGTGATTAGTGCCCATCCCACCCCTGCCAAGTGTTTCTCATCCCCGCTTCCTTCAGTTCCCTCCTCCATCTCAGGCCCTGCCTCTGCCCTCTTGGGGACTCCAGGGAGCAGGATGGGGTGGGGAGGGAGGCTGGACGGGGCGCCAGGAGGGGCCCCATGTTCTCTGCGTGCACTTCCCTGGCTCAGTGTCCACTCCTGTTCCCACAGAAACCTGGCGTGCCTCAGAAGCACTGGGCATTAGGATGACAACAATAGACAAAAAGGGACAGGGGCAAGGGTGCAAGATTTTGGCTACATTTTTGACCAAGTATCATTCTGTAGGCTGATTGGGAGGCCAACCACCACGTAACATTAATGCTTTGGAAAAGGTTTTCCAAATAAAGCAACCACCAATTCAAAAGGCACATTTGAATACTGTCTCTAGTCACATTTTGTCCATCTCAGACATCATATCCTCTTTAAATTAACACCTCCATTCCCCACAGAAAATCAGAGATGAAATTCCCTGACTGGTGAATCCTAAAAGTGTCTAAGTTTCTCCGCAGAGAGACAGCTGAAGAGGTCCAGCCAAAATAGGCACTAAATTCATGTCTGGCTATAGATGCTTCTCATTTTATGGGAAATGTTCAGCATATGTTCAATTTTTTTAACTTTTACATTCTAAATTTTACAAAATTATTCTAATGTTCAACTGGAGCAGTCCTTATGAGAATAAGAAAATTCTGGGGGAAAAGAAAAGAGAGGGACTTGCCAGATTTAAAAATGTATTTTAAAGCTACAGTAACAAAACCACTTTGATACCAGTAGGAAACAGTGCTCAGTACAGATTCCAGTGCAATGGGAATCCCATAATGAAAGGTGGCTTTGCAGGTCAGTAGGGAAAGATTTGGTTTTTTAAAAAAAAATAGGTTAAGACACCTGACTAGCCACTGGGAAAAAAATTAAGGTGGATTCCTAGTTTACATCTTACATTAAAATTAGGACTGGACTAAAGATTGTTTTTAATGTATATACATAAATCCAGGTCAAGGAAACATAGGTCAATTAATTCTCTGCTCTTGAGGTGAAGTAGGAATTTCTAAGCATGATACCAGCACTCTTACGTTAATTCATTTAGAGTAAATTCCTACTGACAGCTGTGTTAGTTGGGGGTCCCAGCGGAAAACATATGGCACATTCAGTGCAGCAAGCTGGGAAAGGATTTATGAAGGTGTGGGCCGATGTAGAGAAACCGCAAGGCATAGTGCCGCACCCCAGGGCTGGAGCGCTGGGGAGCGGTTAACCCAGACTCGGGCAGGGTGTCTAGGTGGAGGGGGCTGCCTGTCTGACAGGAGCTGTGGCCTTCAGTAGAGGGAGGGGACAAATGCCTGACAGTTCTCCTCTCCGTGTACCTCCCCGCCCCCTGCCCACTGGTGTGTTCCACTGGCCAAGCCCGACCAGAAGCCAGAGGAGAGGGCAAGAGTCCATCGATGCGGTTTCCCGCAGACCAGCCTCTTGGGATGTAGTGAGGAATTCGATCCCAGAGGGGCAAAGGGAAAATATCCAGCACAGGGTCAAGGGATGTGATTTTTTTTTTTCCCAAGGATTTTAGTACATGTTGTGAGTTGGCCTACAGGAAATGTTGTAGTGATTTCCTAACTCCTCACTAGTAGTCTAAAAGAGGCCAATTTTCCCAGCCTTCAGCCAACTCTGGGCATTATTAACCTGACCAGCATGGCTTGTTCCTTCTCCACAGTCTGGTCTCTGACCACACGCCACCCTAAGGGAAGCCTTCGCTGACCTCCTTATCCAAGACGGTTCAGCCTCCCTCTGCCCCGTTACCCACCTCATCTTCTCTGTAGCACCCGGTCACGCTCTGCAGTTACAGGTTATTTGTCTGCTTATCTGTCTGTTCCTGCCTCTTCATCATAAGCCCCGCGAGAGCAAGGACCTTGCCTCTCTTGTCCGCGGCTCTGTCTGTAGTATGCTGCCTAGTATGTGGTGTCATGCTCGATAAATTTGGTTGAATAAATGTGTCCCCAAAACCTTGACCATTGTTCTCTTTGAGAGTATGTTGACTTCTGGCATTTACCAGGTTCCTAACGAGTCTCCTTGGTTGTTTCCTTCTGTCCTCCAGCTCCCCTACTTCATGAATGAGCTAACTCTGACGGAGCTCGACATGGGAGTAGCCGTGCCAAAAATCCTCCAGGCCTTCAAGCCTTACGTTGATCACCAAGGTAACTCTTAACCGACTCCAGAAAGGAGTGGAGCATTTATATGAGCGTTAGAATGTTGCCGTCACTGCAGATTGAATACCAAGGCTTTGTGTTTGGAGGGAGTTGGGGGGCATTTTAACCATATTTGATGTTGTGTGTCTCCTGTTGCTTAACGGTCCACAGCCTGAAACCGGTGGGGAGTAGATCAGGACTCCCGCTCCAAGCCCTTCTGGTCTTCTGGATCCTTACAGGTCCTCCTCCAGCCCAAAGATGCCCACATGCCAGTTAATGGGGGGCCTGGCCCCGCATGGTCACAGCCCTTGCCACGGTGAGAGGCAGTGGCTGCATTTCAGGCCCACTTACCCCTCGTGGCTTCTCGTCTGCATGTGCCCCTCCCTGGATTCTTACTGGGAGCCGCCCCTCCTCATAAGTAGTGACATCTTTGCCTTGCCTTAACCTCTAGGATGCAGATTCTTTGAGCTTCATGTTTTATTCTTTCTGTTCCTTTCCACTCCAAGTAGGCACTCAGTAAGTGTTTGAAAAATGAAGACTTATATTGTTGGGCAGTATTTTGAGAGTAAAGGCTCTCTGCTGGAGGGAAGTTCTCTGATTTGGTTTTTAAGACATGTTACAGACACATTATTTATGCCTACTTGTGTATGTGTGCATGTGAGAAGGTGATTAAAATGTGTGGAGAGTTTAAATACAATTATGATGTAAAGATCTATGTGTATTTTGTGGCACCTTGACAGAAAATTTAGTACCCAGGAGTCTGGTGAAAAGAAGAATGAATTAGGTAGGCAAGAATACTCCATGAGCAGAAAGGGAAAAACCTCCCTGTCATGGAAGCATTCAACTTTTTTTCTAGAATATCCCTCTCCAAGTGAGCCTCTTTCCACTTAAACTGGATTTACATTCTTCCCCAAAAGGCTCAGGAACAAAGTAAGGGAGAAAATAATTACAACTTTTCAAGAGAGTGGTATTTGTTTTGAAGTAAATATTTTGTAAGATTGATAGACTATAGCATCTACTTTTGTCTCTGTATGGCTATATCAGGTGGCTCTTGAACATATTTAGTGAAATCAAGTTCTGTGTTGTATACATTTGATGTAAATACAGAGAGTTTTGTTTTTTTTTAGCGCTACAACTAGCGGCTCTAACAAATCTCTCTAGCACTATTTCAGCTAACAGTGAAGTCCATATTTCCAGGTCTTTAGCATCCCATCGATTTCAGAGAAAGATAGACCAGAGAATTATTTGCAAACCCAGAAGTCCACCTAATAGCACGTCGAAATCACCTGTGACCACTCAATTGTGTCTACACTTTGATGAATCTGAGTGCTCCTAGGTTTAGTGAATTTCTGGTTCACTAAGAGTAAAACTAGAAAAGATTCTTTGCGAATGGTCTAGCTAGAGTTCTTTCAACCACATGTGAAATTTAAACAGCTGCATTATCTATGTGTAAGGTGCAGAGCTAGGATCTTCGCCCCGACGGCATTCCAGGGCTGCCTGGCTCCCTCTGGCTCTGGGGGGCTCTAGGTTGCCCTTTGCTCTTTGCCTCTTTAGGAACTGACTTGTAACGAGCTGGTAAATGATCAGGTAACATAAGCCTCCTGAGAGTCAGGCTTAAAGAAGGTAATAATACGTGTGCATGCTTTTTTTCTAATGCATTAGCAGCCTCTTATCTCAGAACTGTCCTTTGTTGAACTAGTAGAAATTTCCAATGAGAGGGGAGCAGGGCCATAGCTGGGCTTTGCAGCATCTAAGAAGTGTCCCTGTGGCTGTGAACTCTGCAGCCTCCCAGGGCAGCTTTGTAAGGCTTTGAGTGAAATTCACTAAATGCCTAAGTCTCAAGTCTCTTTCCCATTCCTCTGGAGCCAGAGCTGCATCAAGACGTTTTATTATATAGATCAAAGCTTTTGCCAGTTTTTAATCCATTTGAGGCTTACTTAACTCCTTTCAGGGCAAGTTCTAGAGATCTGCCTGCTTTATGTAACAAGGGAAGAAATGTTACTAAAGAAAGGAATGATAAAGACATAAAGCCTGTGGGTTTTAAAAGTTTGATCAAATTAGGTTTTTCCAAGTCTGCCAAGGCTACATGTGATGGTATAACAGAAATGAACATGAAGGGACAATGCATCTTGGATTCCATTGCTCTAAGAGAAACCTTTCCTTTGGGGGGAATGAAAATCAGGAGTGACGTGTTAAAACTGACTCTGAAAAGCAGAGTTCACCTTTCAGGGAACTGCCCCCTAGGGTGAAGGGGGCTTTGACTGCTTTCAGGAGGGGGCGCCTCCCAGGGGATCCCCCTACACACCCCACACCCTTATTTTTGGTAATATTTCCTAACTTGTGCTTGTTTGTTGAAGGCACATGGCTTGGGAGGGATATTTGGGCCAGAGCTGCTGGATCGCTCCAGCCCCAGGATGCTCTTCTTGAGGCAGCCCAGAGCGGCGGTTCTGAGCTCCAGCTCTGAGGCCGCACCGCCGGGCTCACAGCTCCTTGTCCTTGGGCAAATCCTTAACCTCGTCACCTAACTCACTCCTCTCTCGGCGGGGGGAGACTGATGGCACCCACTTGGTGGCTTAAGTGAGTTAATACATGAAAGGCACTCGGAAAACATCAGGTGCCAAACAAGCTCTAAGTGTTACTGTTGTTATTTTCACCAACATTATCGCTGCCTTCGCTGCTGCCGCTCTTGGAGAGTTTAGAATGTGAGTGGCTGAGGTGTTCAGTTGACCCATCCTACAGCTTGAGGCCGGCAGGTCCTCCCAGAACAGATGAAGGGAAAAGGCCATTCCTGCTTCCAGACACACAGCCAGGTTCTAGTGCAGTGGATAAGGGGAAAGGACCACCGTTCCCGGGACCAGAACCGTGGCCAGAAGGTGGAGAGGATCTGAACCTCAGAAACTGGCTGTGCACCTCCTGTCTCTGACCCCTGCCCGCTCCACACACACCTCACCGTGGGGTGGGGGGTGGTCTCCTTCCTTCCCTACAGAGCGGGGCCTCCCCCCAACTCCTCATCCCCACCCCAGGCTGCTGTCCCCGGGGCCTGTCCTCGGGGGGCCACCAGGCCAAGCCCTTTCCAGTTGTTTTATTAACTCTGTTAGGGTAATGTTTGCTCCTTCGTTCATTCAACAACTACTCATTGTGGGGCAAACTCGAATATTTAGAAAAGGAAAAAAGAGAAACATTACCCATCGTTCCACCATTCAGAGATAGCCAGGATGACCATTCTGCTACATTTGGTACATTCTTGGTACATTCTCTCCTAATCGTTTTTCTTATGGATAAAAATTAATTTAAAAAAATTAATTAAAAATGTATAGCTCCTTTTTCAAACCCTTAAAGAATTGGGCAGATTGACTGTTTAGACTTGGGAAGGCAATCAGAGGTTCCCTAGCAGGACCCTGCTGTGTTTAGATGCATAAGCCAAAGCCCAGACAGGGCGTGATGTGCCAGAGATCACTCAGCAGCCTCGCTTTTCCATGCTGCTCTGCAGCTTCTAGGCCAGAGCCAGAGGCTTGCCGTGCGTACCAGCTCTGGGCCAGGCCACCCGCGTCTGGCCCCTGCTCCTTTATTATGCAGCAGCAAGGCCTTGGGGAGGTTTCTAAGCACTCAACACCTTGAGCTTCTCATCCACGGAGTGATGATGGCAGTAGCCTCTCCCCTGTGCTTGTGGAGGAGACTAAACGCTTCATGTCAGCACTCAGAGAGCACACGTGACACGCGGGAAGCCATCGGTCTTCGTTGCTGCTGCTGCTGCTGCCAAGCTTGATTAGTCAAATCTTCCCGAAGGGGTTTGGTGGGAACCCTCGTCTGTCAGCCAGGTTTTTCTCTTCCATGCCTGGGACCAGTGACCTCAGAGCAGTGCCTGCAGGGGTGTCAGCAGTGTCAGAATGAGCCAAGGCTGTGGACTGGGACCTCTCAGGTTCAGGTTAGTTAATTTAGTCTTCAGGGCTTTTGCTACGCGGAGTTTGTCTGCAGATCGTCATTGAGCATCCACGTGGACAGAGTGCAGCGTGGCACCGTTTTTGCCCTGTTTCAAGATACCCGATTAACAACCCGCGTTTCCACCAAAGGGCTTGGATTCTGTGGAAAGATGACCATGTCCCACAGGAAGAGGAAGCTGGTCTGTCTTCAGAGATGCCTGTAGTTGTGTCTGGCAGGTCCATCATCTACATTTGTCTTCCAGACCTTGATCTGTGGTGCCTGGTGCCTTTGTTCAGTGCTGGGACCGAAGCTACTCTGCCAGCGGAGTATTGCAGAAAAGTGGAACCAGGGGCAGCCTGCGAGCTGCCTGTTCCTCTGGCTACACCCTCATCAAGAGGGCAGCTGCCTGAGGTCGGTCACGGTGACAGGGCCAGACTGTGGGGCTCAGCACTGAGAAGAATGGCACATATACTCTCTGACCAGATCTGTGTTGCATAAGGAAAATATGCCTTTTGTGGGAAAGGGAAAAAAAATACTCATTTGTGGAACTTGGGTTGGGGTGGGGAGGAGAGACTCTGATTTGGGACTGTGTTGACCTTGAAAGGCGGAGCTGTTTCCAAGAACGGTTACAGGTAGACAAAACCAAAAATGACATCTGTCCTAAAGGACACATCCAATTACAAGGAATACTAGTTTTCTGCAGTATCTGAGTGAGCAATATGGCACCAGTCTGTTTGCCAGGAACGAAACGGTCACTAATGTGGTCGTCTAAGAGCTGAATAACTCAAACATCTGTTCTTGGTAAAATCACTATATTATTAAATCTTCCATTTTAAGAGCTTTTGTTTTTTGGATGCCAAATGTTGGCTTTCAGAGTGAAAATCAGCCATCAGTTATGGATACAGGGATAGTGGAGGAGCAGGTAACATGAGCCAGACCCTGTGAGCAAGGCTTTAGGGCCTCTTACCTCCTCCTGAGCAACCCCTGCCCCATTAAACCTGTTCCAGTGAGACTGAGGCTTTTTAGCTATTTTAATAGTAAATACGACAGTGAACTGCTGAGTGAAAGTACTAGATTTATTCGAGCACGGTAGGACTGCTCCTGAGGCCATGGAGTCTATTAAATCAACTACCAGGGAGAAGGCGGAAGAACCTCTGTTCTACTCATCTCTGGTGACACATACCAGGGCATGTGTACTATCTCTGCTGGCATCTAGGTCTGCTCTGCACCAGGTGGTCCAGGCCATCGTTACTCTTCTTCAGGCATAAACTTCCCAAGGACAGGGATTCACTTCAGTGTCTTGAGCTCTGATAGCTTGCGTTAAGAACTAAATAAACATTTTGAGGTAGAGCGAGCAGTAGCTTTTGCCACAGTCTGAGTAGCGGTGGTGGTAACTGATCCTTCCCTCACGAGGCTGAAGAGAAACAGAAAAACAGCCCTCCGAGCTCCTCAAGTCCTTGTGTGAAGACTGACTGAAGTTTGTCATGTTCATTGTTAGTTGTGTTTCCCTTGTAGCCAGTGAAGGGCCGGTTTTTTAGGGACTTGTTGGTAATCAGGTGCCACCCTTCGCCACTGGACAGCCTCACAATGTGAAGACCCCTCATGTGGTGGAGATTGTTAACGGACTGAATGTGTTCCCCCCAAATTCATATGTTGAGTCACTAACCTGCAGTGTGATGGTATTTAGAGACGGGGCCTTTGGGGTGATTAAGTTTAGATGAGGTCATGGTGGGATTAGTGCCCTCATGAGAAGAGAGACCAGAGAGATAGCTCGCTCGCTGTGCCACATGAGGACACGGGAGGAGGCGGTTGTCTGCAGGCCAGGAACAGAGCCCTCACCAAGAATGAATCGGCCAGCACCTTGATCTTGGACTTGCAACCTCCAGAACTGTGCCAAATAAATGTCCGTGTTTCAACCACGCAGTTTGTGGTATTTTGTTACAGCAGCCTAAGAAGACTAAGACAAGACCCTTTGTGTTCATGCCCTTTCCAGAGAACCTCTCAGGACTGGCTGCCTTACGTGTATTTAAAGATTTAAAAAATTGCCTTGCTCCTTAACTTCTGGTTTTTGTCCTTGATCACTACCAAGACCAGATGGTTACAGGAAGCAACATTTTAAATGAAATGCCTCACAAGCAAGTCTTAACCTTTGTCAAGAGCCCAGAAGAAAAAGCTCTGTTCCCGCACTCACCCAGGTGAGGGACATGCAGCTCGTTAGGGTTAGGGTGCCACTCAGAGCACAGTGTCTGTCCCCACTTCACAGTGTTGCTACATTTGTCCTCATTGAGAAGACAGCCTTTCTAGTAACTGCTGATTTCGTCTTTCAGTCCTGCAAGGTGGGAGCTCCTGACTCACCCTTTATGTAACCACGTGGTTTCGGCTCTCGTTACGTGCACTCCAAGGTTTTCAGGGAGCTTTTTGCCACTGAATCATTGTCACAGAAGCGTGTTTTTCTTTGCACCTAATGTTAAAATTGTCATCTTACCCTCATCTGAATGCAAGCACGTCATATTAAGATATCTTGTTTGAATGTTTGCAGTTTATATCTGTATTTAAAGATTCTCAAGCCATTCTTGACTCCTTCATATCTACACTGAGAACGGGGGCTGAGCAAGGCCCTGTGTGTGGGCCTCATGGAACATCTACAATGAAACAAGAAACAGGCTTCATCCCCTACGCAGGAGCTTGGTCAGATGTCCTCGCCTTGCCCGCTCCCCAGTCTGGACAGGGCTCTCTGGCTGCCCAGTGCAGCCTCTTCCCTCTGGCCCCGTGTCCTCCTCTGGTCTGGTCCCCATCTGCTATGGCAACAGCAGCAAGCTAGGCTGTAGCCCAGAGTGGTTAGAAGAAGGAAGTGGCTGGTGATGGATGTGAAAGGGGAGAGCCCTGCCAGGATGCACCAAGAGCCAGGCTGTACAAGCCGTGTGGCCTCCCCTGTACAGATGAGGAGGCCGGTGCCTAGACATTGAGAAACTTCCAGGGGAATTCAAGCCCCGGTCCACGTGACTGGACTCCAGTGCTTTTCCCTCTTCCCAGCCTCAGCTCCCAACAGGGGGGCTGGACCACACGTCATTGAGTAGAATGTCCCGATGACTGGGGTGTGGGCCAGCTGTTTACCAAACCTGTGTCCATATCCCCTCATTTAAAAAACAGACAAACAGAACCTTCCACTTTATTATAACAAGTAAAATTCTGGTGCCTTTAATATGACAACCTTCGAAGGCAAATACTTACTAGTAATATTTATTGGAAACCTGACTGGGATTTTCAAAGGAAATGATTATGTCTGAATACATACCGCAACCAGGTAGTTTGAGTCTATTGATTCTCAAGTTAAATAAAGCTGGCGATATACAAGAAGAAATATCTTCTTTATTGATGTTCCATTTATACTGAGTTTAAAATCTACTAATATCAAGCCTTTTGCCCTAATTCCCTTTCTACTGGAAGTGATTAATGACTAAATGTCTTTATTAAAGCAGATGTGCCCTTTATTTCCAGTAACACTGCCTGTGAAGAGCAAGCTAATTAATGATTTTTAAATGTTTAATGTAAGCAAGAAATAAAGCAGTTTTGTGTGTTGCTGCAAAGAAGACATTCACAACTGATCTGCATATCACTTAATTAAACCAGGTCATTCACAGAAAATAGTTATCTTCAATTATGATAAAAAGAATTTGGTGAAAGCAAAATGGAAATTATTCTGCCTTTAGTGAGGAGTTACACCAATAGCGCTTACTGAAGTTAAAGCAATTATCTGAGGTGGTGGCCAAACAGGGGATAAGTTATTTACAGTAATTGTTTGAAAATGCGGCTGTGTGTGAACAGTGGTTTTAGATTAATTTCCTGCTTCCTTTTAGATATTGTCATTTGTCTTATGAGGATCTATAAAACTTTATTTACATTTAAACACCCACTTGAAGGACCATGTGTGTTTTTTTTTACTGTATTATTGATTTATTCTTTTTGCATTTTAAAAAAGTTACACTTGTTGAATATACTGTTAGTACCCACAAGCCAGCTAGCAGATCTGTTTTTTTTTTTAATTAATTTTTTTTATATAGCAGATTCTTATTAGTCATCAATTTTATACACATCAGTCTATACATGTCAATCCCAATCTCCCAATTCATCACACATACACACCCACGCTTTCCCCCCTTGGTGTCCGTACGTTTGTTCTCTACATCTGTGTCTCAACTTCTGCCCTGCAAACCGGTTCATCTGTACCATTTTTCTAGGTTCCACATACATGTGTTAATATACAATACTCGTTTTTCTCTTTCTGACTTACTTCACTCCATGACAGTCTCTAGATCCATCCACATCTCAACAAATGACCCAATTTCGTTCCTTTTTATGGCTGAGTAATATTCCATTGTATATATGTACCACATCTTCTTTATCCATTCGTCTGTTGATGGGCATTTAGGTTGCTTCCATGACCTGGCTATTGTAAATAGTGCTGCAATGAACACTGGGGTGCATGTGAGGACCATGTTTTGATGGGAAGTCCATGAGGTGTTACAGAGCTTGGACTCGGTAAAGTCACAGCATAGTCTGTCCCACCTGCTGAATCATAGGACCCTGGGGTAGAAAAGGTTGTGAGATGACTGACCCCTATTTGCATTTTAGACTTATGGTCAGTGGCCACTTCTGCTTGGTGGACCTTCCCAGTGAAATTCCGCAAAGCCAAAAGCCTCTAAGATATGCTCTATGCTCTCGTTGACATGAGTGTCTTTTCTAAGGAACAGGTGGTTTTTTGTTTTCTTTTTTAACGTCTTTATTGGAGTATAATTGCTTTACAATGGTGTGTTAGTTTCTGCTTTATAAAAAAGTGAATCAGCTATACATATACATATATCCCCATATCTCCTCCCTCTTGCATCTCCCTCCCTCCCTCCCTATCCCACCCATCTAGGGGGTCACAAAGCACCGAGCTGATCTCCCTGTGCTATGCGGCTGCTTCCCACTAGCTATCTGTTTTACATTTGGTCACGTGTATATGTCCATGCCACTCTCTCACTTCGCCCCAGCTTACCCTTCCCCCTCCCCGTGTCCTCAAGTCCATTCTCTACATCTGCGTCATTAAGGAACAGGTTTTTCAACTAAGGTACAAAGTGGTTACCCAGCTTTATCTAGATAATCCTGGGGCTTGAACACGAATTCTTTTGATTCCATTCCTACGCAATTTCCAGAAAGAAGAGGGTTCTAAAAGGTTTTGTCACCATCCTTATCATACCAAGCTACACCTGAACCATTTTCTGTGCCCCTCCCCTCCCCCACCCCCAAACAATAGATAATTTTAAGAAAGACAGTGGTTCTCACTTGTGTCTTTAAAGAGCCCAGCTTGCTGTGAAGTCTCTGCACCTCTCTTCTGCCTCTAACCAGCTGGGACAACGCAGACCTCGTCCTGGCTTTGCCCTGGCACAAGCCATGTCCTCCTGCTGGGAGTGTTTCTTACCCAAAGTGAGAAGAACCCAGAGGACGGGACCCTGAGCTCACTGTGACCATTTTAACGGATGTTGAAATACTGGCAATTTGCCAGATGCTTGAACTGTTTCCAGAAACTTTTCTTTTCACAGTCTCTTCTTGCATGCATTGGTAGTACAGGCAATATATATAGACTTTCAATGTGATACCTACTTAGATACTTTAAAATATAAATTTAAAATTTTAATCTGTCACTTATAGTCATGTTTTTCCGGGGCGGTGAAAAAACCTTCTGTTCTTTCACCATTTCTCCAGGACTCTGGATCGATTTGGAAATGTCCTACAACGGGTCCTTTCTGATGACTCTTGAGACCAAAATGAATTTGACCAAACTAGGTAAAGAGCCTCTTGTTGAAGCCCTGAAGGTTGGAGAAATTGGCAAAGAAGGGTAAGGGGCTATATGAATTTACTAACCCAACCCTGGGGAACCACCTCCTTCCTCAAGCCCTTGAGAAGCAGCTTTAATGTGTATAGCCCCAATGTTGAGCGCGAGCTTCATGTAAGTGCTTCCTGGCCCCGGAGGATTTCAGGGAATAGTTTCCTGGTTTCACCCCCTGCAGACTCAGTGCCGTAGGCCTTGGTGTTGCCAGCGGAGCGTACAGTGTCGATTACCTGGAAAGCATCCCTGACTCAGACCAGCCAGGCAGGCTGCACAATGAGATGCTTTGTGAAGAGAAGCATCACCCGGCAGGTTCCTCCTTCAGCTTTGCAGCCACACACAGCACTGTGTGGGCCAGGCTGAGGCGCTTCAGGCGGCTGCCTGCTTTAATCACAGCGTCAGAGTTATTTATAATTAGACGATTGATCTTGTAGCCAAGAGGGTGCTCCTAAAGTGTTTGGAGACGCCTTTCCCCTAAATAATACAATATCTATTTTCTAAGTAAACTCCTCTCTTTGTAGAGGATACTGCATCTGTTGCCGAGTTTGTCTAATTTAGTAAATATTTCCAATTTGTGAGATAGTTAATGAAGCTGATTCTTTTTCTTAGATGCCTAGAATGGATAAGCTGGAACTTTCACATTCCCACACACCTTAAAAATGACTGCTTCAGACTACATATTTAAATGATATTATTGTTTTTACCAAACTAAAAATGCTGATTGGAGTCTGCTTCTCACATCTCCAGCCCCTTTGCATGGAATTAGCAGTATAATGATCGGAAAATGCCACAAGGAGCACCTTCTCAGCATCTAAATATAAATATAAGACACAGGCTCTTAGATGTTTGCTTTATTATGATGCTGACCTGATGCTTGTATTCATACTTGTGGTGAAAGCACAGTAGATGGGGGAGTTGGATCATACATTTGAGAACGTTCTTTCACTAAGGTGATTCCGAGTTGTCCAGGTGACTTAATGAAAATGTTCATATTTTAATTTTTGGAGAATTTCACCTGCTGTATGCAGTCTAACCTGTATCTGTGCTATTTTCCTTTCACTTTTCTACTGTTTTGTTAAAATGTGTTTGGATTCGGCAATCTGTGGATTGTGTTTTCTGGTGAGTGGTGTTGATCAGCCCTCCGTGTAGCATTTCATACCCCATCAGTGCTGAGTCTCATTCGGACCCATGTGACACCGCGAGGAAGCTTGTCCTTTCATCATGTTCCCCAACATAAAGGCACCGTTTGTAGACCTGAGTGGATTGAGATCAGGAGCATTTAAGAGGCTTTCCTGGGGGGAGAGCCGTACAGACTTCCTTGATTCGTATTGCCGGGGTCCTGATCTAGCCCTCTAGTCAGACTCAGCTTCTGTCCCCAGCTGCCCCGACCCCGACGCCATGGCCAGCTGAGCGCCATCAGGCCAGCCTTGGGACGGCAAAGTTGCAGAACCAGCTGCCAGTAAAACCAAGCACCTTAGGCAGAAGCAGTCTTGAAAATGAGCTCTAACTAACCGGGAGCGGGACAGAGCAGACTTCGGTCAGGAGCATCTGTGCAGGGAGCCCTTTCTGGAAACAGCCCTGTGCTGGCCCAGGGCTGCTGGGACTCCATTGGAAAGAGGGGTCTTGGGAGCAGGTAGGGCCCCACCACAGCCAGGTCCCTGAGGTCGTTGCCACTGAGGCATTCCATGTTCACTGTTATTCATGCAGCTCTCTTGGCACAATTTCAAGTTCATAAACTCAGCTGATTGGAGGACAGACACGTTTCTGAGCAAGCAGTGCTTCTCTAGACTGCATGAAAAAAGTCCTCTGTGTTAGGAATATAATGGTATTATATTTAATTTATAATATATATCTAAAGCACCATTTTTTTCCAGTAGAGTCTGGTATAAAATGTTTTGCTGCTTCCTGTGAGGGTGTTAAATTTTATGTTGATGTGTAATTGGCTGTCATTTAATTTTAAAAGCAAGGAAAAATACAATCTCAAAGCACTTGGGAGGAAAACGCCTGGATAAATGAACCCTTAACCCTTTTTTGCATAAAGGACCCCCTTGGGAATCTGAGAGCTCTGGATCCTTCCCCCAGAGAATGCCTACACATGCACCATTTGGCTCACAATTTCTGGGACCTTCGAGAGCCTCTCAAAAGCCCATCCATAGCTAAGAGCCTGATCCCAGAAGTGATTCTAGCATCACTTCTCCTCCTCAGTCAGGAGCTATGGAATCGCCCTGAGGCTGAATGCCAGAGGAGAGGCAGAGTCCCTGCACCTGTGGCTGTTACTGAGCGTGTGATCTTTGGTTTCCTTGAGGAAGCCTCTCCTAGAGCAGCATGTGTGAGTGGTGGGTCCACAGCAGCCCTCTCCTCCAGGCCCTCCCTTTAGCCCGTGGCTGCCTGTCCAGGGCCTCACTTCTGGGCAAGGGCTTGTCCCCTTGCTCTGGCAGGGTCTCTGCTTTGTCTCGCTGCTTTTGTCTGTCCCCCTTCAAGTGTGCAAATGACTGTGCCGTGGGGAGTACCTGAGGAGGTGCTGCTCAGCCTGTGGGAAGTCCTGCTTACTGTAGAAAGTTTATAAGGACCCTGAGGCTGGTGGTAAGAAACTGAAGTCTGTGTCGCTTCACTCTAGTGAAGGCCTTTCCCTTTGAAATGTGGGTACCCTTTATATTTGCAGACATTTTTCCTTGAGTCTTTGTATTTCCCGAATAGTCTTCTTGTTACACCTTGTAGTTACAGTGACTTTGGGGCGATAGACACTCAAAATGGAATTCAGGTAGTGAGCTGGGCAGTCTGAACTTTAGGAATTGGCCTGAAGGGGACCTAAGCGAGTCAGGAAGGGGAATGTGCTGCTCGTTGGCTGCTCTTTAAATGCACATCGGGGCGGGCGTTTCCTGGAAGGCCCTTGGCCCGTGCGTGCTCTACCACGGCAGCCTGGGCTGGCGTGCAAGTCCCTGCGTGGGCCCCCCCACCCGGACCCCTGTATTGGGCCGCTAGTCCCTGTGTACCCGGGTCCACCACCCCGCGTGGGCCCCCCACCCCGACCCCTGTATTGGGCCGCTAGTCCCCGGTGTACCCGGGTCCACCACCCCGCGTGGGCCCCCCACCCCGACCGCTGTATTGGGCCGCTAGTCCCCGGTGTACCCGGGTCCACCACCCCGCGTGGGCCCCCCACCCGGACCCCTGTATTGGGCCGCTAGTCCCCGGTGTACCCGGGTCCACCACCCCGCGTGGGCCCCCCACCCGGACCCCTGTATTGGGCCGCTAGTCCCCGGTGTACCCGGGTCCACCACCCCGCGTGGGCCCCCCACCCGGACCCCTGTATTGGGCCGCTAGTCCCCGGTGTACCCGGGTCCACCACCCCGCGTGGGCCCCCCACCCGGACCCCTGTATTGGGCCGCTAGTCCCCGGTGTACCCGGGTCCACCACCCCGCGTGGGCCCCCCACCCGGACCCCTGTATTGGGCCGCTAGTCCCCGTGTACCCGGGTCCACCACCCCGCGTGGGCCTCCCACCCCGACCCCGGTATTGGGCCGCTAGTCCCCGTGTACCCGGGTCCACCACCCCGCCCCGAGGCCCTGATATTCTGGGAGCCCAGTGCTTGTCACCCACGCCGTGACTCAGTCTAGCTCTGTGGGTGTACGTGCACGTGTGTGTGGCAGATACATGGGCCCGACTTCTGTTAAAGGAAACGAATGCACTCTCGTGAGCGTGGTCCCCCTCCAAGCGGTCCTCACTGGACTGTTTAATCTAATTATGCACCCTTCACTTAAAGCATTTTTTGGAGCTGCTTTTTAGAGTTGCCTTCGGAGTCTGTGACATTCCTTTAAGTATTCTGAGTGACAGCAAATCTTCCTACTTTCTAGATGGATTGGATCTTTGAGAAATTGCTAGACGTTGTTCAGAGGTGATGGTGATTATGAGACTAAGAAATTAAATGTTTGGTTCAAGACAGAGAGTATCAGTGATAAAATATCGCACTTTTTCTTATGTGTCCGACTGCAAGCGCATTTCCAAAAAGATTTTTAGCAGAGACAGCAAAACTGGAATAAGCCCTTTATTTATTAAAGGGAAGGCCCTTTAAGGTGACTCTTGAAAGGATATTACACTTATCTCAAATTCTAAGGTGTGTTTAAAAAAGTAGGCTTATTGCATTCTAGCACATCTTATATAAGAATGTGCAGGGTGTCTTTCTCTGAAATTCATCATAGGGTTGAGATCACAAAATGCATGTTCGGTTATAAAACTTGAATATCTGCCAAATATTTACACTTTTAATTAGTAAGTATTAGGTGCTGCATAGTACAGCCCCCTATGCTGAGAGGAGAGGTACCATTTGGTCACAGTCAGAATTTCATGTCATCTGATCTGTTTTAACTGACAGAGCATTGTCTAAATGATTAACTTCAAGCCACAAAATTTGTCCTGTTCTCTGTCCTGTGGAGGATTAATTCAGGAACCCGAGAGCTCACTGCAGTGCTCAGCCTTTGGCATCTTCTGCCCCAGGTCTGGAGGCTGCCAGATGACAAATACCAGTGGGGACAGAAGGGGACAGTGGTTCTGCAGGTCTCACTGTGGTCCAGGATGCTGAGGCAGCCTTTTGTGCTCTGTACCTTCCTTACCTGGCAGCACGGGGTCTGAGCCAGGGGGCACAGTCGTTTTACTGATGGAGAAGTAAGATAGGTTTCTGAGATGGTCGTGTTATCTTTGGGGACTTAGCTCCCTGACTTTCTTCATCCCAAGACCCAGTGCAGGCTTTCTTGGGAATCTTACTTTACTTCTGTATAAAAGCAGAGCTCTGTGAGGGCTGCCTAACCCTGGAAAGCACTGAGATGTTTTTGTGACCAGCACACACATGTGAGCATTTCCTGGACTAGCCCGGCTTCTGACAGAAGGAGGAGGAGTCGGGTGCTGTCCCCGTGGCCAGGGACAAGAGGCCTTTGTGTCTGCAGAGGGAGTTTCCCTTTAACGCTGTACTCAAGCCTGTTGGCTAGAGCGCTGGCTCTAATGTTTCAGGGCCAGGATCAAGGAGGATCCGGGTGTCCTGCCAGGGAGGACATTTGTGCTCGGTCCTCTTACAGCCGGGCTCCTGTTTCAGGGCGGAGATTTCAGTGCCCTCTTCCCAGTGCTGGGGCCTCTGCTGGGCCTTCAAGTCCACACTGGTGGGTGTGCTCTGCCCTTGGGTGCCCTTGGCCCTTGTTGGCCAGGAGATGACTGCCCCCGTGGGCTTCTGGTGGCCCAAGGAAAACCCCAAAGGGTTACACCCGCAGGAAGATGGGACCTAAGCTGCGCTGCCTTCCCCTGTCCTGGTGATTTTTCTCCTTATCAAAAATACAAGGCCCCCACGTGCCACAACTAAGAAGCCTGTGAGCCGCAACTGAGACCCAATGCAACCAAAAAAAAAAAAAAATACGAGGCCTACGCTCTGCTTAGTGACCATTTGGTAGCTTAATTATGTTCATTCTGTCCCCATTAAGTCTCTGAGCCTCCGGGATGGGCCCTGCTTTCTGCCTCTCTGAAGCAAAGCCACCATCCAGGGAGGGAGCTGCCTTCTTTGGGGCCCAAGCTTGGCCAGGAACCCCCAGGGCCCTCACAGGGGAACCTTGATCACTGGCTGCTGCCAGTGACCCAGTGGAAACTGAGGCTCTACCCTGGAAAGATTAACGAGGGACATTGCTCTTTGGTGAAGTTTTTTATTACTTCATTTAAAAAATGTGGTTTTTTTAAATATAAATTTATTTATCTTTGGCTGCACTGGGTCTTTGTTGCTGTGCATGGACTTTCCCTAGTTGTGGCAAGCAGGGGCTACTCTTCTTTGCGGGGCGCGGGCTTCTCATTGCGGTGGCTTCTCTTGTTGCGGAGCATAGGCTCTAGGTGGGCAGGCTTCAGTAGTTGTGGCTTGCAGGCTCTAGAGCACAGGCTCAGTAGTTGTGGCGTACGGGCTTAGCTGCTCTGCGGCATGTGGGATCTTCCCAGACCAGGGCTCAAATCTGTGTCCTCTGCATTGGCAGGTGGATTCTTAACCACTGCGTCACCAGGGAAGCCCTAAAATACGGTTTTAAATTAGTACTTTTCTTGAAAAGTTCCTGGGTTCTCATGTCAGTTGCTTCCTAGAGTCCCTTGAGATTTGTTGGTTGTTGGCTTTTTCTGTGACCTTCAGGAGCTGGGGCAGGTGTGGGCTAGGATACGTAATTTCACTAGGAAGGAGTCTTGAGCCAAAACTAACAGGAGGAAACTAAGCCAAAAAGCATAGTTGTTGAACTCAGCCAGAGTCAGGGGACTTGCCTGAACATCCCCGTCATCTGTGAGGTGGTCATGGCACCAACATGAGCTGTCCCCTCCCCCGTGCAACCATCGTTCTTTCCACTCACCCTCCCATTGGCTGCGCTGCACTGTTGACAAGATCACTGCATTTTGTGTGGACTGCATCACACTCCCATCACCTGTCTTTCTGACGCATGCGCAGAATCCAGCCCTTCAGGCCCAAGTCCTCTGCGGTCCTGCCGGGGACTTGGCACTGAAGGGTCTCCAGGGGCACCAGGCCAATCCGAGGACTCTTGGATTGGGCCTCTTCTGTCTGGGCTGGGTGGGGGAGAGTGATGACGCGGTAGCAGTGGTGGCGGTGGAGCCTGGCGCTGGGCCAGCTGCCGTGGTGACTCTGCCCTGATCAGTTGCAGGCCCAGGGCCTTCTGTCTGGCCGACAGCGACGAGGAGTCCTCCAGTGCTGGCTCCTCTGACGAAGATGACGCACCAGAGCCTGGCGCAGGAGACAAACCGCTTCTCCCAGGGGCTGAAGGGTGAGTGGATCCAGCTTCTGGGGTCTTCAGGGGTCAGGGCTGCAAGTTGGCAGTGAGCTTTTATTGTCTTTTCCTCTCTGATCTTACTTCCTCCTTCACTTTGAGTGAATGATTTTTGCATTAATAACTAAAAGCCAGTGGGATAAAATTTCATGCCCCAAAGCAAAAGACCTGAATAGCTTTCCCTAATTAAGAGGGTCCAGAAGAAAATGATTTTCTTGGGCCGTTGGAATAAATAACAGAGAATTGAAGGGCGTGTTTATCACAAGGGGCACAGATTACACAACAGCTCCCCCTGGTGTGGATAGGGAACATTACTTCCCTTCTGACGGGTCACACTTGCTGTTGAGCTTTTAGTTTCTACAATGTTGAAACATTCAGGTGATTTCTTCGGTGAATTTTGAAAACGTGGGTCACTTAGCTGATCTTTTGGATCATGAACTACATTTTGGTGGCTCCCTTTGCCTGTTACTTGGACTGCTGAATGATGAAAGTGCCTAGGCTGCCTCTCTGTAAGGATCTTTTAATTATTTAAAGTGAGTGAAGAAACTAAAATGATAAAGAAACCAGGTGATTCAGAAGCATTTGTAAGAAAATATCAACCTGTTCACTTTTGAAATCCTACAGGAGATGAAAAGGGAATCTAGATGTTTGAGGAATTGGGACTAAAGTTTGTGTGCATTATTTAAACTCTCCCCACCTGACCTTCTTAAGAATAATTGCTTTTGCCTACACATATACCCATAGTATTCTTGACACTCTGGAACTGTGGAGGATTTTAAGAGCAAATATCCTCTCTTCTTAGGGCAGTCTTAGGTAGATATGACCTGATACAGGAAAGCTTGCTTTCCTGGGCTGCTAGCGTATCAGCTGGATGCAGCTTTTTTCTTTAGATGCTCCTGAGCCCTTTGACAAGTCGTTGCTGCTCAGAGTTGCTGTGACACCATCTAAAAGGCAGATGTTTTACTGTGTTTTGTGGCCCTGTTAATGCAGCCTGATTTCTTATTTGCTATGTAGAGATGGTGATATTTTGCTCAGAGGACACTGGATTTATATTCAGTATTTGAAGGTTATAAAGGAGAGCAGGTGAGATGCCTTCCCTGGTTGCACTGTGAGAACTTGGTCTGACTCGCCATTGTTAAGACTCAGGCTCTATCTGATGTCTGCACCTTGTCTAAAGTTGTAGTTCTCTGGACTTCCCTGGTGGTCCAGGGGTTAGGACCCTGCGCTTCCACTGCAGGGGCACAGGTTCGATCCCTGGTCGGGGAACTAAGATCCTGCATGCCATGCAGCGCAGCCAAAAATAAATAAATTAAATTAAATTTAAAAATAAATAAAGTAGTAGTTCTCACCTGGGGGTTATTTTGTTCCCCCCGCCAGGGACATTTAGCCATGTCCAAAGACATTTTTTATTGTCATATATGTGGGGGAACGTGCTATTGACATCCAGTAGGCTGAGGCCAGGGATGCTGTTAAACGTCTGGCAACATCCACAACAAAGAATCGCCCAGTCCACCGTGTCAGTGGTGCTGCAGTTGAGAAACTCAGGTCTAAAGTCAGGTGAACACAGAGCCACCAAGTTGTTTGTGAAGGAACAAAATCTATACTAACACCCGTCTGTGTCCCTCATTTAAAGGTATGTTGGAGGTCACCGAACAAGTAAGATTATGAGGTTTGTTGATAAAATTACCAAGTCAAAATATTTCCAAAAAGCAACGGAGACAGAGTTCATTAAAAAGAAGATTGAAGAAGTCTCCAATACACCACTGCTGCTAACTGTAGAAGTACAAGAATGTAGAGGAACCTTGGCGGTCAACATTCCACCTCCCCCGACTGACCGAATATGGTGCGTAGAGGGCCCCTCGGGGCCAGCCAGTGATTCCCCTTCTTGCATGACCATAAAAATCCCATAAAAATTGCTGATCCTTGAAATTATGGAAGGTACCTTCTCCTGGGAAGAAGCACTTTCAAACGTTTTTCATGGAACCTTAACATTAGTTGTAAATCTGATTCTGTCTTCTACTGTGAGTGGTTAATTCACATATAAAGACTCATCTTCACACGGTAGGAAGAGTTAAGGTTATTGGTGAAGTTTATGGGATGAGCTGTTTCTATTCTTGGTCTTCCTCCTCTCTCAAGCCAACCCTTTCCACCAGTGAGAACAGCTATCATTTGTAGACCTCTTATTCTCTGCCTAGCCTGGGGTGTAACTGCTTCACCTGGCCAGTCCTCACAGCATCCGGCGGAGACAGGGCCATCATTATGCCCACCTTACAGATGGGGATCACACATCCAGCAGAGTCCTGGGCGGTTAGGGAAGACTTCCCCAGGTCAGATTTGGATGTTAAGGAGGCAGGAGCACGTGTGCTTGGTAACTGTGGTAGAAGGTCTACCCAGAGAGTTGTCATTTGACTGAACCAGTGGGTCTTAACTCCACCTGCATATCACAGTCACCTGGGTGACTTGTTAAAGCTATGCCCAGCCCAGCCCCCAGGATTCAGCGGTTGGGGGGACTAAGCTAGGATTGAGAATCACTGAAATAAATTTTTCAAGGGCCCAGCTGAAGAAAATCACTATCTATAAATCTCAATTTTAAATTGACATTCAAATGTGCATAAGGGTATACAGGGATTGCATAAAAGACCTCTTTGTACCATACACTACAGTTGTGTGAAAAAGATAGCTCTGTTCTGTTATAGAGTGAAACCAGCATGCTGGTACACAGCCTTAGTGTTCAGAAGGGCTTGTAGGAATGATCACAAAAGGATTTTTTAATTGACTGATCATTTAATGATGATATTGGTGTTTCCCAGTAAAAGCTTTAAAATACCATTTTAGATTTTATTTTTAAAAAGTAATGTTTTCACTGGAAGAACATGAAGAAAACAGAAAAAAAAAAGCCTGTAACCTTACCATCCAAAAATAACCAGTTAATAAGTAACTTACTGTACATTTTTCCAAGCCTAATAACAAATTTTTTTAAAATAGTAAGAGTTGATACGTTTCTTCCTCTTCCAAGCTTTGACTTAGGAGTTACAAATGCCACTGCTCAATGGGAGTTACAATTAGAGACCTCTAGGCTAGTGCCACGCAGTGCATGCTCGAGTGCTGAACTGTTATTAATCCACAAAGATACGTATAGATATTGAGAGTGTTTAGAAACATTTATAGCAATTTGCTATTTTTATTGTACAGGCAGACCTCATCTTACTATGCTTTGCTTTCTTGTACTTGCTGATACTGTGTTTTTTCCAAATTGGAGGTTAGTGGCAACCCTGCATTGTCAGATGATGGTTAGCATTTTTTTAGCAATAAAGTGTTTTTCAATTGAGATACGTACATTGTTTTGCACACCTAATTGACTACAGAATAGTGTAAATATAACTTTTATATGCACCGGGAAACCAGAAATTCACGTGACTCACCTTATTGCAGTAATTAGCTTTATTGTGGTAATCTGGAACTGAGCCCACGGTATCTCCGAGGTGTGCCTGGATTCTTTAAAACATTGGTCCATGATGGGTTGAAGTTTTTAGTTTGATAGCACACAGTCTCTTGACTGGATACCTTACCAACAATTCTGAGTGCCAGTCTGCTCCACTGAGAAGCCATAATTATGGTGTGGAGTGTGGAATGAAAAAGCAGGTTATAGAACGTTTCTATTTACGTATGCATGTTAGGAGTGTGGGGAAAATTGATCCCACTTCTCTCAGTGGTCCTATCTTGGTTATGAGACTCAGAGAGAGAATGTCTTTTATTTTCTGCTTTATACACTTGTATATTTTGGATTTTGTAACAGACATATCCTACTTTCATAAAAATGGAAACAAAGAAGATCCTTTCCATTTTAGGAAAAACAAAAACAAGAAACAATGCCCAGGTCATGGACTTTTCCAGTGGCATTTCCTGGCTTTCTTAGTTTGTCACAACTGTTCTCAGATCATCACGGCCCTGGGTCCAGGGACACAGGGAGTTCACAATTCATACTTGCTACACTGAAGTGTTTTTTAGAAGGGATTTTCGGAAGAAGAGAACATTTAAGTAGTGATAAAGCCTTGTGTAAATGAGGAATGTTTGTTCTTGGTACTGTCCGCTTCTTTTCTTTGATTCTAAATGTGGTTATTACTCGTCTTTAAAAGGTATGGTTTCCGGAAGCCACCACATATCGAGCTGAAAGCTCGGCCAAAACTTGGAGAGAGAGAAGTGACTTTAGTTCATGTGACAGACTGGATAGAGAAGAAACTGGAGCAAGAGTTTCAGGTACACCTGCAGTGTCATCTAGTGTTTCATGCTGAGGCTCTAAAAGCTCTGGGTAGAACAGAGGTTCTGAACTTCATGTGGGTCAGGATCCTCCTTGGAAAATCTGGTGAAAGCTATGGACCCCAGGAAAGTACACATATGATCAAATAGGCATAAAGTTTCAGGTTCAGTTTCAAAAACTCTGAAACTCATCCACAGAAGCCTATGAAGTAGTCTTTAGAGGAAACTCAAAAGGTAGGGGTCAAAGAGCAAAATGACTGTCTTGTACCAGTAGGCCTGGCGAGCCGTCCATCTGCTGGGGCTATCTTTGGACTTTTCCCCAGGTGGGGCCTGGAATTGGCCAGCTAGTAGCACCCGGGCTGTGGTGGTTCCTGCCCTTGTGTGGTACCCATCTTGCTTGGTTTGTTTTCAACAAAAAAATTGTTTGTTTGTTGCAACAAACATTCCGCGTGTAGCTACCACCTACCCTGGAAGTCCAAAGATGATTCAGGCCTGTCCCTCCCCTGTGGATCTTCTAGGGTAGTCTAGAGATCTTCTGGAGTTGACTAAGCCAGAGCTCATTCTCTAAGCCTGTCTTCTGCATTCTGCCACCAAGGGAAATAGCAGTGTAGCTGAGGCCCTGGAATGAGCTGTTTCTATCAAATTTTTATCAGGTTTTTGAGGCATAGTTGTCTATTAAGGTTTTACGGATTAACAGACTATTTACTTTATAGTAAATTTCAGCTTTTGAAGAATACCGGTATTATTTTTGCAGTAGTATATTTTGAGTTATTGCCTTTAAAATTATATATTTTTTATTATTTAAAAGCTATAGGTTAAATATAACTAAAAACCAGTCTATGGAAAGCTTAATCTTATCTCCAAAAGGAAAAGTACTTTGAACCTAATTAGGGGAAAGACAATCTCATGCCTTCAGTTCTTTTCCTTTTTCTTATCTCCCTAGATCCTGCATTAGGAATTTGGGTGGGTCATCTCTTTTAGGGGTATTGGGATATTAGGGTCATCTCTTTTAGGGGGCAAACTTTGGTGCATGGTATTTTTGAGGCAAGTTGGGAAGTTGAAGGGTAACTGCTTGCATTCTCCCATGGCCACCTGTTTTTGGTTTTGCTTTGGAAGAAAGCATTGTTGAAGTTGGATACATTGCCAAAATTCACTTACATAAAGTAAGTTTATAAACAGATAGGCAAAGCACCATTACTGTCAATCACTCATTATCCTTTGGGTGTTCACTATAGTAGGATTTCTTTCATACGTAGCTTTAACTAGTTCTGGTTTGAAAAAACAAAAAATTAGCTTACATTTTTGTTGCTAGGATTTAAATGGATAAGTTGGCTTATGTGTGTTGGAATATGTGTTCTGGATATAGTAATTTGGAAATACTATGAGCAGCTTATGCTCTTAATTCTCTTAATGTTATTTATCAATTCATGAGTCATTTTATTATATGTGCATGAAATCAAAGGCTGCTTCTTCCTCAGAACTTACTGGGTTCTCGTGTTCGTGCACTGGTGTGATACCTCAACGCTTTCTCAATATCATAGAGGAATTAGTTTGGAATGTGTAGGAAAAGTTGTTTCATATGTATTTTAAAAACTAGTCTAAAGCCTAAAATTATCGGAACACACTAGGGCAACTCTGAGAAAAGAGCATTCTTCCACATGCCTGTTCCTTCTTTCTACAGAAAGTTTTTGTCATGCCAAACATGGACGACGTTTATATCCCTATCATGCACTCAGCCATGGATCCTCGCTCCACTTCCAGCCTCCTGAAAGACCCACTGGTGGAGGCTGCTGATCAATTGTGATGGGTGCAGACCTGGTGTTCCCAGTATTATGAGATGAAGCTCAAGGTGTGGGGTTCTCGGCTGCCATCTGGGCTGTAGCACTGGCCTTTCCTCGTGTCACAGCTTCTGCCCTCTGCCTGCCGATGCCCATCCCACTGGGAGGTGTCCAGTGAATGGGGTCCAGATTGCCTCCTGCAAAGCTTTGACTCAGCAAAGGAAAACTGGAAGGATTGTCACGGTGGATCCAGAGATTACAGGTGACCCCCACCATGGCTTTTCTAAGTCTACCAGTTTTTGTGGCAGCAAAAGAGCACGTTAAGAGCGAAGCTGCACAGCTGGAAGGCTTCCCCTTGCCTCCTCGATGCCTCCAAAGCTTTTTCTCAGGCAGCCAGTGCAGTGGAATGTTTTCTCACTTTTACAGTTTGTGTGACGCAGCCCTCCACACCAAGAGAACGTCAGTGTGGTTACACATGTGGAGGGTGGGGAGTGGAATTTTGTCAACTATTTCTTTGGTGATAAAAAGATATGCATAGCAACTTACTCTTCTTATCAATTGTGCGTTTTGGAAGCAAGTAGCCATAGAACATACACTCTTAACACACTATCAACTGGGGCGGGAACTGTGGGATTTATGTGACCATTAGGCAAAGCCATGAGATCAAACCATCCCACACCTTTTACCAAGGAGGTACAATCACCTGGTTTCTGACTAATCCCAAATGTTTTCCTGAGACTTGAGCATATGTGGAAATATCAAACAAACCTAATGACTGGACTCGGGTGGGGCCAGAAAGCCAGAGCCACCGTCCTTCCACCTGGCACTTGCTGTGAGCTCTGGGAAGCTTTAAATAGGGATCTTAAATGCTTTGTTAACCTGATTGGTTTGGGATGTTTTGTGGGCAGTTTCCTTTTCTGACGGCCAAAACCGGAGACTGCTCTCTATCATCTGAGTCAAGACGATGCTGATGTTTGCTCAGCATCAAACACTACAAACACTACAGATCTCAAAATTACCGTGACATTTAACGTTGCCAACTTTATTTTGTGCGTTTGTGTCAGAACATTTAGTTTACAGGTTTCGGGGCTCTCTCAAACTGTGTAATTTGCTTTGAGAAGTACACTCAGTACAATTTTTTAATTGTTTAAAGCTGCATTCAACATCAAACTTACCTTGGGTTAACTTTTGACAACTTACATCTGTGGACAAAGCTAATAGTGGTTTTTTAAACAGCAACAGCACCTTGCCTGAACGGGACTTTAAAGAAATTAATATATTGAAAAAAACATATTTGAACCCTTATTTGATTACTTTAATTGTACCATTAAAACATTTGACTTAAATTATCGGACCATTCCAGTCAGTGTACTGTTCTGATTTCTCATTGTGTAGGCCAATTTGCCTGTCAGTGCGCATGTCTTGTTCGCTGGTCTTATAATTTTTGTGCAATAATTAAAGGCAAAGGACTAGATGCACTATTGTGTAGAGATTACACATGACTGTACCCTATTGCACTTAATCAAATAGTATGTGGGGATTTACAATCGCTTGCATTGTTTCACAAAATAAATGTCTCATGTCAAATACTAGATAAGCATCTAAGTCATTTCTACTTGATCCTGCTTAGATAATAGGAACAGAATAAACTGTGGTACAGAATAAACCTGGGCCCTCAGCTGCCAGTAGCAGCTTGTTTCTTGGTCCATCACTGGACCCGTCCTGTTGGAGGATCCAAAGTAGACCACACCCTGATACAAGGAAGGCGCTAATTATCCTCAATTCGTATTTTTTTTTTTTTTTTTTTTTTTTCTTTTTTAGCGTTACGCGGGCCTCTCACTGCTGTGGCCTCTCCCGTTGTGGAGCACAGGCTCCGGACGCGCAGGCTCAGCGGCCATGGCTCACGGGCCCAGCCGTTCCGCGGCATATGGGATCCTCCCGGACCGGGGCACGAACCCGCGTCCCCTGCATCGGCAGGCGGACTCTCAACCACTGCGCCACCAGGGAAGCCCTCAATTCGTATTTTTTAAAGTCCTGCTTCTGGGGCTTCCCTGATGGCGCAGTGGTTGAGAGTCCACCTGCCAATGCAGGGGACACAGGTTCGTGCCCCGGCCCGGGAGGATCCCACATGCCGAGGAACGGTTAGGCCCGTGAGCCATGGCCGCTGAACCTGCGCTCCGCGACGGGAGAGGCCAATACAGTGAGAGGCCCATGTACCGCAAAAAAAAAAAAAAACTCTGCTTCCGAGCTAGAGTTTACACCAACTGCTTACTAACCCTGCTAACTTGGGGCCCCCTCCATTAAGTACCAGAGGGGCTAGACATGGCACTTGTGCATACCTGCCCTTCAACACGTGCTGCTTTGTACTCAGAAATAATGCACGTTACACCTAAATCCAGGAGGGATCGTTATCACCTAGGATGTGGATTACGAAGGAGTGATTGTGCATTTATTTAGGTGCCTATGTTGTGCCCCGCAATGCACAAAACCGTTATTGTGAGCTGTTCAAGCTATCTGGGGCATAAGCAGTTGACCCTAAACGGCGGTTTTTCTACGTGGTCCGCGAACACACCTCAGCCAGACGAGTTCAGCCTATGCAACTCAGGACCGGTAACCAGTTCGTGTCAAGTGCACTACAGCCTTCACTCAAGCGGTTCAAGGCCACATCCGGATTCTCATCTCCCCTCCCTGCAGACACCCTCCCCGCCGCGGTTACATGAACCTGCCCGTCTCACTGATTTCCACGGAGAGACCACTCGGACTCACAGGACAGGCACACGAATAAGCAGAGACTGCAGGACCTCCGACGCCTTCCCCAGCCCCCCACCCCGGCAGCCCAGTGCCGCAGTGTAGCTCGCGGTTAAAAGGGCCGCCGCCGCGGGGGCAAGACGGCCCCAGTTATGCGCAAGCGCATGCTGCTCTGGCGCCGCAGCCTGACCCCCGGCGCCACGCGCAGGCGCGGCGGGGGCTCAAAGGCAGCGCATCGCGACAAACAAAATGGACACCGTCGCTGACATCAAGCCATTTTATTGAGGGGCTTCGGGGGAGGGTCGAAAAGCAGAGAGGACAATGAGATCCGACGTCCTTCTCCTAGCCGAGACCTGCAAGAACGAGAGCGGTGGGTGAGGAGGTGGTATACCCGCAAACCCGTTTCCCACCCTCACGCCTCAGCGGCCCGGCTCAGACTCCAGTTCGCATCACCCGCGTCAGCAGTCTAACACGTGCTTTGATTCGCATGTCATCACCGCCAGCCGCCCACCCTCCACCCAGTTCCCAGGCCCCGAAAGAGGGAACAGACCTGCCCCAGCCCAGGACACACCCCACCCCACCTCACCTTCACCACTTCACAGTCGTTGAAAGGAAGGAGAACTACCCGGGCTTCTACTTAAAGAAGCAGACCGGAGGTGGTTGGGCGGGCTTTACCGCCATTAACCAATAGCAAGTCAAACATCCAGCCACGTGCCTGTAAAGTGGCCTAATGATTGGCCCTGCTCACTGAGTCATCCAGAGTATAGAGCGGTTACACGCCAGCCGTAAAGATGGGCGTCAAGGAAAGACAAAGAGTCGCGCGGTGTCCTAAATTCTTCTGATTTTTTGCGCGGCGTAGGTCGTCGGCCTGTGAGTAGTGTGCGTTTCTCCATACTACACAAAACGAAACCTTACAAACGGCAGGGCGCAAGTAATGCCTAACCTGTTTAATATTCTGTGCCAGGAGCTAGGCTAGGAGCTGAGGTGACAAACTAGTCTTGTCCCTGAATTTAAAGTAACCTGTTCCGGTAGAAAGACCTTGTGTTTGAAAGTAGACTGATGTGCAACCAAATCCTGACTTTGTGATGAATTAGCCCTGTGACCTTGATCACTTAGCTTTTCTGAGCCTCAGTTTCTGAAAAATAGGAAAAAAAAAAGTGTTGTACGAGGCTTAAATAAGTTAATGTCAGTCACCTGGCACATTCTGTGTGGTAAACAAATATGTTTTTAAAGGACTGGTGTGACGTGGAAGACTTATGGATTGCAATACTTTAATAAATGCTAAAATAGAGCTATAAACAGCCTACACTGGAAGCCCAAAAGAGAGAAGATCTAACATTGGGAAAGCTGAGAGTACTTCTAGGTATTGAGCTCAAACTGTGAGCCAGGCGTATTCACAAGTGGTCAATATGTCCCTTCTCTCTGGGTTTGATTTACTGGAAGAGGGAACAGAAGACACACGGGCACAATATCTGGTTATCTTTACTTCCTTTATATGTTTTCCTTGGGAATTCTTTTCCTTTTTTCCTCCTAACTTAATAAGGAAAGTTTATTGTTTTTTGGTAATAATGAAAGCATTTCAGCCTGAGTTTGTAGTTGAATAGGACTCTTATTTTCATTATTTGCTACATAGTCTTTAGTTAAATTTTAAAATTCCTCTTTGATCCAAAACAGTAGTTATTTTGGCAAGTGTTTTGTAACGTCTATGTGATGTTGACTTTAAGAAAAACCAAAACACACAATGTAAGAGCTGTGAGTTGAGTTTATTCAGCGTCTTACTGAGGACTGTAGCCCAGGAGACAGTAGGAGAGCTATGAGAAAGTGTTCCCAAGAGGTAAGGGAGGAGCCAGGCCATATATGAATTTTTTTGCTGGGGAAAAAACATCTAGTCGAACATCAAAGATTACTGCTAATCACAAAGAACAGACATCTCAAGTTAACGATTTTAGTGCTTTTCTACGTATGGGAAGATGCAAGAATCTAGGAGATGTGGAAAATTTTCCTTAGATATGTATCTTAACTATCTAGGGGCAGTGTCCAAAGTACAGAATGCTTCCTGTTTTTCTCCATCCTGAAATCCCCATAGGCCCACTCTCAGTGGGTGACTTTAGTGACTAATGGCTTGATTTCCTTGTAGAACTGGAGTGGCAGACAACATTTTTTAAAAAATATTTATTTATTTATTTGGCTGCACCGGGTCTTAGTTGCAGCACGTGGGATCTTTCAGTTGTAGCATGCAGGCTCTTTTAGCTGTGGCACGTGGGATCTAGTTCCCTGGCCAGGGATTGAACCCGGGCCCCCTGCATTGGGAGCACAGAGTCTTAACCACTGGACCACCAGTGAAGTACCTACAATGATTATTTCTATTGCTGCTGAAACATTTTCTTAAAATGTTTATTTATTTATTTGGCTGCGTTGGGTCTTAGTTGCGGCATGCCGGATCTTCGTTGCAGCACGAGTGCTTCTCTCTAGTCGTGGCGCACCCGGGTTCAGTTGCCCCACGGCATGTGGGATCTTACTTCCCCGACCAGGGATCAATCCTGTCACCCCTGCATTGGAAGGTGGATTCTTAACCACTGGGCCACCAGGGAAGTCCCAAACATTTGTTTTTAAGTCAACATTTATTATACTGTCATACGGTTTCTACATTGGGAAATGAATTAAAGTGTTCTTTGTAGCCTAGAATATGATCTCCTTTTATAAATGTTCCACAGATTCTTGAAGTAGAGATGTTTTCACTATCATGTACAGATAATGACATGAAATATCGATTAATTTGGGGCTTCCCTGGTGGCGCAGTGGTTAAGAATCTGCCTGCCAATGCAGGGGACATGGGTTCGAGCCCTAGCCCAGGAAGTTCCCACATGCCGCAGAGCAACTAAGCCCGTGCGCCACAACTACTGAGCCTGCGCTCTAGAATCCGTGAGCCACAACTACTGAGCCCACGTGCCACAACTAATGAAGCCTGCGCGCCTAGAGCCTGTGCTCCGCAACAAGAGAAGCCACCGCAATGAGAGGCCTGCGCACCACAATGAAGAGTAGCCCCTGCTCGCCGCAACTAGAAAAAAGAAAGCCCACGCACAGCAACAAAGACCCAATGCAGCCAAAAATTAATTAATTAATTTTTTAAAATTATTAATTCAATCTTAGCTGTAATTATGTTGTCCAAATCTCTCTGTATTTTATACTTGATTGGGAGTGTATGTATTCTCATTGATTAATAGTGAAGTGTTAAGATCATGCTTCAAATACCAAATGCAGGCAGGGCTGCAAAGCAGCAAGAACTTTTCTTCATTACTGTGTGGGAATGCAAAATAGTACAACCATTTTCATAATCCCCTAAAACTGCAGTCACTCAAAAGCACTTCAGTGGGTAAGTGGTAAGCAACTGAGGTACATCCTTACAACTAAATGCTACTTGGCCATAAAATATTGCCAAAAATAGAATGAACTATCAACACATGTCACACATGGAAGAATCTCAGAGGTGTTATGCGGTGGGAAAGGAGCCAGACTCAAAAGATGCTATAATTCCATTTATATGACATTATAGAAAAGACAAAACGATAAAGATGGAGAACAGATCAAAGAACTCCCAAGAGATTGGGGATGTGTGGAGCATTTGGCTACAAAGGCAGCACAAAGGCATTTTTGAGGGTGATAGATTTTTTCTGTATCTTGATTGTGTTGGTGGTTACAGGACTTTATGCGTTTGTCAAAACTCAGAACTGGGGCTTCCCTGGTGGCTCAGTGGTTAAGAATCCGCCTGCCAATGCAGAGGACACGTGTTCGAGCCCTGGTCCGGGAAGATCCCACATGCCGCGGAGCAACTAAGCCTGTGCGCCACAAGTACTGAGCCTGCGCTCTAGAGCCCGCGAGCCACAAGTACTGAGCCCCCGTGTCACAACTACTGAAGCCCGCACGCCTAGAGCCCATGCTCCACAACAAGAGAAGCCACTACAATGAGAAGCCCACACACTGCAACGAAGAGTAACCCCCACTCGCCACAACTAGAGAAAGCCCAAGCACAGCAACGAAGACCCAACACAGCCAAAAATAAATAAATAAAATAAAATTTTTTAAAAAAAACAAAAACTCAGAACTGTTCACCCAAAAGATTTAATTTTATTGTATAAAAATTTTAAACAAAAAATTAAAATAAAAAATATGCTTCCATCATTTTCCATGATTATTTCTATTGTTATTTGTTTGTACATTTTGAGGCTATGCTATTTATTCTCATTATGGTTTGTGGCTAATATTTCCATTGTGGATTACACATATCTGTATAAAATAACTAGGTTATTTATGTCTTTTGCCTTGAGTTCTAATTTATCTCACATTAGCATTATTACTTGTCTTTTTTTCGTTTTTCTAATATAAGTTTGCCCATCCGTTTATTTCTAACCTTTCCATGTTATTTTATTCTTACTGTGTCCTTTGTATGAGGCATATGGTTGGATGATAGTGTTTATCCCAATGTGACAATATTTGCCTTTAAAAAACTTATTTAAAGATACATGCACCCCATTGTTCATAGCAGCACAATTTACAATAGCCAAGACATGGAAACAACCCAAGTGCCCATCAACAGACAAATGGTTTAGGAAGCTGTGGTATATATATACATATATATATATATATATATACACATACATACATACATATATACATACACACAGTGGAATATTACTCAGCCATAAAAAGGAATGAAATTGCCATTTGTGGCAGTGTGGATGGAACTAAGGAATATTATGCTTAGTGAAATAAGTCAGAGAAAGACAAAATGATATCACTTATATGTGGACTCTAAAAAATAATACAAATGAATGTATATACAGAAACAGACTCAAAGACACAGAAGATAAATTTATGGTTATCAAAGGGGAGAGAGACAAATTAGGAGTATGGAATTAACAGATACAAACTTAGTATACATAAAATAGAAAAGCAACAAGAATTTACTGCCTAGGGACTTCCCTGGTGGCACAGTGGTTAAGAATCCACCTGCCAATGCAGGGGACATGGGTTTGATCCCTGATCCAGGAAGATCCCACACGGTGTGGAGCAACCAAGCCCCTGCGCCACAGCTACTGAGCCCGCGTGCTGCAACTACTGAAGCCCGTGCACCTAGAACCTGTGCTTGGGGACAAGAGAAGCCATCACAATGAGAAGCCCGCAAACCACAACAGAGTAGCCCCTGCTCGCCACAAGTAGAGAAGAGCCTGTGTGCAGCAATGAAGACCCAACACAGCCAAAAAATAAATAAATAAAAATAAATGAATGAGGGAAGGGGAGAGGCAGCATGTGGAAAGGAGGGCCTCCGGAGTGTGGAGTTCCGGAGTTTGGAGTGGCTGAGAATCTGCCTGCCAATGCAGGGGACACGAGCCTGCCAATGCAGGGGACACGAGTTCAAGCCCTGGTCCGGGAAGATCCCACATGCCGCGGAGCAACTAAACCTGTACGCCACAACTGCTGAGCCTGTGCTCTAGAGCCAGTGAGCCACAACTACTGAGCCTGCGTGCCACAACTACTGAAGCCTGCGCACCTACAGCCCGTGCTCTGCAACAAGAGAAGCCAGCACACTACAATGAAGAGCAGCCCCTGCTCGCCTCAACTAAAGCAAGCCCAGGTGCAGCAACACATCCAAAAATTAATTAATTTAATTAATTTTTTAAAAGCCCATTTTTGAAACAGTGGTTTGAGATGCCACTTTTATCATGTACTAGGGTTCCACATTATTCGGGCTCTACTTTTTTTTTTTTTTTTTTTCCAGTATGCGGGCCTCTCACTGTCGTGGCCTCTCCCGTTGCGGAGCACAGGCTCCGGACGCGCAGGCTCAGCGGCCATGGCTCACGGGCCCAGACGCTCCACGGCATGTGGGATACTCGCGGACCGGGTCACGAACCCGCGTCCCCTGCAATGGCAGGCGGACTCTCAACCACTGCGCCGCCAGGGAAGCCCCGGGCTGTACTTTTAATTTTATTCTATTTCACAGTCCTGTCTATTGTCACAGTACCACACATTGTGTCAATTTACATTAACACGTGATTTTATGCCTCATATATGAACGATTTTACCTTTTTTCACTGACCTCTGAAAATGTCTTTACTGAGTTTACTGCTATAAAATTATATCCAAAATTTAAAAAAATGAATACATGAATGTAAAGAAGGGTGCTTAAAAAAAAAAAGAATTTACTGCCTATCACAAGGAATTATACTTAGTATCTTGTAATAACCCATAATGGAATATAATCTGCAAAAAAAATCCCAAATCATTATGCTGTATACCTGAAGCCAACACAACATCATCAATCAACTATACTTCAATTTTTAAAAATTCATTTAAATTTTGATTTTGAAGTATCTCTGAATACAGAGAGTACATAAAAGTATATGTGTGATTTGGAGATATTAATAAATTGAACATTCAGTTACCACTTAGTTTAAGAGAAATGACATCATCAGTAACTTTGAAGCTCACTTTCGGCCCCTTCTGACTACTTCTCCCTCTCAGAGAAAACCACTGTCCTGAATTTTGAGTTTGTCTGGTTTTTGGTTTTTTTAGACTTTTGCTTCATATATATATATATATATATATATATATATATTTTATTTATTTTTTTTTTTCAGTATGTGGGCCTCTCACTGTCGTGGCCTCTTCCGTTGTGGAGCACAGGCTTCGGACGCGCAGGCTTAGCGACCATGGCTCACAGTCCCAGCCACTCTGCAGCATGTGGGATCTTCCCAGACCGGGGCACGAACCCGTGTCCCCTGCATCGGCAGGCGGACTCTCAACCACTGTGCCAGCAGGGAAGCCCCGCTTCATATATTTGTTTATTATTTAGTTTTGCCTGACTTTGAGCTTTATAGAAATAGAATATACTGTATATATTCTTCTGTGACTTGCTCTTTTTATTGCTTAATATTGGTGACCTTCATGTTGTATGTAATGCAACCAGGAATTGTAGGAATGCGACCCGTTTCACTACTGTGTAGCATCCCAGTACACAGTTACACTGCAGTTTATACATCTCTCCTCTTTGGGTTAGATGTTTAAAATATCTTCCAGTTTTTAGTATGACAAACAAAGCTGCTCTGAATATTCTCGTGTGTGTGCAAAAGATCCTTTGGGGTATGCACATAGAAGCACAACTGCTAGGTAAGCCCATGTTTCCGACTTTGCAGGTAATAGCAACTTATTTTCCAAAGTGGAGGCTCTAATCTGCACTACCACATTGGCCTCCACCCTCACCAGCTCTTGATATTGTCACACCTTTTATGTTTGCCAATATGGTGAGTGTGAAATGATGTCTTTAGTGTAGGTCATGGGCCAGGTGTAGTCATGTATATTGTTGATTTAGTCCTCTTAGAAATGTTGAGCTAGCACTTTAATCAGGGATTATTGGTTGTAAGTGATGGAAACCCAACTCAAACTAGCTGGGATAAATAGGGGAAGGTTTGTTTAAATAGGGGAAGAAGAGCTGTGCAGGCTGATGTCAAGCCAACTAGAATCAGAACTTAAGCTTGTCCAGGGCTCCTTGACTGCATCTGTGCTTCTCTTTACTTGTCAACTTTTTTCTTTTGTGTTGGCTTTCTTTACACGATGGAGGCAGCTCCTGGGCCTCACACCTCCCGGCCTTGCCAGTAAAAAGGAAACGAGTCTCTTTTCGTGCCTCTAGTTGGGGCCAGATTGGATACAAGCCTACCCATGGGTTAAGTAAAGTTGGTCAGACGGGCAGCTGTTTTGGTTAACTACTACTGCACAACAAACCACTACATAACTTAGTGGTTTAAAACAACAGCCATTTTTATTATCTCTCACAGATCTGTGAGTTAACTAGCCTTGTTAACTGAAAACAGGGTTTGCCTCTTGGTAGGTGTCAAGCCAAAAGACACAACCAAGCCAAAGACTGGGAGAAGGAAGGATTTATTACTTGCAGCAAGTAAGGAGAACGCCGGGGAAATTTCGCAAAGCAGTGTCTCCCCAAGCAGCAAAACTGGGGAGATTTTAAGCTAAGGGTATATGCATATTCATGAAGAGGCTGGGGCAGTGTGTGCATATTCATGAAGGGCCTTGAGTAGAGGAGAATTAAGCACAGAATTGGGGCAAAGTTAAACAGAGTCCAAGCTTTAGTTGACTGAAGGCACAAAGGTCAGAAAAAGTTAATATCATTCCTTAGGTTCAGACCAGTCTGGGGTCTTAGCCATCCTCCACCTGGGTGGGGGCCTAAATTCCTGTAGAACAACTCAAAAGACCATACCAGATTGTTACGTATATCCATTGAGGAGGAACTAGGACGCTGTTTTATCACTGAACTATTTTTTCTTGACTGTGTTTCCTTTGCTCCTGCGTTCCCTCACTTGCCTTAAGATCTTTAATTACTGAGACCTGTTCAAGGACAAGCATTGTGGCCAGGCTTAGAAGATCACAAAATAGCTTAGGCCAGTAATGGCTTCTCTTATGTCAAGAAGGCCATGCCTGAGGCACAGGGATATTAGCTCGGTGCTTTGTGACAGCCTGGAAGGGTGGGATGGGGAGAGTGGGAGGGAGGGAGACGCAAGAGGGAAGACATGGGAACATATGTATATGTATAGCTGATTCACTTTGTTATAAAGCAGAAACTAACACACCATTGTAAAGCAATTATACCCCAATAAAGATGTTTAAAAAAAAAAAAAAAAGAAGGCCATGCCTGGTTCTCTTTCTCTGGAGACCCCCTCCCCTCTCTGCTTACGGTCTCAGCCGAGAGGGACTTCTGTTCCATGTGGTCACCCTGGGGCCTGATTGGGCTGAAACATCCAAAATGGCTCACCTAGATGGCTGGCAGCTGGGAGCTGTTGATTAAAGCAACTCCATTCTCCTCCATGTGGCCTGAGTGTGGCTTGGGCATCTCCCAAGATGGCAGCTAGATTCCAAGAGGAAGGAAATGGAAGTTGCCTTCCCTTTTAAACTTGGGCTGGGAGGTCTCAGAATGTCACTTACGGTCAAAACCAGTCACGGGGACAGTCCAGATTCAAAGGGAAGGGAAATAGCTCTTACTTTTGATGGGAAGAGCAGCATGGCTTATAAGGAGGGAAAGTATTGTTTGGGGCCATCTTTGGAAACTTAGCTACCACAGTAGAGTAGAATGATTGGCCTCACCAGGGTAGGTGCCCACTAGGGCAGAGCCAGTACCACCTAGCATATCTGCCCTTTTTCCAAGGCGGGCCCTAATTCCTGTTCACTTGCTCCCTCCATGGTGAGAACAGCTGAAACTGAGCAGGACCTGGGAATTAGGGAAGTGAAGGAATGCAGAAACAAAGGAAAATCAGTTAAACAGGAAAAGTAATGACAACAGTTCAGCAGTAAAACAGAGTCCTAGTTCCTCCTCAGGGGAGGTATGTAATGATCTGACACACATATCTTTGAGTTCTGCAGGAAATTAGACCGCCCACCCAAGTGGAGGATGGTGACTATAAGCTGAGCAAAAGCAGGTAGACCCCAAACTGGTTGAAATCAGAAGGTTGATGATTAAGATTCCTGAAACATCACCCTATTACCTCACCACCAACCAATCAGAAGAAAGTCATGCACCCTGAAGCCCTCACCCCAAGTGTTGCCTTAAAAACCCATCCCTGAAAGCCAATAACAGGGAGTTTTGAGCATGAGCCACTCCCATACTCCTTGTTTGGCGAGCTGCAAATAAACACTATGCTTTCCTTCATCACAACCTGGTGTCAGTGAATTGGCTTTGCTTTGAGGCAGGCAAGTGGACCCAAGTTCAGTTTGGTAATACGGTCCCTTGAACATGGTAAACACTTGATAACGTTGAATTCCTTCTTCTGAGTCTTCTTGTTTGTTTAACTGCACCAGTCAAATATTTTCCATCCTGCTTTGGCAAGGTCTCTTGTATCAGCCCTGGTCCCCCCCTTCCTTTTCTTGCTCTAGATTAAGGCCCAAATAACCCTTGTTAACCGGCTCCTGATGTCTCTCAAATGTCTGTCTTTTGCCCGAACTCTCCCCCCGAAGCGTACCTTCAGTCCCATCTCACTCTGCTGGCTTGCTAAGAAAGCCCAGCCTGACATTAACGCCCCCACCCACCGGCCCATCCTGCCTGCCCTGCCTCATCTCCCACTGCTCCTCTGGGTAGAAGTCGAGCACGAGCTCACTTGTTTTTAGTGTATGTGCTGTCGAAGCAAGCACACGAGCTCACTAATGAGGCAGCTGGGGCTTCCATGAAGCCACACAGTCCTTTCCCTTCTCCAGGCTTTTGTTCGGGTCCTCCTGTCCCCCTAGACTGTTCCTTTCCCGTATCAAATCTGACAAAAGGCCTAGCCCAGATACCACTTCTTCCATGAAGCCCTCCCTGCTCTGTCCATCCCACCTCCTTCCTTCTACCAGACCCATCTCTCTCTTGAACACAGAACATAGTTCTGTTTCTGAGTTTATTCTCACCTTCTTGCACTTTTCACAGTTGGCCTTGTACGTTGTGCAAGTCCTATCACCTTTACCAACTTGCAAACTGTGATATTCCTTCATGGTACCAATCCTTTGAACTTAGAAGCCCTTGATGGTATTTGTTAAAAGAGTGAATGAATAAATGAATGAATGAGTGGTAACCGTCCGAGGACAAAGATGAGGTCATCTGCAAAATGAAGGTGACAAAATTATAGCTAAAGTTTCTTTCTACTGTAAAATTTGGTTATGGACTTCCCTGGTGACGCAGTGGTTAAGAATCTGCCTGCCAATGCAGGGGACACAGGTTCGATCCCTGGGAAGATCCCACATGCCATGGAGCAACTAAGCCCGTGCACTACAACTACTGAGCCTGCAAGCCGCAACTACTGAAGCCCGCACGCCTAGAGCCTGTGCTCCACAACAAGAGAAGCCACCGCAATGAGAAGCCCGCGCACCACAACGAAGAGTAGCCCCTGCTCACCGCAACTAGAGAAAGCCGGCGCTCAGCAATGAAGACCCAACACAGCCAAAAAATAAACAAATAAAATTTTTTTAAAACGAAAAAATATTTTTTAAAAAATTTAAAAAAATAAAATTTGGTTATGTCTGTGAATGAGCTCTTGTAGAAAGGAGAGAGAGAGAACAGGTAAGGTATATATCTTGAACCTTAAGAAACACAGTCTGCAAGGAGGAAAAAGAGCAGAGAGACAGGAGGAAAGCCAGAAAATGGTACTATCCAAGGAGGAAAAGTTCAAGAAAAAAGAACTGTTAACATACCTGAGGGAATTCCCTGGCAGTCCAGTGGTTAGGACTCTGCACTCTCACTGCCGAGGCCTCGGGTTCAATTCCTGGTCCGGGAACTAAGATCCCACACGTCAGACGGCACGGCCAAAACAACCCAAAAACCAACCAAACAAAAACATACGTGAACTGAAGAGAGGCCCAGGGTAAAAAAGATAAAGCAAGACCACTGGGATTTTGCAGGAGGAAGAACATGAGCTGCTTGAGAGAAGTTTCCAGAGAGTTCTGTTGAAATAAGCTGGATCCCAGGGGATTAGGAGGGACTGACCAGTGAGGAAGAAGAGGTACTCTGAGAGGATGGCCGTTTCCACATTGGCACTGAGCTGGCCCTTTGAGAATATTAATATACGATACACTGGTACCACTATGGACACTTCACCATGGTGGCATATAGACTCAGCACAAATGGGTGTAAAATACAACAGCTCAGAGGCAAGTGAACAAATAATCAGCATCAGACTGAGCTCCCTCCCAGGGCAGAAACCCCAGGGGAAAGCTCACTCTTCTCTCCCAGGTGGCTGGTCGGTGCCTTTTGTGAGTTGTGCTTTTGCACAATCAACCCCCAGGTGAGATCAGGAGACTTACATGTTATTTGAGGCAATGCCCCTTATCACCAAATATTTGTACAAACTTCTGTTTGTTAATAGTATTCCAGGGACAAGGCAGTCTGGGCTCCTGCCTAACCACATTTACGGGCCACAGAATGGTACCTTGTCACTACGCTGGGGGTGGGGCAAGGATAACAACCAGCGATGGTGGAACAGGCTGCAGCATCTGTGGTTGTCTCAGTGAACTCCGAGGTTATGTAGACAGCTGAGTTCTTTTTTTTTTTTTTTTTTTTTTGACAGCTGAGTTCTAATCCAGGTTGTGCTGGGAATTCCCTGGTGGTCCAGTGGTTAGGACTCAGCACTTTCACTGCTGTGGACCCAGGTTCAATCCCTGCTCGGGGAACTAAGATCCCATGTGATGTGCGGTACAGCCAAAAAAAAAAAAAAATCCATGTTGTGCTGCTTACTAGCTATGTGTTACCCACCTGGCTGTTAATCTTTTAAGATTCCAATGTATCATCTGTAAAATGGGGCTAAGAACACTACCTCATTGAACTGCTGTGCAGATAGCATGAGCTGGTCCTATAAAACATGTGTTTGCCCATTTCCAAACAATAGCCCACAGCCAACCAATGTTAACTGTGATGAGAATCATCTTTGCGGTAGCAAAAAAGTGTACAGTAGATTGGATTCTGTGGTAAAGAGAAGTTCTCCGGAGTGAGTGGCACAATCTCTTCAAATCCAGTCATCCTGGAACAGGAAGAACCAAGGTTCTATTTACCTAAGAACCAAACTGCTCACAGTGACAGTGGCTTTTAAAGAATTTCCCTTAAAAAATTAGGACATGAAAGAGATAAACATTTAGCTTGCTACCAGAAACTCTTGCTTCATTGTTTTATTTATCCCTTAACTACCCCTCAACATGTGCTGTAAGTTCAAGTCTGTTTGGGAGCAGCGGCAGCGTGGAGATCACTCAAAATAGTCAAAGTGGATTTAGCCTGGTAAAGACACTGTTCCTTTGAGATGGTACTGAAGTTTTCAACCATGACCTCCCTTTCTGGTTTTACCAGCTTTTCCTTTCAAGTCTCCTTCAAAGGAAACTACTCTCTCGCTAAATAGCTATCTGCAAACCAACTTCATAATCATTTCTAAGTGAAATTTTGAAGGGTTTCAAACAGAATTGAGACAGGCACAAACATTTGAAGGCTGGATCATAACTTCCACTAGAGGGCGACATTTGCTAAAATAAAGAAAAGGGATTAAGGGCCACAGGGATTACACTGGACGTTATGAGTGAGCCGGATTCCAGGACCTTGGCTGCCCCTATCACCTGCGGAAACTGGAAAACACAGTCTCCACCCCCAGGAGATTCAGAATCAGTAGGGGGAAGAGGGCAGAAAAAGGTGTTGGGAATCTATTTTAAAAAAAAAACTCTTCAAGTTTGGGAGCCACTGATTTAGAGAAGTGAAGATAAGATTTTAGCTTACTTTCTCCCACCACTCCCTCCCCTCTATTGACATAGTCAGGTCCTGCCTGGGCCAGTCTTTGCTGAACATATATTTTAACCTTGGTGGAAAAAGAGGGCTTATCTTTACACTAAAACCATGACCTTTGCCTTGTTTAGTGGATGTTATTTAAAACAACTTCCAGAAAGGTCATTTTCAGTCCTTTTCTATGGGCAGGTCCACTTCAAAGGCACCCGGCAAAAATATTTCCATTTCTGTCTGTATTTATCAGCAATGCCAGCTTTTGCTTTATCAAAAGCAAAAAGCTGTCTAAAACAATACTTGACTATGGAACAAGATTGTGGGCAATGCTGCCGTAAATAAAACCCTTGTGTGAGTTGCTAATCAAATGGAGACAGGCACAAGACATGTGCCTGTCTGATTAAGCATAAGAGTAACCTAACTGGTGCATAAGAAATTCTGAGAACCTGTAACAGTGCAGTTATGGCCTGGAGATTTGGTCCAGATGAGTACAAGATAAATATACCTACCTGGTCCAGTCTCCTTGGAACGGATTTTTTTTTCTTTATTGGATCTTTAAAATTGATTTATGAGTCAGATTGAGGTAAGCATTCCCCTTTGTGTTTTATCTGCTGTGCTTACAGGGTCACAGTGACATTTTGAATTGTAAAAGGGCTGCCAGAGTTCCAGCACAGAAAGTTCCCCTCCTAGAGTCACTCTGTCGGAGAAAAAGCACCAGAGAAGGCATGTGAAAGCATTTTCTGATCAGGCTTCTCTTTTAATTCAACCCTGTGGTCTTATAGATCCTGTTGTCAGCTTGCATGCCGGACAGATAATCATTAAAGAGCTCCTCCCACTTTCTGTGGGCGCCTCCCTGGACACCTGGCCACACTGGTCAGGAGTGATGGAGCTTGTGTTTCTGCACATCCCTCGCCAATCTCAGACCTCTCCGTTTGCATTTATACATGCAGATAACACTTTTCAAAATGTGTCTACTGCTTTCACAGTTGCCAAGATTTGTCCTACTCTTAAACTGGTGTGTTGGATTCTCCAGCAAGGGTTTAGTCCCTTGACTGTGATTCAGGCATATGAGGTTGGGAATGGGGAACTTTGTTGATGGGATTTGGTTTACCATGAGCATTTCTGTCTGCTCTAGTGGGATAGGATTGACTCACATGCACCCAGGTCAGACATCTGGTCAGTCTCCCACTACTTTTTTTTTTTTAATTATATTATTTTTTATTGAAGTATAGTTGATTTTACAATGTTGTGTTAGTTTCAGGTGTACAGAAAGTGATTCATATATATATATATACTTTTTCAGATTCTTTTCCCTTATAGGTGATTACAAGATATTGAATACAGTCCCTACTTCTTTATTTCTCTAGCATTGCTTACTCCTTTCCCCCAAACCCTGAAAAATCTTAGGCTGTCATACGAGCAAGTCAAGAAAAATTAGAGGGCTTCCCTGGTGGTGCAGTGGTTAAGAATCCACCTGTCAATGCAGGGCACCCGGGTTGGAGCCCTGGGCCAGGAAGATCCTACATGCCGTGGAGCAACTAAGCCCGTGGGCCACAACCACTGAGCCTGTGCTTTAGAGCCTGCGAGCCACAACTACTGAAGCCCATGTGCCTAGAGTCCGTGCTCCCGCAGCAAGAGAAGCCACTGCAATGAGAAGCCCGCGCACTGCAACGAAGAGTAGCCCCTGCTCACCACAACTAGAGAAAGCGTGCGGGCTGCGACAAAGACCCAAGGCAGCCAAAAATAAAATTAATTAATTTAAAAAAAATTAGAGAAGCTGCCATCCTTCTTTTCCTTTTCTCCTAGAATATGGAAATGTTGTGCTCTGAACCTTAGTTTATTCTGTCTTGTTACAAATGTCCTCTGGAGAGAGGCTTCCATCAAAGTGGAGGGCAGCATGAGACAGTGACCAAAGAGCTGCGGGGCTCTTTACATCAGGTTAATAGCCCACAACCTTCAAAAGGACCTTGTATGAGTCCTCAACAAACCCACTCCCTCCAGTGAGTTGGGACACATGTCAAGCTTCACGAGGTCACATCTACAAATGCCACGTAAATACACATGACACCAGCAGCTGAAATGGTTTCCTTCTTTGCTTGTAATTTTTGGCGAATGATTTGGCCGTGGTTATTCCAAAGGGAACTGTTGGCTGTGGACATGATTTGAGGGGAATTCCTGAGGACAAAGAAAGGGACGTTTGGACTAACTGAGGCGCAGCTGGAGGACCCCAGGGCTGCGAACTCGGCAATAGCCGCGCGCAGGGCAGAAGCGCCGGGTTTCAGGAATCCCCTGCCAGCTGCCGACCCTCATTCCGGAGGTCGCTGACGATCCCACCACGGCGGGAAGACGGAGCGGGGACTCTGGACACTCGGCACCGGCTGTCTCCTGGCCTTTCCTGATCAAGTCTGACGCAGCGGATCTCTCAGCGGGATCACTGGGACCGCCTGGGGCAGGGAATGCGCCCGTGTGGCGGGGTTGCCGGTCTCCCCTTGCCCTCAGGCAAGCTCTTTGCCTCGATCACTCAGCGTCCCTAGATGCCCGACGCAGAAGCCTGGTGCTCTTCTCCTGCCGCCGCGGCCGGGGCACTCAAGGCCAGCCGGAGGCCCAAGCTGCCTTTGCCACCGCCTATAACCCCGCCCCTCCAGCGACAGCCCCGCCCAGGCCAACCCCAGCCCGCCCCCAAGCCTGGGCCCCGCCCAATCCCAGACCCGCCCCTAGGCCGGCCCCGCCTCCTGCCCCGCCCCGACCGGAAGAAGCGCCGGCGCCCGGCACTTATAGGGCCGGGAATGGGGGTGCCACCACCGCCTAGATAGCTCTGCGTCTGCGGAGTCCCGGCCGACGCCGCACTGTTGTCGCGGCGCCCCCGCCCCGTCCTCTGCACGCCCGCACCGCCCCCCTGGAGCCGGCCGGACCGGTCAAGAGCCAGGGCCGAGTCCTCGCCATGCCTGCCCGACTGCAGCTGCTGCTGCTGGCGTTGCTGCTGCCCAGCCCCCGGGTGAGTGACCGGGAAGGTTGGGGTGGGGAACGGCGCGGGACGGGCCGGGGTCCGAGCCGGGAGCGCGGCGGCGGCGGCCCCAGGCTCCGTGCGCCCGGGCGGAGACGGCGCCTGGCGGGGAGTGGCGGCCTCCTGACCGGCCGGAGTGGCGGCCACGGCCGGCCCCGCCGAGGCGTCCGCCACCCAGGGGCCTCGCGGGCCAGCGCGGCTGTCACGAGCAGCGCCTACCCGGCCGTGTGCTGTCCGGCGCAACTTTGTGTCGTTCTAGAGGCACCTTGAGGTCTCCAGAAGGCCCCGGGCCCTTGGGAGGCCGCCCCACCTGCCGGACCCTTCCCGCCGGTGGGCGCCAACTCGGCCTGGCGGTGGCCGCGGAGGAAGGGCAGAAAGGGCCCTGTAACCAAGGGGAAGGGAATGTCTTGCGTTTGTAATCTTAGCTTGAACTTTTCAAAATGCGAGAACTTTGGGAAACGAATGCCACTGGAAGTGGGTAAGCGTTCTTACCCTAGAGCTTGATTCCGCTTACCTGCCTTGCAGGTTTCTTGGCATTGGAGACAGCGGGCTTCCTTTCGGGCAGCAAGACATCGTTAAGCAGGTTAAGCGGTGGGAATGGTACTCTTGTTTTCAAGACCCCATATGGGACGGCAGTGAAGCCGCTTCGAAACTTTAAACGAAAGACTGTCTCCTCACGGGAGAACACCGTGGGGCTGTCCAAAAAGTCTTTTCATCTTTTTCTGGAGAGAAGAGACTGGTTTACATTTATTTAACTTTCAGGCCTTCACTCAGACTGTGGATTCGGGCACCGTGGCTGGGAGGACATTTTGTGGACAGACTTGGCTTTTTTTCCCCTTCTGGTTGGAAGAACCTAAATTAGTGAGTGGTTTTTTTAAAAAAAAAAAAAAAAAAGAAAGAAAGAAAACGAATTGTTCGGGATGTGGGTATGGTGCATTGGAGCAGGTTCTGTTTAATGACCTCCACTGTGTACTTTTTAATATGGTGTATCAGGTACCAGGTGTCCAGGTGGAGAATTGACATGTGTATACCTGAGTGCCACAGCATGAACTCTTTGGAGGTTATGCATTTTAGGTAAATAATAGTCCGTGCTCTTGGGGTAACAAGAATTTGGAAACAGCTGAAGTAATACGAGGCCACCTTTTTCAAATTCAGGGTTATTTAGTTATTTATTTAAATTAATTTATTAATTTATTTTTGGCTGCTTTGGGTCTTTGCTCCTGCGCCCGGGCTCTCTCTAGTTGCAGCGATCGGGGGCTACTCCTTGTTGCAGTGCACAGGCTTCTCATTGGGGTGGCTTCTCTTTATTGCAGAGCACGGGCTCTAGGCGCCTGGGCTTCAGTAGTTGTGGCACGTGGGCTCAGTAGTTCTGGCTCGTGGGCTCTAGAGTGCAAGCTCAGTAGTTGTGGCGCATGGGCTTAGTTACTCCGCGGCATGTGGGATTTTCCTGGACCAGGGCTCAAACCTGTGTCCCCTCCATTGGCAGGCGGATTCTTAACCACTGTGCCACCAGGGAAATCCTGGGGTTTTTTTCAAAGGAAAATTTGTACACACTTCACAGTAAAACTCATGTCAGTTAAGTTTTCCTTCTGATTGAATTTTTTAAAAATCCACTTTCAAAACTGGGGTCAGGTTTTGAACTTGAACATTTCATCTTGGATTGGTTAACTGCTGCCTGGCATCTGTCCACAAATAAGAGTGTAAAGAGAGTGACCAAAATGTATGAAATGGAAATCAGTCATTTCATATCATCAGAGCCTTGTGCATATTGTTTTCTTTGCCACATCTCTTCGTGTGCTATTCTGTCACTGGAGTCTAGTGTTTTAGTTATTGAACAACTTTGGCTAAAGAACCAAAAATAACTATTTAGCCTTAGTTGGGACTATAGTTTCGGTTCATGTAAATATTTCCAAATTGTGTTTAGAAATCCAAACTTTTCAGAGTTCATGGTAAAAGAGTCCAACCTTTATCAAAAGGTTATGTTTTAGTGTAACTGCTTTTAAGGGCAAAGGTCAGAATTTCATTCCCAGAATTACCTACCAGTAGAAACTTCGATCCCCAAACATAGTGGGAAGTATTATTTTAAAATTCTAAATGAAATGCATTGCCGAGTTTGCAGTTAAACTAGTCAGCAGTGATGTTGTGCAGAATGTACTGGCTGTAAAATCAGACAAACCTGAGTTCTTTCTGGTCCCTTGGTAGCTGTGCCCTCAGAGTCTTAGAGACTCTGTTTCCTGATCTGTGAAATGGGGACAGCTAACACACTAACAGGTGTGAAGGGATCTGGCTCATCATAGGTAATGTAAATTCTCCTTGCCACCCCCCAAAGGTGTTTTTTACTCTAAGTCATCATTTTTCAATGTTATACTATGCCTGAGCAAGGAATGTTTTTTGATGCTGTTTCTTTTTGACTGATGAAGTAACTAGTGCAGAGGAGGCAGTATTGTGATTTTCCCTCAGTGTGTGTCTGAGCCAGACATTGACTCACCTGCAAGCTGAGACTCCAGGCTACCGGATCCAAAATGCAGTTATATCGGTGTTACTAAGCACTCAGGGCTGTGTCTTTTTTTAATCCAGAAGGTGCTTTTTCAGTCAGTGAGTTTTTCGCCTCCTTCCTAGACCTGGATCTTGTGCCTGATGTTGGTTTGTGTTGCATCATTGCTGGCCTGTGGTCCTCATTGTACAGTGTTTGGGTGTCACTTCTCTCAAGTACCAAAGAGATCTGTGGCAGGTGAGGCAGGGTACTTTCTTCAGCGAGAGGATATGTGATTTCTTTTATTCGGCCGATGTTTTGGTTTTAGAGGGGGATAAACAACTTCACGGAGAATTGTAGATCACGTGTGCACAAAAACACACGGAGACATGAGTCTTAACTAGAAATGGCCTTGCTTATCATTTATTCTGATAGTTATCACCTGCATGAATTATCCTCATAGGAGGTATCGAGTATTAATACTGCTGCCACGAGGAGAGTGAGGAGGGTGTTTCATGAAGCTCGTGTTCTCAGGACTGCTGATCCTGAAATTAGACTGTAGTTGTGCACGTGAGTTTGTTTTGTTTCATTAACTTGCCTGCCCAGGAGGCTCTCCGCAGTCATGTGGCTTCTAAGAGCACAAGAGAAAACGTGTATGAGAGTGATTCTTGAGAACGTTCGACGGTATTCCCGAATATAAAACCAGTGAGCTATGTAAAGACCATATTCCCGAATATAAAACCAGTGAGCTATGTAAAGGTTTCTTCATGTCTGAACAGAACAGTGCCATCTGCATGGGCCTGGGGGTTATAGTTATTTGCATGCCTCCGGTGGCGTCTCCATTCTTCAGGTTGAAGAATCATTGGATAACTATTTCATTTTCATTGGAAACCTCTTTGGTTTGGGGAATCCACAGTAATCCTTAGGCTTAATATTGTGTATGTTTTATAATGATCAGATGTTCTCCCTAAAGAGATGATATAGGGGAGAAAAGCCTAATGTATCATTTTGATGGATTCTGTTTTTATTATGCACGCATAACTCGGGGCCTGTAACCTAGCACTATGATTAGAGTATGAGGCTGGCTTAAAAAATAGGGACAGTGAATCATAGTCTGTGAATAATAAACATGCTGGTTGGCTATATTTCCCAGGGGCTGGGGATTTTTTTTTCCCTATCTTTATCTTTACCTATTTCCCATGTTTGGTTTCAGACTTTGCTGCCTCAGAGCAACACATGCTCAGAGATATTTAAATGAGTGAGTGCACCAGACCACATACAGACTGGGAAAAGTAGAACTTAAAATGCGCCCCCCCCACTAGATACCATACAAAAACAAACAAAAAATCCCAAGGTCCTTGCTTACATGACTTTTAAAAATTTTAAGTTCCTTTTACACAGTCTCTGCATCACTTCTGATTATCTTATGATCTTCATGCACAAAGGCACAGCAAGTCGAACAGTGTAAAAATGTGTTCTGTATATATTTTATTTATTTAATTATTTATTTAAAAAAATTTTTTGTCTGTGTTGGGTCCTCGTTGCTGTGTGCGGGCTTTCTCCAGTTGCGGGGAGCGGGGGCTACTCTTTGTTGCTGCACGCAGGCTTCTCACTGCGGTGGCTTCTCTTGTTGTGGAGCCCGGGCTCTAGGCGCGGTGGGCTTCAGTAGTTGTGGCACGCAGGCTTCAGTAGTTGTGGTACGTGGGCTCAGTAGCTGTGGCTCACGGGCTCAGTAGTTGTGGTGCACGGGGGCTTAGTTGCTGCGCGGCACATGGGATCTTCCCGGGCTAGGGCTCGAACCCATGTCCCCTGCATTGGCAGGCGGATTCTTAACCACTGCGCCACTAGGGAAGTCCCTGTGTTCTGTATTTTCGTTCCGTTTTTTTTTTTTTTCACAGAATGTCTCCTGTGACCTGTTAGGAAATGTTCTGAGTGCACCATTGCATTTGTCACTTTCAGTAGCACCTTAGTAAACCATCATCCACTCAGAAAGCATTTGAGCCTTCTGTGCCCAGCCCCAGGTTAGGGACTGGGGTCCTAGCTGAGCAGGGTTGATGTGGTAATAAGCCATGCTTTGCCTGGTGATCACCCTACTGGGGTCATATGGGTTCTTTCCAATTTTTCCACTATTATAAGAAAGGTGATTTCTTTTTCTTCAAATCTTTTGTGTGTTTGGTGCTTTCTGTATGATAACATGGGAAGATTTGAAAATAAATCTCTCAGAGTATTATCATATTTGTCGTAATAAAGAAAAAAGAAAGCATAGATGGTCTAAATTTTTTTAAAACGCACAACATATCTATAATTCTATTACCCAAACATTACCTCTATTAACATTTTAACAGCTTTATTGAGCTATAATTCACATAGCATACAATTCACCCATTTAAAATATACAGTTCAATGACTTTTAGTATATTCACAGAATTGTGCAACCACCACCACTATCAATTTTATGATATTTTCGTCATCCCCAAAAGAAGCTCCATACCCATTAGCTGTCACTCCCCATTTCCCACAAACCTCCCAGCCCCTGGTAACCACTGATCTACATTTGTCTCTGTAGATTTGCCTGTTCTGGACATTACATATAAATGGAATCATGCTACATGTGGTCTTCCGTGTCTGGCTTCTTTCACTTAGCGTAATGTTTTCAAGGTTCATCCATGTTGTAGCCTGTATCGGTGCTTTGTTCCTTTTTATTGATGAATAAATATTCCATTATGTGGATATACCACATTTTGTTCATCCGTTCTTCATTTGATGGACATTAGAGTTTCCCCTTTTTGGCTGTTATGAATAATGCTGCTGTGAACATTTGGGTACAGATTTTTGAATGGCCATGGATTTTCATTTTTCTTGGGTATATACCCAAGAGTGGGATTTCTGGGTCATGCGGTAACCCTCTGTCTAACCTTCTGAGGAACTAGCAAACTGTTTTCCAAAGCAGCTGCACTATTTTACATTCCCACCTGCAGTGTAGGAGGGTTCCAATTTCTCTGCATCCTCCCCAACACTTGATATATATATTTTTAAAGTCAAGTTAGTTTTATTGTCTTGTAACAGTCTAACATATAAATCTTAGCTCTGACATAAAGATGCCCAACACTTGATATTATCTGTCTTTTTTATTATAGTTATCCTAGTGGTGGTGAAGTTGTAACTCCTTAGTTTTGGTTTGCATTTCTCTGATGACTAGTCTACTCATATCTTTTTTTTTTTTTTTTTTTTATTCTTGGCTGCGTTGGGTCTTCGTTGCTGCGCGCGGGCTTTCTCTAGTTGTGGCGATGGGGGGCTACTCTTCATTGCGGCGAGCGGGCTTCTTATTGCGGTGGCTTCTCTTGTTGCAGAACACGGGCGCTAGAGCACAGGCTCAGTAGTTGTGGCACAAGGGCTTAGTTGCTCCGCGGCATGTGGGATCTTCCCCGACCAGGGCTCAAACCCGTGTCCCCTGCATTGGCAGGTGGATTCTTAACCGCTGAGCCACCAGGGAAGCCCTCATATCTTGATATATGTCCTTCTAGACAATTTTTATGTGCACATATTTGCAGAGATAATGTTTTTCTTCCCCAGACTGGACTATAACATGGATCTTTCTGTGTCAGTAAATTTAATTCTACAACATTATTCTCACTGGTTGTGTGATACTTCCGTGAAAGAGTATACTGTAATTTGACCATTCAACCATTTAAATATTGAGGCTGTTTTTAATTTTCATTACTATAAACAATTGTGATAAACCTTACTGCTAAACTCTTGAGCCCATCTTAACTGCTTAATTATTTCCTTGGGATAAATTCCTAGAACTGGAATTTGCTTGTCATATGTACTCTTTTACAGTCCCCTCCTCCAGCCCCCAAGCAATATTAGATGTTTTAAAAAGCACAGAACTAACCTTAAATTGGTTTCATGATAGCCACTTTAAAGTAAGCTGTTTTCTTTTAGCAGGGTGGATTTTAAGTCTGAAAATGGAATGTTTAGGTTTTATTTTGCTTATATTTTGAAGACCTGAAAAACCACAACAGTTTCTTTATGACACCCTATGTACCTAAAAGCTATTGAGAAAATGTTTTATTCTGATTTGTTAATAGCTTGTTTGCATGCAGGGTCCTTTGGTCTGCAGTGGTTTCAGATCAGCTTTCTAGCAGATGTGGCTCCCATGAGCACTCTGAAATACCTTGGGATAATTCTGTGTTTGGTTTTAAGGGTAGCCCACCCCCTGCAGAAAAGATTATTATTATTATTATTATTTTGGCCGTGCCACGCAGGTTGCAGGATCTTAGTTCCCTGACCAGGGGCTGAACCTGGACCACGGCAGTGAAAGCACTGAGTCCTGACCACTGGACTGCCAGGGAATTCCCAAGATTCTTTTGATAGTTGGTTATGAGGCCATTTAAAATTTTGACTCAAGACTGTTCATAAATCAAAAGTTGATGCATTGTTTGTCTCTTTTGGAAGCCATAGTTCTTAAAACATATAGCTTGTCCATAAAGCTGTTTTTCCTAGCAAAATGAACATACCACTTGACAATAAAGTAAAATATTTGTTGGCGTCTTGTTTTGTTTTTCCCACAAACGTACCTGGACTTACTCATCCAAAAGAATGTTGTCTCTTTCAAAATAATAACCCCTTCAGGGTCAATGTTCATGTCAGACAAATTAGTCTTTTTTTTTTTTAACTTTTTTTTAAACTTCACTTAATAATTCAACTTTAAAATGAAAAAAAGAGCCCTAAAAAGGCAAATATTTACTATTAAGCCTATTATCCTTACACAATTCCTTCTGGTCTCTGCTTGAATATAACTTTGACGTGGTCCACACTGAAGTCTTCATCAATACTGTTATTACCCAGCTTGATTGCACAATTTATCGAGGACACTTGGATTCTTGGTTGCTTCTAAAAACCAGTGAGAGACTTTCTACCACTTAGAGGATTCAAAAGTATGTTCTTTGAAGGTAATTTCCAAAACATTCCAGATGTATTGTGAGCAGTGGGAACATGTATGGATAAATGTTTAGCTTCCCGTCAGAGTACGTTAGACTTTTAGAAGGGATCTTGCTAGTTTAGACCAATAAGTCTTAATATTTGCCCCACCCCACCCCCACGTAAGGAATGGGATGCATGACCACAGTGCGAGCAGGTTAGAACCTTCAAAGGTGGTATTTTGGGGCACGTACCACCCTCACTCAGGCATCACCCTGCCCTCCCAAGTTGAACAGTCACTGCTCTGCTGTGTTCCCAGAGCACACACATGAGGAAGCTGAGGCCAGACAGGGCCGGTGACCTGTCCATGGTCATGCACCAGTGGCAGAACTGAGCCCTGAATCTGATCCTTCCGCTTCCCTTTGAAGAGCAGCCCCTGCAGTGCTTATGTCCTGGTACATCTGTTAGAACGAATAAGTCCAGATACCCGAGTCACACCTGAGGCGGTGGCCAAGCCATGTTACAGGGAGAGATGGGATCTAGAGAAGGACCAGAAGAGAAGGAAGTAGGCTTTCCTGTAAGCTTGGGGAAATGCTCAGACGAGCATTGTTCCTTCCAGGAGAGTCGCAGCCTCTTACCCTTTGTTTCAGTCAGAGAAAGATGCAGATTTGGGATGGAAATACTGCTTTACCCTGAGCATCTCCATCAGGGATATCAACTGAATCCGGCAGTCAAGGGGAGAATGCAGGTTAAGAGGCCCTTACACCAAGTTCTCAGTTTAAGCTCTTTTCTTTGCTTGAGGTCTAATAATATCCAAGCAGGTGCATGTTTTTCAGTAAGATCTTGCCCCGAAATGTTTCTGGAATAGTAAAACCGAAAGTTCATGTCTTCGAAGCCTTTAACCAAAGTTTCTTTTCCATACTGCAGTCAACAGCCTTCGGCAAGGGATCCTGAAAAGGTAGAACTCTTTAATGATCAGGCCGGGTCTGGGGTGTTCGCCTTTGCAGAGGCCCCACCTCCCACCAAGTGCTGGCACCAGGAAGTGGGTATATGATGACAGGAGAGAGAGTAGCCTTGGCCCTTGGGCCACAATAGAGGGACCTCAGTTAGCTCAGGTGGGTCTCAGGAGAGGGTAGTGAGGGAGAGAGAAGGAGGCCAGGAAAGTGCCCTGCATGGGGATGATGCACTTTTCTTGCTGGTTTGTCCTAGAGGGCAGGGACTGTGTTTTGCTTACCTTTGCATCCTCTCTGGCATTTAGCACGGGTGAGTCGGTCGTACCCCCTGTAGTGGGCACTCAGCTAGTATTGATTGAATTTCTCTTTGAGGCTCTTGAAGACCAATAAGACAAGGAGCTCTTTTATCATCAGGCGACGTGGGCTGTGGATTTGCGGGAGGATAAGGAAAATGTTGCTTTAGCTGTAATCTGTATTCTTTAGTGAGATCTTATCAACAGCGTTTCTTTCTACACAATGAGAGGGTTTCCAGGATACTTGCTTGGGTGGACATGACCCCCAGTGTGTGGTGCTCTCTTGATAGGCTCCTCATATCAATCATGAGATTAATTTTCCCACCGCCAAACCCCAGGAGAGAAATGGTCTGTGATTATTCCGAGTCAGCTTCATTTTGTACTCAGCCTGATGTTTCACTATTAGAAAATGAACCTTGATCCAGGGTTGTCCTCTTCTGTATTCAACATGATTTCCCTAGTTAGTAGACTAATTTATAATTATCATTCAAAACCACCCCTTCCCTCAGTGGATTATTTTCCCTCTCTATTTCAGATGAGGGAATCATTGTTTGTCCAGGCTGCGGGAATGTTTGTCATGGAAACCGGATTTTTTTCGTACATTATCTGAACAAATAGTGCCGTCAGATCCCTCGAACCTGACATTGTCATTGATCTCCGGTTGGGTCAGAGGACTTTGTTGACCAAACTAAGTCAGATCTCCTTCCTCTTAAAGCAAATGACCCGTGATTCCTGAGGGGCCTCCAGTAGAGAGAGAAACACCTGTCTGGGAGGCCACAGCTGCAACCGGGAATGTGTTACTTGAGGCGGTGCTTCTCCACCCCGGCTGACTGAGTCACCTGGGGACCTTTTAAAATACCCTATGCCAAGGTCCCACCTCAGCTGAATGAAATCAGAATCTCTAGGAGTGGAGGTCGGCATCCTTTCTTTAAAAGAGAAAAAAATTTTTTTAAACCCCAGGTGTTTCTAACATGCAGCCAGGTTGAGGCCATCAAGTAAGTCCTATTCCTTTGTCCTGGACACAGCCATTGTGTCCACTTGTGCCCTGTGATGTCACAGAGCCCTGGACGAAACCAGAGCCAGCCTTTGGCTTTTTTTCTGGAGAAGTTAGGACGGATACATTCTTCTAGTTAGTGGCAGAACTAGAAATAGAGAACCTAGCATTATGTGTCTTCTAGTATACTATGTTGCCCAACTTTTAAAGAACAAGTAATTCCAGACAGATGGATATATATGTGTTTTTGAGTACTAACTACTGAATTTGCTTTTTAAAAAAATCAGCCTTAACTGATAACTGACCTTAAATTCAAATACACTTAGTTACTGAATTATAAGATGTTTGGAATTATTTAAAGTTCCACTTATGCTTATTTATTATTTTTGCCTTCTCCATGCATTAGGAGGCCTAAGGAATCCAAACAATACTTTTTCCAGGTTCCTTCACATACCCTGGTGGGTCAAATCATCCTTCAAGTTTGCAAAGAGCCTTCTCTAGCCAGAGTGAAGTAGCTAAGGGGAGTGGGTATGGGAGAAATTTGTGGAAGGAGTAAGTTGGACAGTTAAAGTACAAGAACGAAGCATATAAACAAAAAGGGGATTTCTTATCAGGATGAGAATATGTACGTTGGAAGCAGGTCGCCGGAGGGTCCAGCTTGTGATGCTCTCCTTCCCCTTTCTGTGTGAGACCTGGGTATCTGGACGGTCCCTGGCCTCACAGCCTGAAGGGTTTTTACTGCAGGTGCACCGTTGGAAGGCCGCACCGCAGAAAGCCCTGCAGGAGACGGCCGGTCCCCGTCTCAGCCGCTGCACCTCGGTTATGACTCAAAGAATCCTAAGAGCTGGTTTACAAAAAAGAGGAAACTCACTTCTAAAACTCATGTGTACTGGACTGGACCAGATCTAAACTCCGCTGGAACCATGTTGACAAAGGTCCGTAGAATTGGAAGGTCACCCTTTGAAGTCAGCCTCTTTCTTTGGCCGCCCCACACGGCTTGTGGGATCTTAGTTCCCCGACCAGGTATCAAACCCGCGTCCCCTGTATTGCAAGGCAGATTCTTAACCACTGGACTACCAGGGAAGTACTTATATACATATATATATATATATATATATATATATATATATATATAATTTTTACAAACAAAATTAAATAGTTTTTTTCTATTGTGGAAGTATTTATAAGATCTCCAGATAAATTCAAATACTGCAAGAAAGGCATAAAGCCAGGTTTAGGGAATCTGACCTCGAAGGCACCACCTCCCTCTGAACAATCCAGTGACCCCATCCAGTCATTCTGTTAGAGTTCATTTTCCACTTGCTGTGGTCTGGTTTTGCGAAGAAGAAAACGGTTTTCTTTACACAGAGAGGTTAAGAACAAGTTTATCTGTAGTTTTGGTACTCGAACGGGGGACCAAACCACAGCTGCTTCTAAAACCAACCCTATGTCATCCTTATCTGACGGTTCAGTATTTGGAAGTCTCTGGGGCTTTTGGTGAGGGGGGTGGGGTGGGAGGAGTTCAATCACTTACCCAATTTGTGGTTTGGAGAAGAACAGAGATCTCCCTTTTGGTTTAGGAGGTGGTTGGCTTTAGAGTCTATGGCAAGTACATGTACTTGAGAGTCACCCACGTCCTCCTGAATAACATTAGTCGATTTCTATGGTGTTTCTTTTCCCCCACCCTGAACCTTAAAGTGAATCAGATTATTACTAATTTCCAGTGTTGCAATAGTTAAAGATAAGTGGGAACACTGGGATGTTGAAAGACCAGGATCAGGCATGACTGTGTTCAAAGGCATCAAGACTTCTAAACTCTCATTCTCATGTGGGTTTTGAGCATGCTTTGATTGGTTGGGGGCCGGAAGAATCAACAGTAAAGCGTGAGGAGAGGTGAGGGCCTGCTAAGCCATGGATCGTCATGCCTCTGAGCTACAGGGCACATCCAACCCAGTCTTCTTTTTTTTTTTTAATAAATTTATTTATTTATATATTTTTGGCTGCATTGGGTCTTCATTGCTACGCACCAGCGTTCTCTAGTTGCGGCGAGCGTGGGCTACTCTTTGTTGCGGTGCCCGGGCTTCTCATCGCAGTGGCTTCTCTTGTTGTAGAGCACGGGCTTCTAGGCGCACGGGCTTCAGTAGCTGTGGCACGTGGGCTCAGTAGTCGTGGCTCACGGGCTCTAGAGCGCAGGCTCAGTAGTTGTGGCGCACGGGCTTAGCTGCTCCGCGGCATGTGGCATCTTCCTGGACCAGGGCTCGAACCCATGTCCCCTGCACTGGCAGGCGGATTCTTCACCACTGTGCCACCAGGGAAGTCCCTAACCCAGTCTTCTTACTTTATAGAATCAGAAGCTGATGCCCAGAGAAGTTTAATGACTTGCTCAGAGCCCAAACCAGGACACATATTCCTGTGGCCTGTCTCATTGTCTTTCAGCTTCCCTGGTCCAAAAAACATCTGTTGAGCATGTGCCAGGCTCGTGGGGATACCTTGGGGTTTTTTTACTTGGAGTCTAAGTTTGTTTGTTTTTTTTTTTGGCAGTGCCACGCAGCATGTGGGATTTTTAGTTCACCAACCAGGGAACAAACCCGCGCCCTCAACGGTGAAAGCACAGAGTCCTAACCACTGGACCTCCAGAGAATTCCCTTAACTTGGAGTTTAAAGGATGATTAGCAGGTTTTGGGGTTGCATGAACATAGGATAGGCCAAGGAGTGAGCAGAAGGCCTGAGCAGGGAAGTGCGGGCTCAGAATCTTAAGGAACTTCTCTGGGCACGGCCCGGGCTTGCTGCCAGGTCAGCTTCTGGAAGGCACAGTCATGGAACCTGCCGTCTTTCCCCTGGTATTACGCTGTTTCTCTGCTAGATGGTAAACTCCTTGAAGGCAGGAGTCTTATAGGCCTTGAGGCTCCAGCACCTCATGCAAAACAGGACCCTTCTTTCTGTGTATCTGTAGGAGAAAAGAGTCCAGTGTGGGGTGGGGTTGAAATAGGTGAACCAGCAAGTTAGTTGGATGTAGAAGAGTCAGTCAACAGGAAGAAGTGTGAACCAGGGAGTGCCTGGAAGAGACTGATAAATACTGCATGTCCTTGCCAACCTGCCTGAGGAACGTGAGCCTGTGATCCGGGACTAAACGTTGATCCCTGAGGTTAGTGCCCACTGGATTTCTGCCGCCTGTAGCAAAACTAGCCCTGGAAGTGACTGCAGGTACTGCAGAGAGGGAGCCCCCCAGAGAGGAAAAAGAGAGGAGGGGGCCTGCTTCACTCCTTCCGAGGGGACTTTGTGATCCCGTGCGTGGTGTCTGGACAGAGAAGTCGCTCAGAGTAGGGGTCTCGAAAGCAAGAGACCTTGCGTTGGAGGTTGTTCTGTAGGCCACATTTCACCACAAAACCAGCATTGTTGGGCCTCCCTGGTGGCACAGTGGTTGAGACGCAGGGGACACGGGTTCGTGCCCCGGTCCAGGAAGATCCCACATGCCGTGGAGCGGTTAGGCCCGTGAGCCATGGCCACTGAGCCTGTGCGTCCGGAGCCTGTGCTCCGTGACGGGAGAGGCCACAACAGTGAGAGGCCCGTGTACCGCAAAAAAAAAAACAACCCAGCATTGTTAAACTCCCCCACGAAGTGTCAGCGTGTTATGCTCCTGTTCAGCTGTAAACCGGCTAAGCAACACTAGTCTGACGTTAGTATCAATGAAAACACCAGAAAAGACTCACCTGGGGTGTGAACACAGACTGGTATATCTAACGCCTCGGCTTCGAGGAGCGTTTTTCCCTCTGGATCTGCTTTTACACCTGTATGAACAGCATGCCCTCCTGCTCTTTCTGTGAGCTGCATGGGAAACAAATAAAACATGGATTTTGTGGCCCACTCCATACAAGTACACACTCGGCCTTCTTTTTTTTTTTTTTTTTTTGCCACATGGTGCGGCTTTCAGTATCTTAGTTCCCTGACCGGGGAGCGAACCTGTGTCCCCTGTAGTGGAAGCACGAAGTCCTAACCACTGGACCGCCAGGGAATTCCACACACACTCGGCCTTCTGTCTGCTTCCCCAGCCCCTCCTTGTCCCATTCCCCGCTCTGCTTTCTCTCTCCAGCAGCACTGGTCTGATAGGTCCTCGAACACAGCAAATTATTTTCAGTCTCAGGGCTTTCACATAGGCTGTTTCCTCTGCCCAGGAAATTCTTCCCTTCCTTCTCCCATTCCTGTAGATCTTAACTCAGATGTTACTCCTTCAGAAAAACCGTTGACACTGTGATCCACACCCCCTCACATGAGACCAGATTGGCTTCTCCTTTTATTCTCTTATGGTCTCTTTCATAGCACTTACTGCAATTTGCTATTCTGTTTGTGTGACATTTTTACTGCTGTGATCCCTTATTAGAGTATAAGCTCCAAGAGGGCAAGAATCAGATCACTGTTGTGATTAGATCCTAGGGTCTTACACAGCCCTCGATTAATCAGCATCACAAGAACGGACACTTACGTGATGCTCACTGTACACTAAGAGCTTTACATATATTAACTCATTACGCATATTAACTCAGCACTCTTTTGAAGTCGGTATTGTTGTTGTCCCCCATTTTACAGGTGAGAAAACCAAGGCACAGGGAGGTACGTGACTGCCCTTCTAGCAGCCACATTGCATTGCCCAGGCACTAAAAATGAAGCTTAACAAATATATGTTGAATTGTTCAGCATCTTCAGAAAATGAGGGCTACTACGTAAGTGAGTTTCCAGGTAATTCAAATACAGTCCTAGAACTTGTAACGTAGTACCATTTGGTGAAAACCCTTTCAGCAGTTATACTCTTCTTCCTTCTTAAGCACCACAAGCCAAACCTATTTTAACCTTGTGTTAATTATTCTAGATGGTCAGCACCAGCTCTTACATGGCCCCTGTCTGCCCACCAGAGTCAGAGATGGGGAACAGTTGAGGTCTGGGGCAGAGTGGATAATCAGGTTTTGAGTTTTGTTTACTTTCTGATGGTATCTTTGGCCAGCACCAATTTTTTTAATGAAATGATCTTCCCTAATATTTACATAACTCTTGTCTTTGACATTCTTAATATTTATTTTTCTTTCCAAGCATTCAAAGGGATATTGCTGTTCCTTAGTTTTCAAAAAAAAAAAAATGGAAGCTTAGCCATCTTGCCCCACAGTTCAGATACCCACGGAAGCCAGTCTTCTGGCCTGGAGAAGTTGGCATTGAGATTGGGTGACCTCCAGATGAGGCAGAAGACTGACAGGGACGGCGACTTTATGAAGAGAGGTCCCTGAGAGAATGGAGCCTGTTGGCGGTAGGGCATGTCCTGTTGAAGCCTGTCCCCTCCCCTCTCCTGGCCCTGGACAGCCGTTTTTCCTTTCTCCAGAGGGAGTTCTGTCCTCCTTGGTGTCTGGAAGGGATTCTTCCTTGAACCCAAAGGCGTGGTATCTCCTTGCTGGTAATTCTTTCCTGCTCCTGTTTCCCTCCTACCCTTGATGAGCTGGAGGAAGCAGCATCCTTCCATCTCAGCCACTTTCTCAGTCCTCAGTTTTCACACCACAACTCCATAGGTTTGGTTGTGCCAACAGTCTTCCAAGCAGTTTCTGACGCTTTCCTGTCTCTGTCCAAGTGTGTGAAAGTTGCATTGAGATGTTTACATTTGCCTCTCAGAGGAGCTTGGAAAATAGAAACCTATGCTGAGGGACTTCCCTGGTGGTGCAGTGGTTAAGAATCCGCCTGCCAATGCGGGGGACACGGGTTCGAGCCCTGGTCCGGGAAGATCCCACATGCCGCAGAGCAACTAAGCACGTGCGTCACAACTGCTGAAGCCTGCGTGTCTGGAGCCTGTGCTCCGCAACGAGAGAAGCCACCGCAATGAGAAGACTGCAGCAAAGAGTAGACCCTGCTCGCTGCAACTAGAGAAAGCCTGTGTGCAGCAGTGAAGACCCAATGCAGCCAAAAATAAATAAATTTATTAAAAAAATAAGGAAACCTATGCTGAGATTATGGAAATCCTGTGGCATGAGATTTTATTTTTTATTATTTATTTATTCAAAATTTATTTTATTGAAGTATAGTTGATTTACGATATTATGTTAGTTTCTACTGTACAGCAGAGTGATTCAGTTATATATATACTTTTTTCATATTCTTTTCCATTATGGTTTATCACAGGATATTGAGTATAGTTCCCTGTGCTATACAGTAGGATCTTGTTGTTTATAAGATTTTCTTTCCCATGAAAAAGTCAATAATCAGACCCATATTTCCTTCTTTTTTTTCGAGCATCTTATTCCTGCTAAGTGAAGCAGTCACAGCTCACTGCGTGAGGCTCATTGGTGTATGTATGTCATTAAAATGGTCCTTGCTGTTCAAAGGAGTTGTCCCATGCTAATCAGTAATGTGCGTTTCCTTGGCACTGGCATGAAAAGAATGACTCGCTTCATCAAAGGAGTGGGCAGTGGCCACTGTATCATCATCATCATCAAAGAGCACTTTTTTTAAGCCTCTAGAACTGGGCTGGATAAATGTATTGCAGGAATTTTTTTTTATGGTGGCTAAGTCTGTGACCTTTGACTTTCTGTGATGTTATCCCCGCCCACTTAGATCTACAGTGAGATCTCAGGAATTTTTATCCAGAGCATTTTTTTAAAGACCCCACCCTGTATAATTCGCAGTGCCTTTTGGCATATTGGGTGTCTATGTAGAATCTACAAATTACCAATTTGGTGTCTCATCCAAAAGATCCTACCCCCATATCAGAGGAGAGTGTGATCTCCATCTGCCCCCGCAGGATAGCTCAGCAGGGTTGAGCTCCAGGCCTCAAGTAATTGAAGCTTATGTTTCTCAGAGAACCATGATTTAAAGCAGTGAAATTATAGTGTGGTGTAGTGGGCAGAGGTCCAGAAGGGGAAGCGGAGACCGTGGCTCCAGTCCTGTGTCTAAAGTTAAGTGTCCGTGGTGCCTTGGGATAGTCACTTCACCTCTCTGGACCTTGACTTCCTCCTCTGTGAACTGAGAGGTTTGGGTAAGGTGATCTTCAGTTATTTTCATCTCTGAAGTTACGTATCCCAGAAGCTGTAAACAGCCCTTCCTGTTTGATCTGGGGCAGGTGGCGTGGTGGACTGGGCCAGCAGGGCAGTGGGTAATCTTCAGATGTGCTTCAGACAGTGGGGATTCTGGCTAGGGTGAGTCAGTCTGGCCAGGTAGCTCAACTTCAACCGTATTTCATAGTGTTTGACTCCCATTATAAAGCTCGGCAGCATCTGGCAAGCATAGGTGGCAATTATGTCACAAATACAGTTGTTTGTAGATAATTTTTATTTAACTAGAGCATTTATCCACTTTCTACTCAACCCCTTCCATTCCCCATCCCCCCAAAAGAAATCTCTCACCAAGTGTAAAGAGCAAAATTGACAGTTTCAGATTAGTTGCTATTATCAGGACTGAAAAATTTGGTATCTAATTGAGTCTTTTTTTCTCCCCCTTGGGGTTTTTGTATGAAGACTTCCTAATAATAGGTTTAACTGCAGTTGAATATACATGCTCAAATGGATCAAATCTGGCTTTTTGTAAGGCAGGTAGTCCCTTTATGAATTTACGTCTAAGTTAGACCTTTATTAGTTTAGTTTGTTTATGATGCTACTCCATTAAGGTAAGTGAGCCTAATAGGTTTCTCAGTTTTTACAAGGCCTGAATTGCTGCTGTTTCCCTGCAATGAAGACAACAAAATAATAGTGGCAAGACGTGCATTCTAAATCGCAACCTCAGGGCTTCCCTGATGGTCCAGTGGTTAAGACTCCATGCCTCTACTGCAGGGGTCACAGGTTCAATCCCTGGTCAGGGAACTAAGATCCCACTTGCTGCATGGCATGGCCCAAAAAAAAAAAAAAATTCAACCACTAAATGATGGTGAAACCTTGGGGTTTAGTTTTTTTTAATTATTATTAATTAATTTATTTATTTTATTTTTGGCTGTGTTGGATCTTCATTGCTGCACACAGGCTTTCTCTAGTTGTGGTGAGCAGGGGCTACCCCTCGTTGCTGTGCACGGGCTTCTTATTGTGGTGGCTTCTCTTGTTGTGGAGCACGGGCTCTAGACCCATGGGCTTCAGTAGTTGTGACATACAGGCTCAGTAGTTGTGGCTCATGGGTTCTAGAGCGCAGGCTCAGTAGTTGTGACTCACAGGCTTAGCTGCTCCGCAGCATGTGGGATCTTCCCGGACCAGGGCTCGAACCCGTGTCCCCTGCATTGGCAGGCGGATTCTTAACCACTGTGCCACCAGGGAAGTCCCTGGGTTTTAGTTTTAATATTATAAAATGCTTGAGGGGGCTTCCCTGGTGGCGCAGTGGTTGAGAGTCTGCCTGCCAATGCAGGGGACACGGGTTCGAGCCCTGGTCCGGGAAGATCCCACATGCCACGGAGCAACTAGGCCCGTGAGCCACGATTACTGAGCCTGTGTGTCTGGAGCCTGTGCTCCGCGACAAGAGAGGCCGCGATAGTGAGAGGCCCGCGCACCGCAATGAAGAGTGGCCCCCACTTGCCGCAAATGGAGAAAGCCCTTGCGCAGAAACGAAGACCCAACACAGCCATAAATAAATAAATAAATAAATTTAAAAATTAAAAAAATAATAATAATAAAATAAAATGCTTGAGGACCTTAGGGATTTGATGCCACCCTAAGAACGAGGGCTTGGTTCCTTGTGGTGAAAGGTCTCCTGTAGCGCCTTTCATGCCCAAGTGTATTTCCTCCTCCCTTGGTGTCGATACAAGTTGATGGCAGAGAGACTGTGAAGACAAATGGAACTGCCAGCTGCTTGAACTTAGACTCTTAGCCTGGGGCCCCAGAACCAGTTGGGGAAGGTATCTTCACCTGTTGTGAAATTAGCATACCTTTGCTCTCAGGAATAAAGTGGACTGTTTGAGGAACCTTTTATCAGACCCATTAAAGGAGTAGCCTGAACCACTGAAGAATTGTTAGCTGTCTTGGGTGGTGGTGGATTACACCACATGCAAGAATTGCCACAAATACTAGTTTAACTCTCTCAGTTGCTTAGTTTGGAAACCACACAGTGCTGTTCAGTTAGGCCCTGACCTTTACTGCATCCCAACCAGATACCTGACTCCCATCCAAAGCAAATGTCATGGTTACCTTTATTGACCTAGTATCAGGAAACACAGCAGCCGATGGGCTGATTAAAAGGAACTATATGGTTGATAGATTATTGCTGACCTACACACAGGTAAACAAAGTGTAACAGGATTTGGAATGATTTTGTAATAGATTGAAATCGTTAAGACGTAGACACAATTAAGTCTCTTAATATCACCAGTGTTTTAATTCTGTTCTTAATCTTTAGTCTACTGAATTGGGATAAACCCAATGAGGTTTCTGTGTCACTCTGTACAGATGACTATACAGAAATCTCCACGTTTGGAGCGGAGTGCTTTACTCTTGGATCAGGCGTGTAAATGAGACGGGGAGTGGGGAGCAGGGTTTGATTAGAATAAAAATCTTTGTCTAATCAGGCCTTTACCTAAGATACCTTCAAAGGAAGGCCTTTGGGAGCTGCTAGTTTAGCCCGCTGTCCTGGTCATGAAGAGGCGTATACTCATGTAGGCTGTATTTTTCAACAAGGGCCCATTATGTAATGGGTGTGTGCTGGCATTTACTGGGTACGGGTTTCAATCTGACCCTGCTTTGGTGAATTCTTGGTAGTTTTTTGGCCATCATTGAGCGCAGTCTTCTACCATGTGGCCACATGACGTTAGAATGCTTGGTAGTTTTGTGATGCAACCAGAATTGCAAATGGCCAGGTTTTGCTGGAGTTTATAGCCTGAAGTAGATGATATGGCTGCAAATAGAATTGTAGACACAGATGTCCTTTTTCTGAATGTCGTTTAGTGCCTCCCGAGGGACTGTGTTACGTAATACTATTTTGAGGAACTTCGTGCTGAATTGCAGAGGTTTCCTTTTTTTTATTTTTGGAGAGAAGCCCTTTAGGACTGGCATCCGTTATGGCACGCCAGGAAGTGTCTTACCCATACCTCTCAAAATCAGCTCACCCATCCTGCGGCTTTGAGCTGATTATAGCCAGCAGAAGGATCCAGTCTATTTGCCATTAGCCCTCACCTCTGCTTTCGTATCCATCAGAAACCTCCCTCACCACGTGCACACACGCACATGTGCAGTCTTACTTTCTCTCCCCCTTTAAGGTCCTTTGCCATTGGTACGTCCCCCGGCAGTGAATGCCCTTCTCACCTCTGAGCATTATTGCTAAGGTTAATAATTATAAGCTCTGATTCCCTAGCACATTCTAATCCACTTGCAATTTATTACTCTACATTTCGTGACATGCAATTTTAATTGTTTTCAAGATTTTGCGTGTCCTAAGTAGCAAAACAAAATAGCTTGGAAATCTTTCTGATGTAATCCTTCCCTCACTTGCGTACCTGTTTTAAGTCTTACCTATGATACCATCATGTGTATTCATCAACCAACCAGAAGTCCCCTTACTTTCGCTTTACCTCTGTGACCCGCTGTCCGGTGGCTTTGAGCTGGGGCAGGGAGCCCCGCACTGCACAAGGCAGGCTGGTTGTTGGTGGCAGGTTGTAGGTTCCAGGGATTTAGGTGCACACTACGTTGTGTAAGGATCTTCTATTGGAAACATGCTAATATCCATGCTAGACTTACACGAGTATGGCATTTATAGTTTGGAGGAATGGTTTTCTTAAGCTTAAGTAAATAAAACTGAAGTGAGGCTTATGCAATATAACATTGCATAATCCAATGAACACTGAAGAAAGATTAGTTAAAAAAAATAAAACAAAACACCAACAACCCCAAAACCCCCAGCCTCTCAGCTAATCCTGGAAATCAGTGTGGTACTCCTAAAAGAAAAAATACATATGTCATTTTGTTATTAGCCAGATTTTCGTATTCTAGTATTATTATAAATGTTTTGGTCTGTTGGAATGGAGGTAAGAAAGGGAGAAATTTCCCGGGAAAGATTTTTATTCTAATCATGTTTACTGTTTTTACGTCTACTCTGCTAGTGCTGCCATATAAATTGAGCTTTTGGAGATGGACACTTGGGTTAGACCCGATCAGTTTGCACACCACCTGAGAAGTGCATGGCTCTCTTGTTCACAGTGTGGGTCTTCTCTGTGTGTGCACAGCTTTTGTGTGGGGGTAGAACACACTAGTTTGGGAAATAGAAACGATACTGCGGTACTCATCAAGTGTAGATCACTTTGGAAAGCTGGATATGAGACATGTGTGTGCGTGGCCCACTTTTTCCCCCTGACTCTGAGATGAAAGGTCTGTGCAAAGTTTATTAATCTTATTTCTGACCCTTGTTATTAGGTAGTCCGTTAACCTGTGGGCTGGTTCTTGAAATACCTATCTGAAATTTAAGAATTCCAATGTTTCTTTGGAAAATGCAGCCTTTTGGGAAACCTTGATGGGGAGCACAGGGCTGCCCTGTGTTCTGACTCTTAGAGCAGCATGCAGCCTGCTTCCTGCTGTTCTTCCTCAGGTGCCAGAGGGTGGGTGCAAGGGAGCAGCCGCTTCAGTGATAGCCTGGCAGCTGGAACCGAGCCCCGGCCTTGCTGACTCTTCTCCTGCAGCTGCTGGTGGTGAGCCACCTCTGGCCTGACCCACCCCAAGTACTAGTTCAGAAATTGGTGGGTTTGTGTTAGAGGCTTGTTTCATTTGTTTTTGTGCTACCTAAACACATATCTGTCCCTTGTGTCCATAGTGCTCTTTACTGAAGACTTTTTTCTAAACAAAGTTATCTCAGAACTTGTTTTAGAAGACTTTTTTTCTTACCTGAAATACAAGCAGTTGAGGTCATTAATGCAGGAGCAACTGACAATTAGCTGAGTTTAGAATATTAGAGAATGAAATTGTCGGCGACTACTACCTTTTAATCGTCTCTGTATGAGCAGTTGGTAGCTGCTTTCATGTCTTTGTGGGAAATGCAGAGCAAGTGGTGCATTTTATGCAGTGGTGTATCTGCTGGACTTTGGGAAATCTTGCTTCATAATCAGAACATTGAACCTGAGGATCCAGCCCCGGAATTATGTTTTCACGGGAGGGAGTTCTGGCTGAGCAGGGCAGCAGTGAGGACTGTTTTTACCACGGAATCAACATAAGTGAAATAAGCTGGTTTTACAGACACCCACTTCCCTGGCATCATCTGGTCCGAATTGCCAGGCTCCATGGTCCTCAGACGGGGCATTTCCAGAATTGTTATGTCAGGGTCACCTCGTGTGAGAGGACGTATGTGGCCAGACTTCCATGAGGACCAGTTAGCTAATGGATGTCTCGTTTTAGGCTGGACTAGATTCCCTGCCACTTACCTCTACAATGTCACTGCAATTACTTTTTTAGAAGTCACTGTCGAAGCCAGGAGTGTATAACCCACTTGTTTGAAAAATGAGTCAGATTCCAGGTAATCAACTTGAAACAGATCTGCAGGATCAGCCTTTTCTTTCTGCTTTCAGGCTCTCTGGAAACTAGTTTGCCTAACTCTAGGGCCTGCTGCTAATTCATCCATTGCAGGGGAAAGGGAGCACCGACAGGGTGAAGGTGATATGCAAGGTCATTATTGTGAAGCAGTGTTTTTAGATGTTTAGGTACAAATAGTTCTCAGCTGTGCTCAATATCGCACATTGCATCTAGAAGCTTATTGAAGTCACGTGAGTTATAGCAGCTATATCTGAAAGCAAACATTTTCATGCTTTAAAAAACGCTGGGGGAAAAAGGCAGAAATTTTGTAATATTAATTTGCCTGATGAGAGAATAACGCTGTTCAGAGTGGCTCGTTCTAATTTGAAAATGTCAAGACCTTCAAAGAAGAGAAAAATCTGTCGGGTTGATAGGGTTTGTGACGTGACTGCGGACATTGTGATTCATTCAGCGCTCTCAGTTGCTAAATTCAACTCCTAGCCAAACCTGGTCTTTTTGAGATTTTTTAGAAGACTGTATTAGTTATGTGATTAGTGTTTTATTTCGAGTCACCAACCAACCATAGACAATTGCTCTTCCTGTGGTTTCCAAGATGCTCAAACAAGGCAGGTGGCTTTTGTTTCCACACTGGTAGTGGAGCAGCGCTGATATGTTTTAGTAACTATTGGCCCCTTTTAATAATATCAGTACTGTGATAAGATGTATTGGAGGCATTTAGTTAATTATAGTTGTACTGTAGGCTTTAATAACAGCAGAACTTTTCTATTCTGGACACACACTCTCTGACTGGGAGACCTCTGTGTTTCTAAACTTTCGTCCCTTGTTTGGTGGATAACAATGATCAAAGGTGATCAGGTTGCCTAATATCCTGAGGTGGAAAGTGCTTCTGGAACTTAGGGGCTCGCTGAAGCTCCTTTAAATCCCAGCTTGTCTTCCACCTGCTAACTTGTCCATCTCCTTTATATTTTATGAAAACTTCATTGCATATTACATGATCATATTATAGAAAATTTAGAAAATAGAGGAGAAAAACTATGGCTTTAATTTTACAATATTTTCATCTTTTTTTTTCTGTCGATATATTAAAAAATAGCTGTGTGTGTGTGTGGTGGTGGGGGTGGTTAGGACTGTTTCAGTCTCAAGGGACAGAAACCTAGTTCCAATGAGTTTAAGAGGGGAATTGATTGCAAGGATTAGGTGTCCATGGGCCCAAGGACAGGAGCTTGGCCAGGCCTGAGGAGCAGTGGAGGCCAGGGCCCCTCTCCCAGCCTTTGAGCCATGTTTCTTCTCAGGCCTCTTCCTTCCTCCCTCCCTCCCTCCCTCCTTCTCTCTCTCTCTCTCTCTCTCTTTCTTTCTTCCTTCCTTCCTTTCTTTCTCTCTCTTTCTCCCCTCCCTCCCCCCTTTCTTTCCCTTTCTTCCTCCCTTCCTCCCTCTCATCCAGCTTTTTCCACATGGCGGAAAACGTATCCGCAGAAATCTCCCAAGTTTAATCGCTTAGTGCTTCAGCCACCCAGATTGTTCAACCCAATTCTGGTGTGATTCCCAAGACCTTAAAAATGGTTGTTCCTAGGCTAACTATGTGACAGGTGGAGGGGATTTCCACCTGTTGGCACCCAGATATGCATACATCTTCCCTTTTCATTTATTCAGTCTTCCACTGCCCCCACCTGACTTCATGCGGTGCCCCACATCAAGCTGCAGACCATTCCCCTTTCTCAGTGAGAGGCAGCCTGCCCACCGCTCCAAGTCCCCTTTGGCTCCAGTCCTCAGTGATCGTCATAGGGTCACTGTTCTCCAGGCCAGGTGCTCCGGGTGATGTGTGTTCCTCTGGTTCAGGTATGAGCAGGTCCAGATGAGGCTTGTCACCATCAAGACCCTGTGAACGAAAATACTTTTAAAACCCCCGAAATAGTTGGTGTATAAGACCTTTGGATTCTGCCTAGGGCAGATGCTACCCTTGGGGCTTCCGTTTTCCTAGCCAGGTTGTACTGAGACTGATTTCCTCGTTGCAAAGGTGACGTTAAAAGCAGACTCTTCTTCTTCATCCTTAAGGCTTTACATGGAGAGTAGACTCAGCGGGTAGGGGTAAGGCTTGCTGTTGTTTCCCTCATTCCAGGTGAGGAGCCCTGGCCCTGGGCAAAGTGGAGGGCGGAGCTTCTTCCCCTCTAGGCCAGACACGTGCAAGAGGTGAGAGGAAGTTCTGGCAGCGGCTTTGCCCCCTTGTCAGGGGGTTTCCACTTTGCAAAAGGAATGCAAGGACTGGAGTGTTTGTCCTGCCACCTCAGGCTGCCCTGGAGAGAGCCATTAATTGAACTTTCCCTTTTGAAGGATTAACTAGTGTCATCCTGGCTTTTACCAAGAGTGACCAGGTATTTTGGGATCAGGCTTCCATGCAGAAGTAACCCTCCAGTCTCTATGTTCTGTGCTAAAAGCCAGCCATAGTCCTATATTTTAAAAATAGCATTTGTAACAAAATTCAAACTGTCGCAGTGTAAGCAAGTTGCATTGACCTATTTTTTTTTTTTTTTTTTTTTTTTGCGGTAAGCGGGCCTCTCACTGCTGTGGCCTCTCCCGTTGAGGAGCACAGGCTCCGGACGCACAGGCTCAGCGGCCATGGCTCACGGGCCCAGCCGCTGCGCGGCATGTGGGATCTTCCCGGACCGGGGCATGAACCCGTGTCCCCTGCATCAGCAGGCGGACTCCCAACCACTGCGCCACCAGGGAAGCCCCACCTTGACCTATTTTTAATTCAAGACCTACAGGAACCAGCTGATTGGTGGGACAGTATAGTGACAAAGAAAGAGAAAATCTCATTACAATGTAGCATTGCTGAGTGGGCCCAGACCTCAAAAGGGTGTTGTCCTAGGAAACCGTACCAGCTATCACCTGCTCATGTGTGTGTACACGCACACACACACACACACGCACAGCTGCTCCCATGGAAACCATGTGGATGAGTGTACTATTCCTAGCAAAGCTAGAGGACGGGCAGGCAAAAAAAAAAAATCTGTCCAGTATAATTATAACCACAGTGCACATTAAATTTTGGATTCTATATTTTTCACATGATAACATATGCAGGCATTTTTCTATATTATAGATTCCTTCAAGTGCTATTTTAATAATTACATAATATTCCATTGACTTTGTCATAATTTGTTTCAACCATTTAGAAGTTCAGGTCTTAAAAAAAAAAAATTGAGGTCTTTCCTGTTTTTTGTGTTTTTAAATGGGCTGTAATGAGTAACGTTGTGCAAAGAGCTTTTTCCACATCCAGAGTTATTTCTTTAGGATGTAGAAGTGGAACTACAGGATGAGAAATATGAGTACTTTTATGCTTTCCAGAAGGTTGCGCTAACTTATCATTTTCATTGCCAGTCAACGATGGATGAGAAAGTGAATTTCACTACCTTTGGCCGTTTTCTGTAAAATATATTTTTTAATTCATTAAGCATAAGAACATTTTGATTTAAATTATATTTTGATTATAAGTAAAGAATAATTTGGATTATGTTTTTTATACATTGTCTTTTATAACATGTCTCTCTCAAAATCTTGATGTTTTATTATTATATAAACTCTTTATGAGTTTATGAGAACTGTTTTTCCTATTTTGCTTTAAATATTTCCCCCCAATTCCCTGCCTTTTAAAATTTCGTTAAGTGCGTGTGGGTGTGTGTAGGTGTGCTGGCGTTCTTGCAAGATGGAGTCTTGCAAGATAACCAGGTTTTAGAAGGTAAAGTATAACCAAGAGAAGGAAGTCAGTTTGAAAGCTGAGCATACTTTCTCTGTTTCAATGGAGGCTGGCCTTGGATTCTTTCAGAATCCCCATCCCTGACGTGTTAGGTCATAAGCCCGTGTGCAGGAAGGATTGCTGTTCAGATAGAATAAGGCACCCTGGTTCTAGTTCTGACCCAGCTGTTGTCCAAGATGTTGTCCGTCTTGTCAGTTCAGCAGCAAACCTTGATGGGAACTTAGGCTCGCCAGCCTCGGTTTCTTCATCTGTAAGGTGGTGGATTTTAGAAGGATAACTTTTGGGGTAAGGGAGGGGCCTGTCTGTGATTGTACATGCCCAAGGTGAGGACTCATATTGACCACGTAGATTCTTCTACCTCTCATTGCAGATTTTTGGAAGTCCCAGCACTGTGACACTTCCTGAAACCTTGTTGTTTGTATCAACCCTGGACGGAAGTTTGCATGCTGTCAGCAAGAGGACAGGCTCAATCAAATGGACTTTGAAAGAAGGTAATTTAGATTTAGTCCTTGGGTAACATGGACATTTGCTCAGCTGCTTCCAAGGAAACATTCCAGAAAAAGAAAAACAGTTATACATTATTTAATAAAATTAAAAAGGTTAATGGAGTCAAGGAGAAGGGAGGGGTTGCACTCAAAGGGTGTGTTTACAGCTTGAGTTGTGACTATCCGCTAAGTGTATCCGTTGAGACAAGCTATATCTTTCTTCTTCTTCTTCTTATTTTGCTTCTATCTGGATTTCATGTCTAAATGGCTCTAGGCTTTTCTATTAATAGTTCTGGCTAGTTGGTCTTTAGGAAGACATGCTGCTTTAAATTTTTTTTGAGTTCTACTGATTAGAATCTTGTAATCATAACTACAAGAAGGTATCTTCTCTAACCTCAAATTACTGATTTGTTTTTATAGAGGCTGAAATAACTGAGGGCTGTGAGATTTGACATTCATCCAAGTTAGTCACTTTATTGGCTCTTTACATCAGGGGAAGTAGAGGACTAAGCTTGTCTCTCATTTAATCTACCGTGCTTCCATTTTATGATCTTGTCTTCCTGGTGATGGTTGGCAGCGTGGAGTCCCAACAGCTGGGAAATTGTATTCAATTCCCAAACTAATCCTCCCTGATAAAAGCCAGGCAAATCCCAGGATTGGGGGCTTCAGAGCCATCTCTATTATTCAGTCCTGTCGTAATTCTCCTTTGTCCCTAAATTCAGGTCTGACCGGTATGTTCTCTTTCGTCACTAATCTGTGACTCATTATTCTCATGAGCACAACAAGTGTTTTCCCTTCATTAATAAAATGTTCCAAAACAGTATTTTACATGGAAAAATATTGGTGTATATCAGAAGGTCACACATCATCTTGTCAATTCAGCAGCAAACGTTACCATCCATAGATGCTGGCAGCTGGGGTACCACAGACTGCCCTCCCTCACCTGCTGGGCCTGCTTGGATCAGCAAGGACTTTAAGTGACGGAAAGGACCAGGTCTCTCAGAAGTGAGGGGCCACAAGAAAATGGGAGAGCCCAGTTTTGGCAGTGCCTTACAGTCTCCCAGAATATTATCTGTGCTCTTTCTCCTCGTGTTTATGCAGAGTTCTTTATATTTCAGAATTTCTGACTTTGTCCAGAGATGAAAATCAACAAGTCACAAAAGGATTGAGATAAACATTTTCACTGTTAAATGGTAGGGCTGTTCCGTCAGTTTCAGTATTCCCAGGCAGGGCATTTTTGCCCCCAAGCCACTTCATTCTTCTGTTTTGCTTTCCCCTACATGTATTGTTTTAAATTGATCTCCAGGTCTTAATTTCTGCAAGTAGCCTCTGCTCTGTCCAACAAAACTGTGTCCTGCCTCGTTTGTTACTTAGCCAAACATAAGAATTAATCTGGGGACTTCCCTGGTGGCGTAGTGGTTAAGACTGCTTGCTCCCAGTGCAGGGAGCCCGGGTTCGATTCCTGGTCTGGGAACTAGATCCCACATGCATGCCACAACTAAGAGTTCACCTGCCACAACTAAGGAGCCCTCCTGCCTCAGCTAAGACCTAATGCAACCAAATAAATTTTAGAAATTGTTTTTAAAAATCAATCTGTTCTGTTCTGTAACTTAGAGCTTAAAGAATTTGCCTCCTTTTAAATTTAACACATGTTTAGAGAACTTAGTCTGTGAAAGATACTGTATGGGGCACAAAAAAGAAAGACAGCCCCTGCCCTCAGGGAGCCCATAGTCGGGAGGGAGAAATGACAAGTACATAGAATTTCAACCGGGAGCAGCCTTGTAACCGCCAAAGAGAGTGCTAGGAACTGCTGTGAGCCCGTGTCCAGCTGCGGGGGCAGGAAAGGCTCCAAGCATTGGAGCTGAGCCTTGGTGGATACATTGACTTTCAGTCAGGAGTGAGGCCTGGCAAGGAGCAAAGGAGGCACCAGGTCTGGGGTGTGGGCACTGGTCCGGTTTGGGAGGAGCTTAGGGATGGAGGTGGAGGGAGGGAGGCAGGGGGAATACTGAGCCCTGTGGTAGCTCTGAGCCATTTGTACTTGAGTGAACAGGAAGTTGGGAGCCATTGACGCGGCTGAGCAGGGGAGTGACTCAGCAGGTGCTCTGCTTCCAGATTAATCCAGCAGCAGTGCATGGGGTGACTAGAGACGTGAGACAGACCTGAGAAAGAGGGGCAGCGGGAAGGGAAGAGGTGGGGAGGATGAGAGGCGTGCCAGCAATAGAATCAGGAGAATCCAGCAACTGGTTAGGTAGGCAGAGCAAGGAGGAGATAAAAGACACTTAAAGGCAGAATTAGAGAAAGCCGATTAAGGCCTAGTAATTTCAAGTAATGAAATTCAATTCAGTGAAATTTCAATATGTTCTAAGTCTCACTGTTTTTCTGAGAATAAATTGGCTTATTTTAGCTAAATTCAGCCCCGGGTAGCCACTCTGTCTCTATTTCTATACAAAGATTAAAGATGGTAACATATATAGAGACCCTGAGTGTTCAATTTAATTTTAATCTTGCAATTATAACTGAAGATTTCAAAATTGGTATTTCTAAACCATTAATACGTAAGTAGATTATAAAGATATCCAGATACTGTTGTAGACCCTGAGGATACAGCAAAATACTTGCCCTCATAGAGCCTTCATTCTATGGGGCGAACAGATACAGAGATAAAGTACATAGTGGTAACTGACAAAGGATTAATCTCCAAAATATACAAGCAGCTCATGCAGCTCAATATAAAGAAAACAAACGACCCAATCCAAAAATGGGCAGAAGACCTAAATAGACATTTTTCCAAAGAAGATACACAGATTGCCAATAAACACATGAAAGGATGCTCAACATCACTGATCATTAGAGAAATGCAAATCAAAACTACAATGAGGTATCACCTCACACTGGTCAGAATGGCCATCATCAAGAGATCTACAAATAAATGCTAGGGAGGGTGTGGAAAAAAGGGAACCTTCTTGCACTGTTGGTGGGAATGTAAATTGATGCAGCCACTATGGAGAACAGTATGGAGGTTCCTTATAAAACTAAATATAGAACTACCATATGACCCAGCAATCCCACTGCTGGGCATATACCCCGAGAAAATCATAATTCAAAAAGTCATGTACCACAATGTTCACTGCTGCACTATTTACAATAGCCAGGACATGGAAGCAACCTAAGTGTCCATCTACAGGTGAATGGAGAAAGAAGATGTGGCCCATATATACAATGGAATATTACTCAGCTGTAAAAAGGAACAAAATTGAGTTATTTGTAGTGAGGTGGATGGACCTAGAGTCTGTCATACAGAGTGAAGTAAGTCAGAAAGAGAAAAACAGATACTGTATGCTAACACATATGTATGGAATCTTAAAAAAAAAGGTTCTGAAGAACCTAGGGGCAAGACAGGAGTAAAGACGTAGACAGAGAATGGACTTGAGGACAAGGGGAGGGGGAAGGGTAAGCTGGGACGAAGTGAGAGAGTGGCATGGACATATATACACTACCAAATGTCAGATAGCTAGTGGGAAGCAGCCGCATAGCACAGGGAGATCAGCTTGGTGCTTTGTGACCACCTAGAGGGGTAGGATAGGGAGAGAGGGTGGGAGGGAGACAAAGCAAGAGGGAGGAGATATGGGGATATATGTATACGTACAGCTGGTTCATTTTGTTATGCAGCAGAAGCTAACACACCATTGTAAAGCAGTTATACTCCAATAAAGATGTTTTAAAACAAAAGTACATAGTGGTGATAAGAGCTATGGAGGAAAGGAAAGCAGGGAAGTGGAACAGGGAGTGCCAGGTAGCTGGGCTGAGGTGGGGTGGGCGGGGATGCAGTTTAAAACTGGGACCCCCACTGAGAAGGTGCCATTGAGCAAGAACCCTAGGGGGCAGGGGAGTCTTTAGGCAGAAGGCATGGGTTTTGGGGGGCAAAGGTGGGTGCGGTTGGCAGGGAGAAGAAGGGCAGAGAAGTAGGAGTGGCTGGAATACAGTGAGGAGAGGAAGGAGAGAAGTAAGGGAGGAACTGGGAGGCCAGTCATGTTAGGGGTGCAGTGCTCCCTCAATGTGTGTGTGTGTGTGTGTGTGTGTGTGTGTGTGTGTATATGAAGTACAGTTGACTTACAGTGTTGTGTTAGTTTCAGGTGTATTTGCAGATTATATTCCACTATAGGTTATTATAAGATACTGGGTATAATTCCCTGTGCTATACAGTATATCCTTGTTGCTTATCTATTTTATGTATAGTAGTTTGTATCTATTAATCCCATACTCCTAATTTGTCCCTCCCCCGGCCTACCTGTCCCCTCAGAATATTTATTGTCCCCACCACTGCCTGGACCACAATTTATAGACAATAACCTACATATGCACACAGTTTTAAAAAGAAATATATTACCCAACTGGTAATCTGAAATAATAAGAAAGTAGTTTTTAATTACATGTATGTAATTTAACATGTAAAGGCTCAGACACATACTGATACATACCGACACTCCCCCTGTGATTGAATGTTGTGCCTGTTAACACCGACTAAGAAAAATGCAGACTAGGATGGTGGCCGGATTACCAAGATGGTGAACGATTCTCATAATATTCCAAACAAAAGAAGTACATCCCTACTTGATTTATACAGTAGTCACATTTTGAGAAGATTCATTGTGTAAACTTGTGCAAAAAGTGCTTTTGTGCTCCTATATAAAGCCGTGTAGGTTGTACACCCAGGTAATTATTAAAGGTTTTTGGCCCACGTGAGTGTCTGGCAGGACATAAGAACAGCCTGCAGATATGGGGCAGTTTTCAGCTCTGCAGGGCTACCTAGGATTCCTGGTCTCCACCAGGAGGGCCCAGTCTCTGAGACCACCAAGAAATGCCCTCACAGATGTCCTGAGCACTGCCTGTCGAGCAGTGCCCTCCCCAAGGAGACCACAGCTATAGGGCCTGGTAGCGGGTGTTAAGGATGTTGTTTTTTTCAAAGCCATTGGAGGAATCTGAGCAGAAGAGTGATATACCCTGGTGTTATGGACTGAATGTTTGTGTCCTCCTCACATTCATATGTTGAAGCCTTAACCCCCCTCAATGTGATGGTATTTGGAGGTGGAGCCTTTGGGAGGTGATTGAGTTTAGATGAGGTCATGAGGGTGGTGCCCCCATAATGAGATCAGTGCCCTTATAAGAAGAAGAAGAGACCAGAGCTCACTCTCCCTCCACCACATGAGGACACAGTGAGAAGACAGCTGTCTGCAAGCCAGGAAGAGGGCTCTCACCATAACTCAGCCATGCCGACACCCTGATCTTGGACTTGTAGCCTCCAGAGCTGTGAGAAATAAATGTCTGTTGTTGAAGCCACCCAGGCCATGGTATTTTGTTATGGCAGCCTGGGCTAAGACACCTGGCCTCTACTTTACAGGATCAGCAGGTGCTGTGTTGAGGCTGAACTGACAGGGCCAGGTGGAGGCTACTGCACTGGTCCAGGCAAGGGAGGACATGGGCTTGGCCCTGAGTGGCAGTGGGGAGTCAAACTCAAATGGAAGAAACTTGCCGATGCTAACAGACCCCTTTAAGTCATCAAACTAGGGTTCTGTAGAATATATACCTGTTATTCCACTTCATGGTTTCCTAACTGTTTACTTTTTTCAGGGGCCAACAGACTGGGAGTGTTTTTTTTCTTTCTACAGAGTGGTTTTGGCAGGTGCTTTTGTTCCTCAACCAAACATGTGTCGCTGTTCCCAGAAATGGAGATTTCTCACACCACAGCAGCAGACTACACTTAGTACAGAAAATGAGTTTTATTTGTTTTCAGAAACTAATTTGAGTCCTGGCATTTTACCTTAGGTGTGATCCTTGTAAGCTGTGATTTTGTAACTGTCTGTCTCTGAAATGTCACCAGTGAACATGGCTGAGTGTGTTTCATTGCTGCACTCCCAGCCCAAATACAAACTGAGAATGTTGCTGTCATGTTTTGTGTTAGATTCATTTTACAAAGCTTGCCTTGGCTTGGTGGAGTTAAAGGACTTTCTTCGGTATTGCCGCGGCCAGTTTAGGGCTTCTTACACTCCCCTTGGAATACTAGTTAATGCTAAGTTTGACTCTCAAATCTTCATCAAATTGCGGCTTATTCTGTAGCAACCCCACTCCCATTTCCTTCAATCTCCTTTCCAGTAATAGTAGGTATGGAGGACTGGGCCTAATTTGTTTAGTTAGTTATTTACTTACTTATTTTTTTGGCTGCGTCGCGTGGCATGTGGGATCTTAGTTCCCTGACCAGGGATCAAACCCGCGACCCCTGCATTGGAAACGCGGAATCTTAACCACTGGACGGCCAGGGAAGTCCCGGACTGGGTCTAATTTAGAACCATTCTTTGCTAACTATAAAAATATGCTGCTCTCCCAACCAGACAGGTCTAGACTCCTGAGATGTCCCCTGAATGGTTAATATTGGAGATTTCTTATGAGGGAAGGATTAAAACAAAATTAGTTATTTGAAACTTGAAGAAAATCTTCCCACATGACTTTCTAAAACCATGTGCCTCTTTTCATAATTCCTACTTGTGCTGACAGTCATGGTGCACCCAGGCTAGAAAAGAGTGATGCTCTGTCCCTTGGTCACCATGTCCTGTCCCCTGGACTCAGGAAGGGTCTCCCAGATCTGACTACTTCTCCCTGTCCCCCTTGCCAGTGTCTCAGCCCCGCTCTCGACATCCACCTCCTGGATCCACGTAACAGTTTCCTGACCGCCATCCCTGCTGCCTGCCTTATGCTCCCATTCACCCAGCACGCAGCCCTTGGACATACCCTCTAGAAAGATTACTTGGACCGTGCTGCACCCCCTGCTGAAATGCGCTTGGTGTTGTCTGGAGCAGTGCTACTCCGTGTGTGGTCTTCCCACCCCTGTTCCTTGTCCACGAGAAGTACAAAAAGGGAGCGTTAGCCTCATCCATGGTGGGTTGGAATTTTCAACAGCTGGCCCTTCACCACAGTTAGTTTGCGAAGCACTGGACCCCGGGGTGGAGTCTGAGCTCCTTAGCACATGTGCAAGGCCCTTCCCAGCCGGGCTCTCACCCCCCTCTCCAGCCTCAGCTGCTTGTTGCAGCCACGATATCCTCTCCAGGTCTCGGAGACATCGGGCCTTTGCTTATGTCCCTTCCCTGCCAGCAGCCTGCAGTGTTGGGAAGGCCGCTGTTTATCCATTAAGACCCCCTTCACATCTTACCTCCTGGACTCCTGCGGGGTGAGAGCCTCCCTCATCGAGCTCCGGGGGCACTTCACTGAAGCCTCTCTTATGACACTTGCTGTTTGCTGTGAATTTTTTTTACATTTGTCTTCCTACTGGACTTCTGATTCCTTGAGGGTGGGGTCTCTGGACAGCGAGGGATGCTCTAGTAAACTTCTGAGACACCCAGCACTGACTCAGGTCCCAGGTAACCCGGAGAAACAGGTGAAGCTGGGCTTTGCCTCCTCAGGATGTACTGCCATGGAAGGTTCCAGTTCCTGATCTTGAGTTGCACATGGCTTGTTGTGACTTTCTGCAGTTGGTTTTCTGTCCTGTCCTTCAGGCGATGCGCACGTTCCCCTGAAGAGTCCAAGATGTGCCCTCAGAGGTGTGAGGGAAACATGAGAAGGGGAGGTTGTGAAAGGGATGACTTTTCATTAGTAGTTCTGTTTTCTCTTAAGGAATTTTCTAGGCTTAAGATATGCATCACTACCTTTCTCCCTCATTGCTTAAGCACAAAAAAGGTGTTTATTTGTTCTCCATTGTTTCAGAGGACTGAAAATTAAGTTTTCGAGAGGGGCTGTGAGGGAGGCCTGTCTCTGCGTTTGAGTCTCTTGAAAAAGTATTTTCTCTCTTTCTCTTTTTTGTGTTTCATATTTTATCACAAACGATTCTAAACATATACAAACATCGAGATAATTATATAATGAAACCTCTTGTGCCCATTACTCAGCTTCAGTAAGCTCCAGCTGGTACCCAGTCTCGTCTCTCTGTACCCCCATTCACGTCCCTCCCACACACCTGGGATTTGCTTCAGAATAATACGTCTCACCGCCCGGAGGGCCTTATAGATAGCAGTCATCACACACAGTAGCAAGGTTTCAGCTCCAGCGGGTGTTCTCTGCAGCATTGCTTGCAATGCATCGGAATACGGTTGTGAATGTTGAAGCACACAATAAAAGGCCAGTTTGGGCTGGGACTTAGTTACTGTTCTCTTGCTCATCTTTGGATGAACACTCCCATGGCTCAAGAATGAATTCTGTGAAGTTAGTGACATCCTGAGAGGCACTGGGGCCTAGTCCCAAGCATTAAATGGTCTTATCCTCCTTCACGCTTGGTTAGAGTTTTAATTCCTTCACAGCTGGTTATAGCATGCAGTGTGCTTTTTTAGGTCTGAGTTACTTCTGCTGAGGTGAGGATGAGTAAGACCATAGAGTTCGACAGCCTTTGGTTAGGGTGGTTTTTCAGATGACGTTGGTATTTCCACAGGATCGTCTTTGTCACACATGACATTTGGTGACTTACAGAGATTACCCTGCAAGAAAACTCATAGTATCTTCCCCCAGTTCTGATGGGATTTTAGGAACTTCTGATTAGATGTCCATTTTATTTTATTTATTTTTGTTACATAAATTAACCTATGCATCATAGGCTAGCAACATTTCAAATGGTGGCGCTTCTACTGGTCCTTCAATTCCTTCAGTCTTCTGATGACAGACCTTACTGTGATGGCAGGTGGTATTGTAGGTCCAGGCACCGCCAGCTACCGTTTTCATGCAGGAACCACAGTGCCAAATGCCCACAGCTCGTCTCTTCATCTTGGTTTTGCCACGGAAGGAACAAGTGTACTTGGCGTGCTGGCTGATTTCAATTTTCTTTACCATTTTCCTGGGGGAGGCCCCGTAAGGGGTCCCATATTTACCCACGATTCTGACCTTCTTGGTGCTTTTAGCCATGTCGCCATAACCTAGGTCCAAGCCCAGAGAGCTAGATGTCTTATTTTAAAATGCTGTCCTCAAGAAAGCTGAACTTCGAGGAACATTTGAGACTTGCCACCTTTCAACTTGGACCTAACAACTTTAAGGGGAGTTCAAGGCGCAGGTAACCAAAGTTCCTTCCCTCTGGAGGGAGGAAATGAGGATTCCCTGATTGGTTCACTTGAGTGCATGAACCATATTGGGGAGACTTAAGTTTTGAGTTAAGGGTGTGTGTGTGTGTGTGTGTGTGTGTGTGTGTGTGTGCGTGTGAATGGCCTTGTTTCTACCAATAAATTTTATAAGAAAACAGTATTCGACCCTTAAGCATTTTCTTGAGGAAGTGGCAGCTTTTGCCTTCAGACTAACCGATCTAGTTTCACCATCAGCTAGGGTCAAAATCTCCATGTCCTCTTTAACTCATTCCTTTCCTGCACTTCATTTTTCTGATCAGGACAAAGTCCTGTTGACATTCTTCTTCCCCTCCTGTTTGGTTCCTGACCACCACCCTCCCTGCCCACCCTCCCCTGCCCCCACTGGCTCAGACCTTCTTACTGGGGTTATGGCATTGCTTTCCTCACTACCCTTGTGATTGCTTCTTCTTCTCTGTCTCATCTACTGTGTCCCCTGGTGCCTGCCTGTCTCACCTTCCTTCAGAGACTTGTACCACGTTTCTCTTCTTCTCAGAAGCCTCCAGCTGCTCCCTCCTTAGTGCCCACCACACCACCTCCCAAAGTTTCCACCCCTTTCTTCTCCAAGGTCTCACCCCCTACCATGCAACCACCTTTCTTGTTTTGCTCGCAGAAGGAACGAGCCTCTCAAATATTTGGCGTACGGGGATGCTTAAAGGGAGCATAAAAGCAGTTGGGACTTCATTTGTGGTCTTTTGGTCCTTAAATACCTTTCAGGAGGGCCAACCCAAAACATTTCTGGTCGCTGCTGGAGGTGCACTTAGAAGGATCTGGTTTGCAGAGTTTCTAGCTGTGTCACGACATCTTACTCGTACCTGGAGAGGCCTCCCAGTCAGGGAGGGAGCTGGTTTTAAATGCCAGGTGTGTCGGGGCCAGCTGGGCGGTTGTGCTTTAGAAAGAAGAGGTTAGGAGGAGCAGAGCGGTAAAGCCAGTGCCCATCTAGATTCCTCCGGAGGAGCAGTGTGTTCCAGAAATATCGATGCTCATCTAGGGAAGGGCAGAGAATGACCTCGTAGGGCTCCTTGAGCTCCAGTCAGATGGGCAGCCTGTTCTGGCAGCTTCTGTAATCAAAGCGATCTTACCCCTTCCTACGTGAAAGTAAGTCTGCCCAGTCTCCTCCAGAGAGGGGCTGTCGGTCCCAAATTGCGCTTTGAGACAATTATTTAAATTGTGGTTGACTTCATCAGAGGCATTTTTCTGTGTTTAGGGAAGCCTGAAACAGTGCTGACCGGGTCCTTCTTGCTCGTCCCCTGGGTTTCTCTTCTCTCTTCCAACCCTGTGACATTGTAGGATCAGGCTCTCAAGATTTATACTACAGCTGAGGGCGGGCAGGAAGAACAGGCCTCTCTTTTCAACCCCCTGCAAAGGTATTCCTTAAATAGCTTCTTTTTTTTTTTTTAGCTTCTCTTCTTAAAATTTTTTTTTCATTTTAGAAAAACTTCAACACACACAAAAGTAAAGAGAATAGGAAGAAAGCCGCATGCACCCAGCCACCCAGCTTCAGTGATGGTCCACACATGACGTCCCCCTCCCCCTCCTCCATCATTTTGAAGCAAATGCCGTATCTTTTTTTCCCATAAATTTAAGTAATTTTTAAATGTGAGTGAACAAACAGAGCTACACCTGGGCAGTTCTTTTTAGCTTTTATCATGTAGGTTTCTGTGTGGAAAAGTCCTTCTCGTTAGGATAAACTTATCAGAATGATTGTATCCCACGTGCAGTATTGGATATCTTAAATTATCGACTTCCTTTCATTCTGCAGACAGGATTACCTGCTAAGTATGAGGGGAGCAAAGACCCGGGCAGCAGTTACACAGGAGTTCACGCTGTGATTATTCACTGAACTGTCATAAGCCCCAGGCACTTGCCTGTGTGTATTTCACAAGAAACAAAATAGATAGTCCCTGCCCTACAAAGTGCTTAAAATTCAATCCAGCCCCCAGATTTTTGAGAACCAGAGAGGCCACATGCAATTAAGTGCCTGTCACCTGAGAAATGTGGTAAGTGCATCATAAGAACTTACCAAGGGAATTAATTCCCTGGCGGTCCAGTAGTTAGGACTCCACACTTCCCCTGCAGGAGGCCCAGGTTTGATCCCTGGTCGGGGAACTGAGATCCCACAAAGCGGCTTGGCAGCCAAAAGAAAAAGAGAACATACCAAGTGCAGTAGGCGTTCAGTTTCTGATTTCCTGGAGAAAGGGGCACTTGAAGGACAAGCAGAGGTAGATGGATGGAGTTGCGGCAGGTCATGGTGAGCACAGAGACTGACATGACAGCATGGGCTGAGTTTGGGGAAGAGATGTGATGAAGAAGAATTGGGCCCAGGTTTTACAGAGCCTTGAATGCCTAAGGCCTGTGGTTCCTTTGTGTGCTGAGGGGCCCTGGGAGCCCCAGCAAGCTCTCGAGGCACTGCAGCTAGTTTTAAACTTTTAAGAGAAATACAGCAGCGCTCCACAGTGTCAAACACCACGCCTGAGGTAGTTAGTACTTTCAGTATTAGATCGCGCTACTTGCCTTTCAAGGATGTGTCTTTGCACAGCTGAGTTTTGGGCTGTCACTGTGATACAACTCAAATACCACATGAAAATCAACATGGCATGGTAATGAGAGTGGCTGTGTCTAACAAGAGTATAAGATTTGGAATATGTGCAGCGCCCAACAGGTACACACACCCCACTAGTGAGTAATTATAGTTAAGAATGAAATAAACATTTCTCTTTCAGTTTATGTGTAGTATTATTTTTTTCCACGTGGCCTCTAAGTTGCGAGGCCCTAAATACTTAAGTCGTTTGGACCTAACCACTGAATAAATGGAACCGTTAGATATTTCTTTTGGCCTCGGGCCTTGTGAAGAAATTACCGAGACACTAAGGGTGCTGTGAACCCAGAAAGTTTGGGAACCTCTGACCTGAGCCACAGAGATGGAAGGTATTCAGTCGGCAGAGGGGAGCCGTTGTAGGATTTTATGTGGAGGAAAGACAAGAAAAGATTTGCCTTTGTCAGCCCTCGGGCGGTGGGTGGAGTGCATGTCTGAAGGGCAGAGATCCGAGACAGGGAGCTTGGTTAGGAAGCTGCTGTAGAGCCAGTGGGAAGTGGTGACTGCCACATTTTGGTGAAGGAGAGGAAAATGAGGACATAGATTTTTGAGAAACGTTTGGTGGGTCTAATCTTATAAAACTCAGGATCTAATTGAATGGGAGAGGGTTAGAATTAAGAGAAGGTGGGGGGAGTCAGGAGAACTCAGAGGTTCCAGATTGTGTGACCGGGTGGAAGTGGGGTCAACGAACCGATCTGGGGTATGCAAAAGGAGGAGCAGGTTCAGGATGGATGACGGGTTCTGGGGCTGAGAGACTCCGTAAGCAGTTGGAAGTGGGACTGGGTCAGGGGCTCTACTGGAGAATGTTGCCAGATGTCACGTGGGAGAAGGATTTGTCAGTGTTTATTAGACTCAGCCACTGGAACTTGACACTGGCAGTTTTGACCTTATCCTGAGGGTAGGGGCCAGAGAGCAGTGCCTTGAGAAAGGTATGGAAAGTGAGAGGGTGAAACAGAGGATCCGGAGCATTAGTTTCCCAGTATGGCTCAGCGTCAGAATTACCTCACATGTGTTAAAAATTCACATTCCCTGGCTCTACCTACAGAATCAACTTCCTGGGAGAAAGACCTAGGAATCAACATTTTTAAAACTATAGGCAAAAAAAAAAAGTGGTTCTGAAGAACCTAGGGGCAGGACGGAAATAAAGACGCAGACGTAGAGAATGGACTTGAGGACACGGGGACTGGGAAGGGTAAACTGGGATGGACGAAGAGAGTGTCATGGACACATATACACTACCAAATGTAAAACAGATAGGTAGTGGGAAGCAGCCGCATAGCACAGGGAGATCAGCTCGGTGCTTTGTGACCACCTAGAGGGGTGGGTTAGGGAGGGTAAGAGGGAGGAGATATGGGGATATATGTATATGTATAGCTGATTCACTTTGTTATACAGCAGAAACTAATACACCATTGTAAAGCGATCATACTCCAATAAAGATGTTTGAAAAAAAATCTTTCTGGAATTTTGGTAGGAATTGTATTATACTTGTATATCAGTTTGGTATCTTTTCTATGTTGAATCTTCTATACTCTGAACATGGTATGTCTCTGCATTTTAGATCTTTTATTTCTCTCATCAGCATTTTGAAGTTTTCAACATGTAAGTCTTGTCTCTCTTTTGTTTGATTTACATCTAAGTATTTTTTTAAGAACTGTATATGATCATGTGTTTTTAATTTTGATGTCAACGTGTTTATCAATTGATGTTTGTGTGTTAAAAAATTTTTTTTAAAGATAAAAAACTCTAGACAACGTACACATTGCTGGCGGGAATGCAAAATCGTACGGCCCCTTTGGAGGTCTCGTCAAGTCAGATGTAAACAGTATGGCTCAGTCATTCTACTCCCAGGTATTTTCCCAAGAGAGATGAAAATACAGGTCCAAAGACGTGTACACAAATGTTCCTAGCAGCTTTATTCACGTTTTTCCAGCCCCAAATTGGAAATAACCCAAACATCCATCCACAGATAAACAACTGATGGTACGCCCATACAGTGGAGTACTATTCAGCACCAAAAAAAGAACAAACTGATACACTCAGCATTCTGGGTGAATTTTAGAAACATGATGCAGAGAGAAAGAAGCCAGACAGAAAAGAGAACCTCCTGTATGAATTCCATTTGTGAAATTTTAGAACAAACATAACGGATCTGTCAGTGGTGTCTGGGGTGGGGGTTAGGGTATTGAATCTAAGGGAATTAGGGAAGATGTTTCAGGGTGATGGAAATATCCTGTATCTTGATCGTGAGGGTAGCTACGTGGATGTGCATGTTTTTCAAGACTCATCGAGGGAATTCCCTGGTGGTCCAGTAGTTAGGACTCTGTGCCCTCACTGCCGAGGGCCCAGGTTCGATTACTGGTCGGGGAACTAAAATCCCACAAGCCGTGCAGCATGGCCAAAAAAAGACTCATCAAACTGTACACTTAAAGTGGATGCCTTTAGGAGAGCACGGGGAGCACGTACAAAGGAGGCAAGGGGACCCCAGAGGTTTGGCGTGTTTGTAGGCAGAGGGGAAGGAGTTAGCCAGAAGGATTTGAAGATCCTTGGAGACAGGATACCGTCTGGGGGCTTTAGATGTGTGAGTGTGAAATATCTGTGAACATGAAGGTGAAAACGTCCCTTTATAGAGATGTGAAGGGAAGGGTGGGGTTGGGCAAACCTGGAGGGTGAGGGGTAGGGAGTTTCTGAGAACCCGCTCTGCCCCCCTCACTTCCCCTGTGCCACAGAGGGGAGTCATGTGCGGAGAGGAAAGAGCCTTGAGGCAAGGGGTGAAGGTCTGAAACACCAGCTGTGAGGAACGGGGAACAGAGGCCAACCAGGAAATAGATAAACATATCTCCTATGACATGGGGCCCAGCTGGCCATACATGTAGTTTGGTATCACACACGTGATTATAGTGTTTTCTTCGGCAGTGCCCAGAAGCCTGGGCAGAAGAAAGGGGATTGCTAGGTGGATTCTGGGTTGAGGGTTGATGGAGCATAGCTGCTGGATTGCAGAAGTGATCAGCAATGGATATCCAGGCAGGGCCGGAGTGGAAGTGGGAAGGAAACTAACATTTATCGATTGCCCCATTCAGTAAATATACCGAGCAGCTCCTGTGCGCCAGGCACTGTTTTAGATGTTGAGGGTATAGCAGGCAGCGAAAGATAAATCCCAGCCCCCTTGGATCTTCCAGTGGCCCGAGTCAGACGTTAAAAAAATAAGCAAAATACACAGTACTTTGGAGGTGGTCAGTGTCATGGAGAAAAATTAAGCAGGGAAGAGGGGTAGGAAATCCTGGGGGGTAGGAGATGGTCGTGGAAGACCTCTCTGAGATGGTGACATCTGATCGAAGACCTCGGCACAGGGAACAGTAAATGCAAAGGCCCCGAGGCAGGGGCAGGCTTGGCAGTACTCGAGGAATACCCTGTATTCCAGCATGGCATTCCAGCATTCCTCCTCACCAGAATAGAGTGAGGAGGAGATAATCGGAGAGTGCCAGGGTGGGTGTGGGAGGGTGGGATTGTGTGGGATTTGTAGGCCACTGTGTGAACATTGGCCTCTACTGAGTGAGATGGGACCCATCAAAGGATTGTGAGTGGCAGGGAAGCATAATCTGATTTGCGTCTTTAGAAGGATCACTCTTCTCTCTCAAGGCACTGACTTACAGTCTTAACACATATTTAACCTTCTTTAGTCCACACGGAGATGCTGCATGGGTTTGGTGTTATTATCTCTCTTTCTTTTTTTCTCTTCACTGATGAGGAAGTTGAGGCTCAGAGAGATTTGGCAGAGTAAGATTTAAGCATAGGTCTTTCTGATCCCAAAGGGCACACAGACTAGGAGAAAAGGGAGCGCTTGAAAGACAAGGGGTTCCAATGATGCTGAAGGGATGCTGTGAGTAGGAAACAGGATAATGGAATAGACCACGGAGTTTGGCTTCTGATGGCAGGTGCTGGCGGAGAAATGAGCGTCAACAGAACGGTTTGAGGCTTGCCCGCCTTCTAGGAGAATGGCGTTAACAAAATCGGGTAGTCAGACCAGTCTGGAGAGAAAGATGGAGGGTGTGATTTGGACAAGTGGTGGTCAAGGTGCTGGCAGGAGATAGTGGAAATGTCCAGTCAGTCCAGAAAGAAGAGCTCGAGAGATGGAGACCTAGAATTTCCCCACTGTGGTTATGGTTGAAGCTACAGAGGTGGATGTTCTCTCGGAGAGAACTGAGGGGAGAACCTAGAAAAGTTCCTCCCTGTTGGAGTAGGGAGTGGGGAGGAGAGGGGAGAGGAGTGGGTGGGAGAGAGAGAGAGGGAGAGGTGAGTGAAAAATCAGTGCAGTGCAAGGGCCACAGAGGCCAGGAGGTGGAGAGTCTCAAGGAGGGGAGGGATGAAGCCCGTGGGCTGGGGCAGCAGGCACGTGGGATAGCCCGCGGGGTGAAGGGTAGAGCTGTTGTTGCTGATGGACTGAGAGCTCAAGAAGGGAGCAGAGTGAAGAGTGCGGTTGGGGTCCAGCGCAGAGGGAGAAGGTGTGAGGTTTGAGAGAGGATGGGATCGAGGATGAAGGCGAGAAAGGTATTCTTGGAAAGACGAAAACTCACTTCTTTTGTAGATACAGGATGTTTACATTTATTTTAAGTCATTTCTGCCTCAGATTGAAAAGGAGGATTCGATCCGCACAAAACAGGAGCCCTGAGTGTCACCTGACCTCACCCAGGTTTCTCCAAGAGTAAAGGTTGTGCCGTTTCAGGTCTGAGCTGGATGGACCCTGGAGGGGAACCGAGTACAATAGCTGCTCCCAGGGGAGCAGTGGGCAGATCTGTTTCTGTCTTAATCTTGGAGACCAAATACTGATTTCAGCTTTATTTTCCTCTTCTGATATCTTTACCTTTACCTTGAATAACACCCATTTTTATACTTGTAAAGTAACCCTTTTTTTTTATTCCTTCTGAAAGTAAAGCAGCTTTGTGAGATGGCTTTTATCCTTATCAGTCCCCTATAGGTAGAGAGGCTTATTTTGTACCAGTGTTTGTTTATAGCCTTAGGGTTAGGCCACTGTTCCTTTTCACATGGGTGATTTTTTTTTTTTTTTTTAAGAGCAAGAATCTTGCCTGATACCAGTTCTCATTATTAAATCCAAAACAACTCCTTTTTCGTGTTAGGCTTTCAGTGCACGTTTTCAGATGGTGCCTTTTGCTGGCTTTTCAAATATTTTTATCTTTTAACCTTTTCTGTTATGGAAAATTTCAAGCATATGTAGAGAGAAGAGTAAAAGGACAGGCCAGTGTTGTCAATTCTATCGTTGAACATTTGTCAACAGGCTGCCGTTTTTTGTCTTATCTGCCCCCTTCCCATATGATGTTTCTTTTTTCCTGTAGTATTTTAAAGCAAAGTTCAGGTTCAAATGATTCTTTAAGGGAAAGACATGAGTGGAATAGGTCACAGTTACGCATTTGCTGGCCTGTATCGGAGCTGTGTTAACAGTCATGCTGTGACGTGGCCTGCAGCTCGGCTGATGTTTATTCCAGGGGCCCTATATTATGAATGGATGAGAAGGTACCCCTGCTGGAGTTCATGTCCCCTTAAGCCTAGGAGGAAGCATGGCTCTTCAACACCCATGTAGGTGTCTACCCATCCTTCTCTGGCTTCCACTGGTGGCCTGTGTCTTAACTGGAACCTTTCTGGTGCAGGGCACACTTTGGGACCTGAGGCCTCCGTGTCAGGTGAGCAGTGAATAAGCTCTAGAAAACCAGGAAAGTCTGCGCCAGAGGACGAGACCCTGAGAGTGAGCAAACACTGTCCAGCAAAGATAAGCTCAGGAACAGGAGTCGAAATCCCGTTGGTCTCCACGGCTTGTTTCTGGTGAATGGCTGGGATTCGGTAGTGTCCTCCTCATCTGGGTTGATCTGCGATACCTTTAAGTGGCTGAAGTGAGCAAAACCGACGCCCTCTTGCCTGCTGTGTTTGCTTTGGAATATGCCTTCTTGCTGTCCCTGGCGTGCACGGCTTCTGGGCTGCGCTGGAGGAGCTGGGTTATAATTGCTCCCTGACTGTTTCAGTAGGGTGAGTGCTGTGTGCCCTCGTTTCCTGTCTCTTGCATCAGTCTGTTTGTGAGAGTATACCGAGAGGTGATTAGTGGGAACAATAAACATGTGCTTTCTGACTGAAAGTTCCTCCTGTTTCCCGAAATGCTTTTGGTTTTAATGAATTGTTTGTTCGCTGCCCACAGACCACACGTGGTGCCTGCGCTTCTGTTGTTGTGAACACCCATATGCCTTTGTGTCAGAGCCGGGCTTGTAAAGCAAAATCAACAGCTGATAAGGCTTGAAAGAGTTTTCCTTCATCTGAGAATCCAGGCTGACCCAGGGAATTAGACAGCTGCCTGTCACCATCGGCAGAGCCGGTGTCCAAAATCATATCACAGTATTTGCCGTCCTCGCCCCCAGCTTTGAACTTGTGGGCAGCGTGGCCTATAGCCTGTGGGGTCTTGATGGCTGGAAATGCCTCATTGCTGTGCGGTCTTGTGCCTGGGGATTTAGCTCTGTTACAGCAGTGTCAGTGGCCTCTCTCTCCCACCTCCATCCACCCCATGGAACCGGGAGCATCCTCTTGATTTGTGCCCAGGAGAATCTAGGGAGGGAGAAATTCTGCCACTTAGACTATTGCAAATATTAAAACTGACTTGGAGAAAAAACTTTTTTTCTGATTTCAAAAGGAATGCCTACTTTATTAGAAATTTGGGGCAATATAGAAAAGGTGGGGGAGTCATTTCTATTTCCAACAAAGATAACTTACAGTTCCCACTCTTTTTTTTGGCCTTTCCATGTAGTTTTTTTTTTTTTAATGCATATTGAAGGTTTTTCTCCTCAGCTGCATTAATACTCTAGGTACAGTGTTATCTTTTCTCCTGAACATAACAGTATAAAGATTTATACAGTTTTTTAAACTTTATAAGCCCTTTCAGAAGTCTTAATTTTCTACCAAGTGGACAGTCCATAATTTAACCATATCACTAAATAGTTAGGTCATTTGTGATGCTGCTGTGAGGATCTTTGTACTGAAAGCATTTTCCACGTTTTGTGTTGTTTTAAAACTAGATTTTCTAGAAATGGAATTAATGGATCGAAGGGAATCAAGAAGAATGAACACTCACGGCTCTATAATTGTCATATTCCTGCCCCAAAGGCGTGTACTTACCATTTACCATCCAGTCAAATTCTCATCAACAGCCAAATTGCTTCTTAAGTCACAGTTTTGCTTTTCCCAGTGGGAGTATCTAGCAGCAGGACAGGCATCTGACCAAGGGATGATTTAGGTTTTAGAAGTCCTTGACGTGTCAGATAGTGACATTGTGACCCACTGTCCACTGCGGGTTGTCACCAGTGTTTCCTTCTACGCCCGTCCCCCAAGTTAGAGGCACGTTTCCTGACAGCAGTTCCCTTCTGCTCTCAGGCCTCTCTCTAATCTCGGCGACAGTTGTAAGAGCTTACATTTGTGTTTCTGTGTGTGAGTTTTCTAAAGTGCCTTCACGTACGTTATGTAGATAAATCTATCGGTCCGTCTTGTGAGCTAGTCCTGGGAACTCTAGGAATCTTGATATTTTAGAGTCTGTCTGACGATGCCTTTGTTGTTGTTCTTTTGCACAGATCCAGTCCTGCAGGTTCCAACACACGTGGAAGAGTAAGTTTTCTGATTTGCTGCAGCACTTCCCTTTAATTCATTTTCTATTTTATTCAATCAGTGTTTACGAAGCTAGTTGCTGGAGTACACGTATGCATAAATTTAAGGTAGAATGAGAGTGACTGAGACATAGGAAGTCTTACAGGTGCTTTGAAAGAAAGAAGCTTGTGTTGGGGAGAGGATGGTCAGTTCCCTGGGAGGCGGGGTGGGAAGGCAATGGTATTAAAAAGGCTTATTTGAGATGTAACTTAAGTCGAGTTTTGATCTTAAGCTTCCCAAGTCCTCAGGAGGGCCCAGGGGTCTTTAGATCTCTCCCTCTTCACTGTGCTTAACCGTGGAGAGGAGACAGGAACGTGACCTGCTACTAGAGTGTGTGTTTTGGAGTAAAAGTTGGATAGCACCTCCAAGAGCCTCAAATGATGCTATAAACGCATTAGAGGAAAGATTCAGCAAGGGGTTTCTGAGTGACTGCATCGTAGTTCTGTCGTTAGCAGGTTAACTTTACAAAAGAGCACCTTGAACCTGCTTCCTGGGAAGCTACTGATGAAACCTTGACCCATCCCCTTGGCAGGTTCTTTCTCATGTCAAGCTTTCAGAGTCTGCTTTTACTGCCTCCAAAAAATGAATGTTTGTGGAACACCAAAGGCAGATTTGTTCTCCCTGTTTACGTACCATGCCATGCTGTTAAATATTAATTGTTGAAGTTCTATATGCAGCTGACTGGGAAACTGAAAAGCAGACTTGCTGGGTCCTTTTCACTTACTTTACCTTCATCCAGGACGCTTTGACGGAATGATGATTTAGTCTTCTGTGGTTTTGTACTGGTTTTCCTTTGTAGGTTGCTTTTCTTTCACTCTAGTATAGTATAGAGCACCAGAAGGATATTTTATTATCTGCGGGTAAAATGAAAGAGCAGTGGATGGAATTGTTTTACACACACACACACACACACACACACACACCCCACTCCCCCCACCTCACCAATCATGGCTTTGCATGGCTTTGGTATTTTACTCTGTGCCCTGGTCTATAATCTTTCACGGATACTTATTGCTTAACTTCTAGGCCTGCATTCCTCCCAGATCCCAACGATGGCAGCCTGTATACGCTTGGGGGCAAGAATAATGAAGGCCTGACGGTGAGTGTATTTAGCTGCTTTCTACTCCGAAGGCTCTAGACCACTGACCTTCAATTTAGCTGTGCGTTGAGATCACCTGAGAGCTTAAAAAAAAATTTCTGGGGATTCTGAATCAGGTGGTCTGGATTGGGGCCTGGGCATCAGTATCTTTTCACAGCTTCCTCAGTGAGCTTTTAAATGTACAGCTCAGAGTTCAGAAACGTTGATCTGGACCAGCAGGTTCTCATGGCTCAGCCAGCACTCAGGAGGTACTCAGCAGACACCACCAGGCTCCAGACTGGAAACCTTGCAACGACTTTCTGACCCTCAGAAACATCTGGGGGAAACCCAGTCATTACTGCCTCTCCGTGGCATTTTTCCTTTGCTAAGGCTTAGTTTAAACATCGGGATGATGGGGAAATCCACATTATTGGTTATTTAAAGTTCTGTTTACTAAAGCTCAAGAGAAATCTTTGCTTTCTTGGAGAGAAAGGTGACAGCATCGTAGAAGCAGGTATCTGTGGAACGGTTTCAAGAACACAGAATGTTCCAAAAATAAAGTATTCTGAAACAAACGTTAACCAAAAGAACTTGTCAGATGTCAGCTGTAGACTCAGAAGAATCGGTTTTATGATGAAATGCAGTTGAAACATGTGGATTGCTCTGAGTTTCTTTTCCTGGCACCTACCATAACTTCCTTTTAATACCAAAAGACCCAATTCTCTTCTGTTTTTCAGTAGAGAATTATTTGCTAGAGAAAACACCAGAACTTCTTTTCCTGCCTCAAACTCCTGTGTTGCCCATGAGTGATGACTTCTCCTTTCCCTCGAGGCTTCAGCTGGGCACCGAGGCTGCTTCTCTTCAGAATAGTCTCATGGCTCACTCCCTCTCTGAGGAGCATTTTCTAGTCAGTCAAGCCAGCTCTGGGACAATTTTCCAAGACAGGACAATTCTTCCTGCCCGCCCCCCTTAGAATTTCAAAGATTGGTGTCATCCCCAGGAGCGCTCTGGACAAGAGACTTTGAGGGGCTTGTCAAGTAAAAGAATTCTTGTTCATAATGCCCAGAACCTGGGAGCTGAGGGCTTGTCCAAAGTGGATAGGGGAGCCTGGGGTGCCCCTTCTCCCTGGTTTCCAGTTAGGAAAACTCCCATCTACCATCAACAGTGCTCCTCCCTTTTAGCAGAATTGGGTAACAGAAACTGTGCAGTGAAATTGTAATAATTGCACAAGACTTGGTTAACTTTTTTTTTCTCTTTTCCTTTTTTTTTTTTTTAAGAAACTTCCCTTTACGATCCCAGAGTTGGTGCAGGCATCCCCGTGCCGGAGTTCGGATGGAATTCTCTACATGGGTAAGGGTTCCTGAAACTTTGATCCCTTTTGGAAATGAACCCCAGAATCTGGGAAAGTGGCGTGTCTGAGAGAGAGGTGTAGAGTCACTCCCCCACTGGCCCTTCTGGGAAAGGTCTTTCTTGCCTCTGTTGTGCTGGTTCACGCCAGGATCAGCTGACCTATTAAGAAAGGGTTCCCCCCACTTGGGAGCAGACTTGACACCATTAGGTTACTCATTTAACAAGCTTTTAGCTGCTGTGTTGACCTACCCTTGCGATTTACAGATTGCAACTTGCAACGTACCCAGAAGCAACTGGATGAAATTTAAAGTGAATACCATCCTCTGAGCCAAGAAAGGGAAGCCAGGCTCTGCCTATTAATTATAGGGCTTTCTTAGTATTTCCTGCTATCAGAATATTGGATTAAAAACAGCACATAACAGCTTGCTTAGATAAGCTGCCTTCATACCTACAGGGGTCACATCTTCAAAGCATCAGATCAGCTACTTTTCTTTTACCATGTTACTGCCAAAATGTCAATAAAAATGCATTTGTAACACAAATGAGAGCTGTGTTTGTCTTGAAAGCGTAGTAGTAATAATATCCTGTATTTATAAAGCAGCTTTCTCTCTGAGGAACTTAGAGTGCTTATTGCCTATTCATGCCTCGGGAGCTTTATGTGTGTTTGTGGGCCTCGAGCGCAGGCCCAAGCTGGATTTTAAGTTTTTGTCTAAGGAGACCGGGGCTCTTGCTTCCTTGCACACCTTCAGAATGAGGAAGCCCCCAGCCTGGGGATTCAGAGGAAGTGATCGGCACAGGCTTCCTCTGTCTTCTGGGCCATGCCCCGGGCCCCTCTGAACATCTTCTCACCCTCTGTGTCACTGTTTTCTGCCTGGTCTTCCAGCTCTGACCAGCAGTTCATCACTTAGGGTGCATTTAAAGTTGTGGCAGTTGGCCGATCCATCCACTAAAGTGGTAGCTGAGTTATGCAGGCTGTGATGGTCCTTGAAGTAACCCGAAGGGTGCCAAGCCAGATGGAAAGGGATCCTGGTCACAGCTGTTTGGTGATGTTTTCTCTCTGTCTTCAGATCTTTTTCATATTAAGATTTGTCTTTGAGAACGGGAAGTTGCGATCCACAGACAAGTTTCGGACGTGTGCTACCTCTGTTAGAACTAAGTGTAGCTTTAGCAATTTCTGATGCCCTGTGATCTTCCTGGCATCTTGGTACTGTGCTTCCAAGAGTCCCTTGAAATAGGAAACTTGGCTAATAAGGTAGGAAGACGCAAGAGACAAGGCTTGTCTTACAAAGCAAGCCTTACAAAACAGAGACGTGCGCATCACGGTGAAGGCATTGACCTTCAGGTGGGAGCTGTATTTATCTTGAAATCGCCGTGGTAATAATATCCTGTATTTATAAAGCAGCTTTCTCAGGAACTTACTAGGATGGTCTGGTGTATATAACCATAGGTATTGATACATATGCTTTGAGCTTTCCTCATCGTGTTGTTTGGCTATGCTGTCCACCTGTTTATAACTTTTAATCAGCTGAATGAGGGGAGGAGTATAGCGTGTGGCTGGGGAGTCACTTACTGGCTGGGGTCACGGTCGAGATAACTTTGGCCTCATTAGCACCAGGTTGCCACCAACTCTACTGCCCAGTCACAGGTACCAGCTAATTAGAGTTACAAACAGTAACTGTAGATCCTCTTTACATGAGGGCTCATTAGTAGGGACATTGAGATATATGAATGATGGTTACCAGGGAGACAAACCCCTGGGTACATTTCTGGATTTATATAGATCCTAGTCTATGGGAAAAGGATTGCCTTTCCAGGCCAGATTTTTCATATTTAAAGCCACTCATCAGAGCAATAAAATCTGTGAGTTATTACATTATTAGGCCTGGAGAAACTTTTATACCATGACTAGGTTATTAAGTTGTTATAAGACCCAGTGGTCCAAGAAGTTTTATTATCTCCACATTACCACTAACCTTGCCACCCTTGGAGCAACAGAGAAATGTGTTTGACATCATAAGAATTTCAGGCCTGTCCGTCAGTGCAGAGAACATCGTGGGCTGCTAGTTTGGCAAGGATGTTTTTTTTTCCACACTGGGCGAGTGTAAATCGCAGTGTATCCTTGTGACCTTGCAGGTAAAAAGCAGGACATCTGGTACGTCATTGACCTCCTGACCGGGGAGAAACAGCAGACTTTGTCATCGGCCTTTGCGGATAGTCTCTGCCCATCAACCTCTCTTCTGTATCTTGGGCGAACAGGTAAGAAGGAACCTTTTGTCATGTACAACCTGCCTGTCTGCAAAAAAAGGACCTGAAGTAGCCTCCCCGTGGGTCTCTGCCTCCGGGCTTCATTCTCTAGAAGCTGGCCAGAACTGTCTAGTCCACACACAGATTTACCATGTCATTCCCCTTTATAAGAGCCGCCCCCCAGCCCGCTGGCTCCCCGGTGCCTGAGGGTTCCAGTCTAAACTGCACTGTAGCCCGCAAAGCCCCCTTGATGCCTCCGCTACCTCTTTTGCCTCTTCCCCCGCCGCATTTCCCTCACTTAAACATTTCCAAGCAGGTCCCAGAATAAGCGGTGCTATTTTTTTAAACTTGGAGTAGTGGGGTCCGTCTCTACCAGGTACACACGTTCTTGCCTGTGTGGCCGGCGTCCATTCTTCCTTCCCAGCGCTGCTCAGAAGGCTCCCTCTCCGTGAAGCCTTTCCCCGCCTCGCAGCTCCCCCACTGCCCGGGGACCACGGCTCTCCGTGCTCGGCACGCACAGCCGTTCACACCGCCCATCGGTGGCCCTTTCCAGGCATCGGCAGCGCCCTCCTCCTTGGCACCACTTCCCACCTCCTCCCTCCAGAGCCCCTTCCTTCTCAACACTCATCACTACATGTTTCTAAATCATATGTGCGTATTTCCTGCCTCCCCTGCTAGACTGTCGGCTTCCTGAGGGCAGGACTTGGTTTTGTTCGCCTGCCGAGTCTCCACACCTGGCGTGTTGCTGGCACGTAGCAGGTGTTCAGAGGCTGCAGCGAGTGAATGGGTGGGGGCCTTTTCCTCCAGGGATCTGCCTTACTCATTTCACGTGTGCAGCCCCTGACCTATACCACTACTCCATAAAAACTGTGGCATGGACGGCTAAAATAGAGCTAAAAGGGGAAGCAAGCAAGAAAACATTTAGAATGGAAAGATTATACCCAAAACCTAAGATGCAGTCATTACAACTGAGCACTAAACTTAGGTCTAAGCATTCAGGTAGCCAAGGCCTTAAAAAAAAGAGAGAACCTTCCTTCAGGTGCTGTGGAAAACAGTGCTTTTCTAAAAATGAGTGAGACTAATAATCTTGGGCCCTAGAGGCTGGCTGAGCTCTCCTGTAATCACAGGGGAGGGTCTCTGTGAAACTGCAGGACTCTCCACTCACCCCCAACCCCCATAACTATCAAGTATTCCAACTGTAGTGGCCACTTAGGGTTTGTTGGTTGGTTTACTGTGTCCATCAAGTAAAGCCTTACAGTGGTCCCACCTTCACCCAGGAATAAACATTGCTTGGTTCTCAGGTAGAATTGCGGTGTCTGAGGGAATCGGGCTATTCTCTGGCGTCCGGTGGCGTGTGTGTGTGTGTGTGTGTGTGTGTGTGTGTGTGTGCGTGTAATGCTATCTGTTGTTTCCATTATCTGTCTCTGCATAACAGACCACCCTAACTTAGCGGCTTCCAACACCAACATTTTACTGCTCACAAGTCCATGGGCTCAGCAGGGATGGATGGCCTCCACTCCACAGGCTATTGGCTGGGCTCACTCAGATGTCTGGGACCTTGGTTCAGCTCCATGCAGATAGCCTGGACTTCTTTACATGGCAGCTGGGTTCTCCTCTTGAGTAAAAGTGGACGTTGCAGGAATTCCCTGGCGGTCCAGTGGTTAGGACTCTGCGCTTTCACTGCTGAGGGCCTGGGTTCAATCCCTGGTCTGGGAACTAAGATCTCATAAGCGGTGAGGCACGGCCAAAAAAAAAAAGTGGACGTTACAATACCTCTAAGGTCTGGGCTCAGAAGTCCTGGAATTTCACTTCCACTGCAGCCTGTTGGTCAAAGCAAGTCACGGGGCCAGCCCAGAACCAAGAGGTAGGGAAACAGACTCAGCCTCACAGTGGGAAGACTGTCACGTAAAGTACAGGGATGGGGGAGCATTGATGGTGGTGATCTTTTCAGACCTTCCACCACAGGCTTCCCTCTGGTTGCAATAATTCACAACCCTCCTACATGCAGAATATACTCACCCCTTCCCAAGACTCCCCAAGTCCAGCCACAGCATGGGGCTCAAAATCCAGCAGCTTGTGATCTGTATCTGGTTTGGAAGTGGGCAAGGCTTCTGATCTGGAGACCTGTGAATCAAAGGAGACACATTATCTCCCCTCCCACATAGACACAGATAGGAGAGTTGCACTGGATACTCCCCTTCAACAAGGGAGGGAAGGATAGACACACAGCCGTCACTGGTGCTTAGTGACTCTGGAATCCAGCCGGGCACATGTTTTCAGGTTCCCCTACTCTGAAGGCAGGGAAGATTCCTTGATTAGGGCCCACTCTTGCCCTCTGGAATTGGTTCCCCAATACATTGTTCTCAGCAGCCTGGTCCTTCCCTCTGAGAAGTCCTTTCTTTTCCTTAAGAAACAGTGAGGGTTTTGTAGCTTTCTCAATCTGTTCCTTGTCCATTGAAAGTTGGGGATAAAGAGGACTTTTTTTTTTCCCCCATTTTTGACTGTCTCTGTTTTTTTGGGTCCATGCTGGTATCACTCCCTTAAAAATCTTCGTGGGCTTCCCATGTGTCAAATTATAGTCTACTCCATTAGATATAAAGCCATACCCACAAATCTCTCTACTTTGAGGTATGGGACAGCACTCTCACGGTTCTTAGAACCCTCTTACCTAGCAGAGGGTCTATGTAGGACCACCTTAAATCTTTCTGAGGCCTCAAAGGAGGGCCTTACAGCCTCATCTTTGATTTGATCTTGACCCCAGAGCCATTTTTTATTGGTAGCACCTGAACCTGATCTTTGCCCTAAGGCCATTTTTCACATTGAGAATCTTTTCCAGCTAGGGCATCAGTCCTGGACCCTGTATAGTTCCTCTAGATTCAGCTTGAGAACTGAATGGTTTCTTCTTTAGCTTATCTGCCTTGCATCGTCCCATACGCAGTTAAGAGAAACCACTTGGTGGGTTCTGCATTCCGCCTGGAAATCTCCTTAGACAGATCCACGAGTTTATTAGGTACTTTCCTTCTGTTTTCCAAGTTACTGCAAGAAGTACTTCTACTAATTGTGTCGCCACTACCTAACCTGGACCATCGTTTTCAGCTTCCAGCAGCAGTTTCCTTACTGCTCTTCTAGCCTCCATCTGCCACCCGGTCCCAAGGTCAATGCTACACGTTATAGGTTTTTGTTACGGCACCATCCCACATCTGGGTAACAATTTCTAATCTCAGCTGTCTATTGCTATACTGTATAATAAACCACCCGAAAACTTAAGTGGCTTAAAACAACACCAAGACATCGCTCGTGATCCTGTGAGTCTCGAGTTCAAGGGCACAGCGTGGGCGGCCTGCCTGTGCTCCACCTGCTGTCAGCCAGGTTCGCTCCTGCGTCTGGGACTCCAGTCTTCCTCCACGTGGCCCGTCTCTCTCCACATGGATGGCCTGGGTTTTCTTACACACCATTTAGGGAGGATTCGTCTGTTATAATTTAGATGAGGTCAGCACCCCCGCAGGTGCCGTGGCCCCTCCAGGTAACGGGCTGGTGTGTGTTCCCCAGAGTACACCATCACCATGTACGACACCAAAACCCGCGAGCTCCGGTGGAACGCCACCTACTTCGACTACGCAGCTGCGCTGCCCGAGGACGACGTGGAATATAGTAAGTTCCCCCAGCACCTCGGTGGCTTGGTGAGGTCGGGCGGGTATTTGTGACCTGTGGGGAAACGAGGGCTCCAGAAAGCTGCATTTTCTTTTTAGACACTCTTGGTCACCAGGTTCTGGACTTCCATGAACTCGTAGTAAATACTTCAGTAGTCAGTGTTGAAGGCAGGGGCCTGGGCGAGAAGTGTGGAGGGAACCCAGATAAAATGGTGGCGAGTTTAGCCCGAGAGGAGGGAGGGCACACTTTGTTGAGTCCCTCCGTGTCCCAGAAGGAAGTAACTACAAGCCCATGGGCAGCAGAAGCAGAATTAAACATCAGCTTGTGACATAAAAGCCAGTTTTCCCATCTTAACACTGGTACCCGAAAATCTGACAGACCTCCTCTGCGGTCACACGTGGGCCGTGGCAGTGGTCAGCCCGGACTTTCAGCTTGCTCGGTAGTTTGAAATGATTGCTGTCAGATGCCAGATTCATAGGCTCTCCATTGCTTCCTTTCTTCTCAGCAGTTGAATCCCACTAATTGAATCGAATGCTATTACCAAGTGAAGAAAGAACATTACCACGTGAGAGAGTGACCCTGTCTTATATTTATAAACCCGGCAGCTCTCAGTGTCTTGCTATCGTAGGGCCTGAGAGAGTTCGCTGGAAGCCAGCGGAGCTGTCTGGAGGCGATCTGAGAACACTCCAGAAGGCTTGTTTCCTCTAGCTGAGTGGCTGCAGCTTGCCAGGGGAGTGGAGGATGTGGTCACAAGCTGGTGAGACTCGACACGCTATGTTTATCTGATCTGTACAGAAATGTCCCACTTTGTGTCCAATGGCGATGGGCTGGTGGTGACCGTGGACAGCGAATCTGGGGACGTCCTGTGGATCCAAAACTACGCTTCCCCCGTGGTGGCTTTTTACATCTGGCAGCGGGAGGGCCTGCGGAAGGTGGTGCACATCAACGTCGCCGTGGAGACCCTGCGCTACCTGACCTTCATGTCGGGGGAGGTGGGGCGCATCACCAAGTGGAAGTACCCGTTCCCCAAGGAGACGGAGGCCAAGAGCAAGCTGATGTGAGTCGGGGACTCAGGGCAGAAGGGGGCGGCTGTGGCCCTGGTGTTCTGGTGCTGTAGCAGCGGTGAGCCGTACCGTGACCTGAGGACCGGGGCTCGGGGCCGGCGTCCCTGAAGCCGTGAGGAACATAAAGAGGCAAGAACGGCTTGTTCTGAAACCTCAGAATCTAAGAACTGGACACCCCTGGATGCTTCAGATTCTCCAATAGTAAATAAATTAAAATTATGGGTGGGAATAGGAGAGAGACTGCCTTGTCTACCTGTAGTACAATCTGGATCTATCTCAGGTGGTGGGAATATGAGAGACGTATTTATTTTTTAACTCTCTGTTATTTTCTAAAAATTTACTGTAAGTCGTGTTTGCTTTAAAAATCAAGACCAAAGTGTTAGGGGGTGTGTCTAAGACTCAGCAGGCTCGTGTTCTCCATCCCCACCTGTGAATAGCCTGTAACTCGGTCACTTAGCCTTGCTGGGCCTCAGCTGCCCACTTTGCCGAGCCGTGGAGGAGATCGGGTGAGTGTGAAATGTTCTCTGAATTTACGGCACCGTTCAAATGTAAGGTGGTTTGCAGAGAGAGGTTTAGAGAATTCAGCAGGTGACCCAGCCCAGACTGGCTACTGATAGTAACCAGCAGGGTCTGGATGTGCAGCCTCGCGTTGACAACCACGGACAAAGCCAGATCCCCTCCCCTCCTCGAAGCCCCTACCAGGAACCCGCTGGAAGTCTCGCCGGGTTTGGGATTTCCTGTGCGTCCCCTGGTTAAGAGCAGTTGACGCTCTCAGGGCTTCTGTAAAACCTCTAGAATCTTTAGGAACCACAAGACACTACAGTGGGGATTCTGGTGGCAGCTCAGTTATCAAAGCACCCTGGTCGGGCCGTCTTGGAGGCTGTGCCATGGTTACAAGCCTCCAGTCTCTCCCGGGTGATCGTTGCTCATGGTCCTTTCCTCAGGCTGTCGCGGGAGTGAGCTAGCGCAGCCCCGCCATTTGCAGATGAGGAAACCCCGGCTGGCAGGCAGGTGGCCTGTGCACGCTTCGAAGGCATCAGTGACAGCGGGCCCCGCAGTCCCGCTATCCTGGTTCCCAGGGCAGTACCCTGTCTTTACACCCCCATGGCCCAGAGAGCCTCAGGGGTTAATGTGCTTCCTCCTAGGAGTGGGATTCGGGGCTGTGATTCTTCTCTCCAAAGAGCCCCCTTTTGTGGGGTCCAGAAATTCAATGACAGTGGAATGCATGTATCTGTTTGTCTCCTAGGCCCACCCTGTATGTGGGGAAATACTCTACCAGCCTCTACGCTTCCCCCTCAATGGTACACGAGGGGGTCGCCGTTGTGGTGAGTCCACTGTGTGGGGCGGGGGGCTCATAAATGCAGCCTCCGAAACAGTCCTGTGCCATTTTAGCAACGAACGAATGAATTACATATGAACATCCTGTGAGCTGAGGATGCAGGATGCAGATCTTAACACCCTCAGAAACAGTTCCTACGTGTACCACGTCTGTCAGTACCTCATGAGAAGAGATGCACCTGACTAAAGCAGCCTCCTAAGCCTAGGAAGCCCCGGTTACTCCCCTTGGCTTTCAGGTTCAAGTCTAGACTCCCCAGCTGGGGTTCACGCTCCCCTCAGCCAGCCCCGCAACACCCATCCACTGCCACACGGCTAGTGTCCCTGTGGGGCTGCACTGTCCATCCTCTCCCTGAGTTCCGAGAGTTCCCTTGTTCAGGCTGCGCCTCACACCTCAGATGCTCTCCCGTGTTCCTTTTTTCCTCTTCAAATCCTGTCCATCCTTTCATGACCGGTCCAGCCTCCTGGGACCTCGCCAGGTTGCCTCAGGCGCTCAGTCTCTGAGTGTCTGAGGCATCACAGTCCCGGCCGCCATTTTGGTCCTTATGACGTTTGAACTGATTGGTTGGCATCTCCTGTCTTCACAGTGAGTCAGTCCTCTGCTCCCGTGTAAGGGCAGCGCCTGCCTGGGTCCAGCGGTGCCCGAGCCAGCACCGGGCTCATGGCTGGAGCTTTCCCACCCTGGTCACTTGGATCATGTGTAACTCCTTCACTTATATCTGCTTCTCACAGTAGCCTCTTGGAATTCCACACACACCCTTCCTGATTCCCAGTTCCCACATTTAAAGAGATGTCCACGTTTAAAAAGACGTCCGAGGGACTTCCCTGGTGGTCCAGTGGTTAGGACTCCGCACTTCCACTGCAAGGGGCACAGGTTCAATCCCTGGTCGGGAAACTAAGATCCTGCGTGCTGCGCGGTGTGGCCAAAATAAATACATAAATAAGAGACATCGGAATTTTATTTTATTTATGTATTTATTTTTTAAAATATTTATTTATTTATTTGGCTGTGCCAGGTCTTAGTTTCAGCATGCGAGATCTAGTTCCCTGACCAGGGATCGAACCTAAGCCCCCTGCATTGGGAGCTCAGAGTGTTAACCACTGGACCACCAGGGAAGTACCCCGAATTTTCAGTTCAGCGTTGTCACGTCCTGAGGGAGGGGCTGCTCCTGCCCAGTCTTGGGGCCTTGGAGTCCTGCTCTGCCTTCCTGACCAGCCCCACAGTAGGACCGCGTGCTTAGGACAGTTGCAGGCACACTGCTGTCCACATGGGCGCCCCCAGCCTCACTCCAGTCTGTCTTCCCAGCCCCGAGGCAGCACCCTTCCTTTGCTGGAAGGACCCCAGACCGACGGTGTCACCATCGGGGACAAAGGGGAGTGTGTGATCACACCCAGCACGGACCTGAAGTTCGACCCTGGGCTCAAGGGGAAGAGCAAGCTCAACTACCTGCACAACTACTGGCTGCTCATCGGTAAGAGCTGGCTCCTCGTGGCCGTGGTGCCGCCGTGCTGCCTCCTGGTGGCCAAGAGCCGACATTGCTAGTTAACAGTCCTCAGCTCTGTGCTCAGTTCATGTCCAAGTTGGTCTTTCAGACCTTGGAATATTTCACCCCCAAGGAAAATAAACAGGCTAGCTGTGTTACCAAGTCAGTTCTCAAAAATCATTTGTCTAATGTACCAAAACTCCAGTACTAAATAGTGTAAACTTTGTGCAGTGACCTGACACATGTTGGATGTCTGGGGCGTGCCGGGCACTAGCAGTCAGCATTCTAGCATATTTCCTTATTTCTCACAGTGACCCTGTGCAAGGTCAGCACCCTTGGTATATCCACGTAGAGTTAAGAAAACAGGCAGTTTCTGTGGAAGGAGTCACTTGGGAGTTGGTGTGGGCGTGGGCAGGAGGGGCTGGGGAAGGAAAGGGTGGAAGACCCAGGACGGATTGAGGGTGGTGAAGGGTTGGAGGCTGGACTTGGGTGCAGAAGTCCCGGGTGTGTGGGGTGGTCCCTTTTTTTTTTTAAATATTTATTTATTTATTTGGCTGTGCTGGGTCTTACTTTCGGCACGTGGGATCTTAGTTGTGGCATGTGAACTCTTAGTTGCGGCATGCATGTGGGATCTGGTTCCCTGACCAGGGATTGAACCTGTGCCCCCTGCGTTGGGTGTGTGGAGTCTTATCCACTGGACCAGCAGGGAAGTCCCCTGGGGTGGTCCCTTTTTCCTTCTCTTCCGTTTCTGCCACCATCAGTGATAAGAAGTTGAGACGACACCGGAAGGCAGCGAGTGTGACCGATGCAGGCAGAGGTGACAGGAGCTGTGTGTCTGGCAAGTGTCCCCAGTAATTAGAGCAGGACGGAGTTTTCTTGACCGGATTTGCCTTTCCAGTGCGGCAGCCCCCTCCCCAATTCTGCCGTCTCCCAGCGCCAGAGGTGGGGAGAGGTGGGGATGCAGCCCCGAGGTGCTGCTGGAGCACGCAGGCGCTAATGAGCTTTGTCCTCCCCATTCTCTCCCGGTGCGGTGGTGCTCGGTGGTGTTCCATGGTGCTTGGTGGTTGCTCGGCGCTCGTGTCGACTAGGACCAGGGCAGAGAGAGGTCAGGCCTGGGGGCGCCGGGAAAGGGGTGTGGAGCCGCCTGGGAGACTAGGGCCAGGAGGCAGCCAGGCGGTGGCATCTGGATGGGGGTGTGTAACTGGGCATCACAGGGAGGAAGGAAACTGGATGTCCTGGAGCCCCGATCGATTGCTTTGTAGTCGTCCAGGCCTTGTTGTCTTTTGTTCATCCTGACTCCTTACAGCTGTTTTTCTTCTGGTTATTATTTTTACCAAATAATGGGCAGAGGAGGTAACAAAATACTTCTACCCTTTTTTGAACAGAATTAGTTCGGAAAGTGTGGGTGAATGGGCCCAAAGTGGAGGAAAAAAAGAACTGATGGGCAGAGGCCATTAAAATCACAGGGCCGCTTAGTTTTACAAAGCAGTTAAGGGATACATTGTCTACCAGTGATTAAGAAGTGAAAAAATTTTGGAAACTAAGGAAATGTGTGAGACCAAAAAAAATCCAGAAAAAAGCTTCATGGCTCAGTTGCAAAATGATATCCTTTTATTTTATTTATTTATTTTGGCTGCACCTTGCGGCATGCAGGATCTTTCGTTCCCCAACCAGGAACTGAACCTGTGCCCCCTGCAGTGGAAGCGCAGAGTCTTAACCACTCATTTGCCAGGGAAGTCCCGAAATGAAATCCTTTTAAAATGGAAAGGTTTTCCAAGTAAGAAAACTGAGAAACCCGACAAGGTATAAAGAAGTAATTAGGGATGTACCCCACAGTTCGGAAAGCCCTTTTGAGAAACTTCAAAGCTGGTCATTTCTAAGTAAGGTAGTGGGACTGAGTGATAATTTTGTGTAGACTGAGGGCCACGGGTAAAAGGATATGTCCTCTGATTTGGTGATTGTGGACGACATTAAGGATATCCTCACATTCGCCTTAATCTTGAAAATAAGACGAGTTCTCCAGGCTTGAGTGGTGTGATCTGTGGGTTACCCCAGAGCAGTGGCCCTAACCTGGGGTGCTCTTGGCTCCACCTGGGACCTACGTCAGATAGACAGGCATGACCCCTGGAGCTCCTGATCCAGGAGGTTCACGGCAGGGCCTGTGCTTTCAGCTCTGGAGCCTGGACATTATTGGATGGTGATAGATACATCACTAAGACCAGGTTCTGTTTGTACAGAAGTGTTTCAGGAGCTCATGATTACATTTATAGCACAGCCGGTTCAGGGTGCGCTCCAAGATATTGCTAAAGGCCCCACTACAGGGGAGGCCTGCTTACAAAGACTACAGGACGAAGAGGGGATTCGGGCTAACCCCTTCTGGTGCAGTGTGTTGGGAGGTGCCCTGCCAAGGGGTGGGACTTGGAGCTCTTAGAGCAGCAGGCGCTGCAGTGCAAGGTGGTGTGTGGAGGGGACCCCTCATTGCTCTTAGCGAGATAGTCTCCTGTTAGTGAGCTTCAGAGGTACCTGGAGAGACTCCTGGTCAGATCCCTGGGCCCCACCAGCAAGTGCGATTCAGAGGTGTGAAGCGGGCAACCAGTTCAGGATATCCCGCCGTCTCAGCATTCCTTGGAAGACAAGGGGAACTTGGTGGTGGCTCAAAACAAATTTAGGCTTCCGTTAGCGAACAGTGTTATGGTACAGATAGAGAACTGACCCAGAGAGAGAGAGTTCAGGGGGCTTTCTCCAGATGAGAAATGTATGTAGCTCGGACTAGTTCTTGTTTGTTTTTGTCTTGGAAATACATACCATACGATCTTTGATAGGTTTGGGAGAACAGAGGACAGAGGTGAGACTGGAATTGAGGGGAGATCTGATTGCTGTGAGAGAACAGAGAAGAAAGCAGTCAGGGTGCCGAGAGCCCAGCTTGAGAGAGTGACTGGCTCTTCTGGGCGGTGTGTGGAGTCGTTTAACTTCAGAACTAAAGAGATCGTCCAGCCGTATCAAATATCGTTGCTTTTATTTTATTTAGCTCTGTCCCTCGCACACAGCAGATGCTCAATAAACGTGTAATGAATGACTGCTAGGCAGCCTTGAAATAGTTGTGTGGGGAACGGTGAAGGAACAAACAGGGACCCGGGATCCCCAATCCATCCAGCAAACGTGCTGTCTTCTGAATAATTCACTTCCCAGGAGGGAAGCTCGTGTTTAGGTAGTGGGAATAGAACTCCACCTGTGCGATTTAAACACCAAGATGGGGACTTGGTACCCTTAGTGGAGTGATGTGACAGGGGTCAGCGTTGAAGGGACAACTCCTTGAGCTTTTTTTTGGGGGGGGGCAATATCTTTTTTGATAAATTTATTTTATTTATTTATTTTTGGCTGCGTTGGGTCTTTGTTGCTGCATGCAGGCTTTCTCTAGTTGCAGTGAGCATGGGCTACTCTTCGTTGCGGTGCACGGGTTTCTCACTGCGGTGGCTTCTCTTGTGGAGCACGGGCTCTAGGCACATGGACTTCAGTAGTTGTGGCATGAGGACTCAGTCGTTGTGGCACACAGGCTTAGTTTCCCCGCGGCACGTGGGATCTTCCCGGACCAGGGCTTGAACCCGTGTCCCCGGCATTGGCAGGCAGATTCTTAACCACTGTGCCACCAGGGAAGCCCCTCCTTGAGCTTTTGATGAAGCTTCATAGTGCCTCACAGTGTACGGCCTTGATTAGGGATTATCCACACGAGCCTTGCTCTGAACGTGTCCTGGACATCCCGATCCCTCTCGTGACAAGGACACTTCTTTGCTCCTTGTTGTGAGATTCAGAATACTGCACTAATGCCATTGAGGAATAAAAGTTCTGTCTTGACGGAATTTCTCTTGTCACTGCCTCCCGCTCTCTCTCACTTTACAAATGTGAGCGTCTGCATCGTGGGCCCCTCACTGGGGAATGAAGGTTGCTTAAGCTTAGTGGGTCAAGCGTAACCACTGTGTGGAGAAACCGTTCTCATGAGAGGTTGTGCTTCCTCTCACAGGACACCACGAGACCCCACTGTCTGCATCTACCAAGATGCTGGAGCGATTCCCCAACAATCTGCCCAAACACCGGGAAAATGTGATTCCTGCTGACTCAGAGAAAAAGAGCTTTGAGGAGGTGAGTGGGGAAGTGGACAGTCAATTGGTGGCCCCTCGTGTCAGGTGCTGGGGGATAAGGCATTTGTCCTGCCTTTATAAATTTATTTATTATTTATTTATTTATTTTTGGCTGCGTTGGGTCTTTGTTGCTGCGCGCGGGCTTTCTCTAGTTGCGGCGAGCGGGGGCTACTCTTCGTTGCGGTGTGCGGGCTTCTCATTGCGGTGGCTTCTCTTGTTGTGGAGCACGGGCTCTAGGCATGCAGGCTTCAGTAGTTGTGGCTCGCGGGCTCTAGAGCGCAGGCTCAGTAGTTGTGGCGCACGGGCTTCGTTGCTCCATGGCACGTGGGATCTTCCCGGACCAGGGCTCGAACCTGTGTCCCCTGCATTGGCAGATGGATTCTTAACCACTGACCACCAGGGAAGCCCTGTCCTGCCTTTAGAGCCTGCAGTCCACTCAGGAGGGGAGAGTGGTACACGGGAATCCACAGCAAACAAAGTGCTGAGGACTGATAGGGAGGAAGGGGGCTTCCGGGAGGCTGTGGGAGAGGCAGGGGGCACTGGAGGGGAGCATGCAGAGAGAGGTAAAGGCCTGGAGTGGGGCTAACCCTGCATGTCCAGCTCTGGGGCTGAGGAGACAGCCTGACTGCATCCAAGGATGTCCAGTGGGGAATGGGGGGCAGGGGATGGGATCACACAGCTACAGAGGAACCGTATTCCAAGCCAGGCAGCAAGCGAAGAGCTGACAAAGAGAGCAGGTGGGGAGACTGAGGTTTTCTGAAGCCAGGCATGGCCTGTTGAAAGTGGCCTGCTTGGCGGGGACCCAGGGCACCCACAGAATGGGTGTGGAGTAGCGGGGAGGCCCTGGCCCAGGCCGCCCTCCTGAGCCCCGGGAGACAGCCTGCTGTCAGGGTCTCAGCTGGAGGCAGACGGCCAGCCAGGCTAGCATGATTCGAGGGGAGTTTTCGTTCACACTGTGGGCAGTTCTGGGGTTCTCGGAGCGTACTTGGGCCTGAAGCGTGTGGGGAGGGAGTGGATCGGGCCCCAGACCAGGAACCTGGAGCTTCAGATGAGACGCGCGGCAGCCCCACAGAACTCCAGCTCTGTTTCATCTGCTGGTGTCCTTGCCGGAAACTGGGGGCAGGGAGCCCATCGCTTTGCCCAGGTGGGCAGCCTTCTGGGGCACGGAGCAGGTGGGGAGGCTGGAGGGTGGCTGTGGGAGCCGGGCTGGGGGTCCGGCCATTCGGGCTTGGCGGCTCCTGCAGCCCTGCTGTGTGGTCCCGGCCTGAGAAGGGGCCGTGGGCAGGGTCAGAGGAGCAGGGGAGCGGCTGGCTGATGTGAGGGCTGTGATGGCGTCAGATTCGCATTAGAGATTTAGATTTTATCCAGAGAGAAAGGAGAAGAAAATCACATGGATGTTTAAGATTCCCGGGTGCGCTGAGTTGTCCCTCATCTCTGGAGGGAGCCAGGTTGGAGATAGCACTGGCGCCCTAAAATCTTGATCTGATTTTGATCTGATTAAAGCCAAGCATATTTGTTATTGAACACTTAGAAGATAATAAAAGTTTAAAGAAGAAAATTAAACAATACCCGTAACCGAACACCCAGAGATGGCTGTAGTTGAGATTTTCCTGTTTAATCGTTTAATCCTTTAAAAGTCCGTGAAAATACTCTGAGGTGCATTTATCTGGTAATAAGACTAACTTTTTAAAACAAACACACGTGAGCAAATGTAACTAAATGAGTGTTGTCTCTGGTCACGTGCTCAGCAAACATTCCTCAGCTGCCACCAGCCACGGGAGCCCCCCCCCCCCCGCCACGCCCTGTGGGAGGGGCTGCAGGAGAGGGAGGCAGGGCACTGCGTTAGTCTGGGCGGTGAGAATTTGTGAGCGTGTGGGATGCCAAGGAGGCTGTGTGTCCATTTCACCAGGCAAGTGATAATGGCACACCTGGAACAGTAGATGTTTGAGAACAAATCAATGCATTTTTCTTGAAGCCCTAGAGATTCTGAGGCGCTTCGGCAGAAGCTCCACTTTACCTGAGTTAATTTTGGGCTCTAACAGAGGGTTCTGATGCTTTTTAAAAACTTTGAAAAATAGTGGACTGTTTGAATATGTGATTTTGTGTTTGGAGTTGCACTGAAAGTTTACAAACAACATAAGAAAGTTGCTTTATTACTTTATAGCTGTGTGTGCGCGCATGTGTGTGTGTGTGTGTGTGTGTGTGTGCGGTTTTCCTTTTTAATGTGAAATGCTGTTACCAAATTGACTACCAACCTTCCGCCAGACTTGTTACCTATGATTTCAGAGTTCCCCCAAACATCAGATCTACCATGAAAGGATGTTTTTGCCTTTAATAAGGATTTTCAAAAGAATATAGTATCTGAAGGCACTTTCAGAAGTGTTTCTCTAAAAACCGTTTTTGAGTAATGATACTATCACTGCAAGAGTGCATAGCCTCCCAAGGCAGTTGCTTTGAAAAAGGCAACAATTATCTGGTTTTGTGGTCTTTGGGTGGGCTTTAAAAAAGTCCAGCATGTTTCACAGCATAGTCATCCCTCGTAAATAGTCATGGTAAATGACTCGTAAATAGTCATTGCCTCTCTTTGTTGTTTGGCTCATTTGTATCTGACTAGAAATTTTGCAGTGATGTCGCCACTCTCTCCCTTGCCAGGTTATCGACCTGGTTGACCAGACTTCAGAAAACGCACCCACCACAGTTTCTTCAGATGTGGAAGAGAAGTTCGCTCATGTCCCACCCAGGCCCGAGGCCCCCGTGGACTCCATGCTCAAGGACATGGCCACCATCATCCTGAGCACCTTCCTGCTCATCGGCTGGGTGGCCTTCATCATCACCTACCCCCTGGTAAAGCTCCACTCCTTCCCTTTCCCCTCCCACGTGTTTCTGAACCTTTGCCCATCACCCGATGTTAGTGAGGTCCAGACAAAGGCGGCAAAGAAGCAAATACATTTCTTTTCCCACTTAAAAGTCAATATTGGCTTATCTTCAAAAACATTGTAATTAAAGAGACACTCACTTCTCAGGAAAGGACAGTTTTGTACCTACATCTTATAGTTTGACTGTAAAAACTGATTTGGAAACCTTGCTTGCAAATCATTTTAAAAACTGTATTTTCTTTTTTTAAGACTATGCATAATACATGAAAATCTGTTATTAAACTTTCCTCCCTTAAAAACCGTCTGTTTAGGGACTTCCCTGGCGGTCCAGTGGTTAAGACTTTGCCTTCCAGTGCAGGGGGTGAGGGTTTGATCCATGGTCAGGGAGCTAAGATCCCATATGCCTCACAGCCAAAAAAACCGAAACATAAAACAAAAGCAATATAGTAACAAATTCAATAAAGACTTTAAAAATGGTCCACATTAAAAATTTTAAAAATCTTAAAAAAAAAAAAGAAACCTGCCTGTTAGAGACATCAGATAGAGTGAGAAAGGCAGCACGGTTATTCCTTCAACTTTCTAGTTGGAAATAAGTGGCTAAAATTACATAGTTGAGTAGGTTGTGGGTTGGATAAAATATTCTGGAGGAATAGTCTTTCTTTCTTTCTTTCTTTTTTTGCCTCACCACACAGCTAAAGCTAACAGTATCTTAGTTCCCCGACCAGGGATTGAACCTGGGTCCTCGGCAGTGAGAGCACAGAGTCCTAGCCACCGCACCACCAGGGAATTCCCTGGAGAAACATTCTTTCATCAAGATGCTTGGAGCATTGAAACCTTACCACCTCAGAACACAAGTGCTCCAAAAGCTCACATCCCCGTGGAGGAATGAGGATGACAAGCCCTTTGTGGCATTTTCCATTTGTCAAAATGTGTCCACCTGCATTGTTTTTTTTTTTTTTAGCCTCACCCAGTTCTTATTCTTATCTATCCCCTACCCACAAATAAAGAAACTTGACTCTGGGAAGTTAAATAACTTTCCCAAGGTAACTCAGCTAGTAGATGGAATTTCCAGGATTACAACCCAAGTTGAAAGAAAGAGAGGGAGATCTCTAGAAAACTCCCAGGCGGGTGTTGGCTATACACCCATCCCTGCAGCCACCTTCCCACGCATGGGGTAGTAATTAATAATCACAGGTCGCTGCCACTTCAAAGTATGATGGAATGAATTGTACAGACTAAATGAGAAGAGTGTGGGGTGTGGGGAAGGCAGCATGATGAAATGGGAGTGGGACCTCGGCCAGGCTCCCTGTGTTTCAGCCCCGCTCTGCCACATCCTGGCTGTGCAGCTGTGGGCAGATGGCCAGGTGACCCCGAGCCCCAGTGGCGTCCCCGCCTCTGCACTGCTGGTGATCTGTGCACCAACCTCTGTCATGTGCACGGCCATGGTAGACAGCAGGCCTGGGTCTTCCCTGTGTCCACCACACTCTCAGCCACCTGGTACCCATTCTTCCTGTTTGGTTTCACTCTTCCAACAACTCCCAGACTTTTGTGGATTTTTTTTTTTTTTGGCCACACCTTGGGGCATGCAGGGTCTTAGCTCCCCGACCAGGGGTTGAACCCGCACCCTCGGCAGTGAAAGTGTGGAGTCCTAACCACTTGACCGCCAGGGAAGTCCCCCACACTTTCATAAAAGTCCCAGAATTGTAGAGTTGACTGGAACCCCCTCCATCTGGCCCAGCCCTCCACCTCCAGTGGAATCCCTCCTCTGCTGCCCCTGAAGGGCCCCTCCAGCTGGGGGATGGGCTGTACTGGGAAGTCTAACTGGCAGGAAGAGCTCCGATCGCTCTGCCCCCCCCGCGGCCTTCTCACTGGTCTCATCCTGCCCCGTGGGGTCACCTCAAACGTCCCCTCTTCCTCCGCCGCAGGAGCCTGCCCCGTCCCGCCCGCTTGCGCGCTGGGCGCCGGGCTGCACTGGCCGGGGTGTGGGTTTCTCTTCCCAGAGCAGACGTCAGCAGCGGCAGCTCCAGCACCAGCGGTTTCAGAAGGAACTGGAGAAGATCCAGCTCCTGCAACAGCAGCAACTGCCCTTCCACCCACCTGGAGACGTCGCAGCCCAGGACACCGACCTCCTGGACTCGTGCGGACAGTACTCGGAGAGCTCGGCCACCAGCAGCCCCAGCACGTCCCCCAGAGTCTCCAACCACTCGCTCTACTCCAGCGGCTCCACCTCCAGGGCCGCCACCGGCCCCTTCCCGGAGCAGGATGACGAGGGTAAAGCGAGTTGCCATTTTGGTGCCGCCTTCTCTCTCGCGGGAGCACGACCTGAGGACCGTAAAGCCCCATGCCCTTCCTGGGGGTCTCCACGGGATTACGAAGTGCTGTTCCCAAGGGTTCACCGAGGTCTCACCTCCCCTCCCCCCCCCACTCCGGGGGCGGGGCTTCTGACCCATCCCGAGGCCTCTGCCCCGCAGAGGGAGCCACCGTGGCCCTCCCTCCATCTTGCTGCACAGAGGGCTGAGAGTCGCTGCTGACCAGAGGTGCACTGGCCCTCTGGTTCGAGAGCACCCCTGAGGCCGGCCGGTGGCCACGTGCAAAGGTGCAGCTGTTGGTCTGCTTTCATGCGGGAGGGGGGCTCAGGCCGGTGGTCAGGGCCGATAGTCTGAGGGGATTGATGTGGAACCAGTGCAGAAGACCTCAGAGTCCTGAGTCTCAGGCTGGACACTCTGCTACTGGTCTCTCCATCTCACGCATCCCCCGGCACTACCTGCATGTTTCCGGTGCAGACCTTTGGGTGGATCTGTAGAGAAGTCCTGTCTTCAGGCTTCTGTCCTCACAGTAGTGAAAGTAAAAGCTGGAACAGAGAGCAGGGGCAGGGGCAGGCGAGGAGTCGGCCCTGGGCGTGACTGGGGAGGGGGCCCAGCAGCTCCTGCTCTCCAGGGCCCCTCAGTCTGAGCTCAGGAAGCTTGTAGCCCCTGTAGCCTCAAGGTTGTTAGGTTATGTTTGTCCTTTTTTCTGTTCTGTCCCAGATGAGGAAACCAGCATGGTGATAGTTGGGAAAATCTCATTCTGTCCGAAGGACGTCCTGGGCCACGGAGCCGAGGGCACAATTGTGTACCGGTGAGTGGCCTGGAGAGCCCTGAGCCTTCACCACCTCACGTGCAAGCTCCCATCGGCTCCAGGGGCACAGTGGGGTCATCACAGTGACCAGATGGAAGAGTTCCCCACAGAGGGAAGTGATGGCCGCGGGGCCCCCGGGCAGTTGGTCAGGGCCCCCCAGGCTGTGAGGCCTTCGAGGCAGACGCTGCATCAGGTGGAAGGAGTCCCGCAGGCCCAGGGTTCTCCTGGCGTTTCCACAGCCAACCCCGCTCCTCGTCCTGCAGTGGCATGTTTGACAACCGCGACGTGGCCGTCAAGAGGATCCTCCCCGAGTGTTTTAGTTTCGCAGACCGTGAGGTCCAGCTGCTGCGAGAGTCAGACGAGCACCCAAACGTGATCCGTTACTTCTGCACCGAGAGGGACCGGCAGTTCCAGTACATCGCCATCGAGCTGTGCGCGGCCACCCTGCAGGAGGTGGGTGGCCCCAGGTCACCGACGGCTCTGCCAGCGCCACGGTCGGCTCCCTTCTCCCGGCAGCTCGGGTGCAGTTTTAGGGACTGCCAGTTTACTTATTTTTTAAATTTCTTTTTAGTAACTTTATTGAGGTTACAATACAACGTATTCGTTTTCAATGTATGGCTTGATGCATGCTGACAAGGGTATGTACCCATTTTAACCGCCAACAGTGGAAATGTAGAGCACTTCCCTCTCCCCAGATTTAGTTGTGTGGTCCCCTTGGCTGCCCGGGGCAGTCTGTGCTTTTGCAGTTGGTACCTCTCTCCCTCTTGGCCTCCAGGAAACCTGGTCGATCCTTCCTCCCATCGCCGGTCAGGGCTGGTGTGGGCTAGGGGGATGCTAGTTGATGACTTGAGTCATTAAGATAATCCATTGAACCCCTTTTGCGCAGTTTCCAGGCTGTGCAACTGTGATATTTCAGTATCATTTGGCTTCATTGCAGGCTTACCTGTAGGAGGCAATGAACTTGGGTTTCTTACCCTCTTGTCATCTCATTATAAACTAGTAAGCTGGAGCTTTGTTTGTTTGCTTGTTTTAAGTCAGTCTTTCAGGGGAAAAGAAAGTCTGCTGGAAAATACGGATTTGAACGGAGAATATTGTCAGTAAAACTTCCCATTTGTTTGTTAAAATATGATCAAAGAAAACGAGCTGACCCAATACCAAATGTTTATTAAAGCAAAAACCTTCGGGCCGAATTTTTCTAAATAAAATTGAATCACTTAAAAAAAGAGAGAGAGGGCTTCCCTGCTGGCGCAGTGGTTGAGAGTCCGCCTGCCGATGTAGGGGACACGGGTTCGTGCCCCGGTCCAGGAGGATCCCACATGCTGCGCAGTGGCTAGGCCCGTGGGCCATCGCCACTGGGCCTGAGTGTCCGGAGCCTGTGCTCTGCAACGGGAGAGGCCACAACAGTGAGAGGCCCGCGTACCGCAAAAAAAAAAAAAAAAAAAAAAAAAAGAGAGAGAGAGAAGGTATGCTGAGGAGCGAAGTCCTGAGGGTGCTGTGCCGTGACCCAGCCTTCGTGTCTCTTGCAGTACGTGGAGCAGAAAGACTTTGCCCACCTCGGCCTGGAGCCCATCACCTTGCTGCAGCAGACCACCTCGGGCCTGGCCCACCTGCACTCCCTCAACATCGGTGAGAAGCCTCCCCTTATCAGGCGGGGGGACAACTTGCTCAGGTGGGCCTTGCCTCTGTCGAAGCTCTTTGCTGCCTCACCGGGACCCTGTTGTTGAAGAAAGAGAAGACTTAACACATTTGAGAGCCAGAACCTTTACAGGCAGCAGCGGGTCTGTTGAGAATCTGAGGAGGGCCCATCCCCATCGCAGAAGGAGTCCAAGCACGGGACTAACCTGGAGTTTTGTGTTAGTTCACAGAGACCTGAAGCCACACAACATCCTCCTCTCCATGCCCAGCGCACACGGCAGGATCAAGGCCATGATCTCCGACTTCGGCCTCTGTAAGAAGCTGGCGGTGGGCAGACACAGCTTCAGCCGCCGCTCAGGGGTGCCCGGCACAGAAGGCTGGATCGCCCCGGAGATGCTGAGCGAAGACTGCAAGGAGAACCCCGTGAGTGTAGGCGTGGCTCTGTGAAAACTGCGGAAGCAGCCTCTTGTTCCCGGGGGATTCAGAGCCTCCAGGCCCAGGGGGGTGGGCTGGAGCGCTCACTGCCAGAGAGGGACATTTCTGTAGCGGAGAGCTTCTCCCCCAGCAGCACTCTGCCGGCACTCTAACACTGTCTCCTGTCCAGAGGAATGAAAGGGGTGAATGTAGGCAGTTGTCTGTTTTTTTCCCCCGTACTCTTCCAATCCTTTCCCCCCCTATTTTGGGCAACTGGAAAATCAGGACTTGCGTAAGGTGAGCAAACTTCCAGTTTTCATTCTGTTTTTAATTTGTTTTTGTTTTTCCAGCTTTCTATTTTGAGAATTTTTAGACATACAGAAAATTGAGAGCAGTGAATACCTCTGTACCTCTACCCAGATTCAACATTCGTCCGTATTTTTCACTTTCTGTCTGTTCCTGCAACCATTCGAATACGAGTGGCAGGCCTCCCAGCCCTTTACCTTAAACAACTCAGCACACGTCTCCCAAGGACAGGTACATTCTACCTTCTGGCCACCTACCCGTGCTCACGCCTCAGCCGTTAATACTGTTTCCACTGATACCTAGTGTTCAATGCATATCCAAGTTTCCCCAGTTGTTCACCAAATGTCTCTTATAGAGCTGGTTTCTGTAAAGCAGGACCCAGTTAGGTGTGTATGTTACATGGCGCTTCAACTATCTCCTTTCCTCTACACAGTTCTCCCAGCTTTCTTGTCCCACGACGGTGGCTCTTTGCAGAGCCGGGGCACTTCTCTGTGGAATGCCTCACTCGGGATTCGCTCACTCATTTCCTCTTGGTGGTATTTAACTTGCCTGTTCCTTGTATTCCTGTGAACTAGACATAGGTCTAAGGGCTTGACTAGATTCAAGTTAAGTGTTTTTGGTAAGAACAGTCCCAGTCGGGTTGTACCATTACTGCATCCCTAATGGTGATGCCAAGTTGAAGCAGCTGGTGCAGGCGGTGACACTGGCATCTCCCCTTTGTGTGGGGCGATGCTCTGGCAGAGCGTGAATATCGCATTACCAACAGTCACTCACCTGATGGTTCAGCATCCATGGGCAATCCTTGCCTGAATCACTGCATTCAGTAGAAAGTCTACATTTATTAGCTGACATTTTTCTGTAAAGAAGAACTTTATTTATATTCCTTTTCTCTCTCTCTCTCTGTGGACTCATGGATTTTTAAAAAATAGCAGTATAGTCCATTGTAGTCCTTATTCATTTTTGTTTGTTTTTGTTCCTATTCCTTTTGGTACTCAAATTGTTCCAGTTTGGCCAACAGGAGCCCCTTCGCGCTGGCTCCTGCATCCTTTTGCTGAGAGCCCAGTCGTGTCTGAGCACCTTGCTTTCTAGCCCAGCAAGACATTGGAGGATTATCTGGCGCTCCCCGACCAGACCTGGATGGGATCAGCCATCCTAAAATAGATTAGATTCAGTGGAGCCTCTTATCCTACTCACTGGGGACCGCAGCTGGTCAGTTAATCAAAAAGGTCAGTTACGATGAAAAAGCATAAGGAAATACATACACACCTTAAACATTTTATTTTAACTTAAAGTAAGTAATGTGACTCTTTAAGGAAGTCTTTGATGTAAGACGAGATCTTTTTTTTGACTTGGGTCCAACTGAATGGACTTGTTCGTTTCCTCGCTTGCGGGCAGCACATTCACATGCCTTCGGTGACTTCTCGATCGAGACTCAGACATTTCAGACGCCTCCTAAGCGATTTGGAAGCAGAATCCCAGCTTTCAGCTATTTATGTCCTGTCGCTTACAGTTGAGTCTCCCACATCTAATTCCACAGCAGTTTTTGTAGCAACTCCCTCGCATTGAGTCTTTCCAAAGATTCAGCTTACCTCAAACTTGGCGGCCCGTGTATTCTATCAGCTTATGGAGTATTTAAACTACAAGGACAAGTGGCAGAAATGAGTTTGGGAAAGAACATAACTGAGCCTAGAGATGAGCCCATAGAGTTGGGGGCAGAGGGGCCCAGCATGTGGGACGCAAGCCCCCAGGGGGCAGCATGAGTGGTAAGGATGCTGGGGAGTCAGGCAGCCTGGGCTGCAGAAAACAGAACACGGAGAGCATTAACGACACAGTCAGTAGGTGAGCGCTTCAGTGGTGGTGGACTTGTTCCTCCTGTCCTGAATCTGTCACCCACCTAAGGAACATTCTGGTGAAGTAGAACAAAGATGACTGGGCTCAGGAATAAGACCTGCATCTTGTCCTGGTTTGTCGCTATCCAGCAGTGACCCTGGGCTTGTCATTGAGCCTTTCTGTCCGTGTCTTCATCTGGGGATGGTGACATTCGCTCTGCTCACCTCACAGGGCTCTTGTGAAGGGTATGTTTTCTCCCGTGAGGAAGGTGACGAGCTCCTGGCTTTCTCTCGCTAGAGCCTCACGTTGTCTGGTGGAGAATCCGAGTGGTGGGGTCTGACGTGAGGGACACACGCCGTGCTTGGGAGCCATCCCAGTGTAACACCCCATGTAGACATGCTAGGCGTCATACACACACATTTCATCTGTAGGCATGGAATGGTTTCACGGGATAAGTGAGACGTGTTATTAGATAACATCAAAGTGAGCTCACTGGAAATTTGTTAACTAATCTTTTTCTGGGACTGTTTTGGGGTTTTTTTTTGTCTATTTTATTTTATTTATTTATTTTTTAACATCTCTATTGGGGTATAATTGCTTTACAATGGTGTGTTAGTTTCTGCTGTATAACAAAGTGAATCAGTTATACATATACATATGTTCTCTGGGACTGTTTTTGAACCAAAAACTCTTTTTTTTTTTTTTGGCCACGCCACGTGGCTTGCGGGATCTTAGTTCCCTGACCAGGGATCAAACCCGCGCCCTCGGCAGTGAAAGTGCGAAGTCCTAACCACTGGACCACCAAGGTATTCCCACCAAAAACTGGTTTTATTTCATTTATTAACCCAGTGTTAAGACCTGTCATATGTGGGCACCTTGGAAGTCCCTGGGGGTACAACAGGGAAGCAAACGCACAGAAATTCCTGCCCACGAGGAGTTGCATGCTGGTTGGGTGAGGAATAACTACCCGCAGGGAGAGAGCGTCCTGTGGGCCGAACACTGGTTTGAGCCACCGTTTCCACACTTAACGTGTGCGTCTAATCTTCACAACAGCCCCATGGGGTCATCCTCGTTTCATGGTCATGGATGCTGAGGCGCAGAGTGGCCAAGGGGCTTCCGAGGGCCAGTGGCAGAGCCAGCAGGCATCACAGGCATTGGGTCCAGAGCCCAGTTCTCCACTGGGACCTCCAGCACTCGTGTGGGACCTGCGGGGCACCCAGCACCGCTCTGAGGCCATCAGAACTTTCAGCCGGCTCTCCTAAGGCACCTTCTAGGTGGAAGAATCAGCAGCAACACCCCCTCCTCTGCTGCTGACTTAGAATGAGAATTCTCCCCTGAAGCCCTCTGATGCCCCGAGTTTCTTTTCAGACCTACACGGTGGACATCTTCTCTGCGGGCTGCGTCTTTTACTACGTGATATCTGAGGGCAGCCACCCTTTTGGCAAGTCCCTGCAGCGGCAGGCCAACATCCTCCTGGGCGCCTGCAGCCTGGACTGCCTGCACCCTGAGAAGCACGGTGAGCGGGTGGCAGAGCTGGGGGCCCTCGGGAGCGGCCCCTGCAGGTGGGGGTGGGGCCGGCTCTGACTCCCCAGAGGCCCTTCTTTCCAGCTGCTCGCCCTGTGGGCCTCAGTGAACTGACGACTGGGTCCAGAGCTGGTGGAGGGCTGGGTAGGGTGTCCTCGAAGCGCCACCTTCTAAAGCCAAGCAGCTCCCAGGTTCCTTCAGGTCACCCGATGACCTGTGTGACCTGGGTAAGGCCCCCTTGGGGGACCTCTGTTTTCCAGCTTGTGACTCTTGAGGGTTAAATAATCTGAGGTCCCTTCCTGCCCTGACGTCTGGGGAGACGGAAAGGCCATGCTGCATACACTGGGCTCTCGTGTGTGGGCCAGTGGTCAGCGCGTGCGGCCTGGGCTGAGGACAGACGGGCTGGGTCCTCGCTCTCCAGGCACGCAGGTGACAAGTCTTCCTGCCTGACTTCAGGGTTTCCCGCATTATAATTGGCCCGTGACACCCCACTGTTGCCTTTTGAAAGAATTTAAACCATCTCACTGTTTTGCCCATGGATTAATTTTCCTTATTCCCTGGAGACAAAACAGATTAGCATAAAGGCTAGAATCCCATTATACAGTGATGAATGACTGCTACTAATACCTTTGTATCTATTATTCTGATCATCTATCTAGACATGTATGCATATTTTTATAAAAATGGGGTTAAATAGTGCATAGTATTTTGCAGCACGCTCGTTTTTAAACTTCATCTTGACTCTCTCTGCGTCCGTCCGCATTCAGCCAGCACGTCATCCTGGTGGCCCGCAGTCCAGCGCATGGAGGCACAATGGTGTCACCCGAGCCTCTGATATCAAGCATTTCCAATCACTCTTTTTCACTAACCGCGCAGTGAGGACTCCTTAGCTGAAGTCTTGTGCAAGCTCTTATGTTATTGGATTGAGTTCCTGTCCGTAGAACCTTGAGTCACAGGGCATGCAGACTGTCAGGGTTTTTGGTAATAACGAGTCACATGTTTATTTTCCTCCTTTGTAGAAGACGTTATTGCCCGGGAGTTAATAGAGAAGATGATTGCAATGGATCCTCAGAAGCGCCCGTCAGCGAAGCATGTGCTGAAACACCCGTTCTTCTGGAGCCTAGAAAAGCAGCTCCAGTTCTTCCAGGTGGAGACATTTGTTTCCTTTATCAAAAATTTTCATGTAACCTTTCCAGTTTTTTTTCCAGAAACTACAGCAAAGGACAAAGAATAAAACAAATGACCCCGTAATTCCATAACCGAGAGATAACCACAGTTGACATTTTAATATATTTTCTCCATACGGGCAGACCGGGTTTGGCTCCAGACCACCCTGATAAAGCAGATATCGCAATAACGTGAGCCACATGAACGTTTTGGTTTCCCGGTGCATATAAGAATTCATGTTTACACTATACTGTACTCTAAGTGTGCGATAACATTACGTCTGAGGTCAGGTGTCTTCCAGGGACCTTCACACTAGCCAGGTCACTTTGTTGTATGTGTGTTTTTTTTAAATATTATTAACATTTTTTGATTAATGTCCTTTTTATTTATTTATTTATTTGGCTGCACCAGGGCTTAGTTTGGCACGCGGGTTCCCTAGTCTTAGCATGTGGGTTCTTTAGTTGCGGCATGTGAACTCTTAGTTCCGGCATGCATGTGGGATCTAGTTCCCCGACCAGGGATCGAACCCGGGCCTCCTGCATTGGGAGCGCAGAGTCTTAGCCACTGGACCACCAGGGAGGTCCCTATCCAGGTCACTTTGATGATCACAAGATATAGAGCAGGAATGAAGCTCACACAAAGGGACCTTCACCCCACCAGGGTTAGGATGTAAACTCTCAGTATCTCCAAGTCACGTGTCTTGCGAATACCCCCAGCTTCCGTCCGCGTCACTAGCTGTACCAACTTTGCAGCTCAGCACCATGTGCCCCCCGTGTACCCGAGTTGACCATCAATCCCCCCCCACCAAGGCTTTCTTCCTGCAACTGCAAGTTAGACGGTCAGCCAGTCTGACTTCATCTTCATCAAAGAAAGAAAAGCCAGGGCTTCCCTGGTGGCGCAGTGGTTGAGAGTCCGCCTGCCAATGCGGGGGATGCGGGTTCGTGCCCTGGTCCGGGAAGATCCCACGTGCTGCAGAGTGGCTGGGCCCGTGAGCCCCATGAGGCTGCTTGGTGGACCTGTCTCACTGGCCGGGGCTCAGAGAGGCCCGTGCTCAGGTGCATACCTCGGACCTCGAGCAGGATTTAGATGCAGGGCCGGGGCCTCCAGAGCCCACACTCTTGTCACCAGCTTTTTTCCTCTGAAAGAAGTCTTGGCTTCGTCTGTCTTTCCTAAGTGTTTGAATGAGGAGTGACAAGCCTGCATCAGTCATGGCTCTGAGCATGTCCTGTTCCAGTGGGTACACAAAAGTCACAGGTTGAGAATCAAAATGGACCTTTTTTTTTTTTTTTGGTTCATCGATGAATACGGATTGCACACGTGGCCCTGTGTGGCATGTATGTGTGAAACACGGGCGAGGCACTGCAGGTCTGAGGTGGAGATGGTCCGTGTCGGCCTCTCCACAGCGAGTGGCAGACGGGGCTGCTCCTGGGGAAGAGGTGATGGACAGGGGAGAAGGCAGGACGCTTGCTGCCCGGCTCTGGGCTGAGGCTCAGGCAGGGGTGGCCGTCCCGGCACTCAGAGTGTCCGTCCTCTGGCTCTCAGAGCCTCTGCACACTGTTACCTGTTGCCCTGTCTCCCTCCCAGGACGTGAGTGACCGGATAGAGAAGGAGTCCCTAGACGGCCCGATAGTGAAGCAGCTGGAGCGCGGCGGGCGGGCTGTGGTGAAGATGGACTGGAGGGAGAACATCACTGTCCCCCTCCAGACAGGTGACCTCACGGTGCCCCCGGGGTCAGTGTTGGTGGAAGCGGTGCAAAAACAGCAGCTGTTTCTGTGAAGCAGACGTGGAAACGGCAACTCCAGGCCGTTTGGGGCTCCAAATACTGCTTCTGGGATTGAGGTTTCCTGTGGTTTGGATACAGGTCACACCATTGCTCTGACGTGTGTCCCAGTTGTCTCTCAGAGTGACAGGTCAGTGACAGGTGTCATGCCCTCGGCGGTCATTTCTGATCGCAGGTGAGAAAGGGAGGTGGAATTCAGACTAACACTGCCGCCCTGGGGTTCAGTCTGGGGAAGTGCGCCTGTCAGTGACAAGAATGGAGTTAGGTCATGATTTGGTCCGATTGCTTGATCCCCAGGAGCCCCAGGAATTGTTTTCTTTCGATATCTGTTTGTCTGTTACATTGCCTTCCTTGTTTTTTTCCTAGATCTGCGTAAATTCAGAACCTATAAAGGCGGCTCTGTCCGAGATCTCCTCCGGGCCATGAGAAATAAGGTGAGGGCTATGAGCACACGGCGGTCCGGGCGGGGCCGCAGCGCAGCCCCCCCTGCTCATTCATATCCCTTCTCTGGAGGTCCTCCAGCCCCTCTGGATGAGGACCTCACAGAGGCTGGGAGGCCTTGGCTGCACAGGAAACACTAGAGGCTGCTTCTTCCCCTGAATGAACTTTCTCTCCAGGGATGTTGAGGCGGGGATACAGGTCACAGTGCAGCCTCTGCTAGAAGCGGGCTCCCGGGTGCTGCATCCTTTGCTGACTTGTTCGGTGCCTGGATGTGCACAGATAAACTCCTTCTGACGCGGGCCCTTCCCGCCCCGGGGCGGGCCCCGCCCTCCCCGCCCTCCCCGCCCTCCCCGCCCTCCCCGCCCTCCCCGCCCTCCCCGCCCTCCCCGCGCAGGCCTCGCCCCGCCCTCCCCGCGCAGGCCTCGCTCGGCTCCGAGGCCTCCCCGGAAGGAGGGGAAGCGGCGCCAGCAGCTGGTGGGTGGTTCCTTTACGCGGCCTAACGGTCGGTGTTTCTTGAGCGGGGGTCTTGCCGGGTCCCGCGGGCTCCTCTCTGCTGACCGTGGGTCTGTGTCGCCCCCTCCCGTCTACAGAAGCACCACTACCGGGAGCTGCCTGAGGAGGTGCGGGAGACGCTAGGCCCCCTTCCCGACGGCTTCGTGCGCTACTTCACCTCGCGCTTCCCCCACCTCCTCTCCCACACCTACCGTGCCATGGAGCTGTGCCGCCGCGAGAGGCCCTTCCAGCCCTACTACCACGAGCCCCCCGAGCCCCGGCCCCCAGTGACTCCAGACGCCCTCTGAGCAAGGCGGCCTCCGTGCCGGCGGCCCCGCTGGGACCAAGGGCCTGGTCTCTACAAGCCACAGCCTGGCGTCTCCTGCCGAGCAGGGAGACCAGGCTGCAAAGCCAAGTGCCTCGAGCTGCCTGCTCTGCAGCCGGCAGGGGAGGATGCTGACCCCGGGAAGTGGGAGGCGTGACCCCGCCCCCCCTCCCGACCCACGAGGGAGCTGGGAAGACATTGGCCGTGAAAGCTTGACCGTCGGGGGACGGCTGCGAAGGAGGGCCATTCCCAGAGGCAGAGGGGAGCAGCACCCTCTGCCTTCTCCTGGATGAACTCGCTTCAGACTTCCGTTTCTTTTAAAACTTCCTGTGAGATGCCACTGTGTGGGCCCTTAAGGAAGAGAGCTGAGGGAACCCTCAGTGGTGCCTACGTGCTGGGACCGGGAGCATCTCTCTCTTGGACCAGCCGGGCCGAGGTGCACTAAGTGCAGCCTCCCCTAGAAGCAGGGCTCCGGAGGAGAGGGTGCCCAGGAGGAGGAGGACCTTCAGAGGGCGCCATCCCCAGGGATCGGAGATGCCTCACTGATCACAGACGCGCCCACAGGTTCCCAGGTCACTGTAACCAGTGTTTCCTCGGGGGTGGCGAGAGCCTTGAGGGTGGGGACACGGTGTGGGGAGAAGCCAGCCTGGAACTCTGGAAGGTGAGTCTGTGTCTGCGGGTCTCTCAGAAACAAAGAGGATGCTGCGTTCTGAGACAGCTGTGGCCCAGGGCACCGGTGACCTGAATGGTGGGCTTTGGTGGAGTCGTGCCCTGGGGTGCTTGGGGATGTTTAGGAGCATTTGGGGGCAGGAGGTGATAAGTCCCCTGGCTATGAAGGAAAGCAGCTCCAACCCAGGCAGGGACAGGCCTTTGGGACCAGAGGGGAGCAGGCCAAATGGGACACTCATGGCCACCCGGGGAGAGCCCTGGCCAGCAGGTAGGTGATGAGGCTGCTCTGTCCCTGGGGCTGGCAGGACGGGCCAGGGGTTAGAGGGCCAAGGCCAGGGTCACCACACACTTTCGGGCAGGCTTTTATGTTTCTCTTGGCAGATTTTAATAGCTTTATATTTTGATCATACTGTAGAATGCTACGTTAGCGTGAGCTGAACTTAACTTGAAGCTTGTGAGGAAGTAATGCAAGATATAGAATACATCTTCTATTTTGTAAGGTACCCAAAGTCCCATCCCTTCCAGAAAGAGTGTTCATATGTTGAACATTCTCTAATGCTGAAGAGTAAAACGTTATAGCAACACTATATACATGTATGAAAGTAATATTCTCTAAATTATGTCAATACCATGGGGTTTTTTCCCCCTAAAATTAATATAATTTTTAACTTTAGTTTTAGTCAAAAACTTCTCTGTCTTTTCTCTACCGAGAGCCTTAGAGGTTAAATGCAGTCAGGGTACCACGTAAGGAAGCGTTTTGCGTGTGCTTTCTCCAGCCAGGGGAATGGATCGTTGCAGTTCGGTCCTAGTGAACCCAGAGACTCCTCTCAGGAGGAAGAATGTTACTGTCTAGTTTTACTAACTAACAGAGAAATCGCTGTTTCTTCTCCTTGTAAGACGTTTTCTGGTGGTGAATTTGAATGAGGGCCACTCATCAAAAGCGCTCATTCTGCCTTTAGAGAATTCAGTTCCCTTCCTTTCCTAATGCCTAATGTCACTTTTTTTCTTTTCTCCTTTTAATATTATCCTACATCTTTAAACCTCATCAGTTACCTCATTTAGACCTGGGGACCCCGGCATCCTTGGTCAGCATCGTGGTGTCTTGTACCACGCCATCCGTTTTTCAGGAACACAGCCGGACGGTTTTCTTCTCCCCGCTCTGATGCTCCTGAGCCAGCGCCCTCCCGCGCTGTCCTGTGGCAGCTCTGCAGGTCGCTTTGCCGCCGGGCCTGATGGTGAGACAGTACGAAGTGGAGAAGGTGCCATGAGCGATTTTAAGGACCGTCAGCTTCCTGTGTTGGGGGCAGTGGCGGGGGGGGCTGTTGGCGAGGCAGCTGCCTTGCCTCGTGGTCGCTGCTGAATGTTCTCTCTGGGGAGTAGCCAGGTCATTCACAGCAGCCCAGGGTTTATGTCATCTCTCTATTTTGGCCCAGCTTGCCTCCAGGACAGCTTTTTTTAAAATTCCTTTTCTGCTTGCAATACTAGTTTTTAACTACCCAACTTTCTCAAACTCATTTATTCAGTGTATTTTATTTGAGCACTTACTGTATGAGCTGGGCAGGATATCGCATGCTAGGGACACAGGTGAACAAAATAGGCAAAACCTTGGCTTTCATATGAGCCAGTGATAGACGGCAGTGAGTAAATATCAGTGCTGCAAAGAAGATGCGGGCGTGGGGAAGGGCGTGTGTTTGGGGTTTTCACCCATCAGATCCGGGGTCAGATTGCCTTCTGTCCATCTTCTCTCCATCACCTTTGGGAACCCAGTCACCCGTCAGTCCTCCAGGCCGCTTGAAAAGGTCTCTTGTGGGCACCATCTGGTTTATCCCATCCTGGTCCCTAGAATTCTGGTTTCCTGTTGTGCTCGGCGCAGCGGGAAGGTGTCTTCCTTTCTCGAAAAGAGGGTTCTGCACCTGCCGCGTGTCCTGTCACTGCTGAGCTGTTTGATCTTTAGTACGATTCTTTGAAGGCTGTTTGACTTTTTACAAGTACACCATCTTCATCTTTAAGACAGAATTTATTTGCATCTGTTAGGGATCCCAAGGACACCATAATCTATTTAAATCTTGTGTTGACCTTTGTATCGAATCTGTCTTTGGCACACCTGCCAGAATTCTCATGTTGCTTATTGAGTCCTTTTAACTTCAATTTTTAGAGAGCTCCACCTGTCACTGGGCACCAGAGCGTCTGCACTCTTGGGAATCATTGGTGTTACATGATAAGTCACTAAACCACCTGGTGGCTGATGTATAAAATCCCAGATGCAAAGGTCCCCTCCCATCTCCCCCTCACTCAGTGCAAGAGTCGTCATAGGCTCTTCCCAGGGAGACGTTATTCCGACCCATTACGTGTATTTCAGTGGAAGAGCCACAGGTTAGTGGGTCCAGCAAAGTGCTTCCTTCCCACCAACTGGAGAAGAAGGGTCCTTATCAGAGCTCGCCCTGATGCTTTGGGGGAGGTTTTGTGTGAACGCGATTCATTTATCACCGCGGTGAAAGAGATGAACTGGTGGTTGATCTGACCTCGAAGGTGTGGGGGGGCCTTTGGGTTGCAGGGCTTTGTCCTCTTGGCCACTTTCTTCTCTGAAGTTAGACTGTGGCCAGGCTTGGATTTCCCGGGACTGTTCTCATTGTGCATCTCTGTTCATCGGATCCTCAGCCTTGAAGTCCTCCAGGAAGGTGGGCTGGTTCCGTTTTCACAGCCTTCTGTGCTGGAAGACAGAGCACAGCACACCTGTAAGGAGCCTCTTTAAATTCTCTTTAGCTTTCTCTCTGCTCATTTAGCTTCTGAAATCCCTCTTCCTCGTATTTTCCAGTGTTTCTTTTCCTTGGCCACCCTTCACCATCCCGGAGTAGTTGTTTCAGTTAACTGCTCTGGCGCGTTGGCCTTGCCTGGAAGAAAGTTGCCAGGTGTCCTGTACAGATGAGCCAGAATTCCGCCTTCCAGTGTTGGACCCAGTATCCTTTAAACCAAAGTGTCTACTCTTCCTTGTACTTGGTTTTCTTTATGAAACAGTGATTTCCACGAGTAACAGGTTCTGATTTTTTTATCGACACTTAAATCCTCTCTGTATTCATTGGAAAACCACAAAGACAGCATCTGCGATGAGCCTCCCCCCTAGAGCAGCCTTAACCAACACTTCCAGCCAAAGTCCCCACCCCACCCGCCTCACCCCGTGCTGTTGAGTGTCTGGCGGGTACAGTATTCCTTTTCAGTGTCCCAGAAGCTGTGACGGGGGAGTCCCCGCTTACCTAGAAAGCATTACCGGTCAACTCTGCAGCATTCTCAGATGCAAACCTTAGGTAGTGTTCTTTTTGCAATGACCTATTTATTTAACCTATTTATATTTATTTAATTTTTACTCTGAAGTGTATCCAGTGACAATTGCACTTGCTTAAAGCACATCAGATTTGCTTTGGACAACACCCCTGACCATTTTAAAACTGGAAACAGAAAAGTTATACTGTATCCTTCCACAGGATGGACGCCTTATAGTAGTTTTGTCATTAAAGGATAAATAATTTGGTTGGGGTAAAAATGTTAATTTTTAAGTGATTTTTTTTTTTTTTTTAATTCTGTGCCATTGTGTCTTCTCTGTGGACAGTTAATTGTTGGATGGGTCTGTGTTAATTGTGTGATACAATCCTCTGTGGAACCTAAAATCCTCTTTTTAGCTTTGTATTTTATAAACTGCCAGGTTGTACAGTTTTTATGTGTATTTTTAAAGCTGGATGACGTGAGGGTATCTAAGTTAAACGGCCTATTTTTGTACCTCCCGTACAGTTTTATAATTCTGCTGATTGATAATGGCACCTTATGTTGAACCAACCACAAATAAAAGTAGTTTTAGATTTGGAAGCCAGCTCCATCTTCTTAGAGACTTGACCACCACTCTCAGACCAGGGGTCGTTCTTGGCTGTCTTCCTGGGTAGGAGTCTGGCTGGTGGAGCTGGAGCAGTGGGCTTAGCGGGTGGGAGGATGGACGGGAGAGGTGTGTTTGTTTACTTGCTGGTGTTCATGGCAGGGTCTGGGGGCTGGAGAGTCCTCCTTAGTTTCTGTGGGCAAAGCTTCCTTGAAACACTGCAGGAAGTCCCCCAAAGTATTGATTTGGGCTGAATTCCCGGAAGGTGGCCATGTTGGGACAGACATGCCTCCTGATGAGGCAGGGTTTGGGGCAGGTGTAAATAGGTTATAGGACCAGGAAATCCACAAGGGGAAAAACACCAGGAAGGTAACTCAGCCAGCACAGCTACGGGAAAGCCACGACCTGTGCGTGTCAGAAGCACATAAGACATCTGCCCAGACGCCAAGGAATGAGCTCAGCAGCCCGTCTGTTGGATTTTAGGATCCTGGCAACATGCTTTCACCTTCTCTTACCCCATCCGCTCTGGTGAAATCAGAGGAGGCTCTGCTTTCTCTTGCACCACCAGGAAGGAGCTGCTCACAGGAGGACCCCGAGGGCCCACCAGCCCCAGGACAGCGTAGCAGAGGCTCTGCGTGGAGGCTGGCTCCCTCTGGTCTGCCAACCAGCGTCCCATCCCCCCATTCCCCACCCCCACCCAGTGGGCACCAGGAGTGCACCTGAGAGCCATGGACACACCCTCTGTCCAAAGCACTGGTCCTTGGATGCAGCCAAATCCAAGGGAGCACGCGGGGCTTCAAGACCCTGTTGGCACCTGCTGGCTGCTTCCTGTTGCTTGGGTTCCCCGCAGAGCTGTTAAGCCAGGGCTGGGATCGTGTCCTGGACTGGCTGGTAGCACCCTCAGCTGCCGCTGAGAACAGGGAGAGGTGTGGGCCCTCAGGAGGGAGGCCAGCAGGTGGTCAGGCCAGGGCCACAGTCTCAGGGCACTGAGGTAGGGTGTGTCGCTTTCATGCTGAGTCAGGGTAGGGCTGGGAAGAGGATTTTTTTTTCTGAGTGTTTTTGTTATTAAATATATGTGCAGATATACCCAACTGTATTCCATCAGTGAATGCACCTGTTTGACTATCTTTCTATGTTTGTCCCATCTCTCTCGTGTGTGCTAGACCCATGCCATAGCTTCACGAGACCGTAAGAGCCAACATCACAGCCCAGCCTGCTTGCCCTTCCCGCAGGGCTGGGCACTGCACTGGGGCGTCTGTGCCCCAGTGGCTGGTGGGCCTCACTCTCTTCTCCCTGCAGACCAGTATTTCCCCAAGATCAAGAACATTTAAATGAAATTAGAGCATTCTTTAACACCATACACAAAAAACAAGCTCAAAATGGATTGAAGACCTAAATGTAAGGCCAGATACTGTAAAACTCACAGAGGAAAACATGGGCAGAACACTCCCTGACATAAATCACAGCAAGATCTTTTTCAGTCCATTACTCTGGGAGATACTAGATAAAAACAAAAATAAACAGATGGGACCTAATGAAACTGAAAAGCTTTTGCACAGCAAAGGAAACCATAAACAAAACGAAACGACAACCCACAGATTGGGAGAAAATACTTGAAAATGATGCGACCAACAAGGGATTAGTCTCCAAAATTTACAAACGGCTCATGCGGTTTAATATCATCAAAACAAAGAACATTTAACATCCTTCACTTTGGTGAGAGGCTGCCTAGACCCTTCGCCAAGGCCATAAATCAGGTCATGAGCCCGTGTCTGGGCCAATGAATTGTGGGCAGAGGAGCAGGGCTGGTGAGACCATAGCAGCCCCTGGGAAACCATGTTGGAAGACAGCAGAGGTTCCCGGGGGAAGTTTCCTGAAACAGGAGGGGCAGGGCGGGCAAGAGAGCAACTGTGTAAATAAACTTGGCCTCTGAGAGGGCTGGCAGGTGAGCCCAATAAGTACTCTTCCCTGCCCCCTCCTCCCTGAGCCTCTCCAAATCCACCTTCCCCTGCCCAGCCCGCCTCAGAGCCACAGAAGCCACAGCAAGTTTGCTAGCAGGCAACGCACAGCTAGAAAGAGTAACTAATCACCAAGACGATACATGACCCAGTTAGGAGTCCAGAAGATATCGGGAAACCGGAATGCTGAGCCCAAAGAAAGGTGATGGGAAATGCGTCAGACCTTGCCATTGATGATGGGGCTGGGGGTGGAGGGCAGGCCGTGAGGGGCCTGGAAACTGTTGCGGACTTTTTTTTTTTTAAAGATTTTTTTGACGTGGACCATTTTCAAGTCTTTATTGAATTTGTTAAGAGTATTGCTTCTGTTTGTTTTTTGTTTTTTTAAATGTTTTCGTTTTTTGGCCCCGAGGCATGTGGGAGCTTAGTTCCCCTACCAGTAATCGAACCCGCACCCCCTGCATTGGAAGGCGAAGTCTTAACCTCTGGACCGACAGGGAAGTCCCTGTCACAGACATTTGAAGACACAGGAGTTTGGCCGAGAGAGACGTGGGGGCAGCTGGTGGGCGCTCGGATGTCTGTCGTGTGATGAGCAGGCTTTGTTGTCTTGCTCCAGGGAGTCTGAGCTGGAAGAGGGGGAGCAGGGTCCCCGACAGCAGATCCCGGCTCCCGGAGAGAGAGCTGCCTAACAGCTTGAGCCGCCCAGCAGGGCCAAAGGAGGATTGCAAGTGAGCGAGTGGAGGAATCCGACAGAGGGGAAGGGCCTCACCCTGAACAGACGAGGGGATTTCTTCTTTGGGTCAGAGGTTGAACTCGGGTCTCTTCCAAATAAGCATCTGTGCCTGAGGCCCACCCCTCCCTTTTATGAGTTCCTGGAAAAGGGCTGCACAGTGGATGTGAATCACAGGAAGTGGGGAGGGGAAGCGCCCAGAAAGAACTGTTCACGATGGGGTGGGGTGGGGTGGGGTAGCCATGCTCCAGGATTCTCCAGGGGCGTCCCCTGCTCCAGACGAGGTGCACCGAGAGGTGGCTGGTACCAGGTGAGAGAACCAAGGGCCACAGCTGACGCATCGAGGACAATTTCCCAAAGCTTGTAGCTTAGAATACTAGTTCCAACGGAGATTAAACTTAGAAAAAAAGGGCTCAATGACCAAATAAGTTCAGGAAATGCTGAATTAAATAGATTCCCTATTCTCTGTAATACCATTCAGAGGCCTTTTACACGCTAACGGGATATTCTCCTAGAGGGAAGATACCCTTATCTCCAATTTTTACCTTTAATTAAAAAAAAAAAAAAGAAAAGAAAAGGAGGGGTGTTTGGAGTGACAGAAATAATGCTATATTTTCATCAGATCTTATTTTCCTCTTTCCGGATACCCAGGAAGACAGCAGTCCCAGACTCCCCTTGAAGTTAGCTTAGGACATGTGACTAATTCCGGCCACTGGTCCATTTAAGAGCCAGCACGACACTCCAGTGCTCTCCGTTCGACTCAGTGATGGGCCATCATGGAGGCACAAAACGGAAGCCACATGAATCACAGAGTCACCTGACTCAGAACAGACTTCTCATCAGCGAAACAAGAAACCCTTGCACTCGGCCACAGAAATGTCTGGGTTCATCACCGCGGCTGAGCTGAGCCCTCCTGACTCAGACAGTAGGTACAGGTCCAGGGAAAAGGCCACTACATATGCCCAGGAAATGTGAGGCCGATGCTGGACTGTCTGCCTTTAGCAGGATCGAAAGCTGGTGCTCTCAGATGACGCAAGGGCGCGGAGAAGAGGGATTCTCTACCTGCTGCTCTGACTTTCCCCACCAACAAATAACATGTTTGGCCCTGATGGTTACCTGGACTGGCTTACCTGGATGGTTACCGTGCTGGGGCAACACCTGATGCGATGTAGGCTGAACGCAACTAGGGGAGGTGGGTGGGGCAGGGAAGAGCGCATCCCCCACTGCCCTTCCTTGGCACAAGGCTGCAGGGTTTGTTGTGGTCTTTTCCCAGGGGCTGGGATGGCCAGGTTGGAAGGGAGGGGGTGGAGGGTAAAGATGGAGAGGAGATACCTTCTCCTCAGCACCCAGAACAATTTTAGGGGGAGCAAAGGGGGGACAAAGGGTCAGAAGGTGGGTAACTTACCCTCGGCCCCACGAAGTGTGGAGTTGAGGTCTGACTTCCGTTCTGGGAGGCTCAGAAGCCCACCTTCTTTCTCTCGTGCTGCAGAAGGAAGAAACAGGAAAAGCACAATAAAACCACAATGCTGAAAAACACAATAAAACCACAGCTGTTGCTTAGCAAAGCTGCTCTTCCCCTGGCAGCCTGTGAGCCATGGTGTGTCACTCCAGGTGGCTGGTGGCTGTCACAGGGGCTGGGAGGGCAGGCAGAGAGTGGAGAAAGTGTTGGTTGAAAAGGAAGCCCTCTTATGTTGGATTTGCTGTAACCAGATCTTGACAAAGCCCAGTGTCGTTTTTCAACTGTTCAAACGTTTTTAGGTAAGCCGGTGGTTTTCAAACTTGGACGGTATCAGAGCCATGGTCTGAGGAACTTGGTAAACATACACATGCCCAGGCCCTATCCTGCTTCAACAAGCCAGGGTCTCTGCATTCTTTAACCTCCCGGTGATGCTTATTATAGAAAGAAGTTTCACAAGATGATCATCTTTAATGCTGTGGTGTGACTTTCACCTGTTAAAAATGAATATATATCAGTTTTAAGGTTCCAATTTGAATGATATTGGATATACTTTTTTAAAAAATCCTGGTTTCCACAAGCCAGTGCCGGGGACTGAGAGGTAGCTGGTCATCCAGTTCCACGGCGGGGTGAGTTGTCTTACTGAAGCAGGGGCGGAGTGCCGGCTCACCTGGTTTGAAAGAATGAGGCCGAGGCCTCAGTCAGGGACCCCCCAGGACCCACCCCCAGCCCCCTGCCGTGTCAGCAGGGTGTGATCCATGGAAACCTTTGCAACGGTCTCCTGATGCTTGTTTGCACTGAAGTCTGGGTGCGGGGTACGGGGGGAGCCCTTTTAACCTAAAGGCTTGTGTGCTTCCCCTAAGAAAAACGTGCTTCTGTATTTTTTAAACAGTCGTCTCCCCTCCATTTTCTCTGTTTTTATTTTCTGGAACTTTTAACAGTAGAATGTTGGGACTCTGGGTTTAACCCTCCATGTCACTTATCTTTTATTTCTTATATTCCATTTGTTGATTTTTGTGCCTCTTGGAAATTTTCCAAGTTTTCTGTGACGCTTTTGTTAGTTTCAACAATCCTTTTTTTTTTTTTTTTAACGACCCCCCAGATTGCGGGATCTTCATTCCCCGACCAGGGATTGAACCCAGGGCCACGGCAGTGACAGCACCGAGTCCTAACCACTGGACCACCAGGGAAATCCCTCAGCCATCTTTTTTTTTTTAATAAGAGTTTTAATCTATTTATTTATTTATTTTTGGCTGCGTTGGGTCTTTGTTGCTGTGTGCGGGCTTTCTCTAGTTGCGGCAAGCGGGGGCTACTCTTTGTTGCAGTGCAAGGGCTTCTCATTGCAGTGGCTTCTCGTTACAGAGCACGGGATCTAGGCACACGGGCTTCAGTAGTTGTGGCACGCAGGCTCAGTAGTTGTGGCTCGTGGGCTCTAGAGCACGGGCTCAGTAGTTGTGGCATGCGGGCTCAGTAGTTGTGGCATGCGGGCTTAGGTGCTCTGCGGCATGTGGGATCTTCCCCGACCAGGGCTCGAACCCGTGTCCCCTGCGTTGGCAGGTGGATTCTTAACCACCAGGGAAGTCCCTCAGCAATCATTTTTAATCTCCAAGGGTTCTTGATCCCTGTCCCTTTCTTACGGGGAAATTAGTATTTGAGTAAAACAAATAGACTTTTTGTGTGTGTTTTTCAGTTCCCTGTATTATCTGTGTATCCTTTGAGATCATTTTTGTTTATCTTGATCTTTCCCAAGTTGCAGACTTTCTTAAAGGTCTGGTGATCCTTGATAGGTTACACACACTTAAAAATGAGGCCATGAAAAGGTGATTGAGGCCCCATGTTGGTGGGTAGACCTTGTCAACTGATGAGCTCTGTTTTTAGGTAACCATATGGGCACCCTTAAATGCCAGCTTGCAGAGGTCTTTGCTCTGGGGTTCTTAAGTGTCTTTGGAGAAGAATCTTCTCATCGTTGGCCTCAGGATTGGCTACTGCTGTCTGCCCCTCTACATCAGGGGTAGGGAGGAAGGGTCAAATGTTCTATGAACCAACTTCTGGTTAAATCCAGTTCCCACATGTCACTCCCAACCTCCACCCTCCTTCCCTGAGTCTCCAAGTTGAAGCCTCTCTCTGGTTCCATTGGGTAAATCTGCCCTCCTTAGCTACATCTCACTCATGCATAACTGTAGGTGGAGGCAACCTTGGCTAGAGCTGCAGCCTGCAGAGGAAACCTTGTCTGTTTGGGGATGGGGGATACCATATGGGCACAGCAGGAGCAAAGAGGGGACACTGAGGGCGTGGATGGGAGAGTGGTTGGCCTTGGGGTCCAGACTGATGGAGGAAGACAGGGATGTGGTCGGAGAAGATTCTGGAGGTGAAGAATATGGAGGGAAGCAGTATTGCATGGTGACAAAGTAAGATGTGACTGAAGGGGTGGGTGGTAGGATGGAGGTAAAGACTTGCAGTTGAGGAATGAAGCAGATGTTGGTGCTCAGGTGGGCCTTCTGGTAGACACAGTGGTTGCCCAGGGTGACAGCAGGAGTCAGGGGTGGGGGAGGTAGGGGGAAACAGGAAGAGCCAACGTCCTCCATGAACCCCAGGTAGGAGGAACGGCTATGAACTCCAGGTAGGGGAAATGGCCTTGAGATGCAGAACTGGCACATGAGGGAGGGCTTGCTTCCAGAACGCTGAAGCCATGTGGGGCCAGCCAGTACCCAATGCCCGCCCAGCCCCGAGATACGAGGAATGGGGGAAGAGGCATCCTTACAGGGGGCCCGGCTCCAGTCAGGGCAAGAAAACAAAGGGAGGGTCTGTGCAAGGGTGGGATGTGGGCAAATTTCTCTCCAGTAAAACACATTTCAGGGGCCAAATGGGGAGACTTTGAGGGAAGGGGAGCACTGATCTGGAAATGGGTGAAAGTTCAGGAGCTGGTGGGAACCCAGCAGCTTATACCTGAGGAGGCCCAGGACTCTGCACGTGGGTGGATTAACTCACCCTCTGGTTCTGATTGGATCATTATGGGAAGTGGCTCAGAAGCCCCACGAGGTTGCTGGGCCCTTGACCCCACCAATGCCTGAAGCCCTTTTATTTACAAGAGGAACCGAGGTGGTTCTCTGTTGTGACAGCACCTGACTGTGGCTGGATGGCCTCATTACAGCTGCAGAGCTTACCCAGAGCTGGGGGAAAGGGAGGCCAGGTTCAAGCCCCTGAACTAGCCCAACAAGGTCCCATTGCTGCCACTGGGCCCAGACCCCATGGCTGTCACCCCTGACCCTGGACACATACTCTAATGGTTAAAAACCATAAACACCTGGTAATATCTAATTGATTTTTTTAACTAAAAATTTTTTAATTGAAGTATAGTTGATTTACAATATCTTTTTTGTTTCAGGTGTACATCAGTGATTCAGTTTTATATATATATGTATATATTTGTATATATACATATTTATGTATATATACATATATATTCTTTATCAGATTCTTTTCCCTAATAGGTTATTACAAAATATTGAATATAGTTCCCTGTGCTCTAATTGATTTTTCTTTCTTTTTTTTTTTGTTTTTTTTGCGGTACGTGGGCCTCTCACTGCTGTGGCCTCTCCCGTTGCGGAGCACAGGCTCCGGACGCGCAGGCTCAGCAGCCATGGCTCACGGGCCCAGCCGCTCCGCGTCATGTGGGATCTTCCCGGACCAGGGCGCGAACCTGTGTGCCCTGCATGGGCAGGCAGACTCTCAACCACTGCGCCACCAGGGAAGCCCTGTAATTGATTTTTTAAAAGTGATCTTTGACTATACTCAAATATTTTTTAAGCTAATACTCAGTCCCCAAAAGAAAACAGCCTCACAGTAAAAAAACAAGAGTATGTCTCTTGGATTTTTGCCTTTGCTCTCTCTAACAAGCCAAGGACCTGTCTTTGGCATATTTCCTAAGGAAAGCGTTCAGTTTCCCATCTGAGTTCCTAGTAAAGCATCTCAGTTTATTCTCCCCCTTGTAGTTACGGTTAAAGGAAGAAAAGGGCAGCTGGCTACCCTGACATCCATGCTTTCCAGAGAGAAGGTTCTCTCCCTACTATGAGAGACCCTCTCAGGCTTGCCCTCCCTCAGCTCTTTGGCTGTTTGATGTTTATGGGTAAACTTGCTGCATCTACATAGATCACCCCCTTTAAAAATATTCTCTCAGGATCCCAGCTCATTTCAGACCTCCCTGTGATTGTAGAGGAATATCACTTACAGCTGATCTAATGGTCAGACATTTTAGACTGGGTGGCAGGACACTTGCTCACTGTGGGCACTAGATGGCGTCATATGCAGTCACTGTTCCTCCTGGCACCCCAGCATCTTAGTTCAGCAGGTCACCTGCCACGGCTACTGGCTCCTCCTTCCCACTCTGCAGGGTGGCTTCCCATGACGGGGGGGCTGGGCTCCAAAAAGAAGACCAGAGGGCCTGGCTTTATAAACAACTCAAGTCCTTCATGAGCCAGTAGGTTTCTAAGTAATACATATTCACAAGCTTTTCTCACTCGAGGACTAAACGTAACCTGTATAACATAACATCATATGTCGGGCCCCTCCCTGTATGGGGGTGATCTTGGGATCTGACACTCTGTAGACCCATGCAGTAGTCAAGCCACGTACTAGGCTGTCCTTGAGCATAGCCTATAAGGACAGAGAAAAGTACGTGTCCAGGCACCAGCTGTAACAACCACCACAATCTTGGTTGAGTGCTCACCGTGTGCCAGGCTCTGACCCAATGTTTTGTAAATCATTATAAAAGCCTTTGAAGGGGGCTGTGAGGTGGGCGAGAGGGCCTTAGAGCTTGGTTGTGAGATCCCAATGGCCTGGACTTGAATCTCTTGCTGCTGAATGCCTACTCAATTACCATGCGTAGTATGCATACATAAGAAAAACGACCCCATTTTACAGATGAGCAAACTGAAGCTCAGAGAAGTTAAGCAACTTGCCCAAGGTCACACAGCCAGCATGGGCTGAGCAGAGATTCATGCACGGTTCCTTGTAACTCCACTCTGCTAGACTGACCCCGCAATCTCCGTCATTCAGTCTACAGGCCAGTGAGCCTACGGCCTGCTCTAGGAAGCACTGGCCTTCCGTGGCCCTGGCCAGCATTTCTACTCCAAATCTCTAGTTTCTACTTGTAGTTGTGATTACCTTGACTTTATTTAAATTGAGAACACCTTTTCATTCTTACAAAAACAGTGTGGTCCCAGGACCAGAACCAGCAGCATCACCTGGGAACTTGTCAGGAATGCAAATTCTCAAGCCTCACCCTGAAGAAAATCTCTGGGGCTGGGGCCCTGCAGTGATGCTGATATAAGCTAAAGTTTGAGGACATTTGCTGTGAAACATGTCTCTCATAAAACCAAGCCACTAGCTTAAGTCTAATTAACATTTTTTGTACCTGTTCTTGGTGGTTCAAAGGGGAAGGCACCAGAAACTTAGCAGAGAAGGGAAGGATATAAACAGACGTGAAAAGTGATTTGCTCAGAAGCCACAAAATGGGTAGAGGAGGAGAGGGGAGTTGAGGAGGGGGTACTGGCCCAAATGATGCAGCAGAACTATCTGTAGCTTTTTTTTTTTCTTTTGCTACACCACGCAGCATGTGGGATCTCAGTTCCCCGACCAGGGATCGAACCCACGCCCCCTGCATTGGAAACGCAGAGCCTTAACCACTGGACCAAGAGGGAAGTCCCTGTATAGCTTTTAAAGCGGGCACATGGGGTTATAGTTGGACGGTTCTGGGGTGGACCCAGAAGCTGCACTGCGAAAAGCTGCATAGGTGGTTCTGCTCTGCTGTCAAGAATGGGAACCCTGCCCTAGTGGAAAGAGCTTCGGGGGCTTCACAGCCCGGCTTCTATCAGGCTTCGGCGTCCAGGGGGAGTATAACACTGTTTGTAACATGAAAGACAACACCTTCCCTTCTGAAGATGGACCCCCCCCCCCGCCAGTGTTTCCCTCCCGCACACTGAGTGTCGGGGGTTTGCTGGTGTCTACTGCCCCTCGTGTGCCCTCTGTGCCCCCTGCCCTCTAACCCCTGTCATCCCCAACACCAAAGCGGTCCACACCTCCGTGCCGCCCCCAGGTTCCTGTGTGAGATCTCACCCAGCTGTCTGCTCTTCCACCCTAACTGCTGGTTCCCAGCACTGTGCACATTGGAATCACCTGGAGAGCTTAGGAAACCAACATATACACATACATACGTATACATGTGTACGTCTGTACACACGCAGTATGTAACCCTTGCAATGTACAATATTTGAGACATACTAAAAATTACTTATCTGAAATTTTTTATTTAACTGGGTGCCCTGTATTTTAGCAGAGTCAGAAATGGTGATGGTGACTACTGGGTCTACAGCCCTCGGACAGGGGACTGGTCAGTGAGATCCACTGGGAGTCCAGGCTCAAGCCCACTTCCTGGGCCCTTTCACTCTTTGTGCCCCCATCTCCAAAGGCAGGATGTGCTTAGCCAGCAGGGAGGTCTCACGGGCCTCCCCCCAACCCCCCGCTCCAGGTTATTACAGACCCAGCTCTGATTAGTGGTTATGGGACCTGATGCCAAGTGAGCTGCTGGGGGGCTCTGTCGGGGCTCCTGCCACGTGGCCTCAAGCACCCACAATCTCTTTCCAGGCGGTTATCTCTCTACTCCCCTGGACCGAGGAGTGCCCAAGTGCAGCGAGATGCTATCTCTGACAAAACAAAGTCTGAGATTGGGATTGACATATATACACTAATACGTATAGAATAGATAACTTATTTAAAAATGGAGATAAAATTTAAATAATGGCTTAGCATTTCAGCTCTGAGAATAAAAATATTTATAACAAGTTCTAATAAAATGTATTCATTTCTTTATTTAAAAAACCCCGAAGTCTGAATTGTGAAGGAGCAGTGCGTCAGGCACAGCAATCTGCGGTGAACTACGTACACATTTGTATTCATATTTTCCTCATTGCTCTGCAGTTTGGCTTTCAACAACTAAGAATTAAAATGCTGTTGTCAGGGCTTCCCTGGTGGCGCAGTGGTTTAGAGTCCCCCTGCCGATGCAGGGGACGCGGGTTCGTGCCCCGGTCCGGGAAGATCCCACGTGCCGCGGAGAGGCTGGGCCTGCGAGCCATGGCCGCTGAGTCTGCGCGTCCGGAGCCTGTGCTCCGCAACGGGAGAGGCCACAACAGTGAGAGGCCCGTGTACCGCAAAAAAACAAAACAAAATCAAGGGAAGACCTGAAGGTTGGGTACCATTATGCCAACCTCGGAAATCATTTGACCAGGAAGGTGGGATGAAGTAGGAAGACAGAAGTGCCCCAGAAAACCTGTCAAAAATAGAGAAAGGAGGGCTTCCCCTGAAAAAAAGATAAGTCCAGACATAACTCCTGGGGAAAAGATGAATGAGACACGCACCCTAATTTGTGTCTACGACAGATGCTATCCAAACTGTAAAGTCACAAGGGCCCCTCAAAGCCTTGCCATGACGTCCCCACCCAGCGTTCTACGTTGGCTTTGTTTGACCAGCAGTATGACAGGAATATTTCAAAAGAACTTCCATGAAGAAATCAAGGCACAAACGTACCAAGAGGGGTCGCTTCAAAGCCAGCAGACCTTCAGCGTTCGTGGCCTCGACTGTCCTGTTGGTCTCTGACGTGATCTAATTTGTGTTTTTGCTGAGCCGGGAGTTTCAGTGGTAGTTATGAGGGGTGGAGCTGTGGGAGCAAGACCTCTGCTTGTGGGTGAGCCCAGCACCCACCTGTGCTCCCAGCTTTGATACTTTTTGCCTATTGGTATGAAGCTACTCTGCCAGGGTAAGTTTGTAAATTGCTAGGCGAGGTGGCCGGTGTGAAAAGATCTGAGAACACGATAGTTCTTGGTTGTTAAGAAGATGTTTTTGGTGGCAGGGCACGTCAAATACAAGGAAGACCCAGCTCTGTGATGTTGACAAGCCTCCTGCAGGGGTTCAGAGGGCAACTCATCCTGGAACTGTCTCATTCATCAAAGGCTCCCAGGAGTGCAGAAACCACACATCAGAAGAGAGACTGGAGAGGGACTTCCCTGGTGGTCCCGTGGTTAGGACTTGGCACTTGCACTGCCGTGGCCCAGGTTCAATCCCTGGTCGGGGAACTAAGATCCTGCAAGCCAAAAGAAAAAAAAAAAATTCAACGTAGAACTACCATATGATCCAGCAATTCCAATTCTGGATATTTGCCTCCAAGAGTTTGAGTTGCCTCAAAGCAGGGACTCAAAGGCATGTTTGTAGACCCATGATCACAGCAGAATTATTCACAAGAGCCAAAAGGAGGAAGCATCCCACGTGTCTGTTGACTGATAACTGGATAAACAAAATGGAGTGTATTCGTACAAGGTGGTGTTATTCAGCCTTTAAAAGGAAGGAAATTGTTTTTCATAAATTTATTTATTTATTTTTGGCTGCGTTGGGTCTTCGTTGCTGCACGCGGGCTTTCTCTAGTTGCGATGAGTGGGGGCTACTGTTCGTTGCGGTGTGCGGGCTTCTCATTGCAGTGGCTTCTCTTGTTGCGGAGCACGGGCTCTAGGCACACAGGCGTCATTAGTTGTGGCTCGCGGGCTCTAGAGCACAAGCTCAGTAGTTGTGGTGCACGGGCTTAGCTGCTCCGCGGCATGTGGGATCTTCCCGGACCAGGGCTCGAACCCGTGTCCCCTGCGCTGGCAGGCAGATTCTTAACCACTGCGCCACCAGGGAAGCCCCGAGGAAGGGAATTCTAACACATGCTATGACATGGATGAGCCTTGAGGACATCATGCCCAGTGAAATAAGCCAGTCACAAAAAGACAAATACCGTGTGATTCCACTCGTGTGAGGTCCCTAGAGCAGTCCAGCTGAGAAACAGAAAGTAGAACAGTGGCTGCCAGGGGCTGGGGGGAGGGGGAGTCAGTGCTGAAAAGAGAGGGGTTTCAGTTTGGGATGAAGGTGAGGGACGGTGGTTCTGGAGAGGGGTGGTGGTGGTGATAGCTACACAGCAGTGTGAGTGGACTTAATGCCACAGAGCTGGACACTAAAGATGGTTAAAATGGTCAATTTTACAGGGTGTATATTTTAACAGTTTAAAACAAGAGGTAACGGACTGAAAGCGAGGTTAGTCTGGAGTCACAGCTGGGACAGGAAGCACGTGACTCCTGAGAGGGGAGTTTGGGCCAAAGCCTGATTATACTTGCTGAACGGGTGGCAGCCCTGCCACAAGCGGCATCTGGAAGCTGGACCCCTGGCCACCCTCCTTCCCCGTCGCAGCCACGCCCTTTAGCAGATGACAGGTAAGTTCACATTCCTTGCTCCTCCTCGTTTCCCTCGTGGCAGAGTGGAAAGGGCTTGGGATGGATTGTCAATCAAGACTTGAGTTCTTGTCCTTTCCCCTCCCTGGGCCTCCCCACCCCTCCTCGGCCTCCCTCAAGCCCAGAGGCTGGAGACACACAGAGCTCCCTGCAGTCAGACGGTCCCTGCTCTGCGGAGCTCACGTCTGCGTCTCTCTCGGTCCATTGTGGGCCTATGGTTTTCGCGGTTGTTTCCTGTTTTTGTCCTTTCTCTTCCCTCCCCTGCTCTGTCAACCACACAACCAACTTAGAGTTGTGGGGCTGCCTCCCTGCCATGGGCCACGTGGGCCCGGCCATCCAGGAAGTTTCCTTCTAGTTTGCTAAGAGCTTTTGTCATGAAAGATGTTGAATATCATTTTTTTTTCTAGATCTACTAAGATGATCATAGTTTTTTTTTCTTCTTAAATCTATTAATGTAAGTTTTTAGTTTGGGCTCCTTCAAAAATACAGCCTGGAACAAGGACCTCAGTTCGGGTAGATTATTTGAGAGGTGATGCCAGGAAGCAGGGAGTGAAGGAGCAAAGAGACTGAAACAGGGAAGGAGAAAAAGCCAATTAACGATGCATAGTTGCTGTTGCAGCTGTAGGCAAAGGAAGTTCAAATCTGTGGGGACCTCTGATAAGTCTACAGGATGCTGCCCAGAATTGCCTTCCCCAAAAGAAGGAGACTGGAGCATGTATCCACCAGCTCCTGTTTCATCTTAGGGATGAAAGGGTTTCATCTTAGAGAACTTAACTCTTCTATGCTTCTGGGAAACACTAGCAGGCAAATAAGTGACTCCTAAAGCCGTTGAAGAAGACCCTGAGGCAAAACGCAAAAAGCGACATGATATAAGCTTGAGGTGAGACACTAGAGCATAAGGTGAGTCTAAGCTTGCAGGAAATTATGTGCTGTAAATACAGTGGATGTCAGAGGAGGCCAAAAGTAATGTGACATAGAGCACCGAAGTTTACTATTACCAACAATAATAAATGACATATGTAGATTTCTCTTCTGTTGTTAGACTACCTTTGCATAGCTGAGATAAGCCCAACTTGGATATGATGTCTAGTATTTTTAATATACTGCTAGATTTGGTTTGTTTGTATTTTTTTACTGTTGCATTTATATTCATGAGTGAGACTGGCTTCTAATTTTCCTTTTTCATCCTATTCTTGTCTCATTTTGGTATTAAGGTTACACTGGCCTCATAGAAAGAGTTAAGAGTGTGTTCCTGCGACTTGCATTCTCAGAAAGAGTTTTTATAAAATTAGAATTATCTCTACTTAAACTTCTGGAACACTATCTAGACTTGGTATTTCCTTTGTGGGAAGATTTCAAATTATGGATTTAATTTTGTTTTTAGTTTGTTTTTAATATTCTACATATGAATTAAATCATATGGTATTTGTCTTTTTCCATCTGACTTATTTCACTTAGCGTAATGCCCCCAAGGTCCATCCATGTTGTCAAAAATGGCAAGATTACATCTTTTTAAAAAAATATATTTATTTATTTATTTATTTGGCTGCATCGGGGCTTAGTTGCAGCATGCGTTGCGGCATGCGTTGCGGCACGTGGGATCTTTCGTTGTGGCTCGTGGGCTCTACTTTGTGGTGTGCGGGCTTCCTCTAGCTGTGGCATGGATTTAATTTCTTTAATAGCTGTAGAACCATTCAGGCTTTTTATTTCTTCTTAAATCAAGTTAGGTAAGTTCTATTTTTTCTAAGATTTGGTCTACTTTGTTTCATATTTCTTGACATAAATGATTTATAGTCTTTTTAATTTTAACTTTATTGAAGTATAGTTGATTTATAATGTTGTATTAATAAAATTTTCAATTATGGTAAAATACACATAACATAAAATTCACCATTTAACTGGTTTTAAATGTACTGTTTTAAAGATGGTTGTGTTACATTTACAGTGTTTTGCAACAAATCTCAAAAACTTTTTATCTTGCAAAACTGAAACTCTATACCCATTAAACAAACAACTCACCATTTCCCCCTGCCCCCAGGCCCTGGCAACCACAGTCCTACTTTGTTTCTATGAATTTTTTTTTTTTCTTTTTTTTTTGTGGTACGGAGCACAGGCTCTGGACGCGCAGGCTCAGCGGCCATGGCTCACGGGCCCAGCCGCTCCACGGCATGTGGGATCTTCCCGGACCAGGGCACGAACGTGTCCCCTGCATCGGCAGGCGGACTCTCAACCGCTGTGCCACCAGGGAAGCCCTGTTTCTATGAATTTGTATAGGCTTCTTCTTTTTTGAATTATAAGATAACATTATTTTAATTTTTTAAATTGAAGTATAATGTACAATATTATGTAAGCTTCAGGTGTTCTACGTAGTGGTTTGGCATTTGCATACATTATGAAATAATCACGATAAGTCTGTTAATCATCTGTCCCCATATGGAGTTATTACAATATTATTGGCCATATTCCTTGTAGTGTGTGTTATATCCCTGTGGCTCATTTTATAACTGGAGTTTTGTACCTCTTAATCCCATTCACCTATTTTGTACCCCTCTCCACCCCTTTCTCTCTGGTAACCACCCATTTGTTCTCTGTATCTATGAGCCTGTTTTTTGTCTGGTTTTATTTGTTTTGTTTTTTATTTTATTTTTAAATTTTTTAATAGATCTTTATTGGAGTATAATTGCTTCACAATACCATGTTAGTTTCTGTTGCACAACGAAGTGAATCAGCCATATGCACACACATGTCCCCATATCCCCTCCCTTTTGAGCCTCCCTCCCATCCTCCCTATCCCACCCCTCCAGGTGGTCGCAGAGCACCAAGCTGATCTCCTTGTGCTATGCTGCTGCTTCCCACCAGCCAACTATTTTATATTCGGTAGCGTATATATGTCGATGCTACTCTCACTTCACCCCAGCTTCGCCCTCCCACCCCATGTCATCAAGTCCATTCTCTATGTCTACCTCTTTATTCCTGCCCTGCAACTAGGTTCATCAGTACCATTTTTTTAGATTCCATATATATGCATTACCATACAGTATTTGTTTTTCTCCTTCTGACTTACTTCACTCTGTATGACAGACTCTAGGTCCATCCACCTCACTACAAATAACTCAGTTTCGTTTCTTTGTATGGCTGAGTAATATTCCATTGTATATATGTGCCACATCTTCTTCATCCATTCATCTGTTGATGGACATCTAGGTTGGATCCATGTCCTGGCTATTGTAAATAATGCTGCAATGAACACTGTGGTGCATGTCTCTTTCTGAATTATGGTTTTCTCAGGGTATATGCCCAGTAGTGGGATTGCTGGGTCATATGGTAGTTCTATTTTAAGTTTTTTAAGGAACCTCCATACTGTTTTGCATAGTGGTTGTATCAATTTACATTCCCACCAACAGTGTAGGAGGGTTCCCTTTTCACCCCACCCTTTCCAGTATTTATTGTTTTTAGCTTTTTTGATAATGGCCGTTCTGACCGGCGTGAGGTGATACCTCATTGTAGTTTTGATTTGCATTGCTCTAATAATTAGTGATGTAGAGCATCTTTTCATGTGCCTCTTGGCCATCTGTATGTCTTCCTCAGTGAAATGTCTATTTAGGTCTTCTGCCCATTTTTTAACTGGATTGTTTGTGCTTTTGATATTGAGCTCTATGAGCTGTTTGTATATTTTGGAGATTAATCCTTTGTCTGTTGTTTCATTTGCAAATATTTTCTCCCATTCTGAGAGTTGTCTTTTTGTCTTGTTTATGGTTTCCTTTGCTTTTTGCTTAAAAGCAAAACTTTTTAAGTTTAATTAAGTCCCATTTGTTTATTTTTGTTTTTATTTCTGTTCCTCTAGGAGGTGGGTCAAAAAAGATCTTGTGGTTTATGTCAAAGAGTGTCTTTCCTATGTTTTCCTTTAAAAGTTTTACAGTGTCTGGTCTTACATTTAAGTCTTTAATCCATTTGGAGTTTATTTTTATGTAGAGTGTTAAGTAGTGTTCTAATTTCATTCTTTTACATGTAGCTGTCCAGTTTTCCCAGCACCACTTATTGAAGAGGCTGTTTTTTCTCCATTGTATGTTCTTGCCTCCTTTGTCGTAAATTAGGTGCCCATAGGTGTGTGGGTTTATCTCTGCGCATTCTATCCTGTACCATTGATCTATATTTCTGTTTTTGTGCCAGTACCATACTGTCTTGATTCCTGTAGCTTTGTGGTATAGTTTGGAGTCAGGGAGTCTGATTCCTCCAACTCCGTTTTTCTTTCTCAAGATTGTTTTGGCTATTCGGGGTCTTTTGTGTTTCCATACAAATTTTAAGATTTTTTGTTCTAATTCTGTGAAGAATGCCATTGGTAGTTTGAAAGGGATTGCATTGAATCTGTAGATTGCTTTGTGTAGTATAGTCATTTTCACAATATTGATTCTTCCAATCCAAGAACATGGTATATTTCTCCATCTGTTTATGTCATCTTTGATTTCTTTCATCAGTGTTTTATAGTTTTCTGAGTATAAGTGTTTCGCCTCCTTAGGCAAGTTTATTCCTAGGTATTTTATTCTTTTTGTTGCAGTGGTAAATGGGAGTGTTTCCTTAATTTCTCTTTCTGATATTTCTTTGTTGGTGTATAGGAATGCCAGAGATTTCTGTTCATTAATTTTGTATCCTGCAACCTTACCAAACTCATTGATTAGTTCTAGTAGTTTTCTGGTGGCATCTTTAGGATTTTCTATGTATAGTATCATGTCATCTGCAAAGAGTGACAGTTTTACTTCTTCTTTTCCAATTTGTATTCCCTTTATTTCTTTTCTTCTCTGATTGCTGTGGCTAGGACTTCCAAAACTATGTTGAATAAGAGTTGCAAGAGTGGACGTCCTTGTCTTGTTCCTGATCCTAGTGGAAATGCTTTCAGTTTCTCACCATTGAGTACGATGCTTGCTGTGGGTTTGTCATATATGGCCTTTATTATGTTGATGTAATTTTTGTTTTTTATTTGCCATGCCACGCAGCTTGCAGGATCTTAGTTCCCCGACCAGGGACTGAACCCACACCCTCGGCAGTGAAAGCTCAGAACCCTAACCACTGGACTGCCAGGGAGTTTCCATTTGGTTTTTTTTTAGATTCCACGTATAAGTGAGATCATACAGTATTTGTCTTTCTCTGTCTGACTCACTTCATTTAGCATAATACCCTCCAGATCCATCCATGTTGTTGCTAATGGCAAGATTTCATTTTTTATGGCTGAATAATACTCCATTGTATAGATATACCAACCACATCTTTATCCACGCATCTATCAGTGAACACCACCAACAGTACACAAGAGTTCCCTTTTCTCCATATCCTTGCCAGTGCTTTTTATTTGTTGTCTTTTTTTTTTTTTTTTAAACAATTTTATTTTATTATTTTTGGCTGCGTTGGGTCTTCATTGCTGCGCACAGGCTTTCTCTAGTTGCAACGAACGGGGGCTACTTTTTGTCGCGGTGTGTGGGCTTCTCATTGCGGTGGCTTCTCGTTGCCAAGCATGGGCTCTAGGCGCGCGGGCTGCGGTAGTGGTGGCACGTGGGCTCAGTAGTTGTGGCGCACAGGCTTAGTTGCTCTGTGGCATGTGGGATCTTCCCAGACCAGGGCTTGAACCCGTGTCCCCTATGTTGGCAGGCAGATTCCTAACCACTGCGCCACCAGGGAAGCCCTATTTGTTGTCTTTTTGATGACAGCCATTCTGACAGGTGTGAGGTGATATCTCATTGTGTTTTTGATTTGCATTTCCCTGATGATTAGTGATGTTGAGCATCTTTTCATGTCTGTTGGCCATCTGTATATCTTCTTTGGAAAAATGTCTCTTCAGGTTCTCTGCCCATTTTTTTTTAATTAATTAATTTATTTGGTTGCGCCAGGTCACAGTTGCGGCATGCAGGATCTTTAGTTGTGGCATGTGGGATCTAGTTCCCTGATCAGGGATTGAACCTGGGCCCCCTGCATTGGGAGTGTGGAGTCTCAACCACTGGACCACCAGGGAAGTCCCCTCTGCCCATTTTTTAATAGGGTTTTTTTTTTTTATGTTGAGTTGTATGATTCTTTGTATATTTTGGCTATTAACCCCTAATTGGATATAACATCTGCAAGTATCTTCTCCCATTTAGCAGGCTGCCTTTTTGTTTTGTTGATAGTTTCCTTCATTGTGCAAAAAGCTTTTTAGTCTGATGTATTTGTTTATTTTTGCTTCCCTTGCCTGAGGAGACATATCCAAAAATTATTGCTAAGACCAATGCCAAAGAGCATGCCGCCTATGTTTTCTTCTAGGAATTTTATGGCTTTTTTTATTGGGATTTTAAAAATTATTATTACTGGTTCAGTTACATTACTGGTAATAAGTCTGTTCATATTTTCTATTTCTTCCTGATTCAGTCTTGGGAGATTGAACGTTTCTAGGAATTTATCCATTTCTTCTAGGTTGTCCATTGTATTGGTTTATAATTGTTCACAGTAATCTTTTATGACCCTTTTTATGTCTGTGGTGTTTTTGTAACTTCTGTTTTGGTTCTGATGAGTTTGGCTAAAGGTTTATCAATTTTGTTTATCTTTTTGAAGAACAAGCTCTTAGTTTCACTGATCTTTCCTATTGTTTTTTGTTTGTTTGTTTGCTTTTAGTCTCTATTTCATTTATTTCTACTCTGATCTTTATTATTTCTTACCTTCTATTAACTTTGGGTTTTGTTCTTCTTTTTCTAGTTCCTTTAGCTGTAAGGTTAGATTGTTCATTTGTACAGTCTTCTTTTTAATCTTGTAGTTATGTAGTTATTTTTATTCCTAATAATGTTTATTTGTGCTTTCCTTTGTTTATAAGTAAATTTCAGCAGAGATTTGCCTGTTCTACTGGTTTTTTCAAGGAACTAACTTTTGGTTTTATTGATCCTGTCTACTATATCTTTGTTTTCTATTTTATTGATTTCTGTTCTTTATTATTCTCTTCTGAGTTTACTTTTGGGTTTACTTTGTTGTTCTTTTTACAGCTTCTTGACTTCTTACTTAAATTGGATACTTATTTCATACACTTTTCTAATACAAGCATTCAAGACTGTAAATTTCCCTTTAAGTACCACTTTTGATGCATCCAACAAATTGCAATCTATGATATTTTCATTATCACTCAAATCTAAGAATTTTAAAATGTGTCATTTATGATTTTTTCTTTGACCCATGGATGAGTATGTTTTTAAATTACCAAATATATAGGGGTCTTAAAACTTATCTTTTTGATGAATTTGTATTCTCTATAGGTGCAGATCAGGCTTTTACATTGTATGTTTCAGCTCTTCCATTCATTTATTGATTTTTTTGTCTGCTTCATTATTCATAATTGAGAGACATTGTATTAAAATTTCTTGCTATGATGATGGTTTTATCTCTTTGTAATTCCTTCAAACTAAGTGCTTACAAGTTTAGAACTATTATAATTTCCTGATGAATTGACCCTTTAATCTAGGTACTCACTCTATCCCTAATAAATATCAATATTTTTGTCTTAAAAGTCCTCTTTGTCTGATATGAATAGACCTTTTCTGGCTTTCTTTTGGTTAGCTTTTGCCTGGTATATCTTTTTCCATTCTTTGACTTTCAACCATTCCATACTCTTAATCATTACATGTGTCTTGTAAACAATGTGGAACTGGGTTTTCTGTTTAAATAGTTTTAAAATTGAATCTGAGATGAGAATTTAGGAATGACTGAGTATATGACTTCCACTAAACCCTGCTAAGAACTGAGTTTAAGAGCCTGCATTTTCAACAACAATGCATAGTCGGTAAGAACTCTAACCCAGAAGGTTGCCTTCAAGGTAGTGTGTTTGAGCTGCTTTTTTTTTTTTTTTTTTTTTTTTTAGACTTTTTTTTTTCCTAAGAGCAGTTTTAGGTTCACAGCAAAACTTAGGGGAAGGTAGAGATTTCCCACAAACCTCCTGTCCCCACGCACACACAGCCTCCCCCATGACCAACGCCCCCCCACCCCCCGACCAGAGTGGGACATTTGTCATGACTGGACACGTCATTATCGCCCACAGTCCATAGTTTACATTAGGGTTCACGCTTGGTGTTGTACACTCTATGGGTTTGGACAGATGTATAATGACACACATGTACCACTGTAGTATCATACAGAGCAGTTTCCCTGTCCTAAAGGTCCTCTGTGCTCTGCCTGTTCATCCCTCCCTCCCTTCAATCCCTGACAACCACTGATCATCCAACCAACTACTCATCATTCCTAAATTCTCACCTCAGTTCTATCACCTAATTCACCTGAGCCCCAATTTCCTCAGATGCACAATCAAAATTTGTAGATTTGGTGTGATAATTAAATGAGATAGTGTCTTAAAACCTTAACTTAGTCCCTAGAAAAGAATAGGTGTCAGTTAAATGCTAGTTTCCTTTTCCTTCCTCCTTCTCTTAGTAATCTGAAATCACGTTTAGCTGAGAAAAAAAAGAGAAGAAAGTGCCCAGGGACAGGGGAGGGTAGGGGGCAGAGGAAGGAGGTGAACATCCATCTATTGCCTCCCAAACCCTATTTCCAACATGGAAAATCCCTACACAGAGGGGACTCCCACAGTGTGTCCTGTGGGATTTGGGGCTCCCCAGATCTGAGGCTTGTAGGCAGCGCTGTCCTATGTGTACACACGGCGCACGGGAATCCCGTGTGCACACACGTCACTCACACACACGTGTGCCCCCGGCGCTCCCCCCATCTGCCTGGCTTATCAGCTGCTTCCCAGCTTCCTCTGCTTGACTTCTTACAGACCTGGGACCCTGGGAGCCGGCCTTCCACGTGGCCTCCCCAAGACCACTCAGATAACGAGAGGAAATGTGGTCATCAGCTCACAGAAGGCTGGGGGTTCCGGCTGCGGCTCCAGGCCCCCACTCCCTGACCTCCTCCCTCCCTCTCTCTCCAGGCGGCTCTCGGCTGTTCCCTGTGAGCCGTGGACGCCACTCGAGATGTCCCCTTTTGATGGCTGGGGACTGCTCTCGGCCTTCCTCGCCCTGCTCTGCTGTACAGGTGAGCCTGGGGTTCCTGACGGGGCGCGTGCCAGCCAGGACCCCCTCCCCTTCAGGCAGGGAAGGGGGTCCCGGTCCTGAAGTCGCTGAGGCTTTGAACACAGAGGCCGTCCGCCACGGGTACAGGATGCCGTGCCAGCCTGGCTTCCCCATGACCCTGGGCAGCGGTTAGGGGTCCTGGCCTTTTGGGAACCAGACCCCATAACTTCATGGTGTATGGATGTGGCAGGCTGTGGAGACTAGATGGAGAGGTGAAGGGAGGCTGGGGTTCAAGGGCAGGTGAGGGCACGCCCCAGCTAGTCTTCAGAGGTGGCCCAGGGGTCAGCAGAGGGCAGCAGAGGGCATCACCTTGTGGCGACCATGAAAGTGAAAACGAAGCCCCTTCCAGGAGGTCCAGGGGACCATGAAGGAAAATGCCTCCGTGTGCTGAGCACTCTGTTTTGGACAACCTGCCAGGTGCTTTCACGACAACCCTGCAGGAAAGGGATTACTAGCCCATTTGACAGATGGAGAAACTGGGGCTCAGAGAGAGAAAGCACTTTGCCCAAGGCCACACAGCTGGTACCTGGCAAACTCAGGTTTCAAATCCAGCTCTCTCTCCCTGCAAAGCCCCTCTTTTGCCCCTTCATTATATGCCACTAGCTGAGGGCTAAGTGGGGGGGTCTATGGGTGTGGCAGGAGCACAGGACACAGGACGGGCCCAGCTGGCTGGGATCAAGGACCTTCTGGTCTTCACCGAGTGGGAGGTGAGCGCGGAAGGCCTGAAATGCTTCCTGCCTGAAACACTTCTTGGCTCTGCGCCACACACAGGGTATTGTGCTGAGTACAAAGGGAAACATGCGAAATCTGGGCCTTGCCTCCTAGAAGCTCCAGAATGTCCAAGGGAGAGTCAGCATGAATATGAGTCATTTGCAAGGTGGTCCCATTACCTTCCTGACCTCGCCTCCCCCTCCTTCCTCCTCGCTGAGCTCCAGCCATCTGGTCTCCTCCCCACCCAGGGTCTCTGCGATGGTGGTTCCCTCCCCCCAGATACCTGCCTGCCGGGCTCCCCACCACCACCACCCCGACCTCCTTCATTCTTTGCTCAAATGTCGGTGTTTCTGTGAGGCCTGTGCTGACTGCACTGTTTAACACGGCAACCCCACCCCACTCCCTATTTCCTTTCCTAGGCATTTACCACCAACTGACAAGCTGGCTAGTTCACTTTTTATTATTGTCTGTCTCCTTCGCTGCAATGTGAGTGCCGCAAGGGCAGGGTTTGGTCTGCTTTGGTCCCTGCTGGATCCCCAGAGCCTAGAACAGTGCCTGGCACACAGCCGGTGTTCAAAAAGGATTTGCAAAGAAGAGAGGAAAGGAGGGAGGGAAGAGTCGAACCCATGGCCATGGGGGCTCAGAGGACACAGTCCACCTCCATTTCAGAGAGGCCTTCGTGAAGGAGGGGACATTTGGGCTGGGCCTCGTAAGTCAAATAAGATCCCTCTCCATGGAGATAGAAGACGTGCATGAGAAAGACTAACCTGGAGGCAACGAGCGGGAGGAACAGCAACCAGAGGCAGGGAGACAGCTGCAGGGGGGTCACAGTCTCTGTGGTCTAGACCCAAGGCGATAAGGTCTGAACAAGGGGAGAGGAGCAGAGGGGACCTCTACCCCTTATCAGACTGCCCGCTGCGGGCAGCTCCACTGGGCAGGGCAGCAGGGACTTCTCCTGCCTAGTGTTTCTGGTCTTCCAGGGTCTGGCGAGGAGGCGTTCGAGGTACGCATGTGGCCAGAGCAGCTGATGGTGGAGTCCGGGGAGTCTCGGGTGATTAACTGTAGTACCACCTGTACCCAGCCCAACACCGGTGGTCTGGAGACCACCCTACACAAGACTCTCCTGGAGGAACAGGGTCAGTGGAAGCTGTATGAGGTCTTCAACATCTCCCAGGACACAGATGTCATTTGCCATTTCACCTGCTCCGGGAAGCAGGAGTCCACGAGTCTGAACATCAGTGTGTTCCGTGAGTGCGGCACCGCGGGGCCCTGCTCCCCTAGGCCAGGGCCTGTGTCTACCGAACGCACGCAGAGCTGCTCTGTTACTGCTGCTGGGTGCTCTCGTTATGGCCCCCACTTCCCTGGGCTCCTGGGCTCAGAATCTTCTCACACCCTCTCCTGGCCTCCTTGAGCCTGTTGGCAACCCTGGTTTTGAGGTTTGCTCAGAGGAGGACAATTCAAGCAAGGTTTAGACAAATCTAAAAGCTGTTTCCCATGCCGTGCTACAGTCTCCTCCTAGCTTGGTAGCACCCCATCACCCGAACACCCTGCACCCCATGACAAGCAGTGGGGGCCCCATCAGGTGGGCTGGTACACTCTGCAGTAGCCCACTGGCCTCCCGGAGAGAAGGCTGAGGCGTGGTTTTATCTCCCCCTGAGGGCCCTTGGCAAATGTGTGACCATCACACACATACCTGCCCAGAGGCCATGGAGACCTTGGATAGACTGGGATTCTCTCAACAGCTTGGCACCAAGGGTATCGCTCGAAACTGTCATCAGTGGATCAGATGAATAGAAAGATGTCCTGTATCTAACATATTATCCTGGGGTAATGGGGGCAAGGCATTCTGGTTCAAAAAGGAACCCAGGGTACCACCGAGTTTAATAGCTAAGGGCTAGAGGTAGCTCAGAACCCGATCCTGAAGAACCAAGGCAGGTCTGACTCCGGCCTCCACCTCTGAAGTGAAGAATCTCACAACTCATGATCCAGTTCCAATGAGTACTCCCTTCTAAGTCTCTCTCAGCATAATTATCCAACCATTTAATTTTTGAAATTTGTATTTAATTTTTGGAGAGGAAGGAGACAGGTCTAAAACTTTTATATCTTTCTAGTTGACTATACAGATTCTGGACCTTTTCTTTGTAGACACCAGGCTACCTCCATTCTTGTCCATTCCAGAATTCATGTCCATAAAACAAGCACCCAGTACATCCTTCACCCTGAACTGCTTCCTCCTTCCTCTTTTTACACTTTAGAGCAGCCAGGCCCCAGCCCACTTCCTGAGAACACTGTGGTGATGGGGATGGTCCTGGCTGGGTGGAGCCTGCTGGAACTGCACCCCCATCCTGACCAGACCTTGCTTCCTTCTTTCCTTCAGACCCTCCAAAGCAAGTGCTGCTGAAGTTATGGCCCACTTTAGTGGCTGTAGGGAGATCATTCACCATCCAGTGCAGGGTGCCCTCTGTGGCACCCCTCGAAGGTCTCACTGTCACCCTGCTCCATGGCAGTGAGATCGTATACAGCCAGACCTTTGTGGGGACAACACTTTCCCCCCAAGAGGCCATGGTCACCCACAACACCACGGCTCACAGGGAAGACGACCGCCGCAACTTCTCCTGCCGGGCCGAGATGGACCTGCGCTCTCGCGGCGGGGACCTCGTTCACAGCGTCTCAGATCCCCAGGCGCTCGACGTCTATGGTGAGGGGGAGCCCCCGGAGGAGGAGGGAAGGAGAGGGCATTCACTTTCAGCCCCTCGTGGGAGGAAAACGCCTCTGGCCCCACTCTCTGCCAGCTCATGGGGAGGCACCCAGGAGCTTGATCCCAGGAGTTCCCTGGAGCTCTCTCCAAGTTGCCAGCTTGGACCCCAGCTAGCTGCTTGGCCATTAACAAGCTGGGTGACCTTAACCAAGTCAAGCTCCTCTCTCTGGCCTTGGCCCCTCTCTGCAATGACAAATGTAGCCTGACTGACCCTTAAGATCCCCTGGAGCCCTGCTGTTCTGTGGCTCTAGATGACCTAGATGTTCTCCGTCTTCTGAGAGTTTGGTAGAAGCTCCCTCAGCTCTGCCCAAGGAGGGGCTCGGCCTGGACCACGCCACTGTCCAGGCTGTGGTGTCCAGCAACCACGCGCTGGTGCCAGGAGCTGGCGGCAGGGGGACATCCGCCCTTACGGTCTCACAGAGGCCCAGCTGGTGGCCTGGACCCCGGCCCCCCTTCCCTCTAGTTGATATACCAGTTGCCACTCACCTCTGCAACACAGGGTGACTGCAGAATGACGAGGGGTGGGTGGGTGGGTGATGGATGGACCTCTACTCCCCCTCTGGCCCTGGTACCTGGGGCCAGAGGACTTCTAAGACCACTGCCCTCTCCCTCCCCAGAGCCCGCACAAGACAGCCAGGTGGTGGCCATCATCACGGTCGTGTCAGTGCTACTCTTCTTGTTTGTGACATCTGTCCTGCTGTGCTTTGTCTTTGGGCAGCAGTGGCATCAGAGGCGGACAGGTACCTACGGGGTGCAAGCTGCCTGGAGGAGGCTGAGGTGGGCCTACCGGGCATAGCCTACGCGAGTGGCGTGGCCACCAGCACGGCGGCCACTGGGACTCAGCATGGCTCCTTAGGGCTGTGGTTCAGCCCTGGCTGAAGGACCATGACAAGCAGCAGAGGATGTCAGGGACCCTCCCTTTCCTAGTCTGAATACAAACACCTGGACTTAACCCTGTGCCTCCTCCTGGGAATGGTCAGGAAGGGGAGCCACCAGGCCCGGCTGGACTTCGGTCTCCAAATGTCCCCTCAGCCTCCCTCCACCCTCTCCTTCACGGGGGACTTCCAGAGCCCCGGGGAGCCCAGGCCCTGGGGCACCTCCATGCTGACCAGCCCAGGCACCAGACGCCCACCCTCATCGGACACTGAGCGACTCATTCCTACTGAGGGTGGGTGGGGAGATGCACCATGGCCCAGAGGGGCAGAGAGACACTCTGTTCCCACGTGGCCCTCTGGGACCGCAGGCCCTCTGTGTCAGAACAGGGCATGGCTCTGACCTTTACTTTCTGTCAACAGAGCCAGCTTCCAGGGGTAAGCATGGGGGCCCCAAGGGCTCAGCTTCAGGATCTCCTCAGCCAGGCCTCCCCCATCACTCTGGGCCTGCAGAGAGCCACGGACAACAAAAGCTGTCCTCGCCTCTTACCTCCTGCTCGGTGGTTGGGCCAACCCGAGACGCCGCAGCGCTGGCCATCCCTCGGGTGGGGGGTGAGGGAGTGGAGGTCGAGGGAGGGCTCTGGTTCCCAGGCCTCTGCCAGCCCAGGCAGCAATCACTGGGACAGGGTTGGGCTGTTATGTGACCGCCAGGGCCTGGACACTGCTCTAAGGGGCTCTCACCCTGAAGCAGAGATCAGGCTGGTGCAAGGTCTCCGTGGGGTAGAGAGGGGACTGACTGACCTCGGGGAGAGGGCCTAGTTGGGGCTGAGGGGGTAAGAAGGGCTGCCAGGCATAGGTTCAGGGTTAGAAAAGCACTAGTGGGGCACACAGGGGCTCCAGGGCTATTTCCAGCTCTGCGATGAAGCTGGCATGGGTCCTGGGGCTGATGTCTGTCCTCACGGTAGGCTCTCGGCATCATAGTAGTCTGGGGGGAGACAGCACCCTCATCGTGACTCCCTCCTGCCTCAGTGGAGCCCAAGGAGGAAACTGGAACAGGATAGGCCGGTTGTCTGCGGCCATGACAGTAGGGGCCCTCAGCCCCACAGGGCGCATGGCCTTCCTGGCCTTCTGATCCACCGCCAGGCCTGGGCCCCACTGCCCACCCACCTGGTCCCTACCTGAAGCTGGGGGTACATCCACACCCACAGTCCCTGTGGCGCTGGGGGGTGGAGGCGGGGGCACGGCTCTCCTGGGACAGGGAGAGAAAAGAAAGAGCCCCGTCAGAGGCCCCAGGCTAGCCTCTGGAATTTCACCCACAAGTTTCCCCACTCCAGCCTGACCCCTGGCCAGCTCTTCCAGCCCAGCCCCAGGGCAGGGCCCAGGCAGCACCCAGCCCCCTGGCCTCACTTACGTCCCCCTTTTCCCAGAGGTAGAAGGGTAGTGCTGAACCCTGGCCAAGTGCTGCAAGCAGGGCTGAGGTAGGGGAGGGGAAAGGAGAGGGGCCGGCCAGGAGAGCAGGGGGCCCAGAGCAGGCATCAGGCAGGGCAGGTAGTGGTGGTGGAACACCAAAGGCCCCTCCTCCTGGGCTTCGGTCTCCTCCTCCTCTTCATACGCTGCCTCCTGTTGACCCTCCAGGTAGACCTGGGGATTGTACAAGAGGGGAGGGGAGATGATACAGGATCACGCTCTCCCTGCCACCACTCCTCCATTCCTCTAAATTATTTCTCCAGATACCCAGCACAAAATAGCTACTGTTTTTTGGGCATTTACTACACACAAGCAAGGCTCTTTGGAGACATTTATTCCTTATTTTGCGGATGGGAAAAACTGAGGCTTGGAGGTTAAGTAACTTTTCTAAGGTCACCCAGCTAATAAGGCCAAGCAGGGACTGGAGGAATCCAGGTATGACTCCAGAGCTGGGGCCAGGAGTCCAGCAAGCTGCCCCTTGCCTAGGATACAGGGTTACGGACAGGGTTCTTGGACTCTTTCATCAATAGAAATTGATAAGAAGCCAGCCAAGGAATTCAGGCTGGGAATTCACTGGGACTCACGCTGCAGGAGGCAGTGAGAACAAGAGAGGTGCCCCCGCTCGCTCCCCAAGGAGAGTGGGCTGGTTCCTTAAATGGGGAGAGGGGCGGGACTGATCGGTGGGCTGGGCGGGAGGGGAGGCTTAGGTGGCCCGCCCACCCTCTTGGTGGTGCTGTGTGCAGGAATCATGCTCAGTACCCTACTTCTGCACCTCAGAAATGGCAGCTGATTGGTGGCCTTTTTGTATCTTATTGTTCATAATTGCCCCACCTGCGCATGCGTGCCATTATTTTTAGTCTCATTTCCTTTGTATTCTGCGGCTCGAAGAGACGTTTGTCCAGGTGCAAGCACTGCAGCACTGCAGCCAAGGGTCCCAGGTCCCAGCCTGTCTCAAGCCCCAGTCCCTGGACCCACTTGTGCCCCACTTGTTGAGGTAGGGCGCTCCTCCCAAGGGCCCCCTGAGGGCCTGGGGGTGAAGGGGTGGCAGCAGCTCCTCAGGGTCTCCCTCTGCCTCGACTCCTCTGACCGGCCCCTCCGTGAATCTCTGTCCGCTCCCTCCAAGCTGACAGGCATCCTCTCACCACCCGGCTGTCACCCCTCCAGACCTCTCAGGCTGCCCACTGCTGGCTGAATAAGGCTCAGCCTTAGAGCTCCTCCCCTCCCATGCACCCATCCCCTCCCCCCTCCCCCCCCCCACATATACACAGGGTTTCCTCCATTCTGTCTCCTGATTCTGCCCCTGCCCACCTAGATGGTGGACACACCCCTCACCTCCTCCAAACATCAGAATCCTGCCTGGCTTTCAAGGGCTGGTTCTAAGGCCACTTGCCCCTCCAAGGAGATGCTCCCCATGCCCCAACCAGGTGGCCCTCACACTCTGTGGCAGTCACAGCCAAAGTTGCCTTGTATTCATAGTCATTCATTTATTCATTCACTTGTTCAACAAATAGCCACTGAACCCCTAATAAGTATCAGGCACACTGCAGGCCCAGGGTACGATGGTGCCTGCCCTCCTGGGTCTGCAGTCCAATGGGGGAGTCACTGCAGGGAAACCTGGAAAACAAGACCTGAGTGGTCTGGATTTGGGGGCCCGCTACCTCCACTCCATGGAGGCTGACACGGGGCCCCGGCACATAACGGATGCCAAACAGACCTAGCCAGATAGATGAGGGCTGGCTTCTGGCTCCCCTGTTGCCTGATCCTTTTTCTCAAGGCGGGGGGAACCCTAAATGGATGCCCGCCTCTGGCCCTGCAGGTGGGCAGCCCTGGTAGCCCACCCCCACTCCGCCACCTCCAGCCCACGCACCTGCGGGCCGGAGCAGGCAAGCCCCTGGTTGAGCGCCGCGGCCACCTGGCCGCTCAGAAGCAGCTGGTGCGCCTGCGCGTTCTGCAGCAGCATCAGCTCCAGCAGGCCTGGGGGACGGGAGTTCAGCAGGCCCGCGCCGGAACCCCCCTGCTCTTGCCCCGACCCCAGGGCCTTTTCCCCAACTCCAGCTTCGCGGGGGAGGGCGGGGGAAGGAGGGGTGCAGCAGGGACGCCCAGAGAATGTGCCGGGCAGAGTGGGGTACAAAGTGGGGAGATCCCGGAGTCTCACCTTCCTTCACGCGGCCCGGCCGTGGGGACGGAGGTGGGATGGCCCACAGGAGGGGCTGCGGAATGGTCACCCAGGGCTGGGGGGAGGGGGAGACTCAGTCAGACTAGGTGGGGAAGGGATGGGGACCCCCTCGCTCCCCACGCCGTTGAGTCGCTTCCCTAACCTCGCAGGAGCTTCTCCCCTCCGCGTCCCCATGGCCTCCCTGTCAAGTCTCTTCCTCTCTGGCTGGGGTCGCTCTCCTCACCCACCCCCACTCCTCCAGGGTTCGGACCCTCCAGGGACAGCTCCCCAAGTCAGCCCACCGCTCCACCCTGCCCCCAAGGCCTTCCAGGTAAAGGCAGGCTCTGGTCCCCGACTCAGCCTTCACCGTCGGGGCTGCAGTCTGTGCTGGGTGATGACCCCAGCTCCCTCCAGTCCCCGAGGCCATGGCCAGCTGCTGCGGATCAGGGTTACCTTGACGACACTGGGCGACGCCAAAGTCTCCTCCTACGCATGCGCAGGTCCCGCCAGCGTTCCGGTGCCTGGGGCGTTCGCCCTTTGTCGCCGCCTCCTGCTCTTCTCTCTCCACCTCTAGGGACGACGGGTCCCGAGGACCCTCACCCCCACCCCCGGAGGCCCAACTCTCTCCCAGATGTCCGCATCCAAACCCCCGCGCCGTGGCTGCCTGGGCATCGCGGCTCATCCCTCGCTGTACCTCGCACCCTTGGGCATCCCCGGCACGGAGCCTGGGGGGCCGAGTTTGTTGAGTGAATGCGTGAGTGGCTGGGGAGGCCCGCCCCAACTCGGACACTTGGTTTTTGGGGCCCAGTGCCCAACGGACTAGGGTGATGAGTTAGGAGTAGAGAATTCTGTTGGAGCAGGCTTGGGGGCAAGGGGCTGGTGAGTGAGGAGGGCAAAGGATTTGCTCCCTGTCGCTCTGAATCAGAGGGCTGTCCTGCGGGCCAAGAGTGGTTTCTGGAGGCCACCAAGGAAGGAAACGCCAACCAAGTTCACGGAAAAGGCTGGCCCCTGTTTGCTCCCTGGTTCCTGGTCAAGGGGAGCCACTGCTCCAAAGAGGTGGCAAAGTCTGGGGAGTTTAACATCAGTGCCCTTCATCCCGGAAAAATTACCAACGCTTGCGTTCTTTCAACAGGAAGTTATCGAGGTCTTCTTTGCTTAAGAACAGGTGAAGGGAGAGATCTATTTCGGCAGCTGTGACCATCCTAAGATAGGCCCTGAGCAGCCGTCGAAGAAAATCCAGACAGGAAGCTGGGATTAGCACCCCAGAGTTGCCTTCCCCCACCCTCCACTCCTGTTCAGCTCCCCTTCCCAGAAGTCCTGGTGTCTAGAGCCAGAAAGACGATTCCCACCTCCTCCTTTGTACCTTCACCCCTGTCTCCAGGAGATGGGGACTGTGGGCATTAGCTGTCCCCGTGGGTCTTATGGCCTTGACAGCCGTCATCAAGCTGAGATCGGGCACCATGGTCACAGGCCCGCAGTGAGCGGGAAGGACACAGAGGCACGTCTTTCCATCTCCACCCTCATTCCAGGGAGAAAGATGAAACCAACCCTTATGCTCACCATCAGCAAACTTTGACCCAGGAGGTGCCTGTGTGTGCGAGGTGCCCTTCTGAGCACTGTAGACACAATAGTGTATCCTCGCTGGTTCCAGCGTTGTTGGGGAAGTGAAAAACTCCCCTGAAAGGAGAGCAAAGATGCAAGACTGTGCAAAGTGCCCTCTGAGTGAACCATACAAGAAGGGATCATGAGAAAGAGAAAACTCGGTCACTGAAGGGTGGAGTTCTGAAGGAGGTAGAGATCCTTGGGATGGGGCCAAGCAGTGTGAGAGGGAGAGGGCAGCCCAGGCTGGGAACACAGCCAGAGCAAAGGTGCAGATGCGGGAATGGACAGGGCCTGTAGAGATCCAGTGGCTCAAACTGCCTGGCTAGGGTAGGGGATCTGGGCCGAGGGAAGTTCCAGGCAGACACAGGACAGACTCAAAGGCCAAGTTATAGAAGTGAGGCTTTGCCATGTGGGTACTGGGAAGCTCTTGGTGGGTTTTGAGCAGGAGAGAAATAAGGGGACGATGTGTGCACAGCCACATTTTGGAAAGATTTATCTTGGTTGTCATATCTTTGTTTATGTCAACCAGAATTAGAAAGAACAAATGTCTGATGGGATGTGTCCTCCCAATGGAATACTATTCCACCATTGACAATTTTGGTATAGAACAAATCTGCTGATGTGGAATGATGTCCAAGAGAGCCAAGCAAAACAATCAGAAAGCATAGTAACATCTTATTTTTGTCTTAAAAATTATATGTATTTATATGCATCTCTGGGGGGCGGGGGAGAAAGAGAGGGAAGGAGGGAAGGAGGGAGGGAGAGAGAGGGGCAATTATAGAGAAGCTGTCAGGGCTGCCCATACCCGCCAGCCTCCCCACTTCTTCTCCACACCTTCACAGTGCTTCCTGGGATCTCCTGCCAAATAAACTTCTTGCTGCCAAATCCTTGTCTCAGGCTCTACTTTTGGGGGAATCCAAACTTAAGACACCAGTCTCCCACTTTCACCATTTCTGCTGCCCAGGCTGCTGCTAACTCCTGGGAAAAGCTATTCTAGCAGCTCTCTGATAAATTTGTGTTCAATGACATGAAATACCAAAGTCGACATTGAAGTACATTCGCCTGGGAGTATAATGGTCCATGGATTGAACTGAGGCAAAGCTGGAGGCAGGGAGGCCAGCAAAGAGGCCACCTTCCTTCCCTGTAAAGGAAGCTCAGAGCAGGCTGGAGGTGGCTGTAGAAAAGAGGCAGGAAGAGGTGATCATTTCAATAACTCAGATATAAGATTGCATGTTAATCTTACATGAGACTTACTTGTATTTTGGAAGGCAGGGTTGAGATAAAAACTACCTGGTACCCAATTAGAGGTGTCAAAGGAAATTGAAGCATTTGTCCTTTGAATAATGGGAAAACCACACACTTATCTGGCAGCGCTATTTTGCTTACAGATCTAGCTTCAGTCCAACAGTGGAGGAGGTGCCTTTCTGGCTACTTGTCCTGCCTACTATTATTTTCTTTGGGGTGTTGAACACTCCACCTAATCTCTTTCCATTCTTCTCAGTGGGGACTCATTTGCATCTTCAATTTTTTGTTTTGGGTTTTTTGTTTGTTTTAGTGTCCCAAAACAATATGTACCGAAAATCCTCCCTGTTGCCTTGGTAAATCTATTCCTGGAAATAAACTAGACATGGGAAAAGATTTCTACTCGTATGTGTTCGTTCCAGTGTTACTTTTAAGAGTTGAAAGCTGAACGTTACCCAATGTCCCATAATAGGGAAATGGTTATGTAAATGGAAGTAATTCACTCCAAGGAAGAGTTTGCAGGCATTAAAAACCATGGAAGGGGAAAAAGGGCTCCCTCCTCTCCTCCTTAGATGGAAATGCAGAGAAAAGTGTCCTTCTAAGAATTCAAGGGGAGGGACTTCCCTGGTGGTCCAGCGGTTAAGACTCCACGCTCCCAGTGCAGGGAGCCTGGGTTCGATCCCTGGTCAGGGAACTAGAGCCCGCATGCCACAACTAAGAACCTGCATGCCACAACTAAAGATTCAACTAAAAGATCCCACATGACACAACGAAAGATCCTGCTTGCTGCAACTAAGAGCCAGCACAGCCAAATAAATAAGTAGTTAAAAAAAAAAAAAAAAAGAATTCAGGGGAAATGTCTGTGTGGTACAGATGAGGAAGTGCTGAGCAGAGAGAGACTGACCCAGTAGCAGTCTCTTTTTTTTGACCCATTTCCTAAAAAGGCACAAATTGGAAGGAGTTAGAATATGAGGGTTGAAAGAGAGGCGCTAAATACTGCTTTGCAGAATTTCATGACTAACTGGATTTGTGGGGAGAATCCTTGAAATTATAACAATAAAGAAATTCCATTTTTCTGCTTGGAGGCTCTGACTATACTGTTTCTACAAATCATGGTTATCCTTGTGAGATGTGTGTGTGGAGTTTTATCCAAAAGGCCCCTGGTGGTACTTTGGGGACTTATAAACACATAGATCACACCAATGGGATGCCCTGTGGTGGGGACCCAGTTTCAAGGTCCCACCCCATCAGAATGGAGCTATGGGATGGAGTCCAGAACCCTCCCCTCCTGGCTGAAGCTCCCAGAAAGTCACCCTGGACTGAATGACTCAGGGAAGAAACTGACTGCTCAGGCCAGCGGGTGGGGCTGGGACAGGCCAATTCCTGTGGGTCAGGATGAGATTTTCTGAAATGTGATTTTATTTTGCAGGATTCTTTGGCTTGTGGGTGACCAATATTCAACCTAAACCAGCTTAAAGAAAAGGGACTTTTGGGGGAAGGGAGGACAGTGATGGAGTTGGTTTATAGTTTAACTGACTCAGGTGTCTTCAGGTCTCTCTCTCTCCATCCTTCTCTCCCTCTCCTTCATCTCCCCCTCTCTGCATGGTGTTCCCTCTTCCTACAGACAGACTTTTCCACTCATGGGAGACACACAGCAGGCACCTTCAGATGTACTTCAGTTACTCTAGACAAACTTAGAGAATCCCACAGAGAGAGAGATGATCTTTCTTTTGAATCAATACATAGAAATCCCCAGGAAGGACAATGATTGGCCCCACTTGAGTCACATATCCAGCTTTTGGACCAACCACTGTGGCCAAGAGGATTGGCCAGACCTAGGTGACAATGGCCATCTCCATGGCTGGGGCAAGGTGGCTGTCCTGTAATCAGGAGCCCCACCAGAATCACAGATTTGGAGTAGGGAAGCAGTTCCCCAAAGCAAGGAGGAATATCATTATCAAGAGAGAGATATTCATTCCACTCGGGTTGTGGTTAAAAGTCGTATTTAACACACAGCTTTTGTTTTCCCATCATCCCCATCCTTAATCCAAATGGCACCTTGTGCAAATTAGAAAAATTAGCCCCTTCCTCTAGATAATTTGCTACCCTCTGCTAGAAAATTATCATCTTAAATATACTAATCTACAATGACTGCAAATGGGATTGGTGCCCAGAATTGTGCAGTGCACAACTCATACAACCAAATGCAGCAGCCCTGCCCCCTCATATACTATAATTCCCTTCAATAACTTCAATTCCTCATTAAAGAAAGTCTTACTCCATAGAGCTTTGGGCAGGGGCAAGGCAGTGACTGAAAGGGCAGAGCCATAATTGGGAATGACAGCTGCATCCCACCGTCTCCCCTCCAGTGCCCACAGACAGGGAGCCGTGTGCTATCCAGGGAACACTGACCAGGAATTCCAGACAGTGGCCAGTGTAAGGCCAACTGGCCCGAGGCAGGGGAACACAATCAGATTCACAGGTTGCATCAGACCGAAATTCTCCGGACCACCCAGTTCCAGGAACTGACCTGGGGACTTTGAACCCAGTCCAGCCTTCCCGCCTTTCGAGGGGCGGGACTAACGGTCCCCCAGGATACCCGAGAAGACCACCAAATAAGGAATACCCTGCGCCGTCCCAGATTCACCACACCCCTTTCCCTTCTTCCCCTATAAAATCTTGCCCAACCCTCGCCCGGGTGCGACTTCTCTGGCCCCTTTCTCTCGGACCAGTGAACCTCGCCCGGGAGCGCTCCCTAATAAAGCTCACTTGAAGCTTTCCTCTGTTTCGCGGTGCCGTTTGTTAAGATCCGACCTTACAGCCAGCAGCAAAGCAAACTGGAGCTGCAGCAGGGCTGGGAGTGATGAGAGGGACCCTGGGGAACAGCTTTAGGGAGACAACTTGGGAAGGATATGAGATAAAAGGCTTGCTTTTCTCTGAATGCCAGAAGAAGCAAAGAAGAGACAGGGGCCAGCAGACACTGGATTACATTAGCAATACAACTATGTGGAAAATGTCTGTCAGGTCAGTGAGCAAAGCAGGATAAAGAACCTTGCAGAGAAAACACCAAGGCTCCCACTTTGGTCTAGAAGACATGCCTCTGAGGGTGTAAGTGATTCACTGGGTGGAGATGGGCGAAGTCCGGGCACAGCAGGAACTTCTCAGACCACAGCCAGGCCTGGCCCACAAGGAAGGGCTCGACAATGCTGAGGCTGGATCCACAGAGAGCTACTGGCAGGAGAGGCGCCATCGGGCCCACTCCCAGGATGGAGGGTGACCACTCCCCAGGGCTTCCCTGTGCCCCTCTCAGAGGTCACTCCGGGCTGGGCTCGGCTCAGACAGAGCTCTGGCTGCCAGAAAAGATGGTGGCAGTGATGGGTATGGGAGACTGGGGGAATCTTTGGGGGACAGTTACTCTGGATTCACCCAGGGATTCTCTCGTCTGCCGGGCAGGGGCAGGCGCTGGTGAGCGAGCAGAGATGGGTCATTTCTCAACACCTCCACTAGGGGTCACCCCAGTCCCAGAGTGGAAGGTGGGGGAGGGGGACTAAATAACCTCATCTCTCCCCCTACCACACCCCCTTCCCCAGCCTCTGAGGGACAGATGTCTAGCCAGAGGGGTGGGGGAGTGGTGGTGGAGAAATGACCCTCAAGACTGCTGTGTGGTACAGCTGAACAGCTGTGTGTGTGGGGGGATGGGAGTGTGTGTGTGAGATGTGGGTGTGGGTATATAGGTAGGCATCTACTTGATAAAAATCTAGTGACCATAGGTACATATAGGTGGCCCTGTGTACGTGTGAATGGAAGCATGTTACATGGGCACAGACAACCGCATGGATGCAAGTAACAAGCATGAAATGCAAGAATGCATGGGCGTGACTGGTGTGTGTACACACTTGATACAAGTATAATGTCTGTGATACGCGGCATCTGTGCTCATCTGGGCAGGAGAGCGCGTATGGCTATATGCGTGTAATAATACACACGTGCACGAGCCTGACGTGAGCGTGGGAGCGAGTCTGTACGTGTGAGCCGCAGGCCTGTGTGTGAATGGGTGTGACACGCAGTGGAAGCGTTTGTGTGACTGTATGAAGGGTGGTGGTGGTTTACATGTATGGCTGAGCGTGTGTGAGTGTGACGGGGGAGCGCAGCCATGAGTGTGCAGAGTGTGTGAGTGTGCTAGCCAGCCTGTCTCCCGGGAGTGCTTCTGGGAACGAGCGTGAAAGGAGATTCACGTGTGAGAATGAGCCTGCGTTAGTACGTCAAGGGAGGGAGAGAACCGCGTGTGCGGGCTCAGACGCGTGCCCCAGTGAGCGTGCGCGTGCGTGTGCGTGTGGGTGGGCGAGCGTGCCGCGTGCGTCCCACTCCGGGTCAGCGGGGCCCCCGGCCCAGGCGGTCCCGGCCGGGCCTAGCACACCCCCGTGAGGGAAGCGCGGCCCAGGCTCCCACCTGAAGATTGGCCCAGTCCTCAGGTTTCACTCATGACCCTGTGACATCAGCGGCAGCAGCTGTCCCCGCCGGCCCGGCCCCCCGGCCAAGTCCCCCAGAGTCCCAGCCCCAGCCCGAGGTGGGCACGCCGCTCCGCGCTCGGCAGCGAGCACTCCGCTCCCGTCCAACAGTGAGTACTGCGCCCCTCCACGCCCCGCCCGGGCCGGGCGCCCCGAGGGCAGGCCACCCGTAGGGGCCGGGCACCCTGGCCCCCAGCCCGGCCTGGCTCCGAGGAAGTCACCACTTTGCTCCGGGCACCGCTGTCCTCCTGCCCACACCGGGCCCTGCTCCGAGGCTGTCCCTGCCCAAGCTCCTCGGGCCGTGACCCTCAGTCCCCACGCTTGCCTCTCGCTGCCCGGTCACCTGCTCCCTGTGCCCCTGCCCGGGTGCCGTCCCTGCCCTCAGCAGGGGTCCTCACCCTGGTCACCAGTGGCCCAGGGGTTAAGGCTCGACTCCTTGGAGTGACCCGAGGGACAGAGACTGGGCTGGTGTCTTCAGGAGAGGAGGGTGAAAGAGCCAGAACAGCGACTTGCTGGGCCCGGGTGCGGTGGCCTAGAAGGCAGGGGTGCGGGGGGAGGGGAGCAGGATGCCGGGGCGGCGGGGGCGGGGGGGGGGGGGGCGGGCGGCTCCTTTGCTCTGCTGAGACAGGAATCTGCGAGATGCCAGCAGAGGACACATCTCAGGCTACGAGGCCAGCCGGACTCTGCCCTCCGCCCCCCGCCCCGGCCTCTCCCCGCCCGGGGCGCCCTCGGGCTCGTTTCCTGGAGAAGCCCCTCGTGGTGGAGGGGGTGTGGGAACAGGGAGCCAGACAGTCTGGTGTGAGGGGGGCCACCGCACCGAGGGGGCTCTGGGGGACTCAGAAGGAGCCTCAGGGCCGGGGTGAGGGGGCAGGGGTACGGTGCCAGGGCAGAGTGCAGCCCCCTGCCCGCTCCCTGCAGGCAGAGCAGGGAGCCCAGACACTGGGAGGGAGGGCGGGCAGTGGCTAGCGGAGAAGGCCAAATGGGCCCAGCAGAGACAGAGAAGGTATTTTGGCGGCGTGTGGGGCTGGAGGGAGGTGTGCTTTCAGGGGTGTGTGTGTGTGTGTGTGTCAGGGGAATTTGTTCAAAAGATTTGGGATGCCCCGTCTAGAAGGCTCGGACGGGGGCCGGGGGGTCTGCTCAAGGCTTTCCAAGAATGCACTGATGGGGGAGGGAGGGCCTGAGCCCCTTCCCACTCCACCCAGTTAAGTACTGTGTCCTGCTGCCCCTCACCCTGCTCAGTGCATGGGGTCAGGGCAGGGGGCCAGGTCATGATGAGAGCTCGTGGCACCCCACTGTGGGGAGGCAGCCCTCCAAGTAGAGACTAGACAGGTCCCCCTCCCATCCACACCGCCTGCCGCGGGGGCCTGCCCAGAAATCAGTCACCCCAGAGCCCCGAAGGTTAGAGCCCAAGGGATCCTTGAAGGCTGTTTAATTCAGCCCCTGAGCATGAACCAGCTGGGGGAGAGTAGCTAGAGACAAGTTTGGGTGTCTGGCTAGTCTGGAGAGGGGAGGGGGCTGACAGAGAAGTGGGGCGGAGCCACGGGTGAGCACTGTTGTCACTCAGCTGTGACCCCACGGGTGGCATTGACTGAACCCAACCCGGGGCTGGGGTTGGGGGCACAGAGGGCTGGTTCTCTCAGGACCCTCCAGATTTTCCCAGGGTCATCCCCAGTGCCCTGCCCGTGGCCAGCGGTGTGGACAGCTGTGGCCATTGCACTAGTATTTGGAGGCTTGTCACCTGTGCAGGACGACGCAGGGGCCCAGACATAACCCAAGGGTCCACCCGCATCTCCATCCCAGGCATCTCTCAACGGATTGGCTGGGATTTTCACAGGGTTTGGGAAAGGTGCTTAGGGGTCCTTCCTAGGTGGTCCCATCCCAGCCTGGCCTTCCTTGACATTTCTGGTTGGGCACCTGTACAGGGTGGGAGCTCAGGACTCAAGGTCACCTCCAGCTCTAAGCTGGCCTGAGTGTCAAGGTCTGCCCAGCCGGCTTCCCTGCCCCGACCCCAGACCCAGACCACGGGGAAGCCCTGAGGTTGAAGCCAAAGGCATTGAACTCCTGGCCAGATGTTGGGGGTAGTCCTGACGAAGTCCCTGCCTTTGGGGGCAACTCTGGCCACCAGAACAGAGAAAAGTGTAATGGCAGGGACGGGTGGGGTTTAGAGAAGGCTCCTGGGAGAGGCAGAGCTAGAGAGGAGAGAAGGGATTGGACCTTACAGAGAGGAGTGGGAAGGCTCTCTCTCTCCAGGTGACAGAAGAGAGATGCATGGAAGAGAAATAAAATATCTGAGCCCAGGGGCCTCAGAGAGCAGGGAAGGGGAAGGAGGTCAACAACCCCAGTCCAGGTTACACAAACCTTCTGTCCCTTGACTCCTTTTACAGGGAAGGCTCAGGCTCAGCAGGTCCTGTCACCCAGGTCACACGGCTGATGAGGGGCCAGGGCTCTGTCCACAGCGGCCAAGGCCCCCGCTCACTGGGAAGGAACTCACGCCGGTGCAGGGCTGGGTCATGGGGCAGAGTTCGCTCCTGGGACACAGGGAGCAGTGGGTTCCCGCGGGCAGCCCTAGGGGTCTCCAGCTCTGCAGTGGCAGAAACAGGCCTGGGCTCCCCAGGGCTCCATCAGAAGGTGCTCATGGGGCTGGGGAATCGCAGGGTCCGTCCACCTCCACCACCCCTACCCGGGCCTTCCGTGTGCTCTGGCCCCCATTCTGCCCCATCAGCAGTGGCTATTTTTAGTCCCTGCAGTTTTCAGTCAACAGCCCTTGTGTGTGTGTGGGGGGGGGGGGATGAGGCAGCAGGAGGAATGGGAGGGGCTCGAGGAGCCCACAGGAAGCGGGGGTGGCAGGGAAGCTGCTGTGCCCCTCAAAGGACGGGCTGCCCCCCACCAAGGCCTCCCTGTCCTCTGCCAGGAGCCCTAGCATAAACGGACAGTGCAAAACCACAAGAGTTACCAGACCCCACTGCTTCTGAACTGGTTTGTGAAACCAGGTGCCTGTCTACACCTCCCCTGCCCCACAGGTGCTACAAGGTCACCGTCCAGTTTAGACTGGGGTGATGATACCTTAGTGGTTAAAAGCCAAGGTCTCTTTCGAGAGCAGGGCTTCCAGCCTCAGTTTACTACATAAATAACACTTGGCAACTTCCTTACCTTCTCTGTGCCTCCGTTTCCTCATCTGTCAAATGGAGTGATAACAATAGGATCACGGTAAGGATTACATGAGCTCTTGACATGTGAGGTGCCCAGGACAGTGCTTGGCAAGCACTTAAGTGTTAACTAGTAATTCATTTTTATGCTTGTTAGCAGGCTGTGCCTCTGAAATAAATGTCTCCTTGGCGGGGGCGGGGGCGGTGACAGAAGGGGAGAAGGAGCTATAAGGTGGGGAAGCAGGACAGAAGGTAGGAAAACCCTATCCAGCTCTGGGTACCCTGCATAGCTGGGAGGGGGGCGCGGATTTCCTATTGGGAGATCCTTTTATCATATGGACAGCAGAGCCCATTTTATAAGGGTCTGTGGTTTGCAAATGTTGCCTTAAGGGCTGTGAAAGCACTAAGCAGAGCCCCCCACCCCGGGCTCACATTTTAGTAAGAGCTGCAAGTGACTCGTCTTTTTTGAGGCTTTTTAAGTTCTTGATTGGCCTAATTTTGGAGAAGGATCTTCCACCAGGGTAGTTGGTGAGAAAACATCACTGGAGCAGTTTCTGGGGTTGAACAAAGTTCTCGGAGCGAGTGGCAAAGCCAAGCTGGCTGCGGGGCGGGAGAGTCCATCAGCCTTTCATCAACCCCCTTTGGGGGTTTCAGGTTATAGGCTTGGGTCCTGCAGTCCGCTCATCCTACCGCCTTGTGCAACTCCCAGGGCCCGACAGGGGCCTGAGGCCCGAGTGGGAAGGGCTCAAAACTCACCCTACCCAAATGGTTAGAGATTGATGGAGGGAATGGGGAGCGAAGTCGGCCTTGGAATTCTCCAGGCTCAGGATCAGTTTTGAACGGTCCTCTTCTTGCCCTCTGGGTGGACCTCAGGCAGGAAAAAGGCCTGTCAGCCATGGTCTGGGAGTGGGGAGGGTGCGTGGTAGAGAGAAGCCAACAGAGGCCGGCAGCTCCAGGGGGAGATCTTACGTAGAAGCAGGCAGGGTGAGGGGAAGCAGCCCTGCGGGCAGGGGGTGGGTCTGCCTGAGGGTGGGTGAAGTGGGCCTAGAAATGTGTGTATACGAGGGGGTGTGTACACAAGTTGGAGGGGAGCATCCATAGAGCCCTGGTCACCATGTTTGAGGTACCTTCGAAAGAGCCAAGCCAGCGGAGGGCAGGAAGCCCCAGGCCTGGGTGGAACTAATCAGCCTCCCCACCCCTTGGAGCAGCTGGGAAATGACTCATAGAAGCAAGAGTGAGGGAGAGAGTGTGTGTGTGTGTGTGTGTGTGTGTGTGTGTGTGTGTGTGTGTGTGTGTGTAGGAGTGAGCTGCAGAGGGGTTGGGGGGTATATGAGGGTCGATTGGTGCAAGTGAAAAACCAAACCTCAACAAAGGCTCTTTACCAAACTGCAGGTGGGGACCTCTAGTCCCCACCACTCACAACTCCCAACACGAGGCCCCAGGAAGCCTGAGCCCTGGGCCTGCCAAGGCCTGCCAGACGCCCACCACAGCCCATGCCTTTCAGGGACTTGGCCCAAGGACTCTGGTCTGTCCTTTGAAGAGGACAGACAGGTGAGGATCAGGCCAGCCCAGCGGGCAACTGGATGGGACCTCAACCTGGGCGTGTCCCGTGCTGGGGGAGGGCAGCCATGCCCAGCCCTATTCCCCACTGGGCGGGCGAGAGGGAGGCCGTAGTAAGAGGCATGTGGATTTGGCATCAGAGAGCTGCATTCGAATCCTGGCTCTGCCACTTGTTAGCTGGGATGATGAATGCAAAGCAGTTGGAGTGGTGCCTGGCACGCGGTAAACATCCAATGAACATACAGACGACTGCGGCATCAAGAAATAATTCTTACGCCTTCACCTCTCGGGCCCACACACATCGGGATGACAGGCGAATGCACTGAGGTTTGGGGAACAGAGGAACCAACACCCCCCCGCTCCAAATAGACTCTTTCCTGAGCTGACGCTGACCGAGGCCTGGAATTCTACATCTTGAGATGAGATAAACTCCTTTGATTTAAGGCTCAGTCTTGGGAGGAGAAACCCACTCTCTGGCCTTTGCTTCTGGGGAGAAAAGGCTTCCAGGGCCGACTGATGAGCTGGGAGGGTTTAGCGGGAAGGGGCGCGGTTCACAAAACCCAACACAGCCCATTTGTGGGTTTTTATTTCATCAGGCCCCTAGCTGACCAGAAGCGCTCTGGGTGGAGGAAAAGAGTCAGCTTTGGGCGGAGGAGGCAGGCTGTGGAAAAACTAGAGGATGTTCTTAGAGAGCCTTTGGGGATTGGCAGAGCCAGAGATGATTGAGGGGAGAGGGGCAGACAAAATACCCTGAACAGGAAGCTAACCTTGCCATACAGTAAGGGCAAAATAAATGTGGCCTCTACAATCACGCATTCTTTCCCCATAGGGAGGACAGATCATCAGGCTGGTTGAATCAGGTGCCTGAAAAAAGGAGGCTTGTTTTGACCCAGTGAACCCCACCTGGAAAATGCAGTCAGCACCAGCCCAGCCCTTGCGCAGGGTACCCCACCCCCACCCCCGCCGTGTGACCCTGATGGTCTCCAGAACTCTCAGAGTTCCTGAGTGCCCGGAGGTTTCTGCACTGGGCTCCAGGCTGCCCTCCAAGACCTCTTGGAGCAGATTTCCTCTGCAGAGAGTGTTAGACCAGGAGGGGAGGGCCACCTGGGGTGACCTCCTCCAGGCCCCTGGCCTGCCAAGGCCGGGGTCCTAAGTACTGGGAGAGAAACAACACAGCTACCCCCTTCCCATGCCTACCCTTCAGCCTGTCCCAGCTTAGAAAAAGCTGTGACTTGAGATTTACAACTAGGGAGACATAGGGCTCCATTTTGCATTCTTGGAGCTGGGCCACAGTGGAAATGCAGGAAGCTGGGAAGTAGGCCACCAGGATGTACGGTGCTATCCTTGGCCAGGACAGAAAAAGTTTGATCTGTTTCCGTCTCTCAGAAAGTTCTGAGTCTGAGCCCTCACTGCAGGTGAAGCTTGAGGAGGGGCCGCCACTGGCTGGCTGCAGCTCTGGGTAATTTTGCTCCTAATCCACAGAGAAAAACAGCCTGAGCCTGGACTGCAGCTTTACCGGAGAGGAAGGGTATGCTTGGTTGGCAAGAGGGATGGTGACTGGAGCCTGAGCAAGGCCAGCAAGCTATCCACCATCTCTGCATCCTGGGGCATGTGCCCTAGAGTGAACGGGAAGGCTGTGAGGGGAAGGTCACATCCATTCTCAATCTTCTGGGAGTTTCTCACAGCAGCTTTTATATCTCAGGCTGGCGGGGCATGGCTGAGGCTCCTGGGGTTGGGGGGTAGTGGGAGGGGAAGGCAGGGGAGGGTTTCAAGCCAATGAAGTGCAGCTAGGTGGGTTGAAGGACCTTCCCTGAAAGCTTGGTGTCCCAGGGAGAGAAGGTTCTAGAAGCATATAGTGGCAAGAGGTGGTGGTGGTGGGGCGTCTGTCCTGAGCCTTGTTTGGCCAATAATTTGGGACAATCTGGATCACAGACACTCAGCTGTGAGGGACTGGCCTTGAACGGAGAGGCAGAATCAAGATTCAACAAACCTTCACAAAAGACTGCAGGTGAAGAGGTGCAATGAATGAGGGGAATTTAAGTAGAAGTAGATGGAAAATCCTACACCTGGATTTATATTAACCTTGCCTCCTAGCTATGATCGTTACTAGTTCCAGGAGGGGATTTTTTGGTTGACTCTTTTGGACTTTGTACAAAGGCAATCATGTCATCTGTGAACGAAGACAATTTCGTTTCTTCCTTCCCAATCTGTATACGTTTTCTTTTCTTTTATTGTCTTATTGCATTAGCTAGGACTTCCAGTATGATATTGAAAAGGAGTGGAGAGAGGCAACATCCTTGCCTTTTTTCTGAACTTAGTGGGAAAACTTCTAGTTTCTCACCGTCAGGTACTATGTTAGCTATAGGATCTTTTTAAATGTTCTCTATCAGGTTGAGGAAGTTCCCCTCTATTCCTAGTTTGCTGAGAGTTTTTATCATGAATGGGTTGGATTTTGTCAAATCCTTTTTCTGCATTCATTGATATGATCAGATGATTTTTCTTCAGCCTGTTGATGTGACAGATTAACATTAAGTGATTTCTAATATTGAACCTGCCTTGCATACCTGGGATAAATCCCATTTGGTTGTATAGTTCTTTTCATATACTCTTGGGTTTGATTTGCTAATATTTTGTTGAGGTCCACCTGTATTTAAGAGAGAAAAATCAACTGCACAATTATAGGACAGGGAAGATCTAATATGGCCATAGCTCATGACGAAAAGCTCCAGGGGTGACTGTAGAGTCACCTTGTAAGTGGGCTGCTGAAAAAGTAAATGCCATCTTGGGATCAATGAATTCAATGGGCGTCTAGGCCAAGGAAAAAAGGCCTGTCTCTGTGGTCAGACTATATCTGGAATTGGGTGTTCCGATCTGGCAGCCTCACAGAGGGAGACAATGCAGGGCTGGACCTGCTCCAGAGAAGAGCCGCCTCACCCTCCAGTGTCCTCCCCCTCGGCTCCCTGCCTGTGGACAGCTGGCCCCAGCCTGGCTCCCTGACTCCAGACGCTTCCTTTCCCACCCCTTGCCTCTAGGCCCCCAAGACTTTACCCACCACTTCTGCCCAAACTTCCGTTTTGACGCAGTTTCCGATGGAGCTTCTCACTTACTAAATGGGCCCTGGCACCCAGGGAGCAGTGTTTTAGTCCTGGCTCAACTTTTCATTTATCATTCTCTAAAATTATCTTATTTGCTTCCCTATTTATTATCTGCCTCCTCTCTCGGGAATGCAAGCTCAGTGAGGACAGGGACTTTGCTACTCCTGTATCCCTGGCTCCCAAAACAGAGCCCGGCATAGAACAGATGCTCAGGAGATGTTTGTTGAATGAATAAATGTGTGATCTGGGGGAGTCACTACTCTTCTCTGGGCCTTAGTTTCCTCATCTATAAAATGAGGGTGTTGGACTCGATCTCTTGGGTCCTTGCAACGCTAACATTCTTTTATTCTCTGTTTGTTTGTTTTTTTGCTGTACGCGGGCCTCTCACTGTTGTGGCCTCTCCCGTTGCGGAGCACAGGCTCCGGACGCGCAGGCTCAGCGGCCACGGCTCACAAGCCCAGCCGCTCCGCGGCACGCGGGATCCTCCCGGACCGGGACACGAACCCGTATCCCCTGCATCAGCAGGCAGACTCTCAACCACCGCGCCACCAGGGAAGCCCTATTCTCTGTTTTTTTATTGAAGTGTAGTTGATTTACAATGTTGTGGCAATCTCTGCTGTACAGCAAAGTGACTCAGTTATACACATATAGACATTCTTTTTTTATGTTCTTTTCCGGTTTATCCCAGGAGACTGGACATAGTTCCCTGTGCTAATACAGTAGGACCTTGTTGTTTATCCATCCTAAATGTAGTAGTTTGGGGACTTCCCTGGTGGTCCAGTGAGTAGGACTCCACGCTCCCAATGCAGGAGGCCCAGGTTCGATCCCTGGTCGGGGAACTAGATCCCGCAAACGTGCTGCAACTAAGAAGCCCACATGCCGCAACTAAGAAGACTGCGTGCCACAACTAAAGATCCTGCATGCAGCAACAAAGACCCGGTGCAGCCTAAATAAATAAAATAAAATAAAATAAAAATAAATGTAATAGTTTGCATCTACTAACCCCAGACTCCCAGTCCATCCCTCTCCCTCCTCCCCTCCCTCTTGGCAACCACAAGTCTGTTCTCTATGACTGTGAGTCTTTTTTTATTTTGTAGATAGGTTCATTTGTGCCATACTTTAGAGTCCACATATAAGTGATATCATATCGTATTTGTCTTTCTCTTTCTGACGTACTTCAATTAGTGTGATAATCTCTAGTTGCATCCATGTTGCTGCAAATGGCATCATTTCATTCTTTTTTATGGCTGAATAGTATTCCATTATATATATATACCACATCTTCTTTATCCATTCATCTGTTGATGGACATTTAAGTTGTTTCCATGTCTTGGCTATTGTGAATAGTGCTGCTATGAACGTAAGGGTGCATGTATCAATATCTTTTTGAATTATAGTTTTGTCTGGGTATATGCCCAGGAGTGGGATTGCTGGATCATATGGTAGTTCTATTTTTAGTTTTCTGAGGAACCTCCATACTGTTTTCCATAGTGACTACACCAACTTACATTCCCACCAACAGTGTAGGAGGGTTCTCTTTTCTCCACACCCTCTCCAGCATTTGTTATTTGTATCTAACATTCTTAAATTCAGTGGGAAGAGGTTCCCTCAGGCCCTCAGCCACCACATCTCAGGAACAGGCTGGGGTGGAGGCCAGAGACTGACCTGTGGCTGGTGGAAGGAGGGGTCAAGCTGTCACGTGGCTCTCTTTACTCTGGGTTGTAACTTGAGGGGCCACGTGGAGATCTGCCAGCAAGTCACCCAGCCAGTTACATGGGGCATTATCAGTGCTTGTCTCTGCCAGAAAGTCACCATGCATACACCCCAGATGTCCTTTCATTTTCCACTGGTGCCACTGCAAACAACACAGTTTGTCCCTCTATTCTAGACACATTGTAAGGGTGAGCAGGAAGCATATACATGCTGGCCAATGTGGCCCCACCCAGGCCCACCACCCCTGGGTGGGGCTCTCCAAAGCTGCAGGATGAAATCCAGACCCCCAGACATGGTCTTCAAGACTCTGTCCTAGCTGCCCAACCCACCTCCCCCAAAACCCTAAACAGATTCCATGCCCCCCAAAGACTGACACAGTGTAGTTCCCTGTGTCCTGAATCTGCCTTTGCTCGGGCTGTTCCCTTTCCCTGGAGTGTCCTTCCTCTCCATTTCCCTGTGCTCACAACTTACTGATCCTTTGAGACCCAACTGAAAAGACACATCTTTCCTGCCCCCAGCCTGGAAGTCACCACTCATCCACCTGAACTCCCACAGCACAATCAACTCCCTTCTTTAGGGAGGGCAATTCTTTTTCCTTGTACCATAGCTTCGTGTGCCCATGTCCACCCTCTCCCCAGCTATCAGCTGTTGGAAGGCAGGATGCCCAGCAGATGCATCTTTGTTACCTACTCAGGGCTAGCTCAGGTTCTGACTTATGAACAGAATGAATGGATGGGTGGATGGGTGGATGAATGAATGAATGGGTGAAATGTATCAGAACCCATTCTATTCCCAGAAAGATCTGTATCCAAGGCCTCATCCACTCACTGAGTGTCTGCTGTGTGCTCAGCACTGGGATTGGCCATGGTGACCTAGACAAGACATGGTTCCTGCTCTCTTGGCATTTCCGTCTGGTGGAGGAGACAGAAGAATGAATTAGGCCAATAGACAAGCGATTACAAACTATGATAAATGATGTCAAGGAAAATACAAGGGACTGTAATAGAGAGTTGAGGAGGAGAAATCCTCTTGGAGAAGGGACATTAGAGCCTAGACCGGGGAGTAATGTCTAGGACATTAGAGCCTAGACCATGTGAAGAGCGGGGAGACAAGAGCTCCAGGGAGAGCAAAGGCCCAAAGGCAGGCATGATTCTGGTGGTCAAGGAGCTGGAAGGAGGCCAGGAGGCCAGATCAGCAGACAGAGGCGAAGAGGTAGATCGGGACTGGATCACCAGGGCCTTAGGTTTTATTCTAAGTGCAACAGGATGTGACTAGAGAAATTTAAGCAGGAGAAACAACATGATGAGTTTCTTGTTTTTATTTTTATTTTATTTACTTATGGCTGCATTGGGTCTTCATTGCTGTGCGTGGGTTTTCTCTAGTTATGTCAAACGAGGGCTTTTCTTGCTGCGGAGCACAGGCTCTAAGCGCACAGGCTTCAGTAGTTGTGGCACACGGGCTTAGTTGCTCCACGGAATGTGGGATCTTCCCTGATCAGGGCTGGAACCCGTGTCTCCTGCATTGGCAGGTGGATTCTTAACCAGTGTGCCACCAGGGAAGTCCCTAGTTTCTTGTTTTTAAAACAGCACCTGCTGCTTCCTCGAACTGGTTTGGAGAGGCCAGGGGCAAAAGCTGGTAGCTATTGTAAGAAATTGTTGTGAAATGGACCAGGGGAAAAAGGAGAGGTTAGGTATGTTTTGGAGATGGTATTAACAGAACTTTGGACAGGCTGAATGTAGAGGTGAGGGGAAAGGAGAATTCACAAAGACACCTCCTTTTTGAAAATAAATTTATTTTATTTATTTTATTTTTCACTGCGTTGGGTCTTCGTTGCTGCGAGCGGGCTTTCTCTAGTTGTGGCGAGCAGGGGCTACTCTTCATTGCGGTGCACAGGCTTCTCATTATGATGGCTTCTCTTGTTGCAGAGCACAGGCTCTAGGCATGCGGGCTTCAGTAGTTGTGGCACGTGGGCTCAGCAGTTGTGGCTCGCGGCCTCCAGAGCGCAGACTCAGTAGTTGTGGCGCACTGGCGTAGTTGCTCCGTGGCCTGTGGGATCTTCCTGGATCAGGGCTCGAACCCGTGTCCCCTGCACGGGCAGGCGGATTCTTAACCACTGGGCTACCAGGGAAGCCCGACACCTCCGTTTTTGACTTGAGCAAATTTGGACTTGGCTGGATGGTGGTACCATTTCCTGGATTGAGGAAGACGGTGGGTAAGACAGTGGTATTGAGGACCCCTGACCTTGCAACTGATATCAGAAATGAGAGCGGTCTTGGGTGGACTGTGTCCTCAAGCTTCATAGTTGGCTGTAACCCTTTATGGGAGCAGAGCCTGTTCTCCATAATAGTTGTACCAATTTACATTCCCACCAACAGTGTAGGAGGGTTCCTTTTTCCTCACACTCTCTCCAGCATTTATTATCTGTAGACTTTTTGATGATGGCCATTCTGACCAGAGTAAGGTGAGACTTCTTTGTCATTTTGATTTGCATTTCTCTAATAATTAGCGATGTGGTGCACTTTTTCATGTACCTGTTGGCCATCTGTGTGTCTTCTTTGGAGAAATGTCTGTTTAGATCTTCTGCCCATTTTTTGATTGGGTTGTTTGCTTTTTGAGAATATATTTCTTTTATTTTTTACTTTTTATTTTATATTGGAGTATAGTTGATTAACAATGTTGTGTTAGTTTCAGGTGTACAGCAAAGTGATTCAGTTATACATATACATGCATCTATTCTTTTTCAAATTCTTTTCCTATTTAGGTTGTTACATAATATTGAGCACAGTTTCCTGTGCTATATGATAGGTCCTTGACAAATGTTTCATTCCAGATGCTGTCGATTGGATGCCTGTTAGCTATCCACATGGTGGGGTCCAGTAGCCAGTTAAATATATCGGTCTGGAGTTCAGAGGAGGGGTTTAACATACTCCTATAACACTACTTACAGTCATAGGAATGATGCCACCCAGACCCAGACAGAGCCCTGAGATTGAGAAGGAACAGCCGGAGAGGCAGGAGGTAAACTATGGGTGAGCTGTCGTGGAGGCTGAGAGGAGAGAGCCTGTCCAGAAGGGGACTGCAGCCAACTGGATTGAATGTTTCTATGAGGTTGAGGGAAGTGAAGACAGAAACGTGTTCAGCAGACTTGGCAGCAGGGAGGGTGCTAGTGACTTGACAAAAGCCACTTCCATGGAGTGGGGGGAATGTACGCCAGGTTGGAATGGGTTGGAGAGGGAGCAAAGGTAAGGAAAAACAGCTGGTGTAGACACTTTCCAAGAAGTGTGTCCATGAAGAGGAACAGAAAATTAGAGTAAGCGTGAAGGGAGGCATGGGGCCGGGAGGGTGGTTTTTGTCACCACTGCCATAATTCTGAAGATGGCAGCACCTGGTCATAGAAGGGGAGGGGCTGGTGGTGGGAGAGAGAGAAGGTAAGTAGAGAAGGAGGTCCTCAGGAAGGCAGGCGGGGTCAGGGGCCTGAGACCAAGTGGAAGTCCTGGTCTTGAGTCTTCTTTTGTTATCAGGACAGAGGAGGAAGGGGCGGGCAGTGGGGATAGTTCTGTTGGTTTGTGTGTGACGGATCCTGTTTTCTCAGTGAAGACTGAGACAGAGTCACCAGCTGGGAGCATCATGGGGAAGACTATGGGGGTGTTGAGGAAAGAAGAGAAGGCACGAAATAGTTGTTCTCAAAAAGTGGAAAAGCGAGACTCACAGAGAAACCTACACTTAGAGGGTGGCACTGAGGGCAAACCCGGAGTTTATAACCACAGAGACAGCGTGAACCCAGCGAAGTCCTGCCTTGGCTGCAACAGCATCCAGCAGCTCAGGGCTGCCTCAGGAAGAGCACAGCCAGGCCAGGCAGGCTGAGGTTTCCCCAGGTGAGGGGGGTGGAAGGAGAGAGAAGGCTGCAGTTAAGCGTATTTTCGAGGGAGGGATTATGATGATGGATCTGGTAACGGAGGCTGGAAGAGGAGGGAGGTGAAGTCTGAGGGGCTGACGGAGAGGGAGAAATCTCAGGGTCAAGGACTGAGTGTAAGAAGAAGCCCAAGGATTACACAACAGGGCCCTTGAGCTAAGCAGTAGGAGGTGGGGGAGGGGAATGTGTGAGTGGCGATATCAGAGATCCAGTTTCTGGTTATGATTTAAGTTCAGGGTGGGCTCAAAGGAGAAACGGGCTAAGGTGGAAGGGTCCTCTCATCCATTCATTCATCTGATAACCTTTTATCCACTGTTAGGCACACTGGTGGTACAAAGGAGCAATCCGCTCAGCCAGGGTGCCCAGGGAGGGCTTCCTGGAGGTGGTGGTTCTTGTGTAGGTTGAGTCTGGAAGGACGAATTAAAGCTCTCCGGGATGCCAAAAAGAAGGAGTGCTCCAAGAGGCAAGCAGACCATAAGCAAAGGCATGGGCTTCGGTGGAAAACAGTTTGGCCCTTTTGTGGAAATGGAGGTAGCATGGCCAGAGGGTGGGTGTATGTGGTGAAGTGATGGGCCATGAGGCAGGGATCGGATCGTGCAGGGCCTTGGGACCCACGTGGAGGAGTGTGGACACATTATTAAGCAGTGGGAAGCCACCGAAGGATTAAGCAGAAGGTGACATGATCAGATTTGTGATTTTAGAAATGGGGATGGTGGCTTGGAGGGGAACCAGGCAGGAGGTAGGGATGCAGGTGGGAGGCTATTTGAATAGAGCAGGTGAGGGGTGACGAAGCAGCAGTAGCCTGGAGGATGGAGAGACATGTGGGTGCTGGGAAGGAGCCTCAGCATGGCTTGGGAACTGACCAGATGTGCCACCAGGGTGCTTTCAGCCACCAGCAACCAAAACCATTGCCTCAACTGGCCTAGCCAAGGAGGGCATTTACCCACTCACATAACAAGACATCCAGATGTGAAGTCGCTTCAGGGCTGGTGAAGAGGGTAGGAGGAGAGGAATTTACAGTGAAGTGCAGATTTCAAAGGGAGAGATGAGGAGTCCATTGGAGGCCCGCTGGGGGCCAGCAGGAGGAGGTGCCAGGCTGGCTGTGCCATCTGGTGCTCCCATGCCAATGTGCCAGGCACTGGTTCAGGGGTGACCCCAAGCCCAGGCCTGTGAGGAGTCTGGTGGGGGGAGACAGACCACAGATAATCGCACAAGGAGGGCGTGAATCACCATTGACCTGAGAGCTGCCAATGTTGTGGCTGCACGTGAAGGGGAGCCGTGACTTGACGGGTCTGGGGCCGTCAGGGAAGTGGGAACAGAAACCACGGAAAGGAGGCGGATGGTGGTTATTCCCGTGGCAGAGGAGGGCACGGGAGAGGTGCCTGCCGTGAAAGGCAAACAGGGCTGCAGACCAGGCCCTGGAGAAGCAGCGTCTTCCAGGGGCAGGAAGGAGGGGGCTCACAGAGCAGATGTAGAGAGAGTGGCCAGACGGGGAGGCCACGCTCTCCTCCTGAGAAGAGAGGCCGTGGCCGTGAGATGTGCGAGGGAGGGTCGGCTGCACAGAAACCACTGGGTCTGACTGATCGGGGCCTCTGGTGCCTCTGGTGAGCGCAGTTTCCATGGGTGCTGGGGCCCGAGCCAGACTGTTCATCTCTGGTGATCTGTGGTGCCACTTGGGCGCCTGCGAGGGAGAGAGGGGGCAGCATCAGGCCAGAGGATTGTTGCCAAGCGGGGCAAGTGAACTGGGAGGCCGCCGAGTGGCCGTGGTCCCGCCAGGGCCGCCTGGCACGTCAGTGTCTTCTGTTTGGGCATGTACGTGAGGCCAGTGGTGGGGAAGAAGCAGCAAAGGTATGTGGCAAGTGGTAGGTGCAACTGTGAGGTCAGCGTGAGGGGTGGTTTCAGGCTGGGCGTGTGCTCTCGTGTGTCTGCGCTCGTGTGTACACGTGTGTGTTCGTGCACACACACTCCCACGCACACAGTGGGGCCAACGAGCAGCTGAGGGACGGGGTCAGCAGGAATGAGCAGAGTCATCCCCGTGGAAACACGACTCCCCGGGAGGGAGCAGCTGGGCAGCCAGGCAGGGGGCGTGGCCAGCTCTGCCCAATGGCTCCGGCCACTCCCTGGGCCGCCCTCCCCACCTGTTGACCAAGTCTGAGGAAGTGCCTGCACTGGCCAGGGCAGGGGCACTGCTCAGGCTTCTGGGCCCGCTGTGACAGGGCTACCCTCCGGTGTAGCCCGGGGTGTCTCTGGGGGCTCTGTCTGAGGCCCTTTGGTGGAGGGGTGGTTCCGGGGCATCTGTCCGTGCGGGCCTAGTGATGGCTGTGTGTGTGACCAGGCTGCTGTGGTGTCCCTGTGCCCGCCTGCTGATGCGGGTCGTTCCCCAGGGCCTTTGCCATAAGTGACCTACCACCTTGCTTCCACAGGGAACAGGCTCAGGAGGGCTGCGCAGCTCTCACAGGCCTCTGCAGCTCCTGGTGGGGACCCCTCTATCAGCCCAGTTCATACAGGGACCACCAGCCAAAAGCAGTCCCTGGGAGCTCTAGCCCTGCCCCCACCATTGAAACTGTCCGTCTCCTTGTCTCCAGGAGCTTTCCTGTGTGTCCTTCTCTTCCACGTTAGCATCCTCAGGCTCTCCTGACATGACCCCCCCACACACACCCTGCATTTTCCCACTCCAGCTCCCCCTGCCTGCCCATGGGTTAGGTCCCATGGGTCCTGGGGGAGGGAGCTGGTGGGATCCTTGGCAGTGCCCGGGAACCTTCCTTCTTCCCTCTCCCCGACCAACATCACACCTCCCCAAAGCTCAGGACAGGGCACTCCACATTCCCACATCTTCCTTTTCTCTTCCCTCCAGGCCAGATACGGTGAGTACAGGCAGGTGTACCACATTCTCCTTTCTCATGCCCCTGGCAGACATCACTAATCAATCACAGCAGTCTTTTTGCACTGAGTCTGGCTGCAATCTTTTTTTTTTTTTTTTTTTTCAGGCTGCAATCTTGATAGTCTGCCCACATCTCCAATGCAGCCAATAGCAGCTGATCCAAGTCAGCCCTCAAGATGTAATCCATTTGCCATTCCTGCTTTAGGCTGACCCCATCAGGCCTCTCACCTCGGCCCATCCTCAATCCACCCTCACATTTCACATCTGATTCCTTTCTGCCTCACTGCTGGATAGAGGTCACATGGGCATAGCCAGCTGTGGTTTTCTCTGTCCCCATAGGCTGAAGCCACACAGTCCCCAGAACTTGGGACCAGGAGGCGGTTGAAGGCACTGGGGCATTGGCCCCAAGTCTCGAAGGCGGAAGAGGATCTGGTTGGCTTGCTGTCAGTCCAGAGTGCAGCCGAGCCCTTGCTGGGGAGAGTGTGGTGCGGGGCTTGGGGGTGATGCTCTTGTGTCCAGCACCTGTGCAGCAGCACCTGGGCCCGGCAGGCACATCCCCCAGCCCCCAAAGGGCCTGCACGCCGACCTCCCCGCCCCGGCCCCTGGTCAGGCCGGAGGTGAGTAGCGGACAGCAGGCCCAGGGCGGGGTGGCCGCCCAGCACCCCGGGGGCTGCACGCTGCAGCCGTCCCAGCTGCCTGCCGCCCTGCTGGCCCCTGAGCCCAGGATGCGAGGATGGCCACCTCATCTCTGCCCACGGTGGTGCCTCTGGGCCCTGAGAGCCTGCGCCCCTTCACCCGGGAGTCCCAGGCAGCCATAGAACGGCGGGTGATGGAGGAGGAGGCCCGGCAGCAGCGGAACAAGCAGATGGAGATTGAGGAGCCCGAGCAGAAGCCGTGCAGTGACCTGGAGGCTGGCAAGAGCCTGCCCCTTATCTATGGGGACCCCCCACCGGAGGTCATTGGCATCCCCCTGGAGGAACTGGATCCCTACTACAGTGACAAGAAGGTCCGGGCCTGGGAGGCTTCCCTCCACCCGTCTGTCCACTGTCAAGCTGTCTGCCTGTCCCAGGCCTCACAGCTCTCTCCCCGCCGCAGACCTTCATCGTGCTCAACAAGGGCAAGGCCATCTTCCGCTTCTCTGCCACACCTGCTCTCTACGTGCTGAGCCCCTTTAGCACCCTCAGACGCTGCGCCATCAAGGTGCTCATCCACTCATATCCTGCCCGAGTGGGGCGGGCGCAGGGGCGGGGAAAGGCAGGGAGGGCTCGGGGGTGGGCGGGAGGCCCTCTTTCCACCTCCCCTCCCACCTGCTCCCTCACTTTCCTTGACTCTCCCCCCAACGCTGTTCAGCATGTTCATCATGGTCACCATCTTGACCAACTGCGTGTTCATGACCATGAGCGACCCGCCTTCCTGGTCTAAGCATGTGGAGTAAGTCTCCCCCTCCCCCGGCCCCCCGGTCCTGGGTGTGCACTCCGAGGATGCCCAGAGTGAAGCTGCTCTTGTCTTCCAGGGAGACAAACACTGTCACTGCCCCCCCCATCCACAAACACCTTAAGTCCCCGGAATGGCACACACTGTCACTCTCACCAATGTCCTCAGCCCCTGGGTGGCATATGTCACTTCTGTGCCCTCCTTCCCAGGAGGTCCATCACTGCCACCCACACCCCGGCCCCGGCGTGACATGGCTGGCCCTGGCCGGCCCTCTCCCTGCCAGGTACACCTTCACGGGGATCTACACCTTTGAGTCCCTCATCAAGATCCTGGCCCGAGGCTTTTGCATCGAAGACTTCACATTCCTCCGGGACCCCTGGAACTGGCTGGACTTCAGCGTCATCATGATGGCGTGAGCAGGGCCCCGAGGGCGTCCTGAGGCTGATGAGGGGGAGGGGAGGGGGCCAGGCCTCAGAGGGTGGACCGCAGGGCTGTGGGTCCAGCTTGCAGATAGCGGGCTGCACAGTTCTAGGAGCTGCCATTCCCGGGGTCTGGCTGGGAGTCTGTCCCGGTGCCCCTACACATAGCACATATGACCACACACAGAAGCCCTGAGCCCTAGTCCCACGGGTCCCCACCCGGGACAGCTGGGCTACCCTTGCTAACCCCACTCCTCAGCAAAGCTGCTGCGCTGTCTTCCCCACCTCTCAGGCCCCGAAAGGAAACTTGCTGTGCCTGACCTGTCCCCCCGCAACTCCACGGTAACCCCAACTACAAGGATTCCTTGGGAATCCTCCTTCTGGGCCTGGAGAACCTGTGACTTCTGCCCTACCGCCCACCCCCGGCTCTGACACAGCCCTCGCCCCAACCTCCCCACCCAGGTACCTGACGGAGTTTGTGGACTTGGGCAACATCTCGGCCCTGAGAACCTTCCGGGTGCTGCGGGCCCTGAAAACCATCACAGTCATCCCAGGTACTGGGGAGGAGCGGGGACCCTCTGCCCAGGCCATCAGGCCTCCCCCCTCACCCAGGCCTGGAACCAGGCACTCAAGTTCTGTGACTCAGGGTCATAGCCCTCCCAGGTGGTGTAGGACCCACACCAAAGCCTGGACACAGAGGGGCCCCTGTGGCCAGAGAGGAGAAGGGGCCCCGGGTGGGAGGATGAGTTTTAAGAGGCAGCATAGCAAGGTGGTTAGAGCACAGATTCTGGAGCCTGGGTTCAATTCCCACCTCCACCACTTCCTAATTTTGACCTTGGGTAAGTGGCTTCCCTGTCTGCCTCAATTTCCGTATCTGTGAAATGTGGATAATAACAGTACCACTCATCCGGTTGTTATGAGAATTCAAAGCCTTGATAGCAATAAGGTGCTTAGAACAATGCCTGACACAGGGTATGTGTATTCAATAAAATAAACAGACTGGGCAGAGCAGAGACCTCCCCCTGAGAGAGACACAGAGAATCAGTGATAGAAAGTCCCAGCCCTGTGGGCTCAATAATGAACACCCCACATACCCACTGAGCAATCAGGCCAGGGCAATTCCAAAGTAATGCATCAAGAAGCATGAAATAACTAGAATCTGGATCATCCGGACCCTCAAAAAAGCATGTGGAGAAACTGGAGAAGGTTCATTAAAGGAGAGAAAGATGATCTGAAAAGGCATGGAGAACAGACTCTGGGAGGAGGGGAAATTGTGAAGTCATAGTGCTAGAAAATACGTTAGTTCTCCTCTAGTCCAAAGCCCTCGTGAATTGCAGTTGAGGAAGGAGGGACCCCGGGAGGGAAGAGCTTACTGAAGGCCACACGGCACGTTGGCCCCTGAGTCAAGGCCACAATACCTTCCCTCGGTGCCATGCTTCCAGCATCCTCAGAGCTCAGAGGGCTTTTATAAGGAGGCTGCTGAGCATCTGTTTTCATACCAGGATAAGAAAAAGAAATAAACTCATACTGAAGCAAGAGACACACTGATTAGGCCCAAAGAAGAAGTTATGGTTCTTCTATAAACGATGGAATCTGAGCCTGGAATTCCATACGATTTGGCTATGCCTTTGACAGTCCAGAGGAGTGGAATGCGATATTGCAAAGTCAGCCTAGAGCTTCTCAGAGTGAACCCTGCTGTTCCTTGGGTGTTAACAGTCACTAAAAGAGAAAGGGGGCTTCCCTGGTGGCGCAGTGGTTGAGAATCCACCTGCCAATGCAGGGGACACGAGTTCGTGCCCTGGTCCGGGAAGATCCCACATGCCACGGAGCAACGAAGCCCGTGCGCCACAACTACTGAGCCTGAGCTCTACAGTCTGCGAGCCACAACTACTGAAGCCCGCGCACCTAGAGCCCGTGCTCCGCAACAAGAGAAGCTGCCGCCGTGAGAAGGCCGCAAGCCCGCGCGTAGCAGCGAAGACCCAATGGAGCCAAAAATAAATAAATTTATTAAAGAAAAAAAAAGAGAGAGAGAAAGGGTTCTGTGTCAAATAAGGTGAAACGTGGCATTAAAGTTTTTGTTCCTGTAGGACTTTTCTGAGCCTTTGATAGGCTAATCTACACAAGGACCCTCCAAGAGGGCGCTCCAGAGCTCAGCCTTCCCCAAACGTGATTGAACCCCTTTTGTTAAGGGCACAGCTTGCGAGATGAGCGTTCTAAGGAACACACTTCAGGAGTGCTGACTTAGCGACATGTATTAAGCTCCACTGTGTGACTGGGTGTCGCTCCCCGAGTTGGGGCAACACACTGTGAAGTCTTCGTAGTCCCTTGTCTAGTGGCTGAGATTCGGTGGCCATTCAAGGCTCCAGATGGAGATTGTAACCAGAGAAGGATGGGGCTAATTTGGGAAGGCTTCGGGCAAGCAGTGCCCCAAGTAAGTCAGGGCTTGAAGGAGGTGGAGTAGGCAGAGGCCTGGAGGGGCTGAGTGGGTGAGTTACCCCCTGCCCTGCCCCAACTCTCACCCTCCCTGTGATCAGGGCTGAAGACCATTGTGGGAGCCCTGATCCAGTCGGTGAAAAAGCTGTCAGATGTGATGATACTCACCGTCTTCTGCCTGAGTGTCTTTGCCCTGGTGGGGCTGCAGCTCTTCATGGGAAACCTGCGGCAGAAGTGTGTGCGCTGGCCCCCGCCCTTCAATGACACCAACACCACGTGGTACGGCAACGACACCTGGGATGGCCAGGAGAGCTGGGCCAGCAACTCTACCTTTGACTGGGATGCCTACATCAATGACGAAGGTAAGAACGGAGGGTCGGGAGGCCAGTGGGGTCTTTCCCAGCCCCGATGGCAGCCTCTTGTGAGACAAAGAGCATGGAGAAGACCTGAGTGTCAATCCATCACTTACCAGCTGGGGTAACCTCTGACAAGTCACTTCATCTCCTCCTCCCTCAGAATCTTTACCTATAAGATGGAGACAACAATACCTTTCTCAAAGGGTTTGTGTGACAACAAATGCCAAATTGCTTTGAAAATCCTAAAACTTTGGCTATAAAAAACAGCAGTGCATAGTCCCTAACCTACGTACTCCTTGTTCTCCATCACACCACATACTCGCACCCTGGCAGGGCCACCACCAGGCCCCCGCATCCTATTCACATCCCCAGACTTCATAGCCTCACACGCACCAGGCAACATTCTCACAAAGCCACTATTACTTCACACTGTGCCTCCTGGCAGCTGAGAAAGTGGTACCCCTTCTTCAACCTGGCATCCTGGATTCTAGCCGCATCCCCCCCTTCAGTTGAGGGTCCTGCACAGGCACATGGTAGCCCCATCTACACACATGCATGTCCCCCACCCCGTATCCCTCTGTGCCCCTGCGGCACCCCACACTAGGCACTGAGCTGACAGCAAAATGTATCTACCCAGAGACCTTGGAACTTGGAGCTGCCCTTAAAGGAGAGAGAAGGGGCACCCAGAGAGCATCCATTTGGTGCGTGTGGTCCACACAGATGTGTCCACAGGTGCACAGTGGGTACTGTGCCCACAGTGTCCATGTGGTGACATGTTTCCTTTGTGGCCTCTGACTCCCAAAGGGAACTTCTATTTCCTGGAAGGCTCCAATGACGCCCTGCTCTGTGGGAACAGCAGCGACGCTGGGTGAGTGACACTGGTGGGGGGGTGGGGGGGTGGAGGGCAGATGTTCCAGGGTTGTCAGAAGATGGGGGATGATTAGGGATGAGAACCTGGGGTGGATGGAAACCTAAAGAAAATTCATGGGCATGGGGGGAACACTTTCCATTTTGGGGGATGCAGACAAGACAGAAGGATAGTTTTCTCTTGGGATCCCCCATCTATCTCCCAGCTGGAGCTCTCCTTTCTCCCTAAAGCCAGCCCCCATCCTATCCCCAGGCGCTGCCCTGAGGGTTATGAGTGCATCAAGGCCGGACGGAACCCCAACTATGGCTACACCAGCTATGACACCTTCAGCTGGGCCTTCCTGGCTCTCTTCCGCCTCATGACACAGGACTATTGGGAGAACCTCTTCCAGCTGGTACAGCGGCCCCCCGCCCTGCCCCTCAGCCCCATGGCTGCCTCCCTCCATCTCCACGGCCTCCTCCAGGCTTGGTGGGGCCCCTAACAAGGCTGTCCCCTCCATGGTACCCCCTAAATGCCCCTACATACGGGTTCTCAGAGCCCTCTGACGCTAGGTACGTGCCCAGATCTGAGCCTCAGCCCCTTCTTCCTTTTCCTCATTTGCCTTAAGAGCTGAGATCTGAGCCGGGCACAGACTCCCAGGCCTCACAGTAACCAGTAGGGCAGCTTAGACTCCAACTCTGCCCATACACAATTATTTACCTTCCACTGTTTGCAGGTGGGCAGGTTGGGTCTGGAGCAACAGTGCCTGCTGGTTCCTGGTGATGTTTCTAACATGATGATGTTAATAATAATATTTAGTAATAATAATAATAATAATAATAGCTACTATTTGCTGAGCTCTTACTAGATGCCAGGCACTATGGGAAAGCCAGGACTCAAGCTGATCCCAAAGCCCACGTTCACCAATTTTTAGCCTGGTTCTCTGATCTCAAGATGTCTGGCTGAGGTCCTCTGGGCTTTCTGAGCCAGGAGACCAGGAAGGTCTGGGTCCTGAGTATATATTTTGAAGCACCCCAGGATGTGGCTTAGCCTGCCAAGGGTGGCTATACCTTGCCTCAAAAGCCCTCAAACTGCCTGGCTCTGTGAAGGACCCTCTCTGTTTACCTATCTGGGCGATGGATGTATGGAGATGGGTGTGGGTGAAAGCAGGCGGGTGCCATGTGACGCTTTCTCTCCCTCCCCCACTCCCAGACCCTTCGAGCAGCGGGCAAGACCTACATGATCTTCTTCGTGGTCATCATTTTCCTGGGCTCCTTCTACCTCATCAACCTGATCCTGGCGGTGGTGGCCATGGCATACGCTGAGCAGAACGAGGCCACCTTGGCCGAGAATCAGGAGAAAGAAGAAGAGTTTCAGCAGATGCTGGAGAAATTCAAAAAGCAGCAGGAAGAGCTGGGGAAGGTCTGGACTCAGGGAGAGGAGGCCAAGGACCCAGGGATCTCCCTGCCCCTCAGCCTGGGTGCTCCTGGGCAGGCTGAGGGGGGTCGGGGGAGGCATGGGGTAGGGCCTGCGAGGCAGAGGACGGGGAACAGAAGGCCCAGGCTGGAGCTTTGGTGGGGTGGGAGGCATGCAAGCAGTAGAAAGAGTATTTCTCAGCTCAGCGCCTCAGTTTCCCCATATATAACAAGGAATCTGGAGTAGTTAAACCTGACGTAGCCTTCCAGCTCAAATTCCTACGGTTTTATGATTCTTTATGGGCAGCGTACAGGTCCAGGCTGAGGGAGAGGTGGGTCCTGATGAGGCCCCAGGGAGCAGCTGTACATTTACCCATCATCTCATGAAGTGCAGGGTCAGTCAAGGCTTCAGAGAGTGAAGGGTCTTCAGGATGTGTGTCCTCAGTCACTTTGGTCCCTACCCTGTCACCCCACCACCACCGAGATTGCCGCCCCTGCCCACAGTAAGCTGGGTGCAGGCCAAAAAGAGGGGCCCCCAGCCTGAAAGACTCAGGAAGAAGCTCTGAGCGTCCATTAGTCCATCCCCATGGCTCAGCAATGGACTTTATGTCCATCACCCTTGCTGGTCCACAGGCCAAGGCCGCTCAGGCGCTGGAAGGCAGGGAGGCAGACGAGGACCCAGCCCACGGCAAAGACTGCAACGGCAGCCTGGACACATCGGCGGGGGAGAAGGGGCCCCCAAGACCCAGCTGCAGCGCAGACAGCGGCATCTCAGATGCTATGGAAGGTGAGTGCCTGGCATCCCCATACCCACCCTACTCTACCTGTCCTGTCCATCAGGCCACTTGGGCTCCCGGGGTGGGGGCCGGGAGGGCCTGGCTGGGCCCAGCTTCAGGACAGTAACTTAATATTGGCATCGAAGAAATGGCTGTGATAAATATAGTCCTGGCTTACCCTGGCCCAATTCTGGCTGCAAGGCCAGGCTGTGGCGGGAACTGGGGGCTTCCGGGAGGCCTTGGGGGCTGCCAAGGCAATGGGGAAGGACAGGATAATAATACGAACCAGGAAGGCCCAATGTTCCGGAAACTGGAGATCCTGTTCCTCAAATATCTTCTGGGTAAAAGTTAAACATCAAAGGTCCCTCTGCCCAGATAGAGTCACAGACTCCCCCAAATCCCTGTGCTGCCCCCCAGGCCTCAGTGGGACACAAGGATTAGGTAACGAGGAGAGGGTGGATAGACATACAGACGGATGGATGGATGGATGGATGGTTGGGTGGGTGGGCTGAAAGATTAATGAATGGGAAAAGACATAGGTGTGTGGATGGATGAGAGGGAGGGAGGGAGGAGGAGGAAAGAGGGAAGCAAGGGAGGGAGATGCAAGGAAATCTGACATAGAAGGGATCGGGCCCCTCCCCAGGTGTCTCGCCTTGTGCCAGGAAGGACTTGGAGGACTTTGCAAACCTCTAGAGGGCCCCATCCCAGCTGACCTTGTGTGATGGGCATCCAGGTGTCTGTGTGCCCTGCCAGAGAATGCCCCAGGGAACGCTGGGCAGGGCTGGCCGAGGAGGTCACTCAACGCCGTCCTTGCTGGGACTGTGGTGGGAAGTTTGGGGCCTCAGACACAGTTTGGGGCACCTGCAGTAGCACCCGGGTTGGGGGTAGGGGTGTTGCTGCCAGAGCAGAATCTGCAGCCTGGTTTACTAATTCTTGGGTGGGGGTGCGGCTCAGCAGCCCCCAAACTCTGGGGTGTCCCAATCACGCACTCAAACCCAGGTGTCTATGGGGTTGCCCTGGGAGTCCTCTTTCCTCATCTATGACGTGGGGGCACTAATATACTTACCTCATCCATTTCCGGTGGTAATTAAATGAGAGCACGCCCAGGCTGAGAACCCCCATGGGCAGCAGAGGCCTGGAAGACCAGGAGGAGAAGCAGCGTCACCCATGGGCCTTATGGAGCTCCAGGGGTTTAGAGCTGGAGTGGCAAGAACAGGGGATGTTTCCAGAAAGCTACCCTGGTGGGAAAGGAAGGACTGGCTGGGGACAGTCTGGAGGGGCCGGCATACTGGCAGTGAGAGGGAGAGCCCTTGGGGGGAACCATGGTTTGCTCCTGAGTGGTGCTGGCCAGCAGCAGGTGGAACTGGGACCCAACCCCCTGCAGTGGCCTCCCGCCTCTCCCTGGGGGCCCTCGGGCCCCTCCCCAGCCGAGATCGCAGCCCTGGGCCATAGGCAGAGGATGGGAGTCACCCCATCGCGTTGGGGGGTGGGGAGCTCCAGGAAGGCAGAGCTGAAGTAGAACACTGGGAGAGAGGAGCTAGGGGTAAGGCTGCTGAGGCTGTGGCTTTTTGAGGGTCAGCTAAGAGACAGCGTGTTGGGGGGCGGGGCACTGAGGGGTGGGGCCATGTGGGCGGCGTCTAGAGGGATGGATCTTGAGGGTGACCCACTGAGAGGCGGGGCTTGGAGTAGGCCTCCCTGAGGGGGCGGGGCTTGAGGTGTGATGCTCCAGGGGGCGGGGCTTGGAAGGTGGGACCAAAGACCTAGGTGGAGGAAGGAGCACGTGAGGGGGGATCCTCATCGGGTATCTGTTTCCACCCTACTCCCAGAGCTGGAAGAGGCCCACCAGAAGTGCCCACCATGGTGGTACAAGTGTTCCCAGAAAGTGCTCATATGGAACTGCTGCACCCCGTGGATGAGGTTCAAGAACATCGTCCACTTGATCGTCATGGACCCCTTCGTGGACCTGGGCATCACCATCTGCATTGTGCTCAACACCCTCTTCATGGCCATGGAGCATTACCCCATGACGGAGCAATTTGACAGGGTGCTCAACGTGGGCAACCTGGTAGGGAGCAAACGAGGGAGAGGCTGTCCTTCTGTGCAGGACAGGAGAGGGGCCACAGGGCCCGACGGGCTGTGTGGAAATATGGGGCACGATTAGGGGGCATCAGGGGACAGGCTGGGGTTATTTTCCCAGCATATGGGTATATGGGGGCATGAGTTGATGTACCAGGGATGTACATGTGGTGATCCATGGGACGTGGAATTTGGGTTTTAGGGTACTTGGGGGCAGATAGAACGGGGATGAGGTGCTTGACCTCTTATGATCAGGATTTCAGGGGCTTTGGGGTCCAGGCCATGCCCTGGAGGCAGAGATGGGGGAGTGAGAGCACAGAGGTATGGGAGTGGCTGGATGGCAAGTCTCTCCAATTTCGGAGGTTGTTGTGGGCCTAAGAGGGACCAAGGGACCTGGAAGTGGGGGTATAGGGCCATGGGCACCCAGGCTCAAGAGGCCCCAGCTCACCCTGGAGGCCCCAGGGCATAGTCCCCCAGCCCTGAGCCCCGCTGCCCGCTGGCTGCCATTTCCCCGGCATGGCCAGGCCGGCTCCCCTCTCCAGCCCTTTCTGCCCTGCTATTGTTGACACACACTGATCCCCCTGCTTATCCCTGCCCATTAGAAGCATTATCACCTCGTTGCCAGCCCCTGTGGAGCCTGACAAAGGGAAAAAGCTGCCTCCTTCTCCAGTCCAGCCCCACCCTTCCCAATTGCCTTTGCAACCTTCCCAGGATGGCGAATAGGCAAGATGCTCCCCCTCTCCTGAGACGTGGGGAGCCCAGGAAGAGTCAGATTTGGGGCCTGGGGCAGGACGAGGACTGGGTGGGCGGCACAGGAATCAGACCCTGGACTCCCCAGCCCGCGAGGCAGGCACGTCCACCCCACGGAGATGCCCGAGGCGGCCGTGGCCAGGCCGGGCTGGAGGAGCAAGGGTGTGCTCTGGACCCGCGGTGCAGCTGCTGGGGTGTGTGTGATGGGCCCGGCCCGCCACCTGCCCACCCCCTGCCCACGCTCTGCTGCTGTCTGGGCACCTGCTACGGGCAGGGACAGCTCCTGGGCGGGGCTCAGCGTGTTCCCCGGGCAGGCTGTGGACCTGGGGCAGCTGGTGCCCGGCAGGAGGGGGACCGTGCCCAGGGAGCTTTTAGAGGTTCTGCAGCTCTCAGACAAGTCCAGGGCTCTGGGGGCTCAGCTCTGGCTTCTCACTGATCCTCTGCTTCATCCTCTTTGGGGCCCTGCCTTAGACTTCCAAAGCCACCAAGATTTTCTGGGTCCTGGGACCCCAGCCAACCAGGGTAGAGAGGCTGTAGGGTGTAGGGATAGGAGACCGGACTAAGCGCCCCGAGACCTGGTTTGAGACATGCTTCTATGTGGGCAGTGTGACCGGCAGCCTACTGCTGACCTCTCTGAGCCTCAATTTCTCATTTCTGGGATGAGCGCGGTATTCCTCAGAACCTCACAGAGGCTGGGATACCGATAAGGTCATAACGTGAGCGACAGCGTGCTCTGTGAGTGTTGAATATTATTATGATGGGCTGAGGCCCCAGGAAGTCACGTGACAGGCCAACAGTCACAAGGCCAGGAATGGACGGGCCCCGGTGTCTGAGTGGTTCCCACGCTGCCCTGTGGCACGGTCGTTCCGCTCCTCGCTCACTCACGTACACACACCTGTGGGCCGTGGGTACCTCTGCCTGCGCCCCCAGGACTCTGTCACCCTCCCCTCGAGCCCTGGAGGTGGGAGTGGGGTTGGAGACTCCCGAGGTCCTGTGCCCCTGAGGCTCTGTGACGGGGGCTGCACCCCACCCTGCAGGTCTTCACGGGCATCTTCACAGCAGAGATGGTGCTGAAGCTCATCGCCATGGACCCCTATGAGTACTTCCAGCAGGGCTGGAACATCTTCGACAGTATCATCGTCACCCTCAGCCTGGTGGAACTGGGCCTGGCCAACGTGCAGGGGCTGTCGGTGCTCCGCTCCTTCCGTCTGGTGCGTGAGGCCCTGGCACCCGGGCTGGGGAAGGGTGTGGTGAGGATGGCTGGGGGAAAGGAGGAGAAGCTGCCAGGAAGCCAGAGGGCTGGAAGTAAGGCCCCCTCTGCCCTTTGGTCACCACTCTGCCTCTTAGAACCCTTCTTACTGGAAAAAAGGAGAAAGGTGCCCTCCCCCTTATCACACAGAGCTGCTGGGGGACCAAAATGACAGCCCAGGAGCTGACATTTGGGCTTGACTCCTAAGTGACCTTGGGTGGCAGTGGGGTGGGGATTTCAACCCATATTGCAGAGCTGGAAGCTGAGGCTCAGGAAGTACATCAGTAGTGGAATTGGGACTCCGACTTAGCATCCTTTCCACTACCCCATAGGGACCTCTCATGCATCCACAGAAGTATAGAGAAGGTGAGCCACACCTCTGTGTACCTTTCACCCAGCTCCAACAGCTGTCAACATTCTATAGTTCTTGTTTTATCTGTCCCCCCAATTTTTCTGTGGGGAGTATCTTAAAGCAAATCCCGAGATTTCATTTCACTTGCAGATACTTTAGCCTGTATATTTAAGAGATAAGGACTCTTTCTTTTGATCACTCGAAGAGGATTAGGTGGTAGGATGTGAGCATTCCCATTTCATAGAGAGGTAAACTGAGGCCTTGCATCCCTCAGTGGGTGGGAGTTGAGCTGCTCAAAAGAGTTCTTTCTGGGAATTCCCTGGTGGTCCAGTGGTTAGGACTCTACACTCTCGCTGCGGAGGGCCTGGGTTCAATCCCTGGTCAGGGAACTACTCTTTCTCCTATAAGGATGGGGCTCTCTTGGGGCTGGGCCAGGGGTCCCCAGGCCTCACCGGCCCCTGCCCTCCCCCTGGCCGGCAGCTGCGGGTCTTCAAGCTGGCCAAGTCGTGGCCAACGTTGAACATGCTCATCAAGATCATTGGCAACTCGGTGGGGGCGCTGGGCAACCTGACGCTGGTGCTGGCCATCATCGTGTTCATCTTCGCCGTGGTGGGCATGCAGCTGTTCGGCAAGAGCTACAAGGAGTGCGTGTGCAAGATCGCCGCGGACTGCAGCCTGCCCCGGTGGCACATGCACGACTTCTTCCACTCCTTCCTCATCGTCTTCCGCATCCTGTGCGGGGAGTGGATCGAGACCATGTGGGACTGCATGGAGGTGGCCGGCCAGGCCATGTGCCTCACCGTCTTCCTCATGGTCATGGTCATCGGCAACCTGGTGGTGAGTGAGGTCGGCTGGGTGGCTCCCCCACGCTCGCCCAGGACATCCAAGTGTCCAACAAGGTCCATGCCTTTATTTCCTTTAAATCAGGCTGTCGCTGAAGGGCCCTCTTCCCATGAGGTTACACTGTGTGACACCGCCGATGCTTGTTTTCTACCTAACCCCAGCCCCAAATGGCAGTTTTAGATGGTTTAACTCAGTGGCTCTCAAATTTTAACCTGCTTAGGAATCACCTGGGAGTTTCTCAAAACGTAGATTCCTGGCCCCATGCCCCAGAGTCAGATGCAGCAGCTCTGAGCCGTGGCCCAGGAACCGGCATTTCTAATGAGCTCTGGGTGATGTCACTGCCTCTGGTACAGGGACCACACTGCGAGTAGTACTGTTGAGACCTAGTGTTTTGGGTAAAGTAACATGATAACTGGAGTCAGACTGACCCATGTTGCAGTCCCGGCTCCTCCGTTGTCTATGTGACCTTGAACGAATCACTGCTCTCTGGTTGGCTGAGTTCTCTAACTTCACGTGGAAGAAAAATGGTAGGCCCCTCAGGGGGTGGCCGGGTGGATTGACTGTGACCGAAGAAGGCACAGTGTGGGGTTGGTACCAGGAACTCCTGGCCCTTTTGTCCTCCTACCCTCTCACCCTCTGTTCCCAGGAACTAGGCCATGGACATTGGGAGGATCTGGAGATGGCATGGGCTGCATCCATCCTGCCACTTTCTGTATGCGGGGCTGGTGCAGGGAAGGAGGTGCAGGGGCCCATGAGAAACGGGGTGTGAGGCCATGGCCAGCTAACCAGAATTTCTGTGGCTGGGGCGGGGGAGGCATCTGCTCTCACCCTGCCGACTCTGCTCCTCCCCTTCTTGAGGTGGGGTCACTCCTGTGAGGAGAGCTGTGCCCAGCTGCCCCCTGTGGTGGCCAACTCTGCCCCGGGCAACAGGGGGTGGGAAGACGCACGTCCCCATGTTCCGCAAAGGCCTGTGGGGGGCAGGGACGGACTGGCGGTGGGGGATGTCACCTTGACTGAGGAGGGGACCGTGGGAGGGGGTCCCAAGCCCCTAGGGACAGCCAGACAGCAGAACCCAGGCTGTTGGCTCCTGGGAGGGGGGTCTTAGGGAGTGGGGAGAGTGAGGGAAGATGGAGAGTGAGGGCAGATGTCCCAGCAGAACTTTGGGGCAGGATTCGGGATGGGTGCGTGGGAGCAGGCTCTCAGTAGAAGTTTGTGAGGGCAAGTTTAAGGACCTGGAGGTGACTAAAAGGGTCTGCAGGGGGTTTCTGTCTGTGTGTGTGTAAACTCAAAAACATTTCAGGCCCCTACTTTGCCACCTGATGACTGGGAAACCTTGAGCAAGTTATTTCTCTCTGGCCTCAGTTTTTCTCAACTGGAAAATGGGGATGATGGGAGTGGTGACCTACTCCACTGGGTGGTCGTAAGGATTACATGACACATGTCAAGTGCTTAGCAAAGCACTTGGCCCAAGAGGCCAGGGGAGTCCAAATGTTACAGGCGTCGGGGGAGCAGTGGCGGATACAGTACCTATCACCAACCAGCATCACACTCCTGGTTGGGCTCTGCCACGTGCCAGTTCCTGTGCCAGGGGCTTTACGTGTATTATCCCTAATGCTCTTGACGACCCTGCACGGCAGGTAATGTTGGCTCTGTGCATCCAGGAGGCACAGCCCAGAACCACACAGCTAGTGTGAAACGGAGCCTGGACTAGAACCTGGGTCTGTGTAACTCCAATAGCAATAGCGTCGATACCAGCAGCAATGGTACCAATGATGAGGTTAGCATCAGCAGTACCAGCGATGGCAGCTTGATGGCTACTCATGTTTCTTCAGCATTCTGAGCACTTTCCTGGTATTGATCTCTTAATGCTCACCACCCCCTATGAGGGCCGTGCCGTTTTATCGAGCAAAGTCTCAGGGAGGTTGATTAGTAACCTGTGCGGGATTTGAACCCAAGCAGTCTTGCCCCAGAGTCTGGAACCACTGCAATGCACTGCCTCTGGGTGTGTGCCACCCGCACCCTCCCATCACACACACATGCACACGCGTGCACACACACACAGACACACACACCTACCCACCCTGATGCCCTTCTCCGGCCCAGCTCTGTGGCTCTCCCACTTTGCTCAGAGGAAGCGGAGTGACCAAGGGGGGGGGCACTGCCAGCTCCTTGGGCACTGTCCCTGCCCACCACCCTCCCAGGCCTCATGGAAGCAAGTGTCTGCCAGAGGGCACCGGAGCACCCCACCAGGGTGTGTGGGGACCCAGGTCCCCTGCGTCCATGGCACTCAGGCACTTCCTCGGGGCTACTGTGAAGAAGAGGAAATGACCAGGACATGGGGAACCCCCCCCTCAGAGCCCCCCAGGGGAACTTGCTGTCAGTCCCCCTTCCCTCCAACCCACCCCCCATGCCTTGCCTGAGGTAGCTATTTCTGTCCCAGGCAGGAGCCGTGTGCAAACCCTGCTGACCCAGAGAGCAGCTAATTCCCATCTCAGATGTGCTTCTGGCAACTGGACACCTCCCGCCAAAGAGGGAAAGAAAAACCAGTAAATTTGGGTGGGGGGGCAAAGGCAGAAAAGTAGCTAGAAGGCATGGCAGTGGAGACAAATACCCCCAGCACATTCTCCCAGAGAGAAGATATACAATATACTATATATATATTTTTTAAGACCACATTTTAAAAAAAATTTTATTTATTTTTATTTTTGGCTGCGTTGGGTCTTGGTTGCTGTGTGCAGGCTTTCTCTGGTTGCGCCGAGCGGGAGATACTCTTCATTGCGGTGTATGGGCTTCTCATTGCAGTGACTTCTCTTGTTGTGGAGCACGGGCTCTAGGCATGTGGGCTTTGGTAGTTGTGACTCGTGGGCTCTAGAGCGCAGGCTCGGTAGTTGTGGCGCACGGGCTTAGTTGCTCCACGGCATGTGGGATCTTCCCAGGCCAGGGCTCGAAACTGTGTCCCCTGCATTGACAGGCGGATTCTTAACCACTGCGTCACCAGGGATGTGCATATATATATATATATATATATATATATATATATATATTTTTTTTTTTTTTTTGCCCTACGCAGGCATCTCACCGCTGTGGCCTCTCCCGTTGCAGAGCACAGGCTCCAGACACGCAGGCCCAGCAGCCACGGCCCACGGGCCCAGCCGCTCCGCGGCATGTGGGATCTTCCCGGACCGGGGCACGAACCCGCGCCCCTGCATCGGCAGGCGGACTCCCAACCACTGCGCCGCCAGGGAAGCCCCTAGATTTGAAAGATATTATGTCAACATGATAGTTAAGACAATGACAAAAAGACTTTGGAGGACACTGGTGAAGGCCAGACAGTGAGATGCATGGAGAAGATGGCCAAGGGTGGGAGATTCACATTACAGTCCTCCCTTGGTATCTCAGGGGCTCGGTTCCAGGACACCCTGCAGATTCCAAAATCTGAGGCTACTCAAGTCCTGTAGAAAATGGTGTGGTACAGTTGGCCCTACTTCCTCATGTCCACTCATACAGCCCCACCCTGAGACCCCCAGAGTAATACCTGCCTCTGGCTGACAGGAGACAGGACCCCCACCCCAGCCAGGCTGTACCTTCCTCCTCACTGCCCTGGGGTGGGAGTAAGCTGGTGGAAGTCAGGGCCACTGCATTGTGTAGCCTCTGGGGTGTCCATGAACACTGTAGTCCAAATAAAGGATGTCCTCTGAAGTTGTACAATGATTGGAAACCGGGTTCTAATTCTGACCGTGCTGTTTGTCCTCAGGCAAGTCACTCCACCTCTCTGGGACTCAGTTTCCTCAGTCATAAAATGCTTAGCTGGCCTCAGAGTTAATCACACTCCTCCCTGTACCTTGCAGAGTCTTCTATTATCACACACGTAACAGCCAACAAGTTTTGAGTGCCTACTGTGTGCTCTACTTGTATTGACCTTTTAATCCTCACAACAACGTGAGGAGGTAGGTGTTGGAACCATCGCCATTGTACAGATGAGGAAACTGAGGCACAGAGCAGTGATAGGACTTGCCTCAGGACACACAGCTAGTAAACTGGGGTTCAAAGCCAAGCAGCGTGGTTTCAAAACCCGTGCCCCCCAGTCTCTGCTTGTGCATACCCACTGCATTGTATTTGTCTGATCAAGTGTCTGTCTCTAGGCGGAGGGCAAACTGAGACCTCTTGATTCTACACACAGTGGGAGGGGCTCAGTAAATGTCTGTCCACTGGAAAATAAAATTGACGGGGATAGACCAGTAGCCTCTGAAGTCCCTTTCAGTGGGGCTAAGAGAAGAGAACCAGGTGGAGCAGGGAACCCCAAAGGAAGAAAAGGCAGTGAACAGTGGTAGGTGAGATGCCCCTTCTACAGCAACAGGGGACATGCATCTGGGTATCGGGAGCACAGGGTCTATTAAAAGTCCCATTTAGGGCTTCCCTGGTGGCGCAGTGGTTGAGAGTCTGCCTGCTGATGCAGGGGACACAGGTTCGTGCCCTGGTCCAGGAAGATCCCACATGCCGTGGAGCGGCTGGGCCCGTGAGCCATGGCCGCTGAGCCTGCGCGTCCGGAGCCTGTGCTCCGCAACGGGAGAGGCCACAACAGTGAGAGGCCCGCGTACCGCAAAAAAAAAAAAGTCCCATTTACCAGACAAGAGAAGAAGGCTCAAAAGATTCAGCCTACCAAGAAGTCCTGGAAGCTTGGCGACATGAGTCCTGTTTTTTGTTCCACATCCCCTGGCAGTGGAGGTGGAGGACAGAGTCATAGAAAGAGTCCCTGTCACTCAGTGGGCCTCCCCGAACCCTGCCTCTGCCTTGGTCAGCAGAGTCCTATCATGTGCGTAAGACTCAGTTTCCCTATCTGTAAAGTGGGCGTGACAGTAGCACTTCTCACCTTCACAAGCAGTTGTGAGGGTTCCGTAAGGTGGCGTCCTCTTAACAGCCCACCATGAGGTGGGTCTGATCTGGAGACCCGAGGCCCCTCGTGCTGGCTGAAGGTGGCACCCTCAGGGGCCTAGAGGCTGAGCTCAGGCTCCCCCACTCCCTGCTTCCCAGGTCCTGAACCTCTTCTTGGCCCTGCTGCTCAGCTCCTTCAGCGCCGACAGCCTGGCGGCCTCGGACGAGGATGGCGAGATGAACAACCTGCAGATCGCCGTCACGCGCATCAAGTGGGGTGTCGGCTTCGCCAAAGCCTTCCTCGTGGGGCTGCTGCATGGCAAGATCCTGAGCCCCAAGGTTATCATGCTCAGCCTCGGGGGGACTGGGGAGGCTGGCGAGGCCGGCGAGGCTGGGGAAAGTGTCTCAGAAGATGAGAAGAAGGAGCTACCGCCCGAGGAGGATGAAAACAAGGACCTCAAGAAGGACAATCATATCCTGAACCACATGGGCCTGGCTGACGGCCCTCCCCGCAGCATTGAGCTGGACCACCTCAACTTCATCAACAACCCCTACCTGACCATCCACGTGCCCATCGCCTCCGAGGAGTCTGACCTGGAGATGCCCACAGAGGAGGAAACGGACACCTTCTCGGAGCCTGAGGACGGCAAGGTGAGCCTGTCGCAGAGCCTGGATCGAGGGATCGGGAGTCAGACAGACATGACTCTACATTTTTGTGTGACCTTGAACATGGCACAAATCCTCTCCAAGCCTCAGTTTCTCCATCTATAAAATGGGGTAATGGTACCTACCTTGTGGTATTACTGTGAGCATTAGATGAGATGCTGTGTGCAAAGCACAGTCAGCTCTCTGTGAACGGTGACTGTTATTACTATTAATACAATTATTATGGCATGCCCTGCCTGTCCTAATACCCTAGGCCATTCCCTTCACCCCTGCCCCACAACTCCACCTGGGTCCCCTCTCCCCAGCAGGTGGCGCTCTGAGACAGCATGTTCTCACCTGAGGCACCCTAGCTCCAGGGCCGGAATCCAAGAGGCCTCTCTTAAACCCCCTCTGGGTTTGAAGCTCCTGCCAAGTCCTTGCCATTATCATCTGTTTCTGTTTAGACCCCACCTGGAGGGCTGGTCCCAACCTCCAAGTGTGGGCCAAAGTGCCAGGTCTGGGCTGAGGAGAGGGGTCAGGGGCCCAGTAGGGTTGGGTTCAAGGGGAACGGAGAGCCGGGAGCTGGAGCCGCTACACCCCCTCTCCCCCATGCAGGGGCCCTGCTGCTGGGTTGAGGTTCCCCTCCCCTGCGAGGGTGGGGGAGGCCCTGGTGGTCGCCCCCAGAAGCTCAGGCTGAGCCCCCTCGCCCACCCTGCAGCTCGGGCGGGGCCCCCTGCCCGTCCCAACCCTATCGGCGAGGGCCCTGCTGGCACCGGAGCCTGAATAAACTTTGCCCTGAAAGCTCTTGACTCCTTGTTTCCCCCAAATACGTGGCACACTGACTTACCAGGGAGCTGAGCGCCTGCCAAGCTATAAATACCCAGGGAAATGTGGCAGTAACTTCGCTATGAGGAGAGCGGGTGGAGGAGGGCTGGACAGCAGCCGGGGCCAAGGCTCTGGGGACTCTCACGGGGAAACAAGTACGGCTCCTGGGGGGCTGTGAGAGTTGGGGTGCACGGGCAGGGCAAGTGGCTCATTGGGTGTCGTGCCCAACCTAACGCCCGGTGCCTCGGTTTCCCTTTCTGTCGACTGGGCACAAGGCCCTCCCTGGTTTTCTGGCCACTGTCCTGACAGCCGCCCCCTGCCCCTCCAGGTTACCCTCTCCATCTTCCTCTTCAAGGGCCTCACCCCCAGCCATGAAGGGGGCCCCTTGAGGAGTGGAGGCTGGGGGCAGGAGGCCGGCCTAGATGCAGCACCGGGAGGAGGTGGGAGAGGCCTGGCCAGGCTGGAGCACCAGCCGTCCCACCCGACCCACTCCCAGTTAGGTTCCCTTGGCCCCAGGCTGGAGCTTTGGCTGCAGAAAAATTTCCATCCTTTTTGGATTTCTCAGCCAAACAGACCCCGAGGATAGGAAGGCTCGGACTTTGCTCCATGCTCATCCCCTTCCTTCCCCGGGCCTCATCCCTGTCCCACTCCAAGGGCAGGACCAAGGCCTGTCGTTCTTCTGCATAGGCCCCAGGGGTGGCTGCATAATCCAGGGCTGAATGAATGAATGAATGAGTCTGCTCCTCCCTCTCTTTCCCTTCTCCCTTCTGGTCTCCCATCTTGACCTCCCCCGCCCCACCTTGTGGGAGGGCCCGGGGTCACGTGACCCTGTGGCCTCTGCAGAAGCCGCTGCAGCCCCTCGACGGAAACTCCTCCGTCTGCAGCACTGCCGACTACAAGCCCCCCGAGGAGGACCCCGAGGAACAGGCCGAGGAGAGCCCTGAGGGGGAGCAGCCTGAGGAGTGCTTCACCGAGGGTGAGGGCCAGCCCGCGTGTGTGACCCCATCTCTCCTGGGTGCCTCCCCCAGCCCGGCAGACCCCGTAAGGGGCCCGAGGCCGGCAGTAGCCCCAGCCCATTGCCCCCTTGGGGACATCTCGGGGACACACGCATCACCAAAAGCAGGCAGGGCCTTCTTCCTCTGATGCTCTCCTGCCCTGCCCTGAGGCACCCCAGGAGAATAGAATGCTGGGAAGGGGTGTCAGAGCTGGGGATGCCTCCCAGTCCCTGAGCCTCTGACCCCTGCAGTGTCGACGGTAGGTGACAGTAGCATCAGCCCGAGGGCTGCTGTGCAGAATCCCCACAGAGCCCCGAGTGTGGCCGGCACCGCACGAAGCAGGCGCTCAGCTGTGGCTGCTCTAAGACTGTCCTCCTCCTCAGCTTCGGCCGCCAGAGAGAGGCCTGCCTCGCCCCTGGGGAACATTTTTGCCCGGAGGGCCTGGGCTGTGGCAGAGTGAAGGCTGCCTGGGCGAGGTGGGGGAGGATGGGGACAGCCTGACGGCTGTACAACCTGTGCTGGCTGCCTGCACCCCTGTGCTCTGGAATGTCTCTGCATGCGGTTGTGTGTGTGTAGGGGGTGGGGGCGGATCCTGGGAAGGTGGCAGGACTGTGCCTCCTAAGGTGGCCCCCAGGCCCGTGACCGGTGCCCCTGCCGCCGTCCCTCCCCAGCCTGTGTGCAGCGCTTTCCCTGCCTCTACGTGGACATCTCCCAGGGCCGAGGGAAGATGTGGTGGACCCTGCGCAGGGCCTGCTTCAAGATCGTTGAGCACAACTGGTTTGAGACCTTCATCGTCTTCATGATCCTGCTCAGCAGTGGAGCCTTGGTAGGCGCTGCCCTGGGGACCGGGCACTGGGCAGAGGCAGGGGCCAGACCTGGGCAGCCCCGAACCCAGAGAATCCTAAAGAACTCACCAGTGCTTCCAGATGTGTTGTGGACTGTGTTAATTTTCTTAAAGAGACAGATGGGCTCTGAATCCCTGTGCATCCTTAGCTGACAGGTCCCAGCCGGGGATCAGGTGGGGAAGGCCTTGGGAATTGGGGGTTGGGAGGGCAGGATGTGTCAAGGTGAACCCCTCGACAGACCAGTGAGGGTTACTGTTATTAGGCCTGGGGAAGGGGAGCTGAGGGGCTTCTCCCCACCGGGAACTCACTGGCTCACCCGCATGATGGGCACGGGGAGTCTGCCCCCGCCTGGCCCCGGTGCCAGAACCCTGGGAACCAGCAGCCTTAGGCAGGTAGGTAGCAGGACGTGGCTGCTGCCCTGGCCTCCTTTGGGCCCTGACCACCCCGCCCTGCTGGTGCCCCCAGGCCTTCGAGGACATCTACATCGAGCAGCGGAGAGTCATCCGGACCATCCTGGAATACGCAGACAAGGTCTTCACCTACATCTTCATCATGGAGATGCTGCTCAAGTGGGTGGCCTATGGCTTCAAGGTGTACTTCACCAACGCCTGGTGCTGGCTCGACTTCCTCATCGTGGATGTGAGTCTGCCCCACCCCCGGCCCCGCAGTCAGATCCCAGGTGGTCCTTGTGGCTGAGGCCCTGCTCTCCCTGACCACCCTCCCCTCCCATTACAGGTCTCCATCATCAGCCTGGTGGCCAACTGGCTGGGCTACTCGGAGCTGGGACCCATCAAATCCCTGCGGACACTCAGGGCTCTGCGTCCCCTGAGGGCACTGTCTCGATTCGAGGGCATGAGGGTGGGTGCCGAGGGGGACTCTGAGTAGGGCTAAGGACTGGGGGAGCAGCCGCAGCTTGGAAGGGGGCTGGGGGTGTCTGTACTCCGGCCACCACCAGGGGTCCAGGTCTGGAGGTCCCCAGGCATTCTCCCACACCAGCCCAAGTGCCCATTCCCGCCCTCAGCCCCCTCCTTCGCTCATCTCTTCCACCACTGGGGGCAGCAGAGGCTGTAGCAGCTCCCAGGAGGGGCCTGAGGGCACCGAGGCAGGAGGAGAGGAAGGAAAGCAGGTCTGTGGGTTTATAGGTGTCCCTCCCCAGCCTCAGACTGGGGCCCCCCAGGACTCCAAGCCTGCCCACCCTTCCCTCAGGCCCTTGAGGGCGGAAGTGACAGGTAAATACAGGGTTTGGGCAAGACCAATGGGACTTCCCCAGGCAAGGGGCGGGGGTGGGGGGTTGGGGTGTCTGTTAGGAGCAAAACCCACGCTAGAGGGACGAACTTCCATGAAGCAGCTGATTGCAGGTCAGCGGTGCACAGAGCCTGGGGCTCCCTCCTGGTCATGCAGGAGGCCAGCCAGCACCGGGCCGTCCTACCCCTGGAGCTGGGGCCCCTCCCCACCAGAGTGAAAGTGACCAGGCAGCTGGTTGGTGCCCCAGCCAGGAGTGGAGCTCCCCTGGGCATCACCGGGCTTGCGCCACCCACTTTGTCTGGAGGTCATGGAACGGTTTCTCCTTGAAAACAGATAATTCTCAGCTTCAGTTCAGCCTGAAATCATGGGGTCGGCCTGGGTGGCCACCGCTGGCAGTACACAGGAGTCCAGTCCCAAGGGTCCTGCTGCTTCAAAGACTCTGTTGGCTTCTTTTCTGGGTCTGTGTCTCTAATCCTGTGAGAAGATGAGCAGGGGAACAGGTCACGGGGACTGAGTTTCCTATGGGGGCCAAGGAAAGAGTGTTTGTCTCCTACCCGGTGACCCGTGGCCGGGCTGCTTCCAGAGAAGCCCAGCCTCCACTCTGGGCTGATGGCTCCAGCCAAGCGGAGAGCCCTCTTCAGCCACCAGGCCGGCAACCCACTACCCCTACTCCTTGCTTACCATCCCCCCGCCCCCAAGTAAAGCCCAGCAGACTTCTCCCCCAGGCCTGGCTCAGATGGGCCCTCCTCCAGGAAGCCTTCCCTGCGCAACAAGGCCCAACTGTGCCTGGTCCCCTGGTTACTGTGGGTGGGAACCCTCTCCCAGAGGAGACTGGGTGTCCCCGCCTGCCTGGGAGAGGATCTGGACGTGACCCCCTCCCTGGCCCCCAGGTGGTGGTGAATGCCCTCCTGGGCGCCATCCCCTCCATCATGAACGTGCTGCTTGTCTGCCTGATCTTCTGGCTCATCTTCAGCATCATGGGCGTCAACCTGTTTGCCGGCAAGTTCTACTACTGCGTGAACACCACCACCGCCGGGAGGTTCGCCATCTCCGAGGTCAACAACAAGTCCGAGTGCGAGAGCCTGATGCACACGGGCCAGGTCCGCTGGCTCAACGTCAAGGTCAACTACGACAACGTGGGTCTGGGCTACCTCTCCCTCCTGCAGGTGGTGAGTGTGACCCGCTGCCCCTGCCCGAGGCTGGGATGGAGGTGCCCCCGCATTCTCATTGTACCTGAGTGCCCTGCCGCCCCTTGTTAGGGGGCCGCCCACCCTGCTTCTAGGGCTGTGGGACCCAGAGGTAGTGTCTATACCTCTCCGGTCTCCATTGGATGCCTCCCCAGGGGAGCTCAGGGCAGGCAGCCTCTGGGGAGGACCAGGCAGGGGCAGGGAGGGAAACTCAAGGATGATGGAAGCAGGGGGCAGCCCCCTCCCCTCACACCCAACCACACTCTCTCAGGCCACCTTCAAGGGCTGGATGGACATCATGTATGCAGCCGTGGACTCCCGGGAGGTGAGTGGGGGTCCTCGAGATGTGGCTGGTGAGTGAGCCAGGGGAGAGGACTCAGATCCATCCCCACCCCATGCTGCCTCCTCAGGAGCCCCCGAGACCCCACAGCCTGGGGGTGGATGGGCCCACGGTGAGATGGGGAACAGGGAGCAGGCAGCATGTGCCCCCAGCCCACCCAGCCCAGCCCAGCCCATCCTGTGGCCCCTGCAGAAGGAGGAACAGCCCCAGTACGAGGTGAACATCTACATGTACCTCTATTTCGTCATCTTCATCATCTTCGGCTCCTTCTTCACCCTCAACCTCTTCATTGGCGTCATCATCGACAACTTCAACCAGCAGAAGAAGAAGATAAGTATCCAGCCCGACCTTCCCCGGGCCCTCCCCTCCCCGGGCTCCCTCCTCCCTCCGTCCGTCCACTCCTTCCTTCATATGTTCACAAATGCTGCCTCTGCACCTGCTGTGCTCTCGCTGGCTGGCGGCATGATTCAGCAAGGCTGGGTTCACATCCCACCAGACGACCTTGGACGAGTGAGATGTGGCCACCTCGAACCTTGGTTTCCTTATGTACAGAGTGAGGTTTGTGCCGCCTGCCATGCCGGCTCATTCTGAGGACCCAACGAGACATTGATGGAAGGTGGCCCAAAGCGGGCAGTGAGGCTGCGCTGACCCCTTGCCTCTGTCGGTCACCCAGTCCCCTCCCCTCCCTTCTCTGGGCCCCTGAGTCCCCCTTCCCCTGCCTCCCTCGACCCCCATCTCTGGCTGCTCCAGGCAGGTCCCACCGGCTCCCCTGCTGGGGTGCGGGTGGCTTTAAGGGTGGTGCCTGAGAAGGTGAGAAGGGGGAGGTCCTGGAAAGTGAGAAGGAGGACACCCCCCACCGCAACCTTACGGGCCCCATCCCACTATACTTTGGAGGGAAAGACCTCTTCATGACGGAGGAACAGAAGAAATACTATAACGCCATGAAGAAGCTTGGCTCCAAGAAGCCTCAGAAGCCAATTCCCCGGCCCCAGGTACCAGCCTTCGGGGCCCCTCCCCCTGCAGCCTGTATGAGGCTCCTGCCTAAGGGGGCCACGGCAGGCAGGGGGCAAAATGCAGCCTGCGCTCTGCCCACCAGGCTATGTCCCTGGCATGAGGCTGGGTCCACCTGCCGGGAGGGGCGCCAGCAGCTGCCTGATGAACTCCGGTCATTGGTTTACCCTTTGCCTGGGCCTGCACAGCTCCCCAGTGTCCAGTCAGCTCTTCAGCTGGTGGCCTCTGGGGCAAGGGCCCCTGGAACGGGGAGGAAGAGGATGTCCAGAAAGCCCCCCAGTGAGCACTGACTTCAGGAGAAGGATGAGGGGCTGCTGGGGGACCTTGACGGGAGGAAGGGTCCCAGAGTGAGGAAGGATGCCCGCGGACCCCACAGATTGGCCTGTTCTGATGGGGGGGTCTCGCCGCCCCTGCCCTGGCCGACTCTGCCACAAGACCTGACACCTCCTCTCTCTCTGTCTCTCTCCCTGTCATGCTGTCGTGTCCTCCTGCATCTTCTGCCGGTCCACGTCCTGCCCTGACCACTGCCCCCCACACCCCTCGGCGTGCATCCCCGCGCTCGCATCCCTGCTGCAGAACAAGATCCAGGGCATGGTGTACGACTTGGTGACGCAGCAGGCGTTCGACATCACGATTATGATCCTCATCTGCCTCAACATGGTCACCATGATGGTGGAGACGGATGACCAGAGCCAGCTCAAAGTGGACATCCTCTACAACGTCAACATGGTCTTCATCATCATCTTCACGGGCGAGTGCACGCTCAAGATGTTGGCCCTGCGCCAGTACTACTTCACCATCGGCTGGAACATCTTCGACTTTGTGGTCGTCATCCTGTCCATTGTGGGTGAGCAGGGCCGGGCTGGGCTGAGTCATTCAGGGAGGCCCGGCGCTCCCATCCTCGTGTGCACACACAGACCTGCTCACGCACCTGCCGTGCTCACACTCACACATACACACACGCGTGTGCACCTGGTGTCTACACTTAATGCGCAAAAGCACGTACAGTGGGCTCCCAGGCAACCTGTCACCTTCACATGCATGACCACACCTGGGAAACATTTACTTGTCCAGTGGTGCCCGTGTGCTTCGAGAAAAACATAAGAGGGTTCCAGTGTCCTTCACACAGGAGAGCTGTGTGTCATTGTGATAGTAACTAGCTATCGTTTATCAATCATATACTATTTGCCTGACACTGTGCTACGCACGTCACAGGCATTAGCTCACTGATTGTTCCCAACAAATGGCCTGAGGCTGGTACTGTTGTCACCTCCATTTTACAGGCGAGGAAACTGAGTCACAAACCAATTAGGTGACATGCCTGAAGTCACACACCCAGAGCTGTCCTCCCCCGCCCTCTCATCCATGGCATCTGCAAACAGCCTTAGCGATAGGCCTACCATCGTTTGCTTTGACACGTCCCACCTCCATGCAGCTGTGTCAGGGCAAAGATGGAGCCCAGGCCCCAAGACCCCTGGGAGAGCCTAATGGGTCAGGCCATTCGGGCTGCTCTCTGAGCGGTGAGCTTCTACTGCTCCTTTCTGGGGAAGAGCCCAGCGGGCTGGGCCCCCCTGAGCCGCGCATGCCCCCTGCTCCCCGACCCAGCCGCCCACCCTGAGGGCAGCAGTCCTCACCGCTTCCTCCCTGCAGGCCTCGCACTCTCTGACCTGATCCAGAAATACTTCGTGTCACCCACGCTGTTCCGTGTCATCCGCCTGGCACGGATCGGGCGCGTCCTACGGCTGATCCGAGGGGCCAAGGGCATCAGGACGCTGCTCTTTGCTCTCATGATGTCACTGCCCGCCCTCTTCAACATCGGCCTCCTCCTCTTCCTGGTCATGTTCATCTACTCCATCTTCGGCATGTCCAACTTCGCTTACGTCAAGAAGGAGTCGGGCATCGACGACATGTTTAACTTCGAGACCTTCGGCAACAGTATCATCTGCCTCTTTGAGATCACCACGTCAGCCGGCTGGGACGGGCTTCTCAGCCCCATCCTCAACAGCGGGCCCCCCGACTGTGACCCCGCGCTGGAGAACCCGGGCACCAGCGTCAGGGGCGACTGCGGCAACCCCTCCATCGGCATCTGCTTCTTCTGCAGCTACATCATCATCTCCTTCCTCATCGTGGTCAACATGTACATCGCCATCATCCTGGAGAACTTCAACGTGGCCACGGAGGAGAGCAGCGAGCCTCTCGGGGAGGATGACTTCGAGATGTTCTACGAGACGTGGGAGAAGTTTGACCCCGACGCCACGCAGTTCATCGACTACAGCCGCCTCTCCGACTTCGTGGACACCCTGCAGGAGCCGCTGAGGCTCGCCAAGCCCAACAAGATCAAGCTCATCACACTGGACCTGCCCATGGTGCCAGGGGACAAGATCCACTGCCTGGACATCCTCTTTGCCCTGACCAAAGAGGTCCTGGGAGACTCTGGGGAGATGGATGCCCTCAAGGAGACCATGGAGGAGAAGTTCATGGCTGCCAACCCATCCAAGGTCTCCTACGAGCCCATCACAACCACCCTCAAGAGGAAGCACGAGGAAGTGTGCGCTGTCAAGATCCAGAGGGCCTACCGCCGGCACCTGCTGCAGCGCTCCGTGAAGCAGGCTTCCTACATGTACCGCCACCATCGGGACAGCAGCGGGGACGCAGCACCCGAGAAGGAGGGGCTGATTGCTGACACCATGAGCAAGATGTATGGCCCTGAGAATGGGAACAGCGGTTTGCAGAGCAAGGGGGAGTGGAGGGGCTCGACATGGGACCCCAGACCTGCCCTGGGGCTCCTGTCCATCAGACCCACAGACACAGCCCTCCCTCCCGCCCCACCCCCGGGGCAGACGGTGCGCCCAGGGGTCAAAGAGTCTCTTGTCTAGCAGGTGGCGGTGAGGTGGCACAGCCCCAAAGCTCCCCCGTGGCGCCTGCCCCTGAGGGAGCTAGGGCTTTGCGTCTGGGACTGATCCAGCTCCCTGTCGGGGACAGGATTTGGCCGTGCTGGGCTGTCAGCCAGGCCATGGCAAGCGGGAATTGTACCTGAAGTCTCCACTCTGAGCCCGAGGCTGCTGCCTCCGTGATTTCACCTTCAAGTTGCTCTCACCTCCTCGGGGGCCCTGCTGCCCTCCCCATGGCCCCGGGGGAGGTTGGAACATCAGAATCTCTGCTCCCCACTTGGGGAGGAGCCGGCCTGTGATGGAAGGATTGGCCGCCCTCCTGCCACCAGAGTCTTAAGGGCCACTGACCTCTCCCCAGGAAGTGGCTCAGGCCCCCCCAGCTCCCTCCAGGACAAGGAAGTCTTAACTTCAGTGAGAGCAGACGCCTGACCCCAGGGCCCGCCAGCCCTCCCCTGACTCTGGGTGCAGCATCACCTGCCAGCTTAGGAATTCTCTGGAAAAGGAAAGCATCACTGGTCCAGAAATGGCTCCACAAACCTGATGGACCACTGGATCCTGACTCATTGGGCCGGTGTGACCCCTGACACCCTTTCCAGATTTGTCCATTGCCCAGGCCCCTGGCTCCCTGGCTGGCCCCTGGGAGAAGAGCAGAAGGGAGGATTCCATTTGGGAATCGTCTTTTTCTAGAAAGCACGGATGGGTAGCACAGGTTGGATCCCACCAGCATATCGCTGCACTGGGGGCTTTCTTGGCCGGAGCACCCAGATCTCAGGTGGTGTCGGGGACCCTGGTGCTCAGGAAGAAGGTTCCCTTCCCTCCCTCCTTCCCTCCCTCCTGCATCAGCACCCCTGGGGCTCCTGGCAGCCGCCCCAACCCCAGAGGTTTCCTCCCCATCCTCCACCACACCTCATCCTTTTCCCCGCCTCAAAGTGATCCTAAGAATGTTCTAGCTGAGCCCACGTTCGAGATTTCCACACTGGGGCAGGCACTGCTCACCTGGCTCAGACCCAACCTTGCAACTTCCTGCCGCCCGGAAAGCCAGGCGGCACTTCTGCTGGCACCGCTGGCCTGGGCATGGCGGTGCCGGTCCTCCGCCGGCTGCCAAGAACAGACAGAGGCTGAGCTCGGAGGAGGGGGTGAGACGCAGGCTTAGGGGTCACTGGATTTACTCATCGGTGTGTGTGTGCCTGTGTGCCAGCGTTATACCTCTGTGTATAGCTCTGTTTGTGTGTGTGTGTGTGAACCACCGTGTCCCTCAGAGCCTGTATACGCATGTGTGTATGGGTATATTTGTGTACATGTGTGTCAGTGTGCCCCGCAGTGTCTGGCTGGGGTGTGTGTGTGTGTGTGTATGTGTGTCTTCTCTGTAGGTCTGTCTGTGTGAGTGTCCCTGTGCTGTGGGTATGTGAGTGTGAACACAGGTGGTAAGGTTTGCACATCGAGTCCCCCGTTGCCCTTAGTTCCTCTTCTTTTTCTTGTTTCTCGTGAACAGTTTGATTAAAACTCAGGAAGCAGCAAAGCCTCCAAAACAACCTCTGTGTGAGTGTGCGTGTGTGAGTGTGCGTGCACGCGTGTGCGTGTGTCCATGTGTGCGTGTGTGTTTACGTCTGTGCTCGCCCGGAGGCCGGAGCCTTCCCTTCCGTCTGCCGCGCTCGCCGGCCCCCTCACCACCCTGCCTGGGCATCCCTCTCTCTCAGCCCCATGAGTCCACTCTTCTGCCCTCCTCCACTTCTCTTCCTCACACCCACTGCCCAGCCCTGCTCCCCGGCCCCCGCCTGGGTCCTCTCTGGAATGAGGCCCCTGCTCCTTCCATCTCTTCCTGCAGCAGTTCTGGCTCTTTCTTCAGAAGTTCATCCTGTAGGGGTCAGCCTCCTCTCTGACCAGCACTCCGCCCACTGCCTTTCCCTCCTCCTTGGGGCTCTGACTAGTGAGGCCCCAAGAGCCTCGGCCCCTGCTGGACTGAACTCTCCACGGGACCGTGTGCAGATTGCAGAGCCAGCGTGGCTGAGCGGGGTCCAGGCCTCCCCCTGCCTGCAGCCTCCTCCCCTGCAGACCCACACCCATTGCACCTTGTCCGGGTGGGAACAGGCCCAAGCCAGGCCAGTAGACAGGCCCCTTTGTACAGTTCTTATAATAAACCTCCCCGGTGCCTCTGACGTGTGGGCTCTCTCCTTCTGTGCTTCTGCGTGCGGACATCGATGGGAGCTGAGGGCAGCAAGAAGGGCTGGTGGGGATTGAGCCAAGTGGGGAAGACTTGGGGAGCTGCCAGGGATTGGGGAAGCCCCAGCTCCCTCCTCTGGCTCCGTCTGGCCGTGTCTCCTGCCCCCTCCAGAAGGAGACTGGGACTCCAGCCTCACAGCTGGAGTCCCAGAGGCCAGATGAGGTCGAGTCGTGCCCCGCTCCCTTCACTCCCCTAACAGACAGCACCACACTGCGTCTCCCTGCCCACGACAGCACCCAGGAAACGGGTGTTGGGACCCGTGTCCCCAGCGCCTCCTCTCCAGAAGCCCCCATAACTTCCCTGCCCCTCAGAGGCCCTAAGGTGCTTATGGGTACACAGTGTGGCCCCTCCCTCTCCCCAGAGGTACAATTCCCCCAGGATGCTGCCTCTGACCCCTGACCCCAGAAAACCCAGGGTCCCATGGACCTACGACAAAGAGTAATGTTATGTAGTGAGCTCAGGCCACAATCCCAGTGGATGAAATGTAATTTCAGATTTAATTTTGTTTTCTGACAGCCAAGACTGTATTCCTCCAAACTAGTGAGTATTCGTCCCTTTCAGGATTTCTGTATCCCCTTTTCCTGGGTCCTGAGGTTACATGGCACCCTTGGGGGCTGGGGAGGGGAACCCCCAGGCCACCCCGACATCCCTCAGCCATGTCCTTGAGCCCCTTCCCACAGTGTGGTTGTCTTTGCCTGCAGGGGAGGGGTCTGACATCCCCGCAGGGCTCCCTGAGCCCCCCACCAGGGTGCTGACCTCCCTCCCAGAGGTCGGAGAGGGGCTCCTTCTCACATGAAAGTTCTCCAAACCTCGCCCGGGGTCCCTCTCTGGCCCCAAGGACAGGAGAGCTTGAGGGTGCCCTGACCCACCCTTCCCCTGAGCCTTGAATGGTAAAAGAAAAAAGACAAAATCCTGGGTGAGAAACATAGATAACCAAAGTTCCTATTTCAGAATCAAGACCCTCCCCCAGTTATCAGTCATACGTACCACCTGCCTGAGGGTGAACCTGAGTCCCTTCAAGGCTCACGACCGCCCTACGAAGAAGATATTATTACAATTATTTCTGTTTTACCCAAATGAGGAAACTTGGTCTCTGAAAGGTTAAGCACGGGTGTTGCTTAACAGGGGTGCAGTTGACATGTGAGACAAGGAAATTCTGCTGTGTGGGAGGCTGCCCCTCCCACGGCAGGGTCTTCACTGCCCCCTGGCCCATGAATGCCAGAGGTGTCCATTGGTCATTTGACCTTGGCAATGGTCCTGGAGCATTTGTGGGGCAGGACCACCCTTCATTGAGAAGCCCCAGGTGACTTGAGGCGGCTTCCCGGTCTCCTGCAGGGTCAGGATCCACACCCGAATCCTTCTGAGCCTGCAGGTCTCCCCTGGTAACAACAAGCCAAGTAGAGTCAGTAGGCGAGGGCTGGGGGGAGGGGCAGAGGTCAGAGCCCTTCTTTCCAAACTGAGGTTCTGTCCTCTCCCACCACCCTCCCAGGGTTACTGGGGGTCCCTGTCCTCTTGTTCCCCAAACCCTCAAGCTCCATGTCCCTTCTCCCTACACCCCATCTCTTATTTTGATGCTGCCTTCCTGGAAAGGTGGGGTGAGGGCTGCCTGATGTCGGGGTGCACAGCCCAGGGCAGCCGGGGGCAGAGGCAGGAGTGGGCTTACGAGGCCTCCTGTTCCAGGAAAGAAAAGGCGTCACAAGCCCCGAACAGAGCTCAGTACTGTTGTCACTGGGGAGGGAACAGCATGGCCCCAACTGTGACAAATAACCCTGCAGGCGGTGGGGCCCCCATTGCCCCCACCCACTCCTGGCATGAATGGGAATGAAGTCCAAAGGACACATCTGCATCCCTGCCCACGGGAGACGCAGATGGGTGTGTGCTTGGAGGACACCTACTGCGTCCCCAACCTCCATGCCCCCTAGAGTCACCCTGGGCCGCAGGACCAGCTCCTGAGCAGCCCCACACCACACAGCCCGGGAGCACACCCGTGTCAGCAGCTACATGCACACACACACACGTGTGTATCCCAAGCCTTCTCCATCTTCCTCCCAACTTTGGGGGACGCTAGCCCCAAAGCTAACCAAGGCTTCCATCACCAGGGGGTACTTTGCTAAAGGAAGAGACCCCTGGATTTTCCCCCATTCCTCTGGGGGAGTCTCGAACCTCCCCCACCAGGGGCCCATGGTCCCCAAGCTGACCTCAGGTGATGTTTATATTCCTGGGCTGTTTGTTCTGTGAACTGAACATCTGACACCTTTTCAGAGAAATGTGTTGTTTTTTTTTTTTCATTTGGAACATCTGGAAACAACAAGAACATCTGGGACTGCCAGGAACGAGCTGTTCCTTGGAGGGAAACTTAACCCTCCTGTCCCCGCTTTCCATAGCTCCAGTCCTGGCCCGTACTCCTTGGGGGTGGGGGTGGGGGGGTGGACCCCACCATCCCAGGTGAGGCTTATGCTCAGGACTGAGGGGGCAGCACCCAGACCTCTGTCTTCCTCACCACCAACCCTGGCCTAGGAGGTGGGTCCATGTCTCCCTGAACCCAAACAGACCTGCCAGCAGCACAGGCCGCTTGAAAACTGGCAGGTGGTAAGGAGAATATGTAGGCAGAGGACACAGGATTTGCATCTTCCTTCCCCTCCTGGCAGTTGGAAGAAGACAGAGAGTGAGGGGCCAAGAGAGAGTAAAGAAGCTTCCATAAAACATAAAATTCAAGAGTGGACTCAGCTGTGGGGCTGAGGGATGCAAGCCTGCCATGTGCAGCTGTGCAGGTTGTGCACTGCACAAGGGCACCTCCCCCACCCCGAGCCCCCAAGGGATGAAGGTTGTGTCTGATCCAGGGGCAGGGGCACAAAGTTGAACTTAGACAAGCTCCTAGACTTATGGTTCCATCCACCACTCTGCTGACTGGTGAGACAAAGCCAGAGATCCTTTTTGTTTCAGAACCTGAAGACTCCCCCATACTAGCCTCCTGTCCTCTGCCCGAGACCCCTGGAGCTGTGGATAACACTTCAGTGCCCTGAGAGTCCCCTGACTGCTGAGTGGTGGGTTTTCTCTAAGCTGTCAACATCTAAGTCCACCTTCTCTGGCAGCTCCCAGAAAACTCTCCCACCAAGTGAGGGAGGGGCCCTCTCGCCAGGTCCTGGACCAAATCTCCCAAGCGGCTGTTACTCTTGGCCTGTTTTTGCTCAAGAACAACTGTGGTTCCTTTCCTCCCCAGGGTCAAATCTCCATCAGCCCCCAACATGGCCACCTGCACTCCAGCCAAGAGGCTGTGCTCTGGGCCCATAGCTGCCCGCCAGCACCCCTGCCTCATCCTTTCTGGGTGCCCCTCTTCCCACAGGGTGTAGGCTGGTCCAGGGTGGAGAGGCCACACTCGCGTTCATCCACAGGACCCATGTGTATTCAGCTAAGTGTGAGGTGGGAGGCTAGGGGGCCCCAGGGCACGGGGATGGGGTGGGGACACAGAGGCCGCCGCCACCCGGGGCGTCCACCGCGGACCCCGCTGTAGTGCCCGAGCTGGGCTGACCCTTGAGCCTTAGCAGCACAGCTGACAAAAGAGCCTGCCCTCCCCCAGGGTCCCCGGAGAGCTGGTGCCTCCCCTGGGTCCCAATTTGCATGGCAGGAAGGGGCCTGGTGGGGAAGAGGCGGGGAGGAGACAGGCTGCAGCCTGGGCAGTTACACGTTTTCCCCCCAGGAGCCTCCGCTGTCACGGGCTTGGGGCAGGAGACGGAGGGGTGAGCATGGCGGGGCCGGCGCTGTGTCCCGGGCTCAGCAGCTGGTTGGTGCCTCTGCTGCTGCTCCTTTCAGGTACGGCCTGAGCCGAGAGGCCTGCTGGTTCCGCTGTTTCCACTGGTTCTGTCTCCTGCTCTCTCATCCTCCTCCTTCTGTCTCTCACACTTTTCTGCCTCCTGTCTCCCTCTGACAGCCCTGGGGACCAGGTCTGTGGGTATCAGCCATGCTGATGGCTCAGGGCTCCGCGGCCCCAGCCCCTCTCCCGCCCGGAGGGTGTCAGGCTGAGCTGGGCCTGAGGCTCTGACGGCAGAAGACCTAGGCCCAGGAGAGAGAAAGAAGAGTGTGGTTCACCCCCAGGCCGTGGAGGGCACTGCGTGGGGGGCGGGCAGTGGAGAGCTGCCCCCAAGCAGACCTGGGACAAGCATGTCCCAGAAGTGGTGCCCTGGTCTGGAAGGCGGTGGAGCCCTCCAGCTGTAACTTCCCTCCCGTCTCATCCAGGCACAGCTCAAGGTCAAGGGCAGAAGGGGGGCTGGGAGCCGGATCTTCTGGTGACCCCACCCTGCTCTAGTCTCTCCAGAGCAGGGCTGGGGGAGAGTTGAGGGGTCTTGATGCTGATGTCCTGGGCAGGGAGGAAGTGGGTCTGGGAACGCAGGGGTGGGACAACCAAGTCCCAGTGACCGGCCCGCCCACTTCCTCCCACCCAGCAGGTGAGACGGTGCTGGAGGTCAAAACAGATGCGCTCTACCGGGATCCCAAAGGTCAGCAACTTCCCCCGCCCATTCTGGGGACAAGTATGTCTGTGTCCAAAGCCGGTCACTGTCCTGTGTGCTGTCTCATGGTTGTCCTTGTGCCCTTGTGCCCCATGGGTCTCCCCACCCAGGACTCCCATCCCCAGGCCTCCTTAGGGTTGGCCTCCCTCTGTAAGACCTGGCTCTGAAGTACCTCCAGTCCCCGCTCCTCCGCTGTCATCCTCATTAAACATCAGTGCTCCAGTCCCAGTGATCTGGGGCAGCGCCAAGCCCAGGGCTGGAGTGGGGGCTAGTGGGAACCCCACTGAGGACTCAGGCCCGTTCTCCCTGGCTGGGGAGTTGGGCTTAGCCCCGGCAGGAGACCGTAACCTCAGGGACCCCGACAGGTCGCAGGGGTTCCTAGGGGACCACTGACTGGGAGCCAGGCAGGAGGGAGGCTTCTTGGAGCAGGTGGGCGGGGACATCATGGCAAACTGAAGAAAGAAGGCTTAGGAATAAAAAGAGGAGCAGGTCCACACGGAAGGGGGGAGGGAGGTGAAGGAGGAGAGATGGCCAGGGGATTGATGTGGGAGGCCTTGACTGCCAGGCTAAGGATTTGCGGGGTGCCCCTGAGGATTTCGGGCTGGTGTGGGTAGCCCAGGGCAGGGAGAGGTGAGAGCACCAGGCCAGGCCGGAGGCTGTGCTATGGGCCTTCTGGCCTCATGGGGTGAGGCCGGCATCGGGCTACTGTAATGGATGTGGAAAGGAATCAGAAGGTTCCAGGCCCTTCTAAAGGAAAATCAGGCGGGAAGGGTGGGCCATCAGGAAGGGGCGGGGTCCGGCGGCTTGGCCTGCGGCTTCTCACGTGGCTCTGGCTCTCTCACACCTCTGCCTCATGTCTGACCCACATCCCGAGAAGCAAGGACAGACAAGGGGGCTGAGCCGGGGGTCAGTGCTGCCCAGGACGGGGGCCCACGGCTGAGGGCCTGAGTTCGGGCCGACGGTCAAGAAGAAGGAGCGGGATTTTAATCCCAGCCTTGGCGCCCACAGGAAGCTCGTGTTCCCGGATCTGGCAGCACCCACGTTTCGTGGCCAAGAAACGGGGCTCCATGGTGGAAATCAAGTGCCACCTGGGGGACTCTGGCAACGTGAGCTGGCTCCGGAAGCAGGAGACGGACTCGGAGGCCAAGTTATTTCTCCCCGAAAAGGGCCGCATCCTCCAGACCCACAACAGCACCGAGGCCACACTCATCATCCAAGACATCCAGTTTCCGGACAACGGCATCTACTTCTGCAAGCAGGAGTGCTCGCAGAGTCCCCCGAGGACAGAGCGCGGCTGTGGCACCGAGCTTCGGGTCATGGGTGCGTGTGGGGCCCGCCCCCCAGCCAGGGAGGAGAGCGGGTGTGCTCGTGGAGCGGTCCACACCCACCCCACCCCAGCCCGGACCAGTAGGGGGGCCACAGCGTGGCGGCGACTGTGGCCCTCGAGCACCTGGGAGAGCCGCTGAGAAGCAGGTCCTGAGGGGCGCAGGCCCAAAGGGGGGGCCCCAGCCTCACCGCCCCCGCCCCACCTCCCCCCAGGGTTCAGCACCTTGGCGCAGCTGAAGCGGCGGAACACGCTGAAAGATGGCATCATCATGATCCAGACCCTGCTTATCATCCTGTTCATCATCGTGCCCGTCTTCCTGCTGCTGGACAAGGTGACCCTGGGGGCCGGGGACGCAGCCACGGGGCAGGCCGGACACGGGCAGGGTCTCCATCTCCCCAGCCCCAGAGCCTGCCCGTCGATTGACCGATTCAATCACTCCTTTATTCATCAGCTGTTCTCGCAGAGTGCGCCTCACCCCTGACCCCTGACCCCTAGCCCCTGACCCCTCACCCCGGGCCAATCTCCCTGGCCCTCCCCAGCCTGGCCCAGCAGTGGATGGGGTGGGGGAAGCTAACACTCTGCTCTCCGTCCCTCACCCGCCAGGATGACAGCAAGGCCGGGATGGAGGAAGATCACACCTATGAGGTAAGGAGTGGGGTGGACCCCGCAGCTCCCGGGGCCGTGGGGGGCAGAGGGGGCGCTCAGAGGCCCCATCTGTGTGCGCTCAGGGAGTGGCCAAGGCCTGAGCTCCGCTCTGTGTCCCCAGGGCCTGGACATTGACCAGACAGCCACTTACGAGGATATAGTGACGCTGCGGACAGGAGAGGTGAAGTGGTCGGTGGGTGAACACCCAGGCCAGGAGTGAGAGGCCGGCCCTCCCCAAGCCCCTGGGCATAGCCCGCTGGGCCCTCACTGACTGCTTCAGAGCCACCCGGCTCCCAGCCCATCCCCTTTACCCTGAACCCCCTGTCCGCCTCCAAAGCTGGCCCACCAGGTCCGCCTGCCCCTCCAGCCCTTGGTCCCCATCTCTTGCCAAAGGGACTGGAGCGGAAGGGCCACAGGGCAGTGATTTGGAGCAGGGAGTTCTCTGGGGCTAGACTGGACCCAGCCTTCTGGGGGTGCTATGCGGGGATCCATCCCCTATTCAGGACGGGGAAGGCAGAGACTTGTCTGGAACCTGCAAATGGACTCAGAACAGCCCGGCTTCCTGTAGAGCCCGGGAAGGGCCCTGGCCCACCCGCATGTGGCTGCCGCTGGGCCACCGAGAGCTTCATCCCTCTCCCATCCTCTCCTGCTCTCTCCTGCCCTCCCCCACGCCAGGGGGCTGCTGGCCTTGAGCCCTTTCTCCCACGGAATAAACAATGTGTCTTGAGAAATGACACACAGGCTTGTGACATCTATGGTTATGGGGTGGATGAGAGTACCTGTTTGGGCGCAAATCTTTGGGCACCCATGGACCCATGGGGTGTGAGGAGGGACGGCTGCCATGGGGCTCAGAGCCCTCTCCAGGTCTCACTCACTGCTTCTCTCTGACGGCCCAGTTGGGACCTGTGGCCATGTCTCCCGTTCTTCCCCTGCTCTCTGACCCTAGTGGGGCCCCGAGCAGTGGAGAAGGGCTGAATGGACTGGCCCTTCTTCTCGGCGGGGATACCCTCACCCCGCATTCCCTTCAGCCGACAAGCAGCACTTGAGTCCTGCTCTGTAGGGCAGAGGTCTTAGCCCTAGAAGAGTTTGCCCTCCCCCACCCGCCCCAATCCTCTTGTCCTTTAAGGCCCTCCACCTACAGGAAGCCCTCCCAGAGTGCCCAGTCCCTGCCTAATCTCTGTTTGGACCCTGGCCTCTCCAGCTCTGGCGTAGCTACTACCTTGTGCTGCCCATACCGGCCTTGTTCTCGTTAAATTAGAAGCTCCCTGAGGGCAGGGTTTCCCCTGATTCCATCACACACACCCTTGTCCCCTACCAAGCCTGGATATTTTTAAAAATTTGACCCAGAGCTATGCAAGAGAGATTCCTAAAGTGGGAAGCTCTGTGGTGGTGAAATCTGGGCATCCTTAGGTAACCCCTTCAGGCTTTCCCAGCACAAAATCAGAGGCAAAATGGTCCCCAACCTGCCAGCTGCGGGAGCGACAGAGAGCAGCTCAGGGCTGGGAGCTGAAGTGAAATTAACCTCTGTGTGCAGAGCCAGGCTGAGCTCCACTTCCTGTTGACCTTGGGGGGACCCCAGAACACCTCTTTGCCATGCATGCTCTGGATTCAGATGGGAGAAATCCCTGCCCTCAGGGAGCTGCCAGTTTAACTGGAGAACCAAGGCCAGCATGGGGGGACCAATGAGAGCAGCTCCCCCTGGCATTCCAGGTGGGGCAGGTGGCCAAGGCCCCCAAGCCTGGGGTTTCAGGTCCATCTCTGCGTCGCTCAGCGGTGCCCACTCAGAGCCAGGCAGGGCCAAGCCGGGGCGGGCCTCCTCCCTCCCTGGTGTCCGGGCTGCCAGAGGAAACTGGCTTGTTTTGGCATCTGTCTCCACTGAGCTGCAGCCCTTCCTCTCCTGCTGCTTTGCATAGTGGCGCTAATTCTGGCCTCGACCTCCACCAGGGACCCTGGGCAGCCGGCTGGGGGTGGGACGGAGCCTTCACTTCTCCCCCCGCACAGCAGGGTCTTCCCCCTGCTTGGGGCTGCCCTGAATGTGGGGAGGCCTTGGCTTTTTTGAAAGACAACTTAATATCCTTGAATAACTGAGCTTCTCTAATGCTTTGAAGTACTGTTGGCAGAGAATCATCTGAGCAGGGAGGCCTGCCTCGACCACCAGACACTCACCCCGCAAGGGCACTGCCTTCATGGTTACGATGTAGAAGCACTCCCTGGTCCGTTCTTCTGTCTTAGAGGCTTACACTACCGGTGTCCCCATGTCCAACTTATGGGTCCCTGGCCCCCAGAACTGACAGGCAGCGGAAACAAAGCTGGGTGATGCTGGTGGGGGGCGATGAACGTCTCAGATCTCGGTTGCTTTATCTACAAAACGGGAATCATAAATCTTATCCAAAGGAGCTGAACCAGATGCTGGTTTTTAGAAAATTACCCTACAGTAAAATTGACTTCGTTTTCTTTGCATGAATTTTAGATTTACAGCTTTGTATAACCACCACCACAACCAAGTTACAGAATGTGAATCAGACTCTTTTGCTGGGTCCCCCAAATATTTATATATTGAGAATCTCTTAACTGCCAGTAAGATTTTCTTGAACACCTCCATATTCATTTACATGAGCTTGTCCCACCGTGACCCTGGAAGGGGGACAGCTGCATCCCAACTTTAAAAATGTGGAAATCGAGGCCCAGGGAGGTGATTACCATCATTGGCCCAAAGCCACACACAGATCTTCTGACTCCAAACTCAGCATTCTTTCTACTACATCACAGCTGCCTCCCTCGAAGGACCCTGAGCCAGAGCAGGAGGAGAGCCATAGGGAGAAAATCCTGGGACGGCTCTGCCATCTCCCTTGTTCACAAGTCGCAAAGCCCTGAAGGCCCCACTCCTTCCTGACAGGCCAGGATATTGAGTCACTGGGCCATCCTTCCAGGAGTCCAGCTCTGGGCCCCTCTTCCTTTAGAATGCAGCCCCGAGGGCCCTCGGTGGGCACATGCCCTGCTGCCCACTGGGGGAATCCAGCCCTGTCCCCCGGGGCCTGGGGTAAGCACAGGCTTGTTCCTCCTCCGTTCTAGCTTGACTTCCGGCCCCCTGGCTGCAGGTGTTGCTAGGCCGGGGGTGCTCTGACCCAAGGGTTTGGGTGTTTTTCCAGCAGAATTGGAGATTAGAGAAAAACAAAACAAAACTCGGAAAGCTGCTGCTGTTTGGGTGTCACTGGACCCCCAGCAGGTGTGCAGCCTGGCCGGATCTTCTGCAAAGGGCCTCAAAGGCCATCCAGCCGGGGGACCAGGGACTCTGGTCTGCACATGCTCTGCTCTCTGCAGGCAGCCTCAGCAGCTGGATTCAGAGCCCACATCTGTGAAATTTCTGGATTTGTATCTGCTCTCCAGGCTGCACCTAGTTACGGTGTCCCCGGGAACTGCTCTTGACTCAGGAACAAACAAAACCCAAAACCAACAAACCTGCCACTTGGGGACACCTCAGCGGCCATCTCCCACCCCAAAGCCTTTACTTGGAAACTTAGGTGACTCCACAGAAAACAAAAATTAACAAAACTGAAACCCTGAATTCAGAGTGTAGTTTGTTTAAACACATTTAGACAGATCCTAATGCACAGATCAAATTAATTAAAAAAAAAAAAAAAGACATCGTTCTCTCGGCCCTAAGACCACTTTCTCACATGGCAGGAGTGGGCGGGCCAGATGCCTCGTGAGGTCCTGTTTGGGGCTCAGGTTCTGCAAGTTGTGGGTCTGTGTGAACATCTGTGTGTGCTCACCCTCAGCATATGCATGCCGCCCTGTCTCCTTTTTGCATTTAAATTTGTTCAGGTATGTATTGCTGTTCGTGGCAAGAGCCCGTATTATCATTTTTTCTGTACTTGTTATGTTAAATTCATTCTACTACGAGGAGAACATCGAGACAAGTGATGGGGTGCCTTGCCATTTCTGGCCGGGGGGCGGGGAATATTTGAGTTCTTTCCTTGGCACTGTCCTTGCATCCATTCAACCCACTTAGCAGATGCTTGGTGAGTTGCTAGGCCTGGGATGGTGCCAGCTGCCAGGTCCCCCCACTCCCCAGAGCTACGCTCTCACCTCTATACCTTAGCTATTTCTTTCATGGTAGTTTTCACAATGTGAAATTTCTGTATAAATTTTATCATTCTGTATTTATTTGTTTGCTGTTGTCTCTCCTGTAGACTGTAAACTCCAGCAGAGAAAAGATTGTGTCCTTTGTTCATGTAGGTATAATGAACTGGTACAATACCTGGCACATGGAAGGTACAACAACTGCTTATTGAATCAGTTAATGCAGGAAAAAGAGAATGAGTGAAGAGACGAAAGGCGTGAACCCAGCCTCAAAGAGCTTACATTCCCTTAAGGGGAATAAGATGTTCACAAACAACCGCAGAATAAGGTAGGAGGAGGCAGAAGTTATTTCCAGCTGACAGCACCAATCAGGAAAGCACCTCAGACTTCCCACAGCTGCTGGACACACCCCGGTATTATTATATTTCTTTATCAATGGGCTTGTCTCCCTGGGGAATAAGCCCCCACGTGGAAATTGCTTAGTAGGTCCCATGATGTAGGTTGTTTTGCTCTTCTAGATTGTTCAGAGATCCTCACCTACTGTAAACAACATCCCCATCAACCCACAGGAGTGCCTGCCCCCATCCTGCCCCCCCACCCCAGAGCCCTCCAAGGCCCTTCCTCCATGCTTGAGCCCTCTGGCAAACTCAAGGGTCCGATGAGATAAAGGAAGTGAAAACGTGATGTACACTGAAATGTGCAACACAAATGGGAAGGATGATGCGACTTGGTTCATTAAATCGGGCTCCATCGAGTTGTTTTTTTACTGCCTCTTTTCTTGGTGTCTGTGGACCTCACTCTGGGCTGAAGCTCCTTGCATTCAATTCCCCCCAAGCTTCATTGAACATCTTCTGAGTGGGGACTTGATCCGGCCCTGCTAGCTTTGCAGTAAGGATAGCGCTTCCACGCCCAGCGGCGCCACTGTCTTTCCTACGTGAGGATTCTAAAGAGCTCGTTGTGGTGGGAAGACTGGGGCCTTGGGCTGCCATCTTTTAGGAGCTGAGAGACACCTGGCAAACTACTTATCTCTTTGAGCCTGAATGTCCTTGTATGAATGCACCTCACCCTCTCCGCATCACTCAATACAGTGCCTGGCACATGGAAGGCACTCAGAAATGTTGGTCTCCTTTTCCACCTCCCCCTGGAGAAGCCCTTGGGAATCCCCACATAATATTCTCTAAAAACATTGACCCAATGAGCTGTGATCAACGCGGTCATCAGACTCATGCTGGAATCAAAGACAAAGTGGAGCATATCCTGGGGGCAATCCCAACCTCTGGCCTCAAGGAAAGCAGGACAGAGCTAGAGGTGGGAAGCATGGACCTCAAGTGACCAGGGGAGAATGGAAAGGGCTGCCCCCAGTCCCTCTGTGGCTCTCCCTAAGACCAGGGCAATCACGACTCTAAACAATGAGATGGCCCCGAGACGCGTGGACTTGAACCTCAGAAGTGCTCCTGAAGCCTGAAAGAGGCCACTTTCGGATCAAGAGTAGATCTTTGAATTTCCACAATAGGTACAGAGAACCCCAGAGACGGTCAAATCTGAAAATACGAAGGGCTTCCAAACACACTGAAATTCATGGATTCCAAGATAATGGGGGATTCATCCCGAACCCTTTGAGGATGACCCCGGAGATGCTGATCACAGCCTCTCCTCACTGGCCACCATGCAGAGGCCATTGTGGGGCAGCCTCTGAATCTGGAGAAGCCAAGGGTCTGGCCCCAGGTCGTGTCCCAAGGAGGGGTGAGTGACTCCCTAGCAAGAGCACAAAAATCCCAAGTCTAATTCAAAGTTTATCTTTTACTAGCAATGAATTATGTATGTGTCTCCATCACTAAAGACCCTGAAAAAGACCTTTTCTAGACTAGAGAGAAGGGTCACCAGTATCCACCCCCCATCCTCCAGTTCTTCCCTCTTTGGGTCCGATGGCTGCCACCGTGGTCACCTTTAATAAAGGTGTATCCCGGGGGTCCCCAGAATCCTGTGGGCCAACCGGAAGTGGGTTGCTGAGAGGAGACTCTCCCCTGCTCTGGCTGGTCCCACCTGTTCTTGGCAGTAACCTGCCTGGCAGGGAGCCTCAGCCACACCTCACCTGTGCCCACCTTGTGTGGCTCTCGAGTGGTCCCCAAGTCGGGCTCCTGTACCCTCAGTCCTAGGGGAGGCCTGAGCTTCTCCTGTGGTCCACAGTTCACATACTAGTCCCCCCAGTATTAGCTAGAAGTCTGTCACGAGAGGTTCCACTTCAGTGTCCCTTCCCCCAGGTGACCTAGAAGGAAGAAGTGGCGGAGGACACAGGCGGCTGTGTGGGGCTTAGAGACCCTCCTCCACTTCCTGCCCAGCTCCTCCCCTTTGGTGGCTCTGGAAGGAGAGGAAAGGGGTGTCCTCACCTTTCCTGTGTCCCCATCTTCCTCAGAGACTGTTTCTTTAATGACACTCCCTTCTAGTCCTCCTATGGTCATGCCTGGGGACAATTCCCACAGGTCCCAGTGCCCTCCGTAGCAGATAAAGAATCAGGGGCATGGTCGGGCGATGGTTCAGGAGCGATGAGAGAGAAGAGAGCTCTATCTTCTGGTCTTAAAGGGGGAGATGGCAAGGCACAAGCACTCAGGTTCTGGACCATGGGGGTGTGACTTTTCAGCATTGGTTGGCAACACTATAAGCAACCACCTCTAGAAAGTTTTGCTCATTCGTTCGTTTGTTTCCCCACAGGGTCAAGTGCTAAATGTTTTTAGACTCAAGGGATGGAAGGTTTAAACGGAGGGCAATATGTTCTTTCCTGCTCTTATCTTGGGGGACTATTTGACGCTGGTGACCTCCAGATGCTGAAATAGCCCCAACTCTGGGCACCAGGAGGGGGCAAGCCTGCAGCCCTAGCCTTCCTGACCCTGGCCTTGCCCTGCTATGTGGTCTCCGCCACGCACCCCATGTCTCTGGGCCAGTCTCACCTGGAAAATGACGGACAACAAGCTGACTCTTAAGGGAAGACAAAGTGAGGCAAAGGGACTCTTGTGATTAGGGGCAGGACGCTTGTGATCAGAGGGATTTAAAAGTTAAAAAACAGAGTGGCGTCCACCCAGTCCGCTTTGAAGAAAGGGCTTGGGATGCTGCAACGTGGGAAGAGCAAGGATTTGGAGATCTGTTGCCTTGGCTGAGGTAGCTCATGTAAGTAAGCCTCTCTGAGCCTTGGTCTCCTCCTCTGTAAAATGGGGTGATAATACTTCCTTCACAAGATGGTCCTGAGGGTCTAATGTGAGGTTGCATGGGCTTGCTCTTCACAACCTGATAAGCTCTATACAAATATTAAAAGGAGGAGAAGAAAGACGGGGAGGAGACTGCAATGACTGGAGAGGGCATCTTTCTGTGTGCTGTGCCCAGAGCTCCAGTGCTGGGGGTGGGACTCAAGTCCTCAAGGGCTCTTCCAAATTTGAGATTCACTGACGGTGACAGGGCTATGGGAGGAAGCAGTTGTAAGCAGTGTCTGTTCCCGGGATCTCTGTGGCACATCCAAGGAGCAGGGAAAATGCCTCAAGTTTTGGTCCTTTGCCCTATCCACCTGGGGGAGTCCCTATGCTCCGGCAAAGGGGAGGGCAATGTGTGGGGCTGGAGCCCTCTAGCGGTCAGGGTTAGCCCTGCATCCAGCTACCTCAGGCTGGATCAGGCGGCAGGAGGATGGTGATGGGGCAAAGGTGGAACCTGTGCCCAGGAACCCCAGAATCTATTGCTATCCTTGGCCCCCTTCTCCCAAACACACATTCTCTCTGGTGGATGGAGGGGAGCTGTTCAGGGAGGAGGAAAGAGGTAGAGAGTGAGGAAGCATCCACATAGCTCTCAGGGTACATCCATCCTGACATAGCCCCCCTTTAGGGGACCAGCTTGGGCCCTCCTCACCCTGGGGGACAACCCCACAATGACACCCTGCCACAGTGTGCCTGGACTCGGGCTACTCCCTTCTGCTACCTCCCCCTTAAAAAGAGGACGGATTGGGTGGTCTCTCAAGCTGAGACTCTGTGCGTACAGCCCTCGGGACAGGTGACAGTGGAGAGGGGAAGATGACAAGCCTGGGGGACATGACCCCAGAGGAGGAGCGGTAACAGGATGAGTGGGTGGGGGTTCTAAATTATCCATTAGCCCAGGCCCGCCGGTGGCCTGTGCATAAATGTATAAAGAAAATAGGTGGGGGCAGAGGGAGAGAGAGAAGAGGCCAGCGTATAAAAACGGCCCACAAGGGACCAATTCCAGGACCCCAGGACCCATCTCCCCAGACAGCTCAGGGTCCTGTGGACAGCTCACCAGCTGTGATGGCTGCAGGTAAGCACCCCTAAAATCCCCTCGGGCTCGGTGTGTACTGAAGGGTGATGGGAGGGCCCTGCAGATGGACGGGGGCACTATCCTCAGGCTTTGGGGCTTCTGGATGTGAGCACAGATATCTACCCCCAGACAAGTGACCAGGTTTGAAATGTTCTCATTTCCCGGGGGGGAGGGAAGGTGGAGGACTGGCAGGGGAACCAGGCCTCGAGTTCTCTGGACCCCTCCCTCTCCGGCCCTCCTTGTCTCTCTCTAGGCCCTCGGACCTCCATGCTCCTGGCTTTCGCCCTGCTCTGCCTGCCCTGGACTCAGGAGGTGGGCGCCTTCCCAGCCATGCCCTTGTCCAGCCTGTTTGCCAACGCTGTGCTCCGGGCCCAGCACCTGCACCAACTGGCGGCTGACACCTACAAAGAGTTTGTAAGCTCCCCAGGGACGCGTACTAGTGGCGGGAGGCAGGAAGGGCAGAATCCGTGCCCCCTCCACGTAGTGGGAGGAAACTAAGGAGTTCAGAGGTATTTTATCAGAGTGAAGATGCTGTCATAAACGGAGGGGGGTTCCTAATAAAGCAGTGAGGAGAACCGCGCAGCAGCCTAGACCCGAGCGTGTGTTCCTTCTCCCAGGAGCGCGCCTACATCCCGGAGGGACAGAGATACTCCATCCAGAACACCCAGGCTGCCTTCTGCTTCTCGGAGACCATCCCGGCCCCCACAGGCAAGGACGAGGCCCAGCAGAGATCGGTGAGTGGCCATCGCGGACCGAGGAGCAGGGGCCTCCCTCATCCTAAGAAGGCTGCTCCATCTCTCGGCATCGGGCCTTGGGCTGTCTTCTCCCCGAGGAGGTGCAGGGTGGTGGCTGGTGGCGGAAGGTGACGGATGGCGGAGGGAGGCCCGCGGCTGCCCCCCTCCCCCGCCCCCGCCACCTACCTCACGGCGCCCACCGCCCACCACCCACCCATCTGCCCGCAGGACGTGGAGCTGCTCCGCTTCTCGCTGCTGCTCATCCAGTCGTGGCTCGGGCCCGTGCAGTTCCTCAGCAGGGTCTTCACCAACAGCCTGGTGTTTGGCACCTCGGACCGCGTCTATGAGAAGCTGAAGGACCTGGAGGAGGGCATCCAGGCCCTGATGCAGGTGGGGATGGCGTAGTGGGTCTCCCAGGCTGGGCCCATGCCCGCCCTCTCCTGGCTTAGCCGAGGGATGGGGGGCTCCCGTGGGCTGGGGGAGAGAGGTGCCTGCTCTCTCTGTGGCAGTCCAGCCTTGACCCAGGAGAAATCTTCTCCCCGTTTCCCCTTGTGAGTCCTCCCTCCACACCCTTCTCCAAGCCTGGAGGGGAGGGTGGCAAATGGAGGGGACGGGAGGCAGCCGCTCCCAAGGGCTCCCTGTCTGTCTCTCCCTCCCTTTTGCAGGAGCTGGAAGATGGCAGCCCCCGGGCTGGGCAGATCCTCAAGCAGACCTACGACAAATTTGACACAAACATGCGCAGTGATGATGCCCTGCTCAAGAACTACGGGCTGCTCTCCTGCTTCAAGAAGGACCTGCACAAGGCTGAGACGTACCTGCGGGTCATGAAGTGTCGCCGCTTCGTGGAGAGCAGCTGTGCCTTCTAGTTGCCAGGCATCTCTGTTACCCCTCCCCAGTGCCTCCCCGGACCCTGGAAAGTGCCACTCCAGTGCCCACCGTCCTTTCCTAATAAAACGAGGTTGCATCACATTGTCTGAGTAGGTGTCATTCTGTTATGGGGTGGAGCAGGGCAGTACAGCAAGGGGAGGGTTGGGAAGACAAACTGCAGGGATCCTCTGGGCCCTATGGGAACCCAGATGCTGAACGATAATTGACCCAGTTCTTCCTGGGCTAGAAAGAAGCAGACACATCCCCTTCTCTCTGTGACACACCTAGTCCATTCCCCAGGTCCGTAGTCCCAGTTTGCTGGGGACTCATAGGTCAGGACCACTCCCCTCACCCCACCCCCAAAGTACCTGGAGACGTTTCTCTCTCCCCCACCAGAACCACAAGACCAAACCTAGCCCCCAAGGGTGGGAAGAAATAAAAGCAAGACAGGCTATTAAGTACGGAAGTCCAGAAAACGCCTCCCACATGTGAGGAAATCATAGAACTACCTGTGTGCAGAAATTTTAAGGTGAATACACGTTCAGCCCAACTACCCTTGGGAAATGGGAACAATGCAAAAATGGCTTTGGGACAAACAGAACCAGAACATTTGGGATCTGAATTGGGGCAAGGGATGTGGAAGAGAGATTCTAAATTGAGGGTTGCAAATTCAGCGCCAACAGGTGCCAGGTAGGTACATACATAAGTAATAAGGGCTGCATGTAAAGGTAGAAATAGCAACTAGCTCTCAGCCTGCTTGTGAGGGATACAGCGCAGAGGGGTGAGGGCCAGAGCAACCTAAAGAACTCAGGCCCCAGCTAAGGATGGGGCCCATCGGCCTTGTCAAGACTGCAGGAGCAGTGCTGCCAGACCTTCTGATTCTTCAAGACAAACAGGACATCCAGCCTTTCATGTAAAATCTAACGTTTAAACATTGGCAACTAGTTCTTATTGAAAACACTTTAAGGGCAAAAGTTAACCCAAACACATGTGGTCTTCAAGCTGTCAGTGGACAATTTGTTCTTAGAGGAGTGGATTGGGATAACTTGGTATAAGGGAAAGAATCAGAAAGACTTGGACTTAAACTTATGTTCGGGAAGAAATTACTTAACCTCCCTGAGACCCAGCTTCCTCACCGATAAAATGGAGATAATAGTGTGTCGCCTTACAAGGCGTATGTGAGGATTAGACGAAGTGAGGCTTCTGAAGCGATTGACACAGTACAGCACTCGAGAAGTTGCAGCTGGTTTTGCAGTGAATTGTGGGGTGGTCTGTGTTTTCCAAGGGAATGTTTAAGTACTTGTTATCGAATCACATTCTGTTTTCCTAATGGCACCTCAGATGTTTCTTTCTGTTTTATTTCCAAGTGAACTTAAAAGGGCAGCTTTAGAGTTAAGTTTTTAGTCACCCAAGCACCTTGGCTAAGTAACTAGTGATCTGTAAATTAATAGTTAGAAGCTCAAAGTAACTCTATCATCCAAACATGATTTTACAAAGTCAATAATTCTTTCACAATGCAAATAATCAATAAATCTTCCTGAAAAGCCCAAAGTTTTACAGGCCATAATGAATTTTCTTCAAAATGGGACTCACGTGTATTCATTTTGGATATTTTACGTCAAGTAACTAATGTAAATGTAAACTTGGGGAGTGGTTGAAAGTTGGAATAATCAGAACCCTGGAGCTCCATTTCTTAACTCAGAAACCATTCCTCTGCCTTAGGTCATTTTTGTCTGACTTTTAAATCATGGAGTTTTGGAGTTAGAAGGGCCTCACAGGTCATCCTAATTCCTTCTAATTTAGGATTCTTACCCTATAGCCTCCCTCACAGATGGTACTCACTTGTGTAGCACTGGTGTCAAGGGAATTACTATTTCCCAAGGTAATTAAACCCCTTTGATTTCAGCAAAGTATTTCTTACATTCAGCTGAAATCAATGTCCCTGTAATATCCCTCATTTGACCTTAGAATTATTTGCATACCTCATGGTCTTTTAGAAGTTGATGTATTAAGCACAAATATTATTATCTATTGGCTTGAATAAGTGTTTTAAAAGGAAAGTGAGGGGACTTCCCTGGCGGTCCAGCGGTTAAGATTCCATGCTTCCACTGCAGGGGACAAGGGTTCAATCCCTGGTCGGGGAACTAAGATTCCACATGCGTGTGGTGTGGCAAAAAAGAAAGAAAAGTGAGCCATCTTAAGAAGTACGTGTTGAATGAATGTGGCAGGAGAGGGGTGCCTGCAGAGAGGGGTGTTATAGCCACTAATAAGAGGGTTCTAAAGTGGGGTTGTCATGCCAGCAGTAGACTGCAGAGGGAGCCACACTCCAGAGAGCTTCCACTCAGCTCCTTCCGGGCGGGCGCAGCTGAATCAACTCAACCACTGCTGGTTGAGAATTACGAAGACGCTAGTGGATTTTGCAAAATTTTTGAATTTAAAAAGACCTTAAAGACCATCTACCCTAAACTCTTTGATTTGCCAACTGTTAATCTCCCTTTCAGCTCTCCAGTTAGGCGTTGGATGGCAAACTCGGCTGTAAATTAGAAATGCCGGGGATGTTTGCCGTAGCCTTCACGCCCTGAGATTCTGACTTTAATGGATCTGGGATGGGATCCGGACAAGAGAATTTAAAAAACTCCCCAGGTGAGAAGGCTGAGAATCACTGAGTTGGGACCACAAAGATGAAATGCACGTGTCCACAGGTATTGTACTGGTAAAAGGGGGCAAAAGGAGATGAGAGACCTGGGCCAGTTTCGACACTTTCTGTTTCCAGTTCTAACCAGTCAATTTAAAAAATTCTAATAAGCCAGTAGCAAAAAGACAAATACTGGATGATTCCTCCCATGTGAAGTACTTTGAGTAGTCAAATTCATAGAGACAGAAAGTAGAATGCTGGTTACCAGGGGCTGGGGGGAAGGGGAATGGGGAGTTGTTTAACGGGTAGACTTTTAGTTTTGCAAAATGAAAATGAGTTTCTGTTGTGAATTACACAATTGTTGTGTAATTCACAACAATGTGAATGTAGGCTTTTTTTTTGTTTTTTGTTTTTTTTTGCTGTACGTGGGCCTCTCACTGTTGTGGCCTCTCCCGTTGCAGAGCACAGGCTCCGGACACGCAGGCCCAGCGGCCATGGCTCACAGGCCCAGCCACTCCGCGGCATGTGGGATCTTTCCGGAACGGGGCACGAACCCGTGTCCCCTGCATCGGCAGGCAGACTCTCAACCACTGTGCCACCAGGGAAGCCCCACAACAATGTGAATGTAGTTATTATTGAACTGTGCGTTTAAAGTGGTAAATTTTGTTACGAATATTTTACTGCAATTTAAATTTTTAAATTGAGGTATAATTGGCATAAAACATTAGTTTCAGGTATACAACATAATGATTTGATATTTGTATATATTGCGAAATGAGCATCTCAGTAAGTCTAGTTAATATCCATCGGCATACATAGTTATAAAAATTTTTTTCTTGTGATGAGAACTTTTAAGATCTATTCTCTTAGCAACTTTCAAATATGCAGTACAGTGTTAACTATAGTCACCATGTTGTATATTACATCTGAATGCATAATTTCAAATGTTTAAAAATTATTTTCTAGTGAAAAAATCTTCCCCAAGGTTAAGATTAGTGAGATTTGCAGAAGAAAGGGCTCAACAGGCAGAGATCCAGTAATCCTAGACACCTTGGAATAATGTTTTTCTGATGCCATGTAATCTTTTAAATTTAACCTGAAATGATCAATCTGAATTCCTCCCATCATTATTGCTGAAACACATATAGTGAGTTTTGTCCTTTTATACACATTTGAGAGGACTTACACTTTGCCCTTGCTTCACAAGTCCTCAGAATTACAGGACCTGGGCTTCTGGGATAAGCAAAAATGATACTGCTTTGTGACTTCTTTAATTCGGGCCCCGGCAAAGCTGAGAAACACTCGGAGTGATACCAGTATTAGGGTGACCAGTTCGTGCCAGTTTGCATGAGACTTTCTCAATTTTAGTGCCAAAAGTCCCATGTTTTAGGAACCTCTCTGCTCAATGCAAACTGGGACAATTGGTCCTCCTACTAGTAGTCCCAAATCTTAGGGAACAACAACAACAACAAAAAAACAAACGGGAAAGTAGAGGAAGGAAAAGGAAATGGAATAGAAAAAGAGGAAGAAAGAACACAATGGAAAAAGAGAAAGGAAGTATCAGTGGTGTATATGACTTTTGATGGCCCTCGGTCGTTGCCATGGATTTCTGACTCTTTTTTTTTTTTTAGTATTAGGGGTTTTTTTGTTTGTTTGTTTGTTTGTTTGTTTTTTAGGGTTTTTTTTTGAATTTTATACACATCATTGTATACATGTCAATCCCAATTGCCCAATTCAGCACACCACCATACCCCCCACTCCACCCCTGCGGCTTTCTCCCCTTGGTGTCCATACGTTTGTTCTCTACATCTGTGTCTCAACTTCTGCCCTGCAAACCGGTTCATCTGTACCATTTTTCTAGGTTCCACATACATGTGTTAATATATGATATTCATTTTTCTCTTTCTGACTTACTTCACTCTGTATGACAGTCTCTAGATCCATCCACGTCTCAACAAATGACTCATTTTCGTTCCTTTTTATGGCTGAGTAATATTCCATTGTATATATGTACCACATCTTCTTTATCCATTCGTCTGTTGTTGGGCATTTAGGTTGCTTCCATGACCTGGCTATTGTAAATAGTGCTGCAATGAACATTGGGGTGCATGTGTCTTTTTGAATTATGGTTTTCTCTGGGTATATGTCCAGTAGTGGGATTGCTGTATCATATGGTAATTCTATTTTTAGTTTTTTAAGGACCCTCCATACTGTTCTCCATAGTGGCTGTATCAATTTACATTCTCACCAACAGTGCAAGAGGGTTCCCTTTTCTCCACACCCTCTCCAGCATTTGTTGTTTGTAGATTTTCTGATGATGCCCATTCTAACGGGTGTGAGGCGATACCTCACTGTAGTTTTGATTTGCATTTCTCTAATAATTAGTGATGTTGAGCAGCTTTTCATGTGCTTCTTGGCCATCTGTATGTCTTATTTGGAGAAATGTCTGTTTAGGTCTTCTGCCCATTTTTGGATTGGGTTGTTTGTTTCTTTAATATTGAGCTGCATGAGCTGTTTATATATTTTGGAGATTAATCCTTTGTCTGGTGATTCGTTTGCAAATATTTTCTCCCATTCTGAGGGTTGTCTTTTTGTCTTGTTTATGGTTTCCTTTGCTGTGCAAAAGCTTTGAAGTCTCATTAGGTCCCATTTGTTTATTTTTGTTTTTATTTCCATTCCTCTAGGAGGTGGATCAAAAAAGATCTTGCTGTGATTTATGTCAAAGAGTGTTCTTCCTATGTTTTCCTCTAAGAGTTTTATACTGTCTGGTCTTACATTTAGGTCTCGAATCCATTTTGAGTTTATTTTTGTGTATGGTGTTAGGGAATGTTCTAATTTCATTCTTTTACATGTAGCTGTCCAGTTTCCCCAGCACCACTTATTGAAGAGATTGTCTTTCCTCCATTGCATATCCTTGCCTCCTTTTCATAGATTAGTTGACCATAGGTGCATGGGTTTATCTCTGGGCTTTCTATCTTGTTCCATTGATCTATGTTTCTGTTTTTGTGCCAGTATCATATTGTCTTGATTACTGTAGCTTTGTAGTATAGTCTGAAGTCAGGGAGTCTGATTCCTCCAGCTCCGTTTTTTTCCCTCAAGACTGCTTTGGCTATTCAGGGTCTTTTGTGTCTCCATACAAATTTTAAGATTTTTTGTTCTAGTTCCATAAAAAATGCCATTGGTAATTTGACAGGGATTGCATTGAATCTGTATATTGCTTTGGGTAGTATAGACATTTTCACAATATTGAGTCTTCCAATCCAAGAACATGGTATATCTCTCCATCTGTTGGTATCATCTTTAATTTCTTTCATCAGTGTCTTATAGTTTTCTGCATACAGGTCTTTCGTCTCCCTAGGTAGGTTTATTCCTAGGTATTTTATTCGTTTTGTTGCAGTGGTAAATGGGAGTGTTTCATTAATTTCTCTTTCAGATTTTTCACCATTAGTGTATAGGAATGCAAGAGATTTCTGTGTGTTAATTTTGTATCCTGCAACTTTACCAAATTCATTGATTAGCTCTAGTAGTTTTCTGGTGGCATCTTTAGGATTCTCTATGTATAGTATCATGTCACCTGCAAACAGTGACAGTTTTACTTCTTCTTTTCCAATTTGTATTCCTTTTATTTCTTTTTCTTCTCTGATTGCTGTGGCTAGGACCTCCAAAACTATGTTGAATAATAGTGGTGAGAGTGGACATCCTTGTCTTGTTCTTGATCTTCGAGGAAGTGCATTCAGTTTTTTACCATTGAGGATGATGTTTGCTGTGGGTTTGTCATATATGGCCTTTATTATGTTGAGGTAGTTTCCCTCTGTGCTCACTTTCTGGAGAGTTTTTATCATAAATCGGTGTTGAATTTTTTCAAAAGCTTTTTCTGCATCTATTGAGATGATCATATGGTTTTTATTCTTCAGTTTGTTAATATGGTGTATCACATTGGTTGATTTGCACATATTGAAGAATCCTTGCACCCTTGGGATAAAGCCCACTTGATCATGGTGTATGATCCTTTTAAAGTGTTGTTGGACTCTGTTTGCTAGTATTTTGTTGAGGATTTTTGCATCTATATTTATCAGTGATATTGGTCTGTAATTTTCTTTTTTTGTAGTATCTTTGTCTGGTTTTGGTAGCAGGGTGATGGTGGCCTCATAGAAAGAGTTTGGGAGTGTTCCTTCCTCTGAAATTTTTTGGAAGAGTTTGAGAAGGATGGGTGTTAGCTCTTCTCTAAATGTTTGATAGAATTCACCCGTGAAGCCATCTGGTCCTGGACTTTTGTTTGTTGGAAGATTTTTAATCACAGTTTCAATTTCATTACTTGTGATTGGTCTGTTCATATTTTCTATTTCTTCCTGGTTCAGTCTTGGAAGGTTATACCTTTCTAAGAATTTGTCCATTTCTTCCAGGTTATCCATTTTGTTGGCATAGAGTTGCTTGTAGTAGTCTCTTAGGATGCTTTGTATTTCTGCTGTATCTGTTGTAACTTCTCCTTTTTCATTTCTAATTTTATTGATCTGAGTCCTCTCCCTCTTTTTCTTGATGAGTCTGGCTAATGGTTTATCAATTTTGTTTATCTTCTCAAAGAACCAGCTTTTAGTTTTATTGATCTTTGCTATTGTTTTCTTTGTTTCTATTTCATTTATTTCTGCTCTGATCTTTATGATTTCTTTCCTTCTGCTAACTTTGGGTTTTGTTTGTTCTTCTCTCTCTAGCTCCTTTAGGTGTAAGGTTAGATTGTTTATTTGAGATTTTTCTTGTTTCTTGAGGTAGGCTTGTATAGCTATAAACTTCCCTCTTAGAACTGCTTTTGCTGCATGCCATAGGTTTTGGATCATCGTGTTTTTATTGTCATTTGTCTCTAGGTATTTTTTGATTTCCTCTTTGATTTCTTCAGTGATCTCTTGGTTATTTAGTAACGTATTGCTTAGCCTCCATGTGTTTGTGCTTTTTATGTTTTTTTCCCTGTAGTTCATTTCTAATCTCATAGCATTGTAGTCAGAAAAGATGCTTGATGGGCTTCCCTGGTGACGCAGTGGTTAAGAATCCTCCTGCCAATGCAGGGGACACGGGTTTGAGCCCTAGTCCGGGAAGATCCCACATGCCGCGGAGCAACTAAGCCCTTGCACCACAACTACTGAGCCTGCGATCTAGAGCCTGAGAGCCACAACTACTGAGCCCTCGTGCCGCAACTACTGAAGCCCATGTGCCTAGAGCCCGTGCTCTGCAACAAGAGAAGCCACTGCAATGAGAAGCCCACACACCACAACAAAGAGTAGTCCCCACTTGCCGCAACTAGAGAAGGGCTGTGTGCAGCAACAAAGACCCAAGGCAGCCAAAAGTAAATAAATAAAATAAATAAATTTATTTTAAAAAAAGAAAAGAAAAGATGCTTGATATGATTTCAATTTTCTTAAATTTACTGAGGCTTGATTTGTGATCTATCCTGGAGAATGTTCCATGTGCACTTGAGAAGAAAGTGTAATCTGCTATTTTTGGATGGAATGTCCTATAAATATCAATTAAATCTATCTGGTCTATTGTGTCATTTAAAGCTTCTGTTTCCTTATTTATTTTCATTTTGGATGATCTGTCCATTGGTGTAAGTGAGGTGTTAAAGTCCCCCACTGTTATTGTGTTACTGTCGATTTCCTCTTTTATAGCTGTTAGCAGTTGCCTTATGTATTGAGGTGCTCCTATGTTGGGTGCATATATATTTATAATTGTTATATCTTCTTCTTGGATTGATCCCTTGATCATTATGTAGTGTCCTTCCTTGTCTCTTGTAACATTCTTTATTTTGAAGTCTATTTTATCTGATATGAGTATTGCTACTCCATCTTTCTTTTGATTTCCATTTGCATGGAATATCTTTTTCCATCCCCTCACTTTCAGTCTGTATGTGTCCCTAGGTCTGAAGTGGGTCTCTTGTAGACAGCATATGGATGGGTCATGTTTTTGTATCCATTCAGCAAGCCTGTGTCTTTTGGTTGGAGCATTTAATCCATTCACGTTTAAGGTAATTATTGATATGTATGTTCCTATGACCATTTTCTTAATTGTTTTGGGTTTGTTTTTGTAGGCCCTTTTCTTCTCTTGTGTTTCGCACTTAGAGAAGTTCCTTTAGCATTTGTTGTAGAGCTGGTTTGGTGGTGCTGAATTCTCTTAGCTTTTGAGTGTCTGTTAAGCTTTTGATTTCTCCGTTGAATCTGAATGAGATCCTTGCCGGGTAAAGTTATCTTGGTTGTAGGTTCTCCCCTTTCATCACTTTAAGTATATCATGCTTTTGGCTTGTAGAGTTTCTGCTGAGAAATCAGCTGTTAACCTTATGGGAGTTCCCTTGTATGTTATTTGTCGTTTTTCCCTTGCTGCTTTCAATAATTTTTCTTTGGTTTTAATTTTTGCCAATTTGATTACTGTGTGTCTCGGTGTGTTTCTCCTTGGGTTTATCCTGTATGGGACTCTCTGTGCTTCCTGGACTTGGGTGGCTATTTCCTTTCCCATGTTAGGGAAGTTTTCGACTATAATCTCTTCAAATGTTTTCTCTGGTTCTTTCTCTCTCTCTTCTCCTTCTGGGACCCCTATAATGCAAATGTTGTTGCGTTTAATGTTGTTCCAGAGGTCTCTTGGGCTGTCTTCATTTCTTTTCATTCTTTTTTCTTTATTCTGTTCCACAGCACTGAATTCCACCATTCTGTCTTCCAGGTCACTTATCTGTTCTTCTGCCTCAGTTATTCTGCTATTGACTCCTTCTAATGTAGTTTTCATTTCAGTTTTTGTATTGTTCATCTCTGTTTCTTTCTAGGTCTTTGTTAAACATTTCTTGCATCTTCTCAATCTTTGCCTCCATTCTTTTTCTGAGGTCCTGAATCATCTTCACTATCATTATTCTGAATTCTTTTTCTGGAAGGTTGCCTATCTCCACTTTAGTTGTTTTTCTGGGGTTTTATCTTGTTCCTTCATCTGGTACAGAGCCCTCTGCCTTTTCATCTTGTCTGTCTCTGTGAATGTGGTTTTTGTTCCACAGGCTGCAGGATTGTTGTTCTTCTTGCTTCTGCTGTCTGCCCTCTCGTGGATGAGGCTATCTAAGAGGCTTGTGTAAGTTTCCTGATGGGAGGGACTGGTGGTGGGTAGAGCTCAGATTTCTGTCTCTTGCTTTCAGTTTATTATGGGTGTGATTACCACCAGCATTATATAGTAAAAACTAATACTTGTAAATACATGTATATGACACTATGCTAGTGTTTTTACCAGTACTATGTCATTTCTTTTCAAATATAATTATGTAATAGATAAATGCTGTTATTATCATCCCTATAGTAAGAAGCTTCACTGAAGATTCTTGTTTTCTCAGGTCTAAAAGAAAGTCACCTTGACTTTCCTAAGAGGTTAAATTTTGGAGTATTAAACGTTGCTCTCTTCACCTGGAGATAATCAGGGTAGCTGCTGTTAAGTGTGAGCTGGTTACTCTATTTTCAGAAAAGGAGTGTGATCAAAACCTTTTAGGGGGTGGGGCCCCCAGGAGACACTGAAGGCAGCTACCCTTAGAAGGGTGAGCAGTGGCCAGCTGTATTATTCTGGAAAAAAGATGTAATGAGATCCTTTGTGCTTTAAGAATTGACTAGGAGGGGCCACCTGACCCCTGGTTGTGTGGATCCCTGGGGAGAGAAAGGAAGCAGAGGTTCCAAATCTACGAGGGCAAGAGCCTACCCAAATCTGAGAAGCCTTGGAGGACAGCTAATCCAAAGTATCCAGCTCTAAGAACTGTAACCCTGGAAATCCATGCAAGGCATCACCGAAGCCGGACCAAGCCCTGGGAAGCCGATTGTCCTCCCTGGAAGATCCTTTGCAGCCCACCCGGGAACCTGGATTTGTAGTACTGCAAGGTTTGATGGACTGTGTAGGATGCTGTCAACAGTGACACCATGTGGCAGTGAGAAGCAAAGGCAGGATCAGGCTAAGCCTCCAGGGTCTCCACGGTGGACCAAGAAGTCCGAATGACCCCCTTCCTCCCTCCTGTTTAGGATTCACTGTTCCACAGAGCACTGGGGCCATGAGGTGGGGTTTGCAGATATGAGACAGCTACAGACCTGATCCCAAGACACTGAAATGACTGAAGATTCCCAGATGAGGCAACTCCATACTCTTCTTTCTAACTTATTTCCCCAAGTGCTCAATTCAGAAAAGTGAATAATTTCTATTACTCACATGATGAGAGAGCAGTGGCTAGTATATTTAGTAGAAAAATTGAAGCAGAGAAGGTCATTTTGGAGGGCTGCTGTTTTGCAAAATCAAACGGGGTATTTCCAAGCTCCCGCCGGGAAGCCTTCCTTGATCCTGAGTTAGGTGTTCTCCTAAGGGCCTGTGCTTCCCCATTCATAGCATTTAAGGTGCAGTTGTGCTTTCCTGTTGACATGCTCTAGCTTGTAGCAGCAGGGACAGTATTTTGTTCACCATTGTATCCCTGCTGCTTTGTATGTGTTGAAACCAAAGGATTATTTTATAGCTAATCCATAACCCAGACTCAGGAAAGGTCTGGCAAGAATGAGACAGTTTTTTCACTTTGATGCCTGATGCTGTGTCCTTTCTATCTGGTGTCTTCAATTTGGAAGGCTGTGGACCTGTATCTGGAAGTCTGGACTTTAGTTTTGAAGGCAAGTCAGAAAGGCTGCTTCCTGAACTAACGCACCACCTGCCCTGGGCTGTTTGGTTATGCTACCAACTTGATATTCTTTTCATAGAGATTGTTCTCAAAGTGCAACTATGTGACTTAATAAAAACTTTCAGCAGTGACACAGAAGAGAAATACTTTCAGAGGTCATAAAATCACTTTTACTTTTTATCATTTCCAACATTTCAGTGACCCATACATGACTGATTTTGGAGAAGAGACCTGGTTTTACAATTCTTCATGTCTTCTCTAGGGGGTGAATATAATCTTTCCAAAGAACAGAGAAGGAAGCTCAATCATATAGTGAACATTGTCACAAGAGGAGTCCTCCTGAAGCTTAAAGGGAAGTTTGCAGACATATAAAAATATATACTTCTTTATGTAAAAGGAGAATAAACATTGGAACTCTAACCTAAGAGCTTGTACAGGTAAAAAAAAATTAATATGTTTAATGTGAACTCACAGATGATTTACTCTATAATGGATTATGAAAAGGAATTCAGAGATGTTTGGAGCTCAATTTCATGGAAGAACTCTACCTTCCATTGCAGGGACAGAACACTGGGCTAGAAAAGCTGCTTGTCTGACCCAGCGTGGAATTTCTTATGATTTGTATACTCCTCTATGGCACACAATAGATGGTTAGTGAGTTGAAGCCTAACCAGACACTGAGCCTTAATGATGTCATCAAGCTCAGCTCTGGGAGCCAGCATTCCAGAACCCCAGGCTAGGGGAGCACAGGAATGTGTAGGCGGGATTCGGGTTCTGACTCCTAGCCCTTTGTTTGGTATTGACTCCCTTCAAACTCCAGTCCCCAGACTAAGAAATTGGTTCCCACTTAGTCATGAGGAAACCATGAGAAATGAGTTGTATTTCAGAGATATTTCTGGCTATCTCTTCAGTCTGATGTTTGGGAGCAAAGGGCAGTGGGAATGGGGGTGACAAGGCACAGGCAGGATCTTCTTTTCTGAATCTGAGAGTGGACGGATAAATCACACAGCAAGGAGCAAGAGGCCCTCTCACCAGTTAACACTGAGACTGAATTCCTACTCAGAGGAGTTGAGCTTGTGGGTGGATTGGATCCACAGGACATGAGGGCCTGAAACACTGTTTTATGGGACCATAGAACACAAAGGATAATGTCTCTTCCTTTCTCTTCTACTCCCTCCTCCCTCCCTCAGGAAACCCCAGTAGTAGAGGGTGCCTTCAACCAAATAGCTGTTTCTAACTAACAGTTCTGTGCATTGTGCTTTTCTGCTTGTTGAACAGCAAACTGGCTTTCCTCCTCTTTGTTCTTCTCCTTCTGCCTATAGGGCAAGTTCCTCCTCTCTATCTTGCGGGGCCGATAGTTCAAATACAGTGCTATGATGATTACGCCCACTCCAAGGATGACAATAATAATGACAAAGATGGTGGAACTGACTCCTTCATCCAGTCCTGCCCAAGCACAGAAGACAGAGAATTGGGAGTGATAGAGGGCAGGAGAATCGCCCCACCCCAGCCCACAAGGCCCATTTGTCAGTCTCACCCTCCCCAGCCCACCGAAATCTTTCTTCTTTCCATGTTTGTTTAAGAATCCCAACCCCTGGGGGATTTCCATTCTGGGTCTGGCAGCAGGGGAGCTGCAGTCACCTTGAACAATGACAGCAATGTCTTTGCTGACAGAGCCCAGCTGGTTAGTGGCTGTGCAGCAGTAGGTTCTAGAGTGGTCCTGGGTTGCCTTCTGTGGCACTTCAAGGTCAAAGATCGTTCCATTCCAGGTACACAACAAGATTGGTGTCGGGTTTCCCTTTGGGACACAGGCAAGCATCTGCTCCATCCCTTCCAACCAGGTCTGGTTGCCAGGGCAACCAGATTCCTCTAATTGTGGCTTGTCTGGAAAAACAGGTCCCCAGAGGGGCCAGCTCAGGGCACCACATTCCCTTGTCTCCATCACGCTAGGCTCCCTGTCCCTCCCCTAATCCAGACGCTGTGTCTCCTCCACCCAATAGCTTTCTTTCCCAAGGGGAGGACCATCAGTTCCCTGCTTTGAGCTACTCTTTTTCCTCCTTGGACGAGACTGAGATGCAGCACAGGGCATTTTAATGGATTGAGACTAAATGATCTGAACTGCTTTGTCAATGATGGCCCTGGGGTCCCTGCTTCCCATCTTTGCTTCTCAGTGAGTGAGAACATGGGTAGGGGTGAACCCAGAGACAACGATTTTTCTACTTTTCAAAATACAAGTTTTTATGAGGAAATTTCCCTCCTCAGCATAGGCTCCAACTATCACCTCCTATGTTCTCAGCCTTTGGCCCTCAACTAATACTGCCTGATCACTTTGACCACTTTTTCTTTTCTCTTCCTGGTTTCCCCCTAGGGTTCTCCCTACTCACTTTCCTAGGGGTAAGGTAAGCTTGAAGAGCTTTAATTTTATTTTCTCCTTTTTTTTTTTAAATGAGAAAAATGTGGCAACTCTAATAATGAAGCTGCTGGCCAAGATCTCTGGAAATGGAACACTAATAATCCTTGTTTTGACAAGAAAGATCAGGCTTCTACTCACATAAGACATGGAGTTGGATCACAGTGGTTTTGCTCAGCCACGGACCCTGGACCTCCAAAGAGGCCTCACAGGAGAAATTTCGGCCATCATCCTCCTCCCTGGCGGTAAGTAAAAGCCAGGCAGGCTCCCCAGGGGCAGGGAGATCTGGGGCTCCCTGAAGCCGACAAGTAGGGCTGGGTGATGTTAATACATGCCCTGAGCAGGTCACGTTAATTTCTGTCCCTGCCAATGGTATAATTCTTCTACCTCCAGGATTGGCAGAGGGAAGCCTATAAAGAAAGGAAAAAGAGAATGAAACATATTTCTCAAAACTGACAGCCACCTCTGTACTCTTGCTGCTGGTGGCACCCCTCGGGCAGGCGGAGAGCAGGGGAAAGACTCTGGATACCATTACTGCTTCTGTGCTGACTGGCGGGAGCGACGAGATGCTGTGGAAATTTGCGAGCTTCTCCTGTAACAAGTGCCGCATGCACACGTCTGGCTATGCCTCTGCTGCAAGGATAGCGAGATGTCTTTCCATCTTACACATTTCCTCCTCACTTCAAATCATTGTTCCTAGGAATAAGTTCAAGCATTCAGAATCACTCTGTAAGTATTATGGCCTAAGGAAACAGGGTGAAGGCTAGATAGAACTACTGCCTCAGCGCATCCCTGCGCTTAGAGAAAGATGAAAACTAATGTTCACTTTGGAGTATACCTAGCAAAGATTAGTAGGGAAATTTGCAGTTGAATCACCAAGCCTTTACTATGGACATTTTCAATGGCAGAGAACTGTCAAGGGAAGGGAAGAGGCAGGTCACTTACTACAGACATGCACTGGCTCTCTTGTTTTGTGTTCCATTGGACCCAGAGATACAAGGCAAGACAGCTCCTGATCACCAGTCTCCATGGCCCGAACACTGGCATTGGCCCATACTGTGTCTCCCTCCCAGGAGAGGAAGGACCTAAGCTCCTGGTCTCCCCGGAACATGTGGATCATTACCTCTTCAGCTGGGAACACCCTAGCCACCTCACAGCTCATGGTCTCTGCCATCCCAACTTCCAGAAGTGAAGAGACCCAGATTTGGGGGCTCTGAGAGAATTCTGCCAAGAAATGAGGAAAAGGAAAGAAAGGAGAAAAGCCATGATAAATCACATGTCATATAGGACCCCACAATGTAGGGAGTGGGGCTAGAAGCTCTCTGTCCCCCACAGTGAGTTTAAAACTCAAGTAAAGGTGGAGCTCAATTACCCTTACACCCTCATCCTAAACACTATGGGAAATGAGGGCCAAAGGCCAAGGTAAGCTGAGGAAACTGAGCCCCAGGATTCCCTCCACACCTGGGCTCTGACTCACCAAAGATTCGGAGCGCCTTGATGGCTGAGCTGCTGCAAAAGAGCCCTCCACCATGTGAACTCAGGTCCAGTTCTGCATGGCAAGAGAAATTGCACCTGTCATCCTCCCTTTGGGCTTTGACACTGATGGTGACCTCAGCTCTTTGGGAGGCCACAGCCAAGCTCCTAAAATTCTTTCTATGTAGTTCTTGGTTATCCTGGAGAAGGGTAAGGGTGGGGTTTTCCAGGGGTGTGACACTGGGCACGTGGCATGTCACTGTAAAGGCGTCATCCACAGCCACCCATTCAGGCTGCAGCTCCATGATCACTTGCTCTGCTGGCTCTTTAAGACAAAAAGGTGGGCTTGATGAGAGAAAGATACTCAACTCTCCAGAAAGAAATGGTATAGGACAGGAAGCCTGTGACAGAAGGTGACCACTACTCTTAAGCCATCTGATGAACAGTGTCAGCTTTCTGCCCTAGATGAGATGAGTTAGCCTTCTTCGTCCCATCAAAGGTGGCTAAAGCCAAGAAATGTTAACTGTTGAGGGGCCCCCTGCTTTGATAGTTGCTGCCATTCTGGAGAGCTTTTCTCTCTTACCAGAGGTGCTTCAGAGGCATGAGCAACTTCTGAGGAGCTTCTTACTGTCACACGAAAACGACACCCTAGCTAACCAAGCTCTGACACCCCAGAGATCACACTTATTCTTATGGCTACATCTTTGCCAATGCTATTTGCCTACCTGAAAGAGGCTCCTCGCCCATTCCCATCACTTCAAAACTTAGCCACTTGCAGGAATGAAGCTCAGGAGCCTCCTTTTCCGTGGAGACTTCTCCAGCTACCCCAGCCTACAAAGACCCCGCTTTCCCTAATCCCTGTTTATTCTAAAAACTTGTGACAAATAATTCAACAATGATTTTATACTTTTTTGATAATTTATAAATTAGCATCATTAGCAAATGCCTCCTGTATTTGAGCATATTCTCAAAAGCACAGATGTCTGGATGCGCTCTATGGTCTGCTCCTAATTTAAAGGCCTACACCAAAGGGAAAGAGAAATAATTGGCTCTGGAATCCCTACAGGAGGACAGAAATCTTTATTAAGGGCCACAATTCTCTCCCCTAAAATAAGTCTCTTTCTAATTATTCCCTAAAGAAGGCACAGTCATGTTCCCCCACTCTTCCCTTCCTCCCCAGCCCTCAGCCCCACTCACGGTACACAGTGATGCCAAGGCTTATGTCCTTTTGGATCCCTGCACAAGAGAAGAAGCACTGCAGGATGGAATTCTGTGTGACATATTCCAGGAGAAACTCCTTCCACTGAGGCCCTTTGCCCACCTGGGTTTTCTTTAATAAGGTCTCAATTCCACTGGGTCCCGGGTCTGGACAGGTGGTGCTGCAGTTGACCATTAGGGACTGCCCATACTTTACAAGGGCCTGATGTGGCGGGCCTGATGTGGCCAAACAGAAACCTCAAATAGGTCTTCTGCAGCCCCTGAAAAGGTCAACCACATATGCCAAAGACTCTGGTGAGGACCACAAGACCCAAGAAAGAAAATACAGAGCCTATTCTATCTAGTTACAGGTTAGAGAATAGGAAACCTACCCTGAATAAAAAGGTACAGGGGACAGACAAGAAAAAGACCCTTAAGGAACAAGTTAGAATCCTGACTCTACCACCATTCCCTCCTCTCATCATCTTTCTTGGGATCTCGATTTCTCTAATAGTGTCACCATGGAAACTATGGCGTTGCTAAAAATCATGCCCAGGAAACCATTCTCTTCCTAAACTTCCAGAAATCTTGGAAACTTCCAGAATTGGCTGCTGAGGGCCCTCATGGGGTAAGTAGACCCCTGAAAAAAAAGAGCTTTGTTACTTATACCTCAAAGCAGTGTTTCTCAAATTCTGGTCTAAGAATTGCCTTCACCAGAATTATGCTGGGATGCTTGTAGATTGCAGATTCCAGCTCCACCTCAGACTGAATGATTAAGAATTTGTGAAGGCAGGACCTGGAAATACTCAAGGGAACAAAACAAGCACTCCTGGTGACCTTTGTGCACACCAAATTATGGGAACCACTGGTATAAACGTGACTCCCAGGGTCACTCATTTCCATGGAACTTTTCACCTCTTCTTCTCAAAGTGAGACTATTCCATTTTGCTTTGGTGCTAAGGCAATAGATGTTTTTGGATGCTTAAGAGTTTACTCTGTTAGGGAACTCTTCTCAGGAACAGTGAGAGAGACATCAGGTAAGTTTTAAATGTCTGATACAGATGAGGGGCACAGTGTCCTGAAAACTTCCCTTACCGGTCCCCTTTAGCTATTCCATGTCTACCATCTACTTCATCTCCCAAATACTAGTCCTTTCTGGGAATACACAACTCTTGCATCAATGTTACCCACTAAGGCTCCAGTTCCTTTCTTGCCATCTGGAGAACTCGCTCTTCACAACTGCACTATGGGCCCTGTCCTATCGAGATCCTATTGTAGCTCATCGTGACATAAAAGATGGCAACAAAGAAGTAAAAATATTCCCGAAAGCAGAACAGGACAGTCCAGGGGCAGCAGGGAGCCAAGCAGAGAAGGTATATTTCTTAGAGAGGGTTTTTTCTGATGGTCTATTATCCTGTCCCTTAATGTGGGTTTTCCCAGTTACAAGCCAGAAACACCTAGGATTCTGTGTCCTAGATCCAAGAAATAGGACTCTCTCCCAAGGGTCCAGATGAGTGAATACAAAAGTGTCACCCCACTCAGGATTTTCTATCCTCTTTCTCATTGACCTGTGCCCTGGCACATACTAGCTAAAGAAACTTTCCCAAAAAGCGTCACCTGGGCAAGGAATCAGGGCCAGCAGGGCCCAGACACCAAACAGTAGCATTTCCATCCTTATGAGAAGGGCCAAAAGCTGGAGAGGAAGAAAGGAGACAGCAATGCTGGAGAAAGTGACAAAAAAAGAGAAAAAGGATATAGGAAATTCTTTCTTTGATACTGTTCAAAGTTAGCTCCTTCCCTAAAAGCTTGCATGGTCTGGAGAAATTGTAGCAAGAGTATCAGTGGTATGGAGGTACGAAAAGAAATTCTTGCATCTATTTCAGTTTGGTTTATGTGCATAGCAAAAAGACATAGGAAAATATGAGAAATAATGAAGGGGCTATGAAAGTAAGTGAGATTCCTATATAAGCTTGTATTGCACTTACCTGTTTACATGTTTGCCTCTGTTTGAGTCAATAGAAGATGGCTGTTAGCATAGACATATGAAAAGTGAGGTTTAGAGAGATGAAATTTGGCAGTGTTTATCTGGCAGTCCAGTGGAAAGTGACCCTGAATCTAGAAAACATGTTCACTCAAGTCCTGTTCTCTTATGGGAGAAATATTTCTTCAGGACTCTCTCTTCATGACCTCTATGAAATATCCCTCAAGATAATCCATCTCTTTCTGATCTGCCTCCAGGTTCACCAAGCAACATTTGGATTACTACTTTGGCTTAGTTAAATCTTAAGTGTCCACTTCTTTTCTCTGCCAATCCATACCAAGTTTTTCTTTCAAAACCCCATTCAAGCAAATTTCTTCTAAGAAAGGACTTTCTTGACTAATCCTATCCCACTTCATAATCCCTCACTTATTACACATTATCTGTACCTCACTTTATGCCAAACACGATTTCTGAAGCTATGTATATTAAAATGTAATTCACCTCAGTGCATTATTTTAATGATGTAATCATTACTGTACTAGGAATTCTTTAAGAACAAGAGATAATACTTTCATCATCTTGCATCTCCAGCACCTAGCACAGTGCCTAGCATATTATGGATATTCCATAAATGAGTGACTATCCTCTAATTCTCCATTTTAATTTTCATACACTGGGTTGTGTACAAGTCTACCTTTACTTGTATGCTGGTCTGAAAGAGGGTTGTTTTTTTTTTTTGGTCTTTTTTATATACGCATAAAACAATAGGCATATCAAAATTTACACTCCCAAGTAAATGCTACCATTCAAAACAATCACTTTGGGAGGCTATAAATTTAATCCAGTGATGACACTATTATTCAAAACATTTTTGGGAAGTGATTTAGAACTGGCTTTTAAGCTACATAAGAAATATCAGTCTCTTTATTAAGCTATTCTGTTGGATTGGCCAAAAAGTACCTTTGGTTTTTAAGTAAAAATAAAAGACACATTTTTCATTTTTACCAAGAACCTTGTTGAACAATGTATTCACCCTTTTGTTCCAATACTTTCTGCCATTTTTCAGGCAACTTCATAATTCCATCTCCCCAAAACTTTTTATCTTTTTGAGCAAAGAACTGTTCCAGGTGCCTTTTACAGTCTTCCAGGGAATTGAATTTTCTTCAATTAAGAGAATTTTGTAAAGACCAAAATAAATAGAAATCCGAAGGTGCAATGTCTGGTGAATATGGCAGATGAATCAGAACTTCCCAGCCAAGCTGTAACGGTTTTTGCCTGGTCATCAAAGAAACATGCAGTCTTGCCTTATCCTGATGGAAGATTATGCATTTTCTGTTGACTAATTCTGGACGCTTTTCGTCGAGTGCGGCTTTCAGTTGGTCTAACTGGGATGGAATTAATCATTTGGTTTTCCAGAAGGAGCTCATAATAGAGGACTCCCTCCCAATCCCACCGTATACACAACATCACCTTCTTTAGATGAAGACCGGACTTTGGTGTGGTTGGTGGTGGTTCATTTCGCCTGCCCCACGATCTCTTCTGTTCCACATTATCGTACAGTATCCACTTTTCATCTCCTCTCACAACTTGTTTTAAAAACAGAACATTTTCATTACGTTTAAGTAGAGAATTGCATGCATAAATATGGTCAAGAAGGTTTTTTTCACTTATGTGGAACCCAAACATCAAAGCGATTCACATAACCAAGCTGGTGCAAATGATTTTCAACCCTGATTTGGATATTTTGAGTATGTGGGCTATCTCCTGCATGGTTTAACGTTGATTGTTCTCAATTAATGTCTCGATTTGATCGCTATCAACTTCATCTGGTCTACCTGACCATGGAGCAGCGTCCAGCGAGAAATCTCCAGCACGACACTTTGGAAACCACTTTTGACACTTTCAATCGGTCTCAGTACGTTCTCCATACACTGCACAAATCTTTTCTTGCATTTCGGTTGCGTTTTTACTTTTCTTGAAATAATAAAGCATAATATGCCAAAAATGTTGCTTTTTTCTTCCATCTTCAATACTAAAAGGCTACACAAAAATTCACCAACTTTGATAAGTCTTTTTTTAAATGCACACTGATATGACAGCTGTCACATACAATCTAACATAATTGTTTCCAATGAAGTTAAAGACAACTAAGTGCTACTAGAGCCATCTTACGGTAAAAAAACCAACGAACCTTTTGGCCAACCCAATATTATTCTTTGGACAAAAGTGATATTACTCAGTCACCTTATTCCCCAAACTTAGCTCTGAGTAACTTACATCTCTTTCAAAGGAAGACCTCCTAACAGTGAAGAGATTCTAAATAATGTAACCTCAGACTCTGAAGGGCATTTCAAAACAAGTGTTTTGAGTAACAACAGCTCTGCTGAAAAGAGTACAAAAGTCCCAATTGGGACTACTTATATTCATACATTCTTTCAGCAAACAATTATCGAGCCAGGCTTGTAGTAAGGTGTTGAAGTTACCAAGATTTATCCTATGACATAGGAATTCCTGGTAGTTGGAGGGAAAGACAAATGTAAATACAAATAACAATATACTGTGCCGAATGTTATCATAAATATTGAGAGGGAGTAAAATGAGAATTAAATGAGTTAATTCAAGTGTTCAGTCCAACTATTGGCACCTAAGTCTTCAATAAATGTGATGATGGTGATGGTGCTGTTCTTTGATGCTGCTGATAATGATAAGCAAATTGATCAGGGAGCATTGAGGAGGGAATCATTACTTCTCTCTGAAGGAGTTGAGACGGTCTCTCAGAAAGGTCCCCTTTGAGCTGCATTTTCTATTATGTGCAGAAGTCTGTTAAAGCATGAAGTGATATGGAGAAGAGGTCAGGCCAGGCTTATTTGAGAAAATTAGAGAAGTTCATCCTCGTTTTCCCTGTGGCATGTTACGATCAGGTACTGAAACATGAAATTTTTTTTTTTTTTTTTGCGGTACGCGGGCCTCTCACAGCTGTGGCCTCTCCCGTTGTGGAGCACAGGCTCCGGACGCGCAGGCTCAGCGGCCATGGCTCACAGGCCCAGCCGCTCTGCGGCATGTGGGATCTTCCCGGACCGGGGCACGAACCCGTGTCCCCTGCATCGGCAGGCGGACTCTCAACCACTGCGCCACCAGGGAAGCCCTGAAACATGAAATTTTATATTCATTTTCTTAATGAAAAAGAAAGCGGCATCCCTAATGGGAAAGTTTTTAAATCTTGAAATCCCTTTTGCTCACTCTGTAGACTATACCCTAAATTAAAGGTTTAAACTGTCGGCTATTCTAGGCCTGTACTCCAGCCACTAAAGGGTTGCAGGGAGAGTGGTGGGCAATGAGGGGAGGGTGGCAAACATGCATGTGCTGTTGGATGGCTTTGGCTGTGTAGCCAAACTGGACTTCCTGTCAGAGTTTGGGATGCTCACCATCCATTTACATCCCAGGGGTTCTTGCAGTTTCTTACACAGACCTGAGTCACATCCCACCCTTTGAACACTGTCTCTTCGCTATGCCTGGAATTTGCTTCCTCCTTCCTGAACACTCTTTCACCCAGTTCAATGTGTCTTTTCAACGAAGCCCACTGTAAGCAGCACTTTTCAACCCGGGGTGCCCAGGCCGCATCCCAGCACACCCTCGGTCGATGCTGCTGCTTTCTTTTCCCCCGGCAGCACCACCTTCTACCACACTCCCCCTGACCCCTCAGGCCTGGGAGTCTGGTCTACTTCCGGCCTGGACTGTAAGCCGCGTGAGGGCAGGGCCTTTTTCACTGATGGATCCCAAGCACCCAAAATGGCTGTAGGTGTTCAACGACTATAAACGAATGAATTAATGAACTAGATAAATTATTTGCAAATATTTGAGTGAGGGGCTGCGCCCACCCCTCGGATACAGAGCCCAGTCAGTTGTGGCTCGGAAGGAGTTTCCCGTGCAGTGTGTACACAACGTGGCTCTGAGCCCAACAGGCCATGAAGCCTTTTAAAGGTGGATGGTATTTTACATTTTTTAACTATGTGGGAGAAATACTTCAATGAGTGATCCTCAAAAATTCCAGAGTGTGAGGAGGTGAAGCCCACCAGGAGGCCAGACCCCCACAGATTTGACAGGAAAGCTGGGAGAAGACCCCAGCATGAATCTAAGCAAAGAAAACAAGACCCAAGTTCTCACTGAGGGCCGCTCCTTGCTGCCCCAGCCGCTCCTCGCCTCGCCCGCTTCGCTCTCAAGCGCCCGCCACGCGCTCCGACCGTTTGGTAGGCACAGCCGGGCGGGGGCGCACGAAGACGCTCCTGGCCGGAGGATTTGCCTGATCTGCCTAGAAACTCGTGACGTCTACGCAGGAGCTTAGCGAGAGTTGGCTGAGACAGGCGGGGCGGGCCGGAAGCTAGGACGACAGGAGGGGGTAACGGGGAAGATGAGAGTAGGGAAGCCTGTATCCTGCTTGGCAGAGAGCACATATTTGACTCAAGGTAATGGCTACTACATAAAAAAAAACGGGAAAACAAAATGGAAATGGTGGTTGTAGCAAATAATGGCTCTGTAAGGAAAACAAGGGGTTGTCGGCACCCCCCTGCCTGTTCGTCTGGTGGTGCGTCCTGAACACGTGAGGCTCCCGCGCGGGAGTGGGCTGCGCGCGCAGCCTCCTTCGCGCCTTGGCCCTCTGAGCAGGCTCGTTTGTGGACTTCGGCTAGGCCCTCGCACAAAATCCTGCTGGGACTCCACCAAGCTCTTCCTGGGTGGGCTGGGAAAGGGGTTCGGAGGCACGCCTTGCCACTGTCTGAAAAGTCTTTTCGGCGCCGCGCCCCCCGTTTCTATACCCCGCTCTCCACATAGAAGTAACACGCTTGAGGGAACTAGCGGTTCGGGCCTCACTTCCTACCAAAGGTGTCTGCGCCCTTGCTCCCGCCCAGGGCTTATCAATAAGCTATAAAAATTAAGGTGAGCTTGTAAATCCTCCTTTGTTGCCTCTCTTCACCCCGGGTCCCTTTTCCTTAGCTTCCACGTCTAACGTCTCCCGAGGGTCGTGTCTCAGAAACCTTTCCCTGAGCCCAGATAGGGCCGTTCACATCGGCACCTTTTTGCGGCTTTGGATCTCCCGTAATCGTTGGTCTGACCGTGAGGCATGGGCTGAGTTTCTTGGTGAAGTGAAATTTGAAGATTTGGGAGGTTTTTTTTAGGAGGGCAGTTATTAGGTGCATCCACTATCTCGTTTAATAGAACTCCTTTCCAGCGAGGAGGCAGTCCTTTTAACCCGATTTCGTGAATGAGGAAACAGACTTGGAGAGGCCTCACTAATCTTTGTATGGGGGAGGCAGGCCGGGAAATTATTAATGTTGACAGTTTTGGTGACCAGTATAAGTCTTTTTTTTTTTTTTTAATTTATTTTTGGCTGCGTTTGGTCTTAGTTGCTGCCTGTGGGCTTTCTCTAGTTGCGGCGACCAGGGGCCACTCTTCGTTTCGGTGCGTGGGCTTCTCATCGCGGTGGCCTCTCTTCTTGCGAAACATGGGCTCTAGGCACGCGGGCTGAGCAGTTATGGCGCAGGGGCTTAGTTGCTCTGCGGTATGTGGGATCTTCCTGGATCAGGGCTCAAACCCGTGTCCCCTGCATTGGCAGGCAGCTTCCTAACCACTGCACCACCAGGGAAGTCCTGACCAGTATAAGTCTTAAGAACCTTTTTTTTTTTTTTTTCCAGCTGCCTGTCTTGTGTCCTAGTACCACTGCCTCCTCTCCTTCCATACTGACAGTTTGAGGGAGAGTGTTGGATAGAATAGAAGCTTGGGGGCTAAGCAAGCCAATGAATCCCTCGAAAATGTCCTACTAGCTTTAAGACTATGGGAAATTTACGTAACTTACAGTTTTCTTATCTGTCAACAGGAATGGCATTTAGTTTATTTATATGAAAGTGCCTACCATTGTTTTCTGACACTAAAAATAAGTGTGCAGTAAATGGGCATCTGTATTTTCCTCTTCCAATCTCAGAAGGGCCTTTTCTGACTACTCTGTAAAACTGCCAGGCTTTGTTTTTCTTTATAGCACTTATCACTACCTGACTTTAAGGTAAATATCCAGTGGTGTTCTGGAGCAACTCGAATGGGCAAGCCGTTCTCTTCCCAGCTCTGCATTTAATGATGTAGGTTGGTTACCTGAAGACCATGGTAGAAGTTTTAAAAAAAATTTAGCTGAAGTGTAGTTGATTTACAATGTTGTGTTAGTTTCTGGTATACAGCAAAGTGATTCAGTCATATATATATATGTATATTCTTTTTCATGTTCTTTTCCATTATTGTTTACTACAGTGGTGGAAGTATTTATATCACTGAAATTGTCAGAGATTACAAATCAGGGTTTGATTTTGTTTTTCTGAGAACTGGTTGGTAAATATTTACCGGTACAGCACTGTATATTTCTATTTGTTTATGTTTATTGTTTTCTCTCTAGAATCTAAGTGTCACGAGGGCATGATTTTCATGTGTCTTATTTATTGCTGTCACCTTAACACCTAGAACAATGGCTCATATAGTATGCACTCAATAAATATTTAGTAATTGAGTGAGCTGAGAGTCTGTGAAGAGTGGTGATTTCACACCTTAATTTTCTTTAGGGGAGGCATGGCATAACTCCCTCAGAGGACTCTTAGCTTTGTGACACCAACCTCCTTTGACTGCTTTTCATTTTCCTTCTGCTTCTCCATCCCTTGTCCCCAAAGGTAGTGGTGAGGATGAGAATTTGGATCTGTCTAGAGAAGACATTACCACTACCCTCTTCCAGGCAACAAGCTTCCAGGCAACAAGCTCAACCCCACCCCTGAAAACCTCTATCAGTGGGAGAGAGTGGAGGAACTATGCTTGTCAGAGACATGCCCTCAACTTATCCCAGCCCCAGACAACTCAAAAGGCCAAAATGGAGATGATCCCTAATACCATTTTTCAAAAAAAATGTTTCTCATACCTCGTCATAAAGTTCCCAGCAATTACTATTTTATGGGCTAGTTTTAAAAGGTTTCAGAGATTTCTGGGAAGTTCTAATTGACAGGTTTTTATTTTATTTTCATGGTAATATTTTCAGGAATATTTAATTTGAAGTCAGAGTAATTTAAAGACTTTATGGAAATAGCGTATATATCAAAATTTATCAAGCATGTAGTTGACTGTCAGTCATATTTCAATAAAGCTGTTTTTTAAGTCTATAGAAATATTTAATCATAGAAATATTCATATTTAATAATATTAAATATTAAACATTCATATTTAGTATTTTTTTTTTCAGTATCAGTAACCAAATTTCAGTTTCATGATAGAATGTTACCATTTTCAGGAATTGTTTTGCCAATTTCTAACTTTGCATATCACTTTAGTATGTTATTTCTAGCAAAATGTATTTGTGATGTGGTTGCTTCTGTTGCTTTACGTGATTTTTAGCATGTTCACTGTTTTTTGTTTGTTTTTTTCTTTTTGGTCCTTTACAAATTCATGTTCCTGGTTAATGCATATCAAATCTGAGGCTAGTTCATAAGCTCTATCATAGTAACCCCTTTAAGCTGCCTTCCTTTCTCTTTTGTGGCTTTGAATGGTTTTGCTCATTTATGTTAACTCTTTCTGTAAAGTGCTACCAGATCAACATCCTAATCACTCCTTGTTAGAAATCAAAATTTCTGCACTTATACTTGGCAGGATTTTTTCAGCTGCTTATTTGTTTTTCAGGTACTGTTATGTCATTTTCTATTTTGTCATATGCTTACATTTTTATTATCCTTTTTCCAGTTCCTCAATGGCATATCAGGCCTTAATTTCATTTCTTCAATTAAAATTTTAACCTTCAAATCTTTAAGGCTGTTAATATAATTCCATGTAATAAAAATAGCTATATCATGTAAAAATAGTTTTTTAAAAGTTCTGGTAATTTTATAAAATGGTCACTTAGTGAATGGAAATTTTAGCAAATAAAGCTTGCTCCAGCTGTCCCATTTCTTTATGTGAATGGTGCTTTCCTAGAGAAGTGGAGAAGGCATTCCTTCAAATGGATAATTGCTTTGGCCCAGGTGGTTCATGATTGTGGGACTGGCTTATAGAGGCAGCAGGTTTGAACCTGACAAAAGCCGGAGAAACCCCAACTGGAGAGCTGTCCTCTTCTGAAGGTGCATCTCTCATTTGACTGCTTTTTATACTTGGTTTCTTGGCTCCCCAAATCTGCTGCCTCCCTGATCCCTCAAGACTCTCTTTCTCCTTTACCTGCTCTTTATTCGTGGGGCTGGCAATGCCTAACTCAGGGCAACTTGTTTATAGAGGCTAAATGGCTAGTTAGGATCAGTATAGTCTTAACCAGAATCAGAAGGGAGTATAGATTATGGGTTAAACATCAGGAGTTAGTACTAAGGGAATCAACCTTGGTAGCCCATCAGAGTCAAGGTGAGGATAAGATCTGAGCTAGGGAGTAAACAAAGAAAAATCCAGGAATCCAGGTGGAAGGTCACAAGTCAGCATGTTCAAGAGAGTGAGAGTGTAAAGCTCAAGAAAGATTTGGGAGTCAAAGTTAACTACTATGATTAAACTGGTTTTAACCTTCTGCCCTGATGGGTTAACTCCTGATTGGGACCAACTTGGAACAGAGTTCTAGGGTGAGGAAGCAGAGGTAACTTTTATCAGAGTTATTTCCTGTGCAGGCATTTTTTTGTGCACTGTCCTGGAGTTCACACTGCAGGGGTGCGTGGTTGGAGAGCCCCAAACAAAAGCCATAGCACAATATGATGAGTACTCTTACACAGATTTAGACTGGGTGCTATGGAAAACAGAAAAGAGAACAACAAATTGACAATGGCAGTTGGAGGGTGGGGATAGGAAATCACGGAAAATTCCAGAGGCAGTGGTATTTGAGTTGGCCTTGAAGAATAAACAGACTTTTGCATAGCAGAGAACTGGGGAAGAACACTTACTCATTTAATAAATATGTATTGAGTACTTAACTTTGTGCCAGGTGTAGTTCCAGGCAGTGGGGACACAGCAGCGAACAAAGTCCCAGCCTTAAAGGAGCTTACATTCTAGTGACAGCATAGGCAGAAGAACCACAGCATGAAAGGTATGTTCAGGGAAGGGCAAGTTCAGTGTGGCTTGATAGTAGAATACATGGGATGGTGGTGGAAAATAAAGCTAGAGAGGTAGGAGGAGGACAGAGAATAAAGAGCCAATTATGCCATGTTTAGATATAGACTCTTCTGGAAGCCATTGGCTTTTAACATTTTAGAAACCCTTTAGGAACCCTTTCTGCCAAAGAAATCATGCAAGGTCACTCAACATAAAAAGCAAAAAACAGTAGAGCTCCTTGTCTGAAGCAGGGATATGGAAGGTGGGGTGCGGGGAGGTCAAGCAAGGGAGGAACTCCTAGTTCTGCCCTCTCACCTCATTCTCAGCTCTCCACAAAGAGCTCTGAGAAACCCAAAGGACCACAGTGGGTTTAAAGCCCACTGGTGAAGGTGATGGAGGGCACACGAATATGAGAAAATGGAGAGATGTGATCAGATTTGCTATCTTGAGATAAAATTGGCAGGGGGAATGGGGTAGAATGGCCTATTAGCAGAGAAACCATGGCAGAGGGAGGTTATGGAAGAGGTGCTGAGGTCCTGACCTAAGATGGGTAGGGTGGATCCAAGAGAGATTTAGGAGGTAAAACCAATAGAACTTGGTGACTAAGACTGAGCAGGAGTAAGAGGGAAGAGGAGAAGATGATTTCAAGAATGAAGATCCTTAAGGCTTCCTCTATTCTCTTTGCTTTTGGTTGCAGGCACCCTGGGCATCTGTTTGGGTCACTCCACCTTCTTTGGCTCTCAACTGCCTACAAGACCAGTTTGAATGTCTCAGCAAGGCAGCGTTGGCCCTTCGCCATGTTTTCATGCCCTTAATCAAGATAGATACAGGGGAGGATACCGAGAGGGAGGACAATGAGATACTGATTTTGGACAGATGGGTTTAAATGACCTAGGGAGCATCTAGCAGGGAGTTGGAGATATGGATCTGAAGGTCAGGAGAGAGGTGGGAGTTGGAGTTAGAGATTTAGGGTCATCAGAAAATAGACAGTAATTGAAGGGATGGGAGTAGATGAGTATGTCTGGGTAGGTCATGTATAAAAGAGCTAAAGGTAGAATGTCAGAGGACAAGCACATTTAGGGACCAGAAGAAGAGTGAGGATAAGTCAGAGATCCCAGGAGAGACCCTTATCTTTCCTCTGTTTTAGTGGTCTGTTTTTCCATTCTACCAGCAGCTTTGGGGCCAAATTCCAGAGCTAGGAGGTCACCTCTGGGAGGGTCTGAGAAGTGACCAGGAAGAGGACTCTGAGACCACAATGCCACATAGGTCTCTGAATGCATCATAACCCTCTACCTTGCATGGGGAGAGAACAAATGGTAGAATCAAGCCCCAGACCTTGGCTCCAGAGAGTACAGGAGTGTCACCTGGGCTGTAGGCCTAAAGCCCACTTCTTGAATCCTGGTATCTGCTCCCACTATTGGAAGTCTGTGCTTCAGGAGTTTTACCTGCTAGACTGTGTTGACTGTGAAAATATGTGTACTGAGAACCATGACCTCAATTGGGCACACAGAAGAGGAGCTTTCTGACTTACACTTGATAATCCAGCAAAATTGATTCTGATTCTCTTCACCCTGTACTGCTTCATGCCCTTGAGTCTTACACTGTTTTCTTTAGCTAACTCATTCATAACCTCTTTTGCATAACCTCCTCCAAGAAGTCTTTACTAATCCCTTTCCCCCACTAAAGGCCTCCTCTGTTTTCCCAGGGTACCTTATGAATACCTTTATCTTAGCAGTTGTCACATGGAGAAATGATCTATTTATGCATTTATCTTCTTTGCTAGAATATGTCAGGGACTGGCACATGGAAGGTATTCAATAAAGTCTTCTCAAATGGCAAATACAGCATCTGCTGCTTTACTATGCAGCCCTTTTGCTGCTCTGACTGGGCAGTGCCCCAGGCCTGCCTCCCCACCACATCCACATGGGAGATGGATGCGTCAGCTGCCTGGACGCTCCAGCGGGGACAGACTCCTCGTACAGCCCCAGAATGCTGCCATCATGATAAATTTTTCCCACCATGACCTGACTACCACATTGTTTCTCCTGTAATTCCAACCTCCTGAGGGCCACCACACTGAGGAGTGATCCTTTGCCTGCTTGCTCTAGGGCCATCTTGCTCCAAGGGCCTTTCTCTTGTGAACTCTTTTGGGGCTATTTTGCCCACCAGACAGCTGGGCAAGGAACATTAGAGCCCATGCTGGGGATTATCCCTTTGGCTCTGGTTGTATTAAATACTTTACTATTAAACACTTTAATACATTAAATACTTTAGTTCCATTCAGTCTCTGGGCATCTGTAGATACAACAGGGTCCAGAGGTTATTGGAAAGTCCCTCTTCTGAGACCATAGAAGGTCTCAGAATGAAATTCTGAAAAGTGGTCACTGAGCAGAATAAGTATCAAGGGAAGAAGGGAGGAAGAGAAAAAGGCATTACAAGTTGAAATAACAAAGGCATGGGAATGCTGCCTCCATGACTGCAAGTCATGTAAATTGGCTGTACCATTAGGTCCTACGAGGGTGGCAGTGGAAATGGCCTCCCCTCCCCACATCTCTATCGTTTCTTCAGTGTTAACTTAGTGCTCTCTTTTCACAAGGTTCTGAATTGTCTCAAAGTGAGAGATCCATTTGTCTACTGGGTGACCACCAATTGTATCTCCTTCTTCAGATCAGAGTGCTCCAGGAAACATTTTCTGATTAATCAGGCCCTACCAATCAACCTCCCTCTGAGTCCCTGTGGCACTTGCTTTTCAGTTTGAACAGTTTCTTTGCAAGTAATAACAGACCAGAGGTAATAGAGAAATAACAGTTACCAACAAGAAGTCATATATAGTGGGTAAGTGCCTGGATTGTGGATTCTCAAGCCAGATCAGAACCAGGTTTGAATCCCAGCACCATCATAGTAAGAGCAGGCAAGTAACTGAATCTCTCTGCCTTGATTTCTAAGATAGAGGTAAAAGTAGTATTTACCTTATATGCATTGTGAGGATTAAATGAGATAATATGTGTAGTAAATGCTTAATAAATGTTAGCTCTTCTCTGCCTGCTGTCTAGGAAATCTTCTTTAACCTCTACCATGTCTTAGGTATCTGTTTTCCCCCTAACACCTTGAGGATATTATTTCATTGCAATTAGCTCATTGCTGACATTGTTTATCATTTTATCTCACTACACTTAAAGATCATTCGTTTACACATACAAGGAGGGTTGTGTCAGAATTACCTGGGAGGTCTTTTTTTAAATGCAACACTGAGAGCCAATGGTTTGTGTGTGTGTGTGTGTGTGTATGTAGGGGGGTGGTTTGGCAGGGATACTTTGGAATAGCTCCCCAGGAGATTCACACTTACTACTTCCTCTGGAACTACTGTTGCTCTAGCAGCTTGAAAGTCCTGAAATGGACATTAACTGCATTGTCAAGAATTCTTTACCCACTTTGCAGTGGTGGGGAGGGGCCTTGATTCAATGACTGGAACAACTCCAGTGGTCTGTTTTCAGACTGGCAGGTAACCCACTTTTAGGGAGAAAGGGGAGAGGGATCTCTGAGAAGACCAAGAGGCAGGAAAGCAGCAGCAGCAGCAGCAATAGCAGGGTTTATCACTGGAGGATAAAGATACCAGGAAGTACAGATGAGCAGAACTAACTAAAAAGGGTTGCACTGTAAACAGGATCTGGGGTGCTATGGTGCAAGACTTGGTTGGGGATGAAAACATAAAGCAGAGAATTTGTATAATGAAGAAGTCAATCTTGGATAGTCAAAAGTGTAGTCTGAGTAACAAGAGCATTGCTTGGGAGCTCGTTAGGAATGCAGAATCTTGATCCCTACCGCAGAACCCAGGCCTACTGGATCATAATCTGCATTTTAAACAAAAGCCCCAGGTGTTTCTTATGCTCCTTAGAGTTGAAGAAGCACTGGTCTATCATGGGGAGAAAAATCACAGAACACCTGGCACAGCTAAAGCACTTTATTCTGAGTACCTCTGACACAGGGCTGATTTCTGAAAAGGTACTGAATTTTTGAAAAGTGCTATAAATCCTGGAGAAGGATCTTATTTAACTCAGGGAGGCTTCTCATAATGCAAAATTCCTTTGCCTAGAAACATTTCCTGTGGAGTAAAAGTACTAGGCTTCCTTAAAGTGAGGCAGAGGCACATTCAAAATATGCGATAAGAACTCGGCGCTTGGCCAATTCAGCCCTTCACACAGCTGGATCCGGTCTGGGGCAGCCAAGTCCCTTGGCAGCTCTGCGCCACCCGGATGGGCTTTTTTTTTTTTTTTTGGCTGTGTTGGGTCTTCGTTGCTGCGCGCAGGCTTTCTCTAATTGCAGCGAGCAGGAGCTGTTCTTTGTTGCGGTGCACGGGCTTCTCATTGCGGTGGCTTCTCTTGTTGCGGAGCATGGGCTCCAGGTGCACAGGCTTCAGTAGTTGTGGCACATGGGCTCAGAACTTGTGGCACGAGGGCTCTACAGCGCAGGCTCAGTAGTTGTGGTGCACGGGCTTAGTTGCTTCGCGGCATGTGGGATCTTCCCGGATCAGGGCTCGAACCCGTGTCCCCTGCATTGGCGGGCAGATTCTTAATCACTGCGCCCCCAGGGAAGTCCCCAGGATGGGCTTTTAAAGAAAGTCAAGTTGGCAGCTGTTCTGCTGGATAGGGCAGCTGTAAGTTGTCTTTAATGCTGAAAACGTAGAAAGGATGTCTGATAGAAGTATTTTCAGAAGTATTTTCAGGGAGCGTGGCCGTGTACCCCAGTGAGTCGGCTGCACGAAGGAGAAAACAGCAACTACTCTTTCACTGTAGAAGCCCTCCTGACCTTTGACCTCTGACCCCGCCCCGCTTTTCCGTGCGCAGCTTCCGCCCCCGCCCCTCCGATGGAGGGCCGGCCCAAGGGGTGTGGGCGGGGCTCCTGGGGGGCCGGCGGTTAGGGGTGGTGCCTGTTGGGGGCGGGTCTCGCGAGGGGCGGGATTTGAGGAGGCATCCTCGCACTGGGCGGCTGGGTATAGGCGGGGCTTAGTGGTGGGCTGGATTAGGCGGGGCAGGGGGTTAGTTGCCGCCTCTGCGTAACTGGACACTGGCGGCCAAACCGGAGGCCGGGGGAGGCAAGCGGGCCCGTAGCACATCCCGGATCCGGAATTTCCCGGGCAGGACCAGAATCAGGATCGGCCCTGCCCCAAACTGGGTTTGTGAGGAACTCGCGGACTTGGATTAGGAAATCCCGGAATCCGGATCAACAAACCCTAGAACCCGGAATTTAGAGCGGAAAGTCCCGGAGCGCGGAGCGCGGAGCGCGGAGCGAACTCAGCGCGAAGCCCGGAGTCCGGATCGAGACACCGCCGGACGGGACGGAGCGATGTCGGGCCGTGGCGCGGGCGGGTTCCCGCTGCCTCCGCTGAGCCCTGGCGGCGGCGCCGTTGCCGCGGCCCTGGGAGCTCCGCCTCCGCCAGCAGGACCCGGCATGCTGCCCGGACCGGCGCTCAGGGGGCCCGGGCCGGCTGGAGGCGTGGGGGGCCCTGGGGCCGCCGCCTTCCGCCCCATGGGCCCCGCGGGCCCTGCGGCGCAGTTCCAGGTGAGGAGGGCGGATGGGCGGGTGGCGCCGCTAGCACGCCCGGGGCAGGGGGCGAAGGGGGCCTCGAGTGAGGGCCCTGGGGCAGCCTCCTGGACAGATGGTACAGGGGCTCTGCATGCGGATTTCACGGGGCACGGTGGGGGGCAAGGCCAGGGACCCTCAGGCTCGGCTAGGTGGTGGTGGAGGAGTTGGGGGAGAAGGTAAGAGCTACTCTGGGGTGTAGGGTTTGAAGCAGTTAGGAGGGTCGGGGTTCTTCCTTAGAACAGGGATTCTGAGCAACTGAGAGATGGAGGCGTTGTTGGAGCTAGTGAGTTGTGGGCGGGTGGGATGAGAAGTGTAAGTGTAGATTATCGGGTAAGGGGTCCTGGGAAGTGATGAGAAAGTTTTGGAAAAGGACCCTCACTGAGAAAGCAGGTTACCCTGCATTGGTCTTGGTCCTACTCCAAGTCTGTTCTGTTTTTTTTTCTACTTGGGAACTGGCAGAGTTCTAGCGTGTCTGAGATGGCTCCCAGCTGCTAAGGAGGAGGAAGAAGGGCCTGGCTTCCCACGGCCACCGGAGGCAGAAGATAAGGGATTCCAGCCTGTGCAGGGGTAGTCTACTCCTGGGTCAGGCCAAGGGGCCTTCACACAGGGATGACTCTGGGTTAGACCAGAGAGGGTGGTGGACAAGCCTGAGGAAGGAGGAAAGCCCAGCCCATTCTGGACAGACTTTATTTATGGCTTTCTGCCTGGTGTCATAGTGTCCAGGAGTTGATCAGTCTGGAGGAGCAGAGAGTCTCAGTCTCCACTGAGCACCGCTGGTCTGCGGCTGGAGGAGCCTGCAGAGAGTTGTTTCAAAGGGTTCTGTCTTTTTTGGCTTTGCAGAGGGGCTTCTCGGGTTGCAGCTTCAAAGGCCATTGAGAGGCAGAGACTCGTTCTTGGGGTCAGTGTGTGAGGAACTCAGCCTGACACTGGGGGGGCGGGGCTTATCAGTCCCCAAGTTCATTGTTTCTGGTCGCCCCCAGAACTGCTTGGGAATTGCGCCCAATCCTTTTTCCCGCCACCCTCTATCACTTTTTTTTTTTTTTTTGGCTGTGTTGCATCTTCATTGCTGTTTGCAGGCTTTCTCTAGTTGTGGCGAGAGAGGTCTACTCTTCGTTGCGGTGCGCGGGCTTCTCACTGCGTTGGCTTCTCTTGTTGCGGAGCATGGGCTCTAGTGCAGGCTTCAGTAGTTGTGGCACGCGGGCTCAGTAGTTGTGGTGCACGGGCTTAGTTGCTCCGCGGCATGTGGGATCCTCCCGGACCAGGGCTTGAACCCGTGTCCCTTGCATTGGCAGGCGGATTCCCAACCACTGCGCCACCAGGGAAGTCCCCCCCCCCATTTTTAATTAGTCTTTAGGTTCTAACAATGCCATATCCCAATCCATGTGCCCCAGCATTTGACACTGGCTTCTTGCTAATCTCTCAGGGCAGCTGGGAGATTTTCATGTCTCCTCTACCTCACTTGCCCAGGTAGAGGTCCCCCAAATGGATCCTCATAGAGTAGGGTACACATATCCCCCCAGGAGCCCTGGGCCCTCACTTTGTAAAGAGATGCTTCATTTGGGGGCAGTGATTTTTCCCTCCTTACCCCTCATTCTCCATCCTCCCTGTAAAGAAAACTAAGGTCTGAGTATTGACAGGGACAGATCTGGTCCCAAAGGCTCCAGCTGGGATTCATCTTTCCCATCTTGCTCTCCCCCTTGGGGATTCATGGGCCAGGGTGTCACTGAGGGATCCCTGCATCTGTCATTCTGGCTCTTGGGCGAGTTAGCTGAGGAGCCTCCCTGTGGACCATTGGCCTGGGAAGGATCTAAGGACCTGATAGGAGCCTCTCTAGTTTCCTCAGCTTGCAGACCATGGGAAATGTGGCCTGGGAAAGCCCCTGAGAGGATGGATTCCACAGTGATTTGTAGGGAGTGGCCTTGGGCCGGTGGCAAGGCTGAGCTGGCTGGCTGGGTAGCCCAGGCTTCTAGGAGTGGGGACCTTGGGGAAGGCACTGAGCCTCTGCTTGCCATCCAGCTGCTCAGGGTCTCCTCCTCCTCTCCCCAGGGCCGGGGTTGGGGGGGCCGGCAGTAGAGGTAGGTGCCGGGGGCGGTTCACTTTGGCTGAGTTTGAGGAGGATCCTGCTTGGCCTCTTTCCAAGTCCAGTTATGTGACTTCCGGGAGAAGGGATCTGAGATCTGAGGAGCGGGGGTGCCTCTCTATTGGGGTGCCTGCGGTGAGCTGGAGGGGCAAGGCTCTCAGGCCCAAGTGGGGCGAATAGGGGAGCCTTTTTTTTTTTTTTTTTGCCGTACGCGGGCCTCTCACTGCTGTGGCCTCTCCCGTTGCAGAGCACAGGCTCTGTGGCCATGGCTCACGGGCCCAGCCACTCCGCGGCACGCGGGATCCTCCCAGACCAGGGCACAAACCCGTGTCCCCTGCATCGGCAGGCAGACTCCCAACCACTGCGCCACCAGGGAAGCCCAGGGGAGCCTATTGATACAAGGGAAGTGCCGACCCACCTTCTTATAGTGTCACAGTGTACTAAGGAGCTTAAAGAAAACAAAAAATGAAAAAAAAAACCCAAAAAGCACAGAGTGCTGGGTTCCATGCCGGAGAGTTCAGGATATTTTCCATGTATGCAGGGGTATACGCTCTTCTCCTCGGTCCTTAGGCCCAGCCACCAGGAGCCCCAGGGCCCCAGGCGCCGAGCCGGGCGAGCGTGCTCTCTGGAGGCGCAGCATCAGGCCTGGCCTCCCACCCCTGCTGTCCCCAGTGGTGGAGCCAGAGTCCAGCTGAGGACGTGGGCTGCTGCCGGGCTGAGGGAGAGGAGGTTACTGCCCGCTCCTGAGGCTCAGGGCACTGAGCCAGGCCTCCCTAGCTAGCCCTGCTGCAGGAAGGGGCTCAGGGAGCCCAAGCGTTCGGGGCTCTGTTCTTTTCTTTAACTCTTGGGTTGTTTTTTTAGAAGAGAAGGAGTTACTGGTGCTTCAGAGCCCAGGTGTGGAGCTTGGCCAGGCCGAGCTGGGACTTCATGAACTGTAAGCAGCCTTTCCCTGGGCCCCTTCCCCCTCGGGAGAAGCCTGGGGCCCTGGGCGAGCTGGGGGCTCTCACCCGGGAAGAGTCTGGAGCAGCGTCTGGGAGGGGCCTCTTCCAGGCCCTGCCTGTGCCGCCTGGTCTGGGGACTTCCTGTTCCGGGAGCACCTGCCTCAGCGGGGTGGGTGTTGCTCAGGAGGTTTTGTGGGCGCCCTAGTGAAGAGGCCCTGGCTCCCACTCTGCAGGCCCCCGCCTCACTTGTTCCTCCCCTTCAGCTCGGGCACTGGTGGGAAAACTCGAATCTAGGGTGCGTGGGGCTGGGCTCTCAGCTGTGGCCACCCTGAGTTTTTTCTGTCATCTCTAGCTGTGGCTTATTAAGGCAGAGAAGCAGGCTGTCTGCCTCTCAACAGCTCCGATGACTCCCTTACTGATGAGGAGAGACTTGTGGCAGGACTCCAGAGGTCCCAGACAGAGCCCCCCACGTTGAACTCCACCCTCCCAAACGCTTCCTTTCGCGCCTCACTCCTTTCCCCTCCCCCCCCCCCCCCCCCACACACACACACTCTGGGTCATGTTTCTGTCCGTCTCTGCATCTGGTCAAGAATCTGACCCTCCTTGGAGAGAACATGGGTTGAGTGCTGGCTGAAGAGGTGGAGCAGGAATCTCCCGGTGCTGGGGGGGTGGGCGGGGGTCCTTTGATTTGGTGTGACTCCCCACCCAGCCTGGCTTGGTTGGCTGGTCCTGGCGGTTGCATAATCTGGGCCCTGGGGCCAGCCCTGTGAAGCTGCCAGGGACAGTGTGTACGAGGCAGAGCTGCCAAACAGGCCTTGCAGGCAGCAGCCTCTGGGAAGGGGCGGGGGTTACTCCCTGAGGGGCTCCACAGAGATGCTGGGGAGCCTGACCTCGGTGGGAAATCCTTCTGCAGGCTTCTAAAGAAGCCACCTCTCATTCAGATTCCTCTGCTGATTCTAAGACTTCGATCCTTGCATCCCCTGATAATCTTATCTCCCTTCTCCAGTTTGGGATTGCCAAGCCAGCCCTAGCCTCCAGGCGGTGCGTGGACCACGCGCAGAGGCCAGGTGCCAGCTGCTCTCTCTCCCACAGGAGCCACGGCTTCCCCTTCGGGGTCTTCTGACGTAGGGGTTGGGGGCTGGGCAGTGGGGAGGTGAGAGAAGGGTCCAGTTGTGGGTGGTGAGTAGGGGCCATATGGCAGCCAGATGGTCTCTGTACTCCGCCTGAGGCCCCCCACCGGCTGGGACAGGCTCCACGCCATCCCGCTGCGGCTTGCGCACCTGGGCTTCCACTGCCTGATGGGCTCGCCAGCCTGTTGGACTGCCTTTCTCCTCTTAGTCACACCACCAGGCTGGCGATGGGATGGGTGTTGCGGCTGTGACCGTCAGCCTGCTCCTCTCACACTGCACCCAGCCACCTGGCCACGATACTGCCCCCAGGCTTCTCCCTCAAGTTGGGGGAAGGAGCAGATGGGAGTGCTTGCTGGGACCATCTGAGAGCCTCAGGAGTGCCTTGAAGCTGGCTGGTCCCAGGGAGCAGGGGCATAGTGTGCTAGGGCTGGAAGGTGGCTGGAAGTGGCGATGGGCCCTGAAGAACTCCCCCAGGCCCTTCTCTCTGCAGGCAGGATTCTCCTCCCACCCCTGGGCTCTGCAGGCCTCATTCGCTGGCACGGCTGCCAGGGCGGTTGAAGGGGGCGGGGCAGGTGTGGTTTACACTTCTGCTCTCAGGCGCTTGCTCCCCTTTGTTCTTGGCACTCCTGCCCGCGCTCTGCGGGCTCTGCCGTGTGCTGCTCAGGGCTGGACCTGGCTGAGCAGAGGGATGGAGGGAATGGGTTACGGGCCCCATAGGTCCCCACCGCTGACCTGTGCATCTCCGTTGGCTCACTTCCCCCAGAGGCCTGGCATGTCACCAGGGAGCCGGATGCCCATGGCTGGCTTGCAGGTGGGACCCCCTGCCGGCTCCCCATTTGGCTCAGCTGCTCCACTTCGACCTGGCATGCCACCCACCATGATGGACCCATTCCGAAAACGCCTGCTTGTGCCCCAGGCCCAGCCCCCGATGCCTGCCCAGCGCCGGGGGTAAGACCATCCTGTTTCTCCCGCCCCATCTAGTGCAGCTCTAGTGGTAACAGACGGTTTCCTTCTGTCCTAAGAGCTTCGATGATTGAGGAAGACTCCCAGGTCTCCTGGGGGAAGGTCCTGGGGACTGGAGAGGTAGATGGCGAGTGGGGGAGGTACGTTGGACCATTGACCTCTTAAGTGGGTTTCTGTCCTCCCAGGTTAAAGAGGAGGAAGATGGCAGATAAAGTTCTACCTCAGCGAGTGAGTATGTTGGGGGGAGGCCTAGGAGGCTCACCCAAGGGCTGGTTGGCTGAGGGTGGAGTGAGTCTCCCCTAACCCTGGGGTGAGGGAGAAATGGAGGAAGGAACCAGAGCTGCAGCTGAAACAAGCTGATGAACCCCTTCTCCCTTACTCCAGATTCGGGAGCTTGTCCCAGAGTCTCAGGCGTACATGGATCTCTTGGCTTTTGAGCGGAAGCTGGACCAGACCATTGCTCGAAAGCGGATGGAGATCCAGGAGGCCATCAAAAAGCCTCTGACGGTGTGTGCAGCCCCGGCTACTTCTGGGCCTTGCCAGGCTTCTCTGCCTCTCCCTGGCCTTGTTTTCCAGGGGCCAAGCGAGGGTCTGTGATGGGCTAGAGCAGGATTTTTCACATTGTAGGATACAGCCCATTGAGCATGAACTCAATTTAGTGTGGTGGGGCCAGCACGTTCTCAATGAAATATAACATAGCAGAAATTATAATAATTCTTCACAGTAGTAAAGGACTTAACGACATTTTTATCTCATGTATTTATGTGTGTAGATCCTGGATCATGATTTAAAATGTAAATATTGTAGATCGTGGTCAGAAGTTTGAAAGGCAAAACTACAGGGTAGATGAGGGTAGTTCCTGTCTTCTTCCCCATCCCTAGAGAAGCTTTATCTAGAACAGCCTCTTGAATGGTGAAGGCTTTCCAGGAGATGATATTCTGGGACCATAATGGGTGTTTGAGTTTCATTTAAAGTAGGAGCCAGAGGCTTCTGGTTTGCCTGATAGCACCCCCTATGTACCCCTGTCACACCACTGATCCCCCTGTGTTGGAATTTTTGGTAGTGCATCTGTCTCCCCTATGAAATTGTGAGTCCTTTGAAGGCCAGGACTGAAATTTCCTCCCCTGATTCCCAGTGCCTAACCAGGGGCCTGGCCCACAGTCACTGCTCTGTATTGATGTTGAATGAGTTCAGATGGGAAGATTGGGTAGCAGTGTTTTCCAACACACTGGTCCCCCTCTAGCTAACCGGTCTTTTTTCTCTCTTTAGCAAAAACGAAAGCTGCGGATCTATATTTCTAATACGTTCAGTCCCAGCAAGGCAGAAGGTGATAGTGCAGGAACCGCAGGGACCCCTGGGGGAAACCCCGCAGGGGACAAGGTGGCTTCCTGGGAACTCCGAGTAGAGGGAAAACTGCTGGATGATGTGAGTTGGGGAAGGAGGTGTCTGGAAGGGAGGTGGCCTGTGTGGGCCAGACACTTGGGCACTTCCGGGGACGTCCTGCATGAGGGAGAGGGCACTGCTCACAGTTCATGCTTTGCACAGCTCTGAGCCAGTACGAGGTGGGAGATTTGTGTGGTTATTACAACAGTTTTCCTGCAGATGGCAGTAAAGTGTCCTGAGGAAGGGGTGCCCCTTTCTAATTGGCTGACAGTGGGGCTGCATAGAGCCCCTTCCCTGTCTCAAGTCTCTCACTTTTCCCGGCTTCCTTCAGGGCCCAAGAATCTTCAGTACCCTGAGCTTCAGGGCTGAAACAATATTCCTCTGTTTGGGGCTTAGTATAGCTTAGGCTTGAGCGCTCATCAGCACCCCTATGTCACACCCCTTTGCATCCCCAGCCTAGTAAACAGAAGAGGAAGTTTTCTTCATTCTTTAAGAGCCTCGTCATTGAGCTGGACAAGGAACTGTACGGGCCTGACAACCACCTGGTGGAGGTGAGAGTGGGCCTGGGGTTCAGGAACACAGGGTGACGTGCCAGGTGGCCAGAGAAATGGCCTTAGTCCCCTTGCAGGGCCAGGTGTGTATGTTCATGCCCACCCCCTTGGTGATGAGCTCTGCTCCCCTCCCCGCTGCCAGTGGCACCGGATGCCCACCACCCAGGAGACAGATGGCTTCCAGGTGAAACGGCCCGGAGACCTCAACGTCAAGTGCACCCTCCTGCTCATGCTGGATCATCAGGTGACAAGTGCCCTCGGGCCATGTTTGGGGTCACAGGGACTCTCGTCTGGGGCATTGGGGCAGGTCCCTATTGTAAAGCCTGTCCCTGTCCCTGTCCTATTCTTTTTTTTTCACAAGAACCCCTTCTCTGACTCCCCTCTGCCCATCCCAGCCTCCCCAGTACAAGTTGGACCCCCGACTGGCGAGGCTGCTGGGGGTGCACACACAGACGAGGGCTGCCATCATGCAGGCCCTGTGGCTCTACATCAAACACAACCAGCTGCAGGACGGCCACGAGCGGGAGTACATCAACTGCAACCGGTACTTCCGCCAGGTTAGCTGGGACACCGTCCCCCCTCTAGTCTCGCAGTCCCTGTCTTGCCTGCGGCTCCAGAGCCCCACTGGGCTAGTTCTCAACCACGTTCTTCACACTGCCCCTGGGATGGTCCACTTCGCCGTGTGCCCACAAAGGCATCACCAACCCTCTGGTGCTCTCTCTAGATCTTCAGTTGTGGCCGACTCCGTTTCTCTGAGATTCCCATGAAGCTAGCCGGGTTGCTGCAGCATCCAGACCCCATTGTTATCAACCATGTCATTAGGTAAATGGGAAGAGGGGGAGGAAGGCTCCTCTAAGAGCAGTTTACCTTTGGCTTGAATTAAAGCCAGAGAGAAGCAGCAGGTTTGGTTTCCTGCTCCCCGAGCGTGTGCAGTTTGGCCCAGGTGGGTGGGGTGGAGCTGTGTGCTCACGCTTTCCCTCCCCTGTGCTGTGTGTAGCGTGGACCCTAACGACCAGAAGAAGACAGCCTGTTACGACATTGATGTGGAGGTGGATGACCCGCTTAAGGCCCAGATGAGCAATTTTCTGGCCTCCACCACCAATCAGCAGGAGATCGCCTCTCTTGATGTCAAGGTGGGCCCCTACCCTCACAGCCTCCTCTGGGGCCCACAGTGAGGCCAGGCAGGCTCTCAGGCATTTCCATACATGTGGCACTTTGGGATGGGATCCGAGTCCTCTGGGGTTAGGGCTGGAAACAGCCAGTCTGACACATGTACCCCTTTTCCCAGATCCATGAGACCATTGAGTCCATCAACCAGCTGAAGACCCAGAGGGACTTCATGCTCAGTTTTAGCACTGACCCCCAGGACTTCATCCAGGAATGGCTCCGTTCCCAGCGCCGGGACCTCAAGGTATGCTCCTCTTTCCTGAGGTTGATCCTATGTTAAGCTCTGGGTGGTTGTGCCCCCGTCACTATTCTTCCGGTTCTGGGGGCAGGTAGATCAGGGGTGGGAATCAATTTCAGCTTTCCTCCTGGCTCTCTGCAGATCATCACTGATGTGATTGGGAACCCTGAGGAGGAGAGACGAGCTGCTTTCTACCACCAGCCCTGGGCCCAGGAAGCAGTGGGGAGGCACATCTTTGCCAAGGTGAGGCGGCTGCGCCCCATCTGCCCGCCTGTGGTTGAGCGGGACTGCACACCAGAGGGGAGGGCGAGCCGCTCACAAGCGCGGGCGGTCAGACAGGCCTGAGCCACCCGTCTCTCCCTCCTCCAGGTGCAGCAGCGAAGGCAGGAACTGGAACAGGTGCTGGGAATCCGCCTGACCTAACTGCTCAGGGATCCCTTACTTTCTTCCCAGCCCTGGAGCCACCCCCTCCTCAGCCTGGAAGGGGACCGCCCTCTGGGGCACAGACATGTAGGATAAGGAGGGGGGGAGGGGTGTCTCCTGTCACCCTCTGCTCCCCAGCTTTAGTTTCGTAAGTGTAGTGATAGGATTCCTTGTTGCTTGGTCCCAAAGCCTTATTACTTACACGTTGGCTTTAATTGAATTCACAGCAGAGGCCTCCTCTGCCCCCTGCAGGCAGGCCCAAGTAGGACCTGGAGGCTGTGCTTTGACATGGTAACCGAGACCTTTCAGAACCAAAGGCCCCTGGCTTTGCTTGTTTACAGACCCCCTTGGGGCGAGTGTCAGCGCTGGCTCTGGGGAGCTGGGCGAGGAAGAGGGGCACAGCTCACACTCTTCCTAGCCTTTCCAAACCAAAGTTCTTTGCCATTCCTACCAGCCCAGCCTTGCTGCTGGTTTTTTTTCCTTTCTTGGGTATTTGCACTATTCGTGGAGCAGGTTTTTCTATGCGGGAGCCACTTTTTTTTGTACAGGGGTAAGCTGGGGTTTTTCAGGGAGCCCTACTTGGTGTCTCCTTCCTTATTTTCTTTTCTCAATCTATGCAAGCGGCTCTGGCCGCCATCATCTCCTGAGAGGCCAGAGGGCTGCCACCCCAGCTCTTGGGCCCGGGGGGTAATGCCTCCTAGAGGGAGGGCACACTAGTTCTCTGGCGTGGCCTGAGGCATGGGTGTGTGTGGGCAGGGGTAGGTGCAGGGGCGAGATGGCGAGGACTATTGTCCTTTGGAGCTTGTTAAGGAGGGTGGGCCTAGGGCTTGGCAAGTGCCACTTCTGGCAGGTTTGGAAATTTCCAAATAAATCTTTGTTTATTGGTGGTGCCCAGACCTGGTGACTGAACAGTGCGGCCACTCATTAACAGACTCAAATCCTCAAGGTCTTGTCCTGCAGAGCTTTATTTGAGGGACCCACACAAAGGACATCCGCCTCACTTCCACAGCTTCTTGATGGACATGTTTTTCTCACTGTCCTTTTGCATGACCTGGAGAGACAGAGCGAGCATTTAAGTTAGAGACTGGGTGAACACGTGCCCCATCCCCACTGCTCCAGAGCCACCATCAGCAAAGGCGGAAAGACGGAGGCCCGTACCTTGGCTACTGCCATCTCAAAGTCCTCCTGGGTGACGTGGACTCGCCGCTCCCGCAGTGCGTACATGCCGGCTTCAGTGCACACGCCCTGAGCAGGGAAAGGAAGACAGGCGCTGGGGCTGTGCCCTGGAACCTGGAGCTTCCTGCCGCTGCCCCCATTTCCTTGGGCCCTCCAATTACCTTCACTTCAGCCCCTGATGCTCCTGGCATGAGCTCAGCAATTTTTCTCAGGTTGATCCCCCGGGTCAGGTTCATTTTCCGAGAATGGATCTTCAAAATGTCCAGCCGGGCCTAGCGATGGGAGAGGAAAAGGCTGAGCCCACGGCCTGCCCTCACAGCCGGAGCCACTGCCAGCGCTGCCCATCACAAACCTCCTCATTGGGGGGTGGGAATTCAATTTTTCTGTCAATGCGCCCTGGGCGGAGCAGTGCTGAGTCCAGGATGTCAATCCTGTTGGTGGCCATGATGACCTGAGTAGACAAAGCAGGTGGCGTCAGCTAAGCCCTTCCTGAGGCTGCAGCCTCACCCGGGGCCTTCCCGTAGCTCCTCCCACAGCCGACCCCACTGCACCTTGATGTTCTTGGTGGCCTCGAAGCCATCCAGCTGGTTGAGCAGCTCCAGCATCGTGCGCTGGACTTCACTGTCCCCTCCGGAGCCTCCCTCCAGCCGGGAGGAGCCGATGGAGTCGATTTCGTCCATGAAAATGATAGATGGAGCGTGTTCTCGGGCCATGACAAACAGTTCCCTCACCATTCTTGCCCCTGCACAGAGGCCAAGCTGGCGTTAAGCTGATGGGCCCCCCAGCCCCCGCCGCCTTATAGTTTTCTTGTTTCTGGCCACAGTTACCTTCCCCGATGAATTTCTGCACCAATTCAGAGCCAGAGACACGAATGAAAGTACAGTCTGTATGATGAGCCACAGCCCGGGCCAACAGTGTCTTCCCAGTGCCTGGGGGTCCGTACAGCAGCACTCCCTAGAGAACAACAGGACTCAGGGCAAAAAGCTGGCCTCCACGTTTCATTCAATGAACATTTATCGAGTGTGTGCACTGTGCTAGATCCCGTATTAGATGCTAGAGGTAAAAAAGTGAATGTCAAGGCCCCTTCTGGAGCTTATAACCAAACCACTTGGGTGGCCTGGTGGCATCTCTCCCCCAGCCCCTCGGCATGGGGAGGGCCAGCGTGAGCAGGCTCCCGTCTATGCAGCCGGGGGCAGGACATGTGCAGTAGCAGCACGGTCCTCCCACAGAAGCCCTGCTCACCTTGGGCTGTGCGATGCCCAGCGCTTCAAAGAGCTCAGGATGCTTAACGGGCAGCTCAATCACTTCTTTGATCTCCTTGATCTGCTTGTCCAGGCCACCAATCATCTCGTAAGTTGAATCTGGCACCTTCTCCACCATCATCAGTGACACCAATGGGTCTACCTTGTTGGGCAGGATCTTGTGCAGAGTGTAGCTGTCATTTCTGAGGGCCACCCGGCAATTGGGTGTCACCTGAGTGAGGAGAGAGAGGTTCAGGAAGTGGTGTGGTGAGAGCTGACCCCCCACCTCCCACCTCCCCAGCTGCACTCACATCATTGATGTCGATGTTCTTATCTACGTCTACGACAAACTTGCCCTCAGGATGTACCTAGAGAAACAACGGCTCATGACCTTCCTCCCCCGACAGCCACCAAATCACCGACCTCGCCCAGGAAGACACATGAGTCTTACAGTAACGTGAGAACAGTGTCCTCACTACACACAAAGGTATGGGAATGCAGTGGGCAACAGGCTGGTCCCTGGGGTCATGTTGCCTTTACCTTAACCAACACTTTCTTCTTATCCATGGCCCGGACTACTTCCCCCACATAGGAGCCCTGTTCCTGCAGCAGCTGTAGCTCTTCCCGCAACAGGCGAACTAGATGCGAAACAGACACAATGGCCACCCAGATTCTTTGGTGTCCCCCACCTATGACTTGATTCAACATGCATGAACTAAGCACCGCTGTAAAATTTTGAAGGGAAGGCCTCAAAAAAAAAAAAGTCAAAGTTCATGTCTTTAAGGAGATTACGATGGGGCTCAGGAGAGAGATGTGCATGTAAACAGAGCATCACCTTGGACTGGGAAAAGCAACAGCCACCAATGTAAAGACTCACTTCAAACTGCCCACACACAGCCTTCCCATCCTTCCCCCTCACCTTTTGCATTAAGCTCATTCCTCTGTGCCTGCAGCCTCCGGAGATTTTGGCTCTTATCATTCACAATCAGCTGTGGAGGACAAGAAGCAAAGGGTGGAAAACGGTAGGCGGTTAAGATCTTGGCCGAAACCCTCATAGGCTGATATGAGCTAAGCGAGGAAGGAGCACAAGGCACCTGCATTCTCCATTCAGATTCTCCAATATGATTCTAACGACCCTATCCTGTCCTCCAAGAGTCCCTCTGGAGTGTAGGACAACCACAGGAAAAAAAGGTTGCTTGTCTAATACTGGTCCAGGAATAACAAACCATAGTGGAGAAGAATTAACAGCTGGCTCACATAGTCAGTTTCCTGCAGACTGGTAACATGGTAGAGTGGGAAGACCTCTGAGTCAGAAGCCTAAGTTCTAGCCCCATTGCTGGCAATAACAGTTGGGTAAAGCCAATGAAAGCTATGTAAAAGGTCTAGATCTGTTACCCAACTGCAAGCATCACCTATCCTGCCTCTTTTCAGGACTAACGTGAGGAACAAATGAAAGCACACGTAATGCATTTCAAAAATGACAAACCGGACTTCCTTGGTGGCGCAGTGGTTAAGAATCCGCCTGCCAATGCAGGGGACACAGGTTCGAGCCCTGCTCTGGGAGGATCCCACATGCCACGGAGCAGCTAAGCCTGTGCGCCACAACTACTGAGCCTGCGCTCAACGGCCTGCGAGCCACAACTACTGAAGCCCGTGCTCCGCAACGAGAAGCCACCGCAATGAGAAGCCCGCGCACCGTAACGAAGAGTAGCCCCACTCGCCGCAACGAGAGAGCCCGCGTGCAGCAACGAAGACCCAACACAGACAAAAATAAAAATAAATTAAAAAAATATATATATATATCATAGTCTCTTCTAAAAAAAAAGTGACAAACCAAATATGATACCTACAAATGTACCTGGAGTTCAGAATTTTTCCTTGTGGCTCTCCTCCATCCAACTGACATTATTTTCCTTATTTCTGTAGTCCCTGCTCCCTGTTTAGGCTAGAGCACTGGGTTGTCCAGTTCCTTTTCATTCAGTCCTACGGAATCAGCATTGTCCAGACTCCTCAATTCTGTCTTCCCTCACTCTGCCCCAACCCTTCCTCTGATAAATCTCATCTTCTGATCCTATGTCTTCTCTTTTATAAGAAACCCTCTCATTCAGGCTTCTTCTAAGAAGAATGACTTTTGGCTGGGGGTACCTTTTACGTTAAAATTTGACTTTTAAAGATGTTTAATGAACTGTGAATACTACCTTCAAAATGATGGGACTTGAGAGGAACAAGAGGCTGTTAACTTCATATACTTTATACCGTTGGCTTGTTACTTCTTCCACTGCGCCCCCAGTGGAATTATATGGATTTGCAGAAATCCGTTCCATCAATCCCTCATCCCCCTTCTAGCTCCCTCTGGACCTTTGGAGTCCGTTCTCACCTGGAGTTCTTCAATCTTGGACAGATAATACTGGCGGAGTCCACTGCCTGCCTTCCCCTCTTCCAGCTCCATCTGAAGACACAGTGTAATTAGTTACCAGCAGGTTAAACATCCAAGGGATAAAGCTACTTCCAGCTTGGATTTCGGAGATTTAAGATTTGGGTTCTAAGCCCTCACTTCATCTCTTCGGAACCATTTCCCGTGACTAAACTAAAACAGAATGAGAACGGTGCCTACCTCTTAAGACTTTCAGGAGGATCAAGAGACGACACACCCGGGAACGCTACACAAACCCCAGGTGTTATTACTACAGGAGGAGCCAGTAGGAAGGACGTGTCCTCCGACTCCCTCGACTCGCAGAAGGATGGGTTCCCGCTCCCACCGCTCCTCTCACTTACTCGGCTTCCACCGGGTCTTCCACTCCCGGCCCTGCCTTGACCCGCCGGGGGCGGCGCTGACACAGCAGATCCGGTCCCAGGTAGGGCCCAGTCTAGACTGGCCCACCCACCCCCACTCCCCCCACCCTCTTGCCCCGACCGGCTGCCCACCTCGGATCACACCTGTTTCGCATCCAGCCCCAGTCCCCGCCCGACCACCGCCGCCATACCTGCTCTGGTCCGTCAAGCGCCATCTTCCCTCTTCCGCGGCCGGCATCAGAGCCGCCTTGGCGCGCAGGCGCAGAAGCAGGGGCTTGGGGACCGAAAACCAAGGCAGAGAACAGTTCCGGGTCAATGGGCGGGGTGTGAGGACACACGGTAACTTAAGCAGGGGCCATGAGGGGAGGGGCGGCGGTACGCGAGATCAGGAGCTTTGAAAAGGGTTAGCAGAACTCCTAAATATTACTCTCCAGAAATTCGGTTTTGGTTAAAGTAACCATTTCTCCTGGTGCCAGCTTCCAACGTATAAAACCTGGGGACAGAAAATTTTTGTGGCCACGCTCAAAATGGCGGAAAACTTGGAGCCGGGGACGCGAGCGACGCAAGCGGAAGCGGAAATACGTTTGCTACCCACACGTGCCGCTTCACGGGTGGTAGAAATGGTGCTGGGTCGCGGTGAGTAGTGTGGGCTGAGGCTCCGAGTGTGTGTGCGACGGCGAGTGGGAAACGAAGAGCGGAATCTAGTGCTCCGGGAAGAGGCGTCCCAATTTCTGCTTTCTCTCCGTATTGAGTGGCGCTCCCACGTTCCACCATGGGCAAAAAGGGCAAAGTCGGGAAGAGCCGGCGAGACAAGTTCTATCACTTGGCAAAGGAGACGGGTGAGTCAGGGTTCGCGCCGTCTGCGAGCGGGCGTGCCACCAACCTTGGTCGGTTCGCCCCCTTTCCGAATATTGAGTTTTTCTTCCGTAGAAAGGGTGGTGGGTCGTAAGGCCGCAGAAATCCCGCTGGGAAAGCGCTTCACGGGCCTTACTACAGTACTTTGTCGCCGCCTCCAGGTTACCGTTCCCGCTCTGCTTTCAAGCTGATCCAGCTGAATCGACGCTTTCAATTTCTGCAGAAAGCCCGAGCCTTGCTGGACCTGTGCGCTGCACCAGGTGGATGGTGTGTAACACCCGGCACCTGACGCTCCTTATGGAAGCGTTCTGGATTCCAGCCCTGGATGATTGAGAGTTGCATTTGGGGTGGGAGGGAAACAGTAATACCAACCTCAGATTTCTCTACTCCCCAGAACGTAAACTGCAGGGGGAAAGACTTGGACCGTGTACTTATGATATGATTGGCTGATACCGACCAGGGTTCTTGGTTTTCCCCAATCAATAGGAATTGACTAGAGGCCAGACAAGAAATTCAGGCAAGGTTTTCTTGGGGACCCTGCTGCAGCAGGGAGGAGCGAAAACAAGTAGCAGGTTCCCTTGCTAGCCAGCTCCCCAAGGAGGGGGCTGGCTGGTTCCTTATATAGCATGAAGGTGGGGGTGTGTCGGGGGTCCGGCCTGAGGGGCAGCTTAGGGGGTTTGCCCACCCCTTTGGTGGAGCTGAGTGCTGGGGGGCATGTGCAGTGCCCTGCTGCCTACACCCTGTTTTTGCTCCCAGCTCTTCAGAAGTGACAGTGGGTGGTGTTTTTTGTGTGTGCGTCCATAATTTTTGTCTTCTTGTCCATAATTCACCCCAACTGGGTATGCATGCAGTGTTTAGTCCCTTATAGTTTCTTTGTATTCTGTTGCTCGAGGAGTTTTGTCCAGGTGCAAGCATTGCAGCAAAGGGTCCGAGGTCACAGCCTGTCTCATTTCCACTGCACTTAGCAGGGACCCCTAACACCGGGGATGAGAGATCACATTGCCGAGGGAGGGGAAGGGACAGTCCAGGTGTTTTAATCTTTACTTCTCTTTTATAGGCTGCAGGTGGCCACCAAGTTTATGCCTGTATCCAGCCTTATTGTGGGTGAGTGACAGGTGGTGCTCCTGGATGTTCCAGGGGGTGGGAGTGTGAGACCCTGTGTTCTGCATTTCCTTTCTCCCTGCTTGAGACAACCTTTTGGAATACTCTGCCCTAATTTCTTCTAGGAGTGGATCTGGTTCCAATCAAGCCTCTTCCCAATGTGGTGACACTCCAGGAGGACATCACAACAGAACGCTGTAGGCAGGTAATAGGAATTTCTCTTTTCCTGTTCCCTTTATATGTAGACATCCACATTCATTCCTCTTCCCACCCTGATCCCCTAAAGGCACGTTTTTCCTGTTAACCATGCCTTGAGCAGTGCCTGCATGTTGTCTATATAACAAGGCCCATAATATTGTGTGTCCGCCCAGCCTTTATTTATTCAGGAAAGAGGCCTTTGGAGTTGGAGGAAGTGCAGAGATTTCAGTGAAATCCTTTCCAGCGAATTCACTAGTAGACTCTAAGCTCCACGAAAACAAACGTGTTATTTTTGCTATTGTTGTATCCCCCCGTCCATGGCACAGGATTTGGCCGTGGTGGGCACTCAACAGAGGGCTGAATGAAGGGCTCCATTCGTAGCCATTTCTGTATTTCTGTTGCTGTGGTTTCTCTCCTTCTCTGTAGGCCCTGAGGAAGGAGCTGAAAACCTGGAAAGTTGATGTTGTGCTCAATGACGGGGCCCCCAATGTCGGGGCTAGCTGGGTCCATGATGCTTACTCACAAGGTGCCGGGATCAGGGGGCATGGAGCTGAGGGTGGAGGTGGGCATGCTCTCTCCGGCTGCAGAGGTCCTCAGCTAACTGTCTCCCCCCCACAGCCCATTTGACACTGATGGCTCTGCGTTTGGCTTGTGATTTTCTGAGCCGTGGTGGCTGCTTCATCACAAAGGTCTTCCGTTCCCGTGACTATCAGCCCTTACTATGGATCTTCCAGCAGCTCTTCCGCCGTGTCCAGGCCACCAAGCCCCAAGCCTCTCGTCATGAATCTGCAGAGATCTTTGTAGTCTGCCAGGGTGGGCATAACTTCCCTTGTTCTGTTGATTTAGTCTCCCACCTACCAAAGCACACTTTCTTATATATCCTATTACCTTAGGATTCCTGGCTCCCGACAAAGTCGACAGTAAATTCTTTGACCCCAAATTTGCCTTCAAGGAGGTTGAAGTTCAGGCCAAGACTGTTACTGAATTGGTGACTAAGAAGAAGCCAAAGGTGCGTTTGGCGAGTGGGGGCCACCCTCAGGTCCTGGGACTCGGGAGGTTGGGCCTGCTCAGTCCTACAGACACCCCAGAAGGGACTGCTCAACATTCATTATTTCCCTTCCTAAGGCTGAAGGCTATGCTGAGGGTGACCTCACACTCTATCACCGAACTTCAGTCACCGACTTCCTCCGAGCTGCCAACCCTGTTGACTTCCTTTCCAAAGCCAGTGAAGTGAGTCCCCAGACTCGAGGGGTACGAGGGAGCCCCAGAAACATGGCCTGAACATCTCCCCTCTTTTCCCTCCTCCCAAACAGATCTCGCTAGACGATGAAGAGTTGGCACGGCATCCAGCTACCACTGAGGACATCCGGGCGTGCTGTCAGGATATCAGGGTGCTGGGGCGTAAGGAGCTCAGGTTTGCACTGGGGGTGGGCATAGGTGCCGTGAGCCCCGAAGGCAGGGGACAGCCCTTGAAGGACGTGACGCTGGATCTCTGGGAACAGGATGCTGCTGTGTTAGAGGTTTGGGGCGGGGGCCTGAACCTTAGGACTTCTGTGGCTCAAACGTGAAATTCGGGGTATGGGCCCAAAACGAGGAGGTGAGGACCAAAGGGAGACAGCAAGGTCAGGAATGGTATTTCTGGGGCAGGGCCCTACTGAACTGGAGAACGAAGCTTCGGCGGTATGTGGCCAAGAAGCTGAAAGAACAAGCAAAGGCACTGGACATCAGGTGAGGAGGGAGCTAAACCAGGGCAGTTGTTGACTGGGTGTTGAGGGGAAGCATCTGGGAAAATAACCGACTCCTGCAACTACTCTGTCAGCCTCAGCTCAGGGGAGGAAGAGGAAGGTGAAGAGGAGGAGTCCGCAGCTGGGATGGGGCCGCAGCCCTCGGAGGAGGAGGAGCTGGACCGGACCCTGGCAGAGATGAAGGCCCAGGAGGTGGCAGAGTTAAAGAGGTGAGGGGAGCTGGGGAGGAGCTTGGGGAACCGCAAGGCAGAGTCCCTCGGTGGGTGAAGATGGGGAGAGAGGGTGAAGGCACGGATGGATATCTTCAGAGCTGGGCAGCTTTAATTCCTCAAACCACACCCTCAGGAAGAAAAAGAAGCTGCTGCGTGAGCAGAGGAAGCAGCGGGAACGTGTGGAGCTGAAGATGGATCTTCCCGGGGTTTCCATCGCAGACGAGGGGGAGACTGGCATGTTCTCCCTGCGCACCATCCGGGGTCACCAGGTGAGGCGGGGTCTGGGGCCCGCTGAGGGGACAGGAGGATGTTTGGGTATTTGGAGTTGGGGCATTGGATGTCTTTTTGGTAAGTGTGCTGAAAGATCATGGCTCATGGTTGCTGTCTTCACCCGTAAATGACGTGATATGGGAGACTTGGGAAAAAACAAGAGCCTTGTGTCTCAAAGGCCAGGAAAGAACACACCCCTAAAATAATGAAAGTAGGGAGATTTGTGAGTGTGGCGTAGATTTATCCTTATAGAACTAGAATATCAGAACCAAGCGGCCCTCGTTGCAGGAAGCTCAGGTTACAGGCGATGCAGCCAGGGTGCCTGGGTTACGAGCACGTGTGATGGAGGAAACTTTCCCTCAAGAGGGGAACAGCGTTCTTCAGTTCACTGAGATCAAGTTAGCACCTTGCTGCACCAGGCTGCTGGATGGTGCTTTCTGCCGAATACTGGAGTCTGCTTTTCCTGGTAAAAGCAGCATCACAAACAAAATGAGCTTTCGTGGCTCTCATGTGGGAAGGTAGTAACCAGCTCGTATTGTTTAGGGGGCAGTAGAGCACAGTGGTCCTGGAGCAGACTACCACTTACGTGCTCTCTCCCTCAGTTTCCTCACCTGTAAAAGAAAATGATAGACCTACCTACTAGCGTTTTTGGAAGGAATAAAAAAAAGATGGTGTAATTCCTGGTATGTGATTCAAGAAATAGCAGCTATAGTTGCCACGAGGAAAACAGATCTTGGAGTTGACAGCTGGTTTATCAGTGAAACAGTGCTTCCTGTTAGATGTATATGGCATGGGCTCCTTTATTCAGTGGAAACAAGAGTTGTAGATGTTATTCGCTGGTGATAAGGTGCCTTCTGAAAGTAATTTTTTAAAAAGCAGTGTTTTAGAACATTTAAAAATCAGACGCTAATTAGACCGTGGGGTACTTTTCCATAAACCTGTTTCTGCTACCACTGAAGAAGACACAGCTGAATGATCTGGCCTAGAGTGGGATGTTTTAAATGGTTAATCCTATCACTTCCCTGTCTGTAAAAGAAGATATTATGTACTTGACACAGTGTGTTTTCTAGTGTTGCTGCGGATAAACTAAGGTGATGAATATGGAGGAAAATAGCAGTATGTACCTTGTTAGTGCCCGGCCTGACCTCTGTTTCTCTGTCAAACCTCAGTTGTTAGAGGAGGTAACACAGGGGGACATGAGTGCTGCAGACACGTTTTTGTCTGATCTGCCAAGAGATGACATCTACATATCAGATGTTGAGGAGGATGATACATCTCTGGATAGTGACCTGGATCCAGAGGAGCTGGCAGGAGTCAGAGAACCTCAGAGTCTAAAGGACCAAAAGTGGTAAGGAGTGGGGGAGGGGTGTGGGGAGGTGTCTGCAGGGCACCCTCAGCTCAAGTCTGAAGCAGAGCTGGTGGCAGGGCTTGCCAGTTGGAGTGTGGGCAGCAGCAAGCCCTCCAGGGCACTGACCCTCCACCCACTTTCCTTGGGTCTACAGTGTACGGTTTGCTGAAGTGCAAGATGGTAAAGAGGAGGAAGAAGAAGAGAATCCATTGCTGGTACCATTGGAGGAAAAGGCACTACTGCAGGAAGAACAGGCCAGCCTGTGGTTCTCAAAGGTAAGCAGAGGCTGGTGGCCCAAGACAGACAGGGACTGGCATTCCCTGGGCAAAGGGTGCCTGACGATTTCCCCATCACAGGATGGCTTCAGCGGGATTGGGGATGATGCCGACGAGGCCCTGGAGATCAGCCAGGCCCAGCTGTTGTATGAGAGCCGTCACAAGGGGCAGCAGCTGCCACCGCCGCCTTCCGGTGTGAAGATGGAGAACAAACCTCCCCCGTGCCAGGATGAGGCCCCTGAGAGGGCAGAGGCTCCTTCAGGGACAGAGGCTGCCACTGGCCCTGGCGGGGAAGAGAGAGATGACAGTTCTGACAGTGACAGCAGTAGCAGTGAGGGTGAAGAGAGGTGAGTGGTTGCAGCTGATGGGAGAAGAGCTGAAGAGGAAGCAGTGATTGTGACCAGTACTCTGTAATTGGCAGTTTGCAGCTCTGACTGCAGATAGAGAACTTTAAACGCTGATGATTCTAACTTGAGTGGTCTGCAGTACAGCCTGGGTGGCAAGATTTCTGGAAGTTCCCCAAGCATTTTTAACTAAGAACCAGGGGTGAGGTGAGTAGGAGTGGGCCCGAGTGGTGTGGCTAACGGTGGGACATGCGTGCACGGTCCTCCTCCCTCCCACAGCTGGAAACCACGCGGCAGGAAGAAGCGAAGCCGTGGGCCTAAGTCAGATGACGATGATGTTGGGTTTGAGGTCGTGCCTATCAAGGACCCAGGCGAGAACTCTGCACCTACTAGAATGGGAGGCAACATGGAGGGGTCAGTGTTGGGGACTGAGCTTTGACTTCCTTCCTTCTCCCCTCTCTAGTGAAACATCGGATACTGGACCCTGAAGGCCTTGCTCTAGGTGCTATTATTGCTTCTTCCAAAAAAGCCAAGAGGGACCTCATAGATGACTCCTTCAGCCGGTAGGGGGCAGAAAGTCCCGAGAAGGGATGGGGTGAGGAAGAGGGGAGGAATGATTTCTTTGAAAGCCTAGATTGGTGTCCTCTCCACCAAGGTACACATTTAACGAGGATGAGGATGAGCTTCCAGACTGGTTTGTGCAGGAGGAAAAGCAGCACAGGATACGACAACTGCCTATTGATAAGAAGGAGGTGGAGCATTACCGGAAACGCTGGCGGGAAATCAATGCACGTCCCATCAAGAAAGTGGCTGAGGCCAAGGCCAGGAAGAAACGGAGGGTAAGCAGTGGGGCTGCCTGAGATTCTGGGTGGGTGGGGCAGGGGTAGGAAAAGAAGTCAACCTGACCGAGGTTCCCCCGCCCACACACAGATGCTGAGGAAGCTGGAGCAAACCAAGAAGAAGGCAGAAGCTGTGGTCAACACAGTGGACATCTCAGAACGGGAGAAAGCGGCACAGCTTCGGAGGTGAGGGGCAGGGGGGTCACCCACAAAGGTACACGGGGGTGAAGGAGTGGCGGAAAGTCTCTAACCTGTGTCTTCCATTTACAGTCTCTATAAGAAAGCTGGGCTTGGAAAGGAGAAACGCCAAGTCACCTATGTTGTAGCCAAAAAAGGTGTGGGCCGCAAAGTGGGCCGGCCAGCTGGGGTCAGAGGTCACTTCAAGGTGGTGGACTCAAGAATGAAGAAGGACCAAAGAGCACAGCAACGGAAGGAGCAGAAGAAAAAGCACAAGCGGAAGTGAGCGGAGCCCCCAAAACCTCTGAGGGACTGACTGTAAGGACGAGGAGCGATTCCGTGCGGCTTCTGGCCTCCTTCGTACCAGCCCTACCCACCCTTGTCTGCACGGCAGTCGTCTGAAGAGACAGATTTGAGGTACCTGAACTCGTGGTGGCCCTGGGCAGTGAGGGGGACATCTTCCTGGCTGGAAGAAAGGGCTCCCGTTAAAGCCCCGCTAAAATGTCTTGTCGGTGCTGTCAGAGCCCACAACCCTTCTGTGGTGCTGGGCGAGAAGTCACACCATTTTTAGATCCTAAGGCGAAGTTCAGTGGTGCAGTGGCATTCACTGTAGTCTATTCTTGGGCAAGTGGGCCTTTCAAGTCTTCCCCCATTATCATCTGAATAAAACCAGGATGAGTGATTGATAGATGTCTGACAACAGTTTAGTTCCTGGTAACTTGATAACTCAAAAAACATCTGGGTGTTCACACCATGTACACTGTTCTAAATCATATTTAATATGTCCCGACTCATGGTGAAGTAGAAATGACAAGCAATCCACAGGTCCCAGTAGTAAAACATTTACTAGAGCAAGCAGAAAGGAATGCACATCTTAAAGAAACCTTCACAAAGTCACAAAATTGATATATGTGTATTCTTTTCCTTTTATAAACAAGATAGAACAAAAATCATCAAAATCATTTCAGCAAAAGAGTTTCCTACCATTATGGCAAGTTAAAAAAAATACAATGAAATAGGAGAAGACAATTTAAAAGCTGTTGTCAGGTTTTTGTTTTTTAAATTTAGCAACACTTCAGACCCAGAGCAGTCCTGTTTCCAGGACCCTCTCTCCCCCCTCAGCTGTAGGGACTCTGGATCTGGCAGGCTGCTGCTTCATGTCTCAGGACTGGACACAAACCTGGCTGGGAAACCTGAGCATCAACTCTCACTTAGAATCAGACCCCTCCCCTAACCTGCAGATGTTTGGGAAGCGCTTTGCTGCACGTCCCTAACACCTCCATGGACTAGGCTGCAGAAGCCTGTCTCAAATGGGGCCTGACTAGCCACAGAAAAAGAATTTTATTTGTAGGTGCTTTTAAGGTGACATTTAGTAAAAAATATGTACTACATATAAACCTAGAGTGAGTTTTGTGCCCTATAAGGCCCTTCCTTCCAAGGTATCCTCAACTGACCTTCGTGACACTCACCCAGAGCCAAAAGAAGCTGCCCAACTCTGACTGCTTCTAAGGACCAAAGCAGCTTCCCAAGAAAACATCTGGGAAATTATCCAGATGAAGGGGTAATGTCTCCAAGCTCCAGCTATCCACTAAGGGCAGGGGGTCCTTACACCTTGTGCCCCAACCCAGCCCTGAGACACCTAGTTACCAAAAGTCTTTCTAAAAATAAAATTAAAAGACAATTGATTTCACGCTTTCAGCACATACCCTCTAACTGTCCCATCGACTTTTCTTGCGCTTGGGTGGCTCGGGGACAGCAAAGCCATCAGTAGTCTTATCTGTCTTGCTGTCCATCTTGTCCATCTTGGTGCTGTCCACCTTGGGGTCCATCTTGCTTTCACGATTACAAATTTCTTTCCTGCTTTCACCATTCCGACCATCACTTGCACCTCGGCTCTCTCCATGTCTGCCTCCACCTCCTCCATGCCTGTTCTCTCCATGAGGATGGCCATCAGCATGACGGCGCCCATCAGCATGACGGCTGCTGCTTTCTGGGTAGCGGTATCCCTCTCCATGGCGACCACCGTCTCCATGACGTGGGCTATCGCCATGCCGATTCCCACTCTCTCCGTGACTATGACGGCTTCCACCCCGGTTCTCAGTATATCTCTCTCTTTTCCCATTGCCACCCCCAATCCCTTCTCGGCTGTTATTCCCTGAAGCTGCGTTGTTGACTCCCTGGGCTCCGGCAGAAGGATAGGTCACTGGGGCACTGCTGAGGTTCCCAGTACTGCCAAAGCCTGGGATGCCCTTGGTGGCACTGGCAATGGGGCTGTCAGGACTGTTATGGCCCTGTTGGGCTGAATTAGTTGGAACTGAATTCAAGCTCCCTGCACTAGTCCATCCACTCGCCCCAGCAGCAGAGCTTCCAGCCTTCTGGTTGCTTAAACTGGCAGCAACAAAGTGACTCTTGTACTGTGACTAAAAGAGAGACAACAACAGTGGGTAAGACAGTAAGTTAAACTTGATGGCCCAGCTAGTTAACTGGATGCCAGCTAGCTAACTGGAGGTATAGAAGGATGATGGGTTCAGAGTTCACAAGAGACACAGAATCAAACTTGTCTTAGCTAAAAAATGGCAATTACTCTCAACCAGATTACAAGAGCCTTGGAGCCTTGAAGGCTGTTAAGGCAGGGAGGGAACACCAATCCTGCTGTAGGATGAGGGCCCTGAGCATGACTGAAGTAGATGACCAGCAAGAGGGGTTTCTCTAGCCGCTACACCTGCAGCTCTAGGTAAGCTGCAGTTACGGTGATATTCGAAACTGAAAACAGGAGAAGGCCCTACCTAAAGCCAGCAAACATCAAATCTACGAGGCCAGCTACCATCTCAGGAAGACTAGGGCCCCTCATCACTGCCCAAGAGTTACCAGTGAAAGCTCTTAACTAAATGCTTAATTTCAGACTGACCTGGAAAGCTGCTTTCATTGCCGTCAGCCGATCTCCCATGGCTCCTGTGGAGGGCTTGTAGGCCTCATAATTGCTCATTACATTGTTGTTACTTCCTCGGTCCTAAAAAATAAACACACTCATGAGGATGGAAGAGTAAGTAGGAAAGCCCACTGCCACAGACTGGGCCTCAATATACTGAAAACTGAAGTGGGAGCTGAAATGGGAATGGGAAAGTTTTAGAAAGTTAGGCTTTGTGAGAAAAGGCACGGTAATGAATCATTTAAAAATGCTTATGCCTTTCAACCCAGTAATTCTATTTCTGGGAACTAACCCTAATAGTCAGAAATGAGGTCAGATTATGCCCAAAGCTGATCACTCGGTATTATTTACAGACACAAATATAAACATGTTTATGTAATTATATAAAAATTATGTTAAGGCTGAAAAGGCCACAAGGCAGTACAGCACATACATGACTGCTCAGGCTCCAAGTCCAGACCCTAAAGAGTCTGAAATCTCAGCTTCAGTACTCACCACAGTGTAAGCTTGGGTGCCTCAGTTTTATCCTCTGTACTTACTCTGAGTGGCTGTGGAGACTGAGCTAACGTGTGGCTGCCTGGGCTGGCCCTGGCACACGTTCAGTTCTCACTATCATCTGCCTGATCCACATCATCATCATCACTGTAACATGGGGACAGATTTTTTATGTAACAAAGACACCAAGTTAACTATGATGATGCAGAAATGGAGACTGGCAGCTTTCTTCCTTGGCTTAAGAAAGTGACAGGAAACAAAGTTAAGAAAGCCAGTCAGGGGGAGCTTCTGTTACTGTTTTGTGAGAAAAGCTAGCTCTCATATCTCTGGTTCGATTTCCCAGAATGTAGGAATCATTCCTGAGTTTAGTTACAAGCTGTAGCTGGAGTTTACAGAGTGACCCTCTGCTCTAGGCCAGTGCTGGAGGGCTGGTGGACAGACTGCTGGGCCCCACCTCCGGAGCTGGATTCACCAGGTCTAGGGTGGGGCACGAGTTTGCATTTGCTACTGGTCCAGGGACCACAGTTTAAGAACCACTGCTAATCTAAACTGGTATCCTGAGCACGCCGAGTCAGTCAAGGACACACAGGTGCTTCTTCAATAGAAAGTCACGTTAAGAGGCTCTCAGACAAGAATAATCCTAACATCCAGGACTCACCGTGTTCTCAGAGCCGAGGCCAGGCCGCTCCCTGTAGCCTAGGCCTCCTCCACCAATGTTCAGCTTTTTCCCTTTCCCTCCTTTGAAGCGGGATTTCCGAAACCAGGCATTCTGCATTGAACACAATTCAAGGTTAAGACATGGGAGGAAGAGGCGCCCAGAGGAACGGGACGAGATCAAAAAGGAAACTAAATGGGAAGAACTTTGTGTTTCATCTTTTGCGAAGGTATCTATAGCAAAGGAGGAACTGTTCATAGGTACCACGGATTAGCTTCTTTTTGGTAGCTTCATCCGTCATATTTGTCAGGAGCCTTATCTAAGGCTTCCTTTTACTGCTCCTTCCTTCCTTCAGGGGCTCCAGGAAGTGATTAAGATACACCTCAAATGCAGAGTAGTTACTCTGGCCATTTCTAACTTCCTTGAGGAAAGTGAATTTATTCTCTATTTCTCAGACAATCTATATATAACATCTCTGGGGGTGGTTAGAGCTTTATCTGACAATCACGTTACACTCAAAAAGTACCTGAGGGCTTCCCTGGTGGCGCAGTGGTTAAGAATCCACCTGCCAATGCAGGGGACACAGGTTCGAGCCCTAGGTCCAGGAAGATCCCACATGCTGCAGAGCAACTAAGTCCAAGTGCCACAACTACTGAGCCTGCGCCCTAGAGCCCGCGAGCCACAACTACTGAGGCCCGCGCGCCTAGAGCCCGTGCTCCACAACAGAGAAGCCACCGCAATGAGAAGCCCACGCACCACAACGAGGAGTAGCCCCTGTTCACTGCAACTAGAGAAAGCTCGTGCACAGCAACGAAGACCAAACACAGCCAAAAATAAAATAAATGTATTAAAAAGTACTTGAAAGGTAGGGCAGGCTGGGCAAGGTGCTAATCAGGGAAGCTGATCAGTCTGAGAGCAGAGAAAGCCTGAGGCACAATGAGATGTAGGAAAACGCCACAGACAAAATACATCTTGTATTTAATTCAGGACTGGCTCTCCGGGAAAGGAAAGGAAAGATGATTCTACTCTCCCCTGCAATGCAGGTCCTTTACTCCCAGGTCTGGAAGCACAGGCAGTACCACAGTACAACTGCATTATGGGTGAACAGTTCTGTAGGCTGGCCTATGAATCTGAAAAACACGTAAGTCTCTACTATCAGTCTCTACAAATCCATTTGTAATTTGGGGACTGTGTGTATTAAGACAACTCAAGGTTGAATTAATCAGTAGAATGCCTCACTCAGTTTTAAATGGGTAAGCAGTGTAGTCAAAGGTCTGAGATCTAGGTCTGAGAAGTAGTGAAATACATTTTTTTTTTAAAGACATCATACATTTTTAGCTCCCCAAAGAAAAAACTGTTTGGGGAAAAGGGCAGTGAGGAGACTAGTAGCTTTCTCTGATATTAAATTTGCTCACAAGTGTGACATGGGGCAAGCAGAAAGAAATGTCACAGGGACAGATTTTAGCACAAAGGAATAGCTTTTCAACATAAATGCTGCTGAAAGGAGAGGATGACAGGACAGACCAGATGAGTTTTAATGTCCTACAATACCAATCTATACTTCATAAGTGCTGCCTGCCCAACTTTACTGTCATGTTTCTGTGTTATCTGCCTCTGGCATATTGAAATTTTTTCGCTTAGTTTTACACCCTGGAGCAACCTGAAGTTGTGTCCAGCCCCTCACCTGCATGGCCAGATCTAGGAGTTCCTTGGAAACATGTTGATTGGCTCCTTCCAAGTTCCGGACAAGGTCACCGGCAAAATTGCTGTCCTTGGGTGTCAGCAAGGTATAGGCCACGCCTTTCTCACCCGCTCGTCCTGTTCGGCCAATCCTATGCGTATGGGTATCAATATCTCGGGCCACATCATAGTTAATGACAGTCTTAATTGAAGGAATGTCCAGACCACGGGCTGATATAAAAAACAAAATTCTTTTATTCTTTATCAGGAGCTAAAACACCAAAGTGTCCCCAAATGCTAACCTAAGAACCCACATTCCTCTTATCTAAGCAAAGTACATGATTTGGTGTGCTGAGATACAGGCATGTAAGCTGCCCTTCTAGAACAAATGCCACTATCGTAGATTCTATGATGCTGGGTCAACTTAGTGTGTAAGGGACATCTATCTTCTACTATCAATAACCTGCCGTGGCCTCACTCTTGAACCAGAGATATGTAAAAAAAAAAAAAAAAAAAAAAGTAAAACCAACATCAAATGTGTCCTGAAGCTGAGAAGTGATCTCCTTCCTGCGAGAAAATACCAGTTTTTAAGGGCAGCTATTAAAATTCAGCAGAACAAACTCAAAAATCACACTTCAAAACTTTTTCTGATCTTGAGTGAAGTATGCCAAACTAAATAATCAATGTAAGATACGTACTATATTCAGACACACAACAGGGGCATAGCCCACGATGTGACTGTGTGAACAATTTCTTCCCCAAGTGTCTTCCAACTGCAGAGATTCTTTTTTTCAGAGGAACATTAAATGAAAAGTGATGGGCTTCCCTGGTGGCGCAGTGGTTGAGGGTCTGCCTGCCGACGCAGGGGACGCGGGTTCGTGCCCCGGTCTGGGAGGATCCCACGTGCCGCAGAGCGGCTGGGCCCATGAGCCATGGCCGCTGAGCCTGCGTGTCCAGAGCCTGTGCTCCGCGGCGGGAGGGGCCATAGCAGTGAGGGGCCCATGTACCGCAAAAAAAAAAAAAAAAAGTGGTACCCAGAGCTCCAGACTGTAATCACTGTGCTCTGAACTGCTGCACCACAGGATGTGGCCAGTCAGGCCAGCAGAGTGCCTTCAATCAGCCTCCTCAGATATTAAAGGTCTTATATAGCAAGACAGAGCACCCTTATAGCATGGTTACTGGGGAAATTCATACCCTACCTGCAACATCTGTGGCCACGAGGACTGGGATGTCCTTTTTCTTAAAGTCTGAAATAACCTTGTTTCTTTCACTCTGATCCATGTCACCATGGAGCAGGCCAAGACTATGGCCCTCCTGTTTAAGGTTATTGGCTAGCTCTTCAGCATTGGCTTTTTTAGTAACAAACAGGAGGACACTTCCTGAAGAGGTGAACTCCACTAGACGCCGGGTGAGCCAGTTCCATTTACTAGGCCCAGAATGCAGAATCTCCACAATCTGAGTCACATCTTCATTTGCCTGAAAAGAAATAAATGAAAAAGATAATTGCGACATTTGTGCCACAGGGCACGTGAATTAGGACCAGCCATCACATTTTCTACCTGCACCTGGAAGAACCTTGAATAATCCCTCTTCTCCTTGGGCCTTTCTTCAGCAAGTCAAGTGTAGCTCAAATTTTACATCCCTTAGCAAATCACAGTGTTCTCCACCTCCCCTGACGTGTACATATACCTAATAATCTGTAAGCCCCAGTGCTTTGCTCAATACTTCTCTAATATGCCTATTCAGATTATTCCTAATAGAGTAAGCTCCTCTTCTGTCCTTCCCACTTACTGTTCCTAGTACAATTCATACATGCACACAGAAGGCACTCAGTGATGAAAAGCAGACAATGTCAAAAAGCTAACTGCACAGAACTTTAATAAATACACCAAGCAAACTAAGGAATTCTCAAAGCAGCCTTAATTGATTTTCAAATCACAATTCAGAGAAATTTTCCACATAGGACATATTTATAGGTAAGGAAAAAAAACCTTTAACTCATTTTCAACAGGCCTTTCAAATCTCCCCACTCCATGCTGTGCAGGCCTACTCCCACAATCACTTATGATGTCAGTTCCATCCTAACTGACCAGTAGTCTTTCAGGCAAAACCTGTTTTTTCCCTCAAAAAATATTTTTTTAAAAAAACCTTTTATTCCGGAAAAAACTTTAACATTCAAAAAGAGTAAAATGAACAAAATCAACTCCCATGTATCCATCACCAAGCTTCAACAATTATTAACATTTTGCCAATCACGATTCACCTGTTCCCCCAACCCTGGTGTTTTTAAAGCAAATTTGAAACATGTTGCCTCATCTGTAAATGCGTAACATTTTTTTCTCAATAGTGAGAAATTAATTCCATGTCACCATAGTAAGAGAAATAACCCACTGGGATCCTGTCCAGCCCTGCTTAGGGTTACCTCTCCAATATCCCCCTGCACCACACGAATAGGATCAATCAGGATGTCTCTGGCCAGTTTTTCAATCTTTTTCCGAAAAGTTGCACTGAATAAGAGAGCTAAAAGGTAAAGTAAATTCTGTTAAAGAAACAATATGACTTCTTTTCTGAATACCCACTAAGCTTCCCACTGACACTGCTCAGTTTTTAAAAAAATAAACCCACCTGAACTTTAAATTTAGTTTAAAAATTAATTCACTAAGGAAAAAAAAAAACTTGCCCTTATTCTAACTTTATGCATTTTCAGTTAAGACAGGGGTTGTCAGCATGGTTCAGAAAAAGGCTCTTGACTTCAAATCAGCATATCTGCACTGTGTATTGCCTCTAGCCAGTGATAAAACTTTATGAATTGGGGCAAGTAATTAAATCCTCAGCCTTGGTTTCATCATCTATAAAAATGAGCAAGTTCTATCTAATGATCTCTAAGGTCCTGTCCCCATCATTATCTTCCCCTTTATGGTTCCTCACTAGAACACACGTGATCATTTTTGCTGCCATAGCTGTGAGTGCTTATAAAATAAACAAGTGTTTATTCTGAGTACAAACATGGCTTAATGAAACTGCTTCATACGTACTCTGTCTGTCAGGACGGACATGACTTGCTATGGATCGCACCTGGTACTCTGGAAGAAGCAGAACAGTAAAATTAGTATCATACCTCTGTATGACAGTTTGGGATGCCTGGGAAAAGTCATTTTAGTAAAAATCTTCACATGAGACATTATAAGAATTAAGGAAATTCTGGAACTCCTAGACCTATCACTCAGTATGAAACTCAGAAACAATTACCCCAGCACCATTGGCTGGGCCCAGGGATGATCCAATCCATAAAGATAGCTATTTAGAATTTTCACACAGCTGGTTAAGTCAAGGAGGACAGGAAAGCAAAAGGCCTTGAATGATATGATATCCACCTACCTAAGAACACAGACCTTGACCTCCACAAAGGCATATGAATAAAAATAAAGCCTAGAGACGATATTCCCCTTATATTCACAGGTACTTTCAAATGTCCTCAACCCAGTTAAGCCTATATACTTTTCCTGAAAAAGGTCCTAAAAATAGTTAATGTCTTAGCAATATCTCTATGGTCTAATCCTATCCAGGAGTATTTTTAGCTTCTCTCGTGCAGAGAAAAAATTAAGTCTAGAAAGATATGGAAAAAACTAGTATCATGAGGACGGGGACAGAAGAAACTGGTATTCAAGGCATACCAAATCCCATGTCAAACATTCGATCTGCTTCATCAAATACAAGGTAAGAGACTCTTTGAAGGTTGGTAGCTTTCTTCTTCACATGATCAATAAGTCGACCCTATGAGATCCAGAAAATGAATAGTAAGCATAGTCATCCCAGTGTCTGCTGGACACTGGTTCCAGGATCACCCACACTCACCCCCCATGAGGACGCTCAAGTCCCTTAAACAAAATGAAGGAGTGTTTGCACATGCAACCCACACACACCCTCCTGTATCCTTTAAACCATCTCTACTTATAATACCTAATGCAACGTAAATGCTACGTAAATAGTTGCCAGCACGCAGCAAATTCAAGTTTTGCTTTTTGGAATTTTTTTCCCGAATATTTTCAATCCTTAGTTGGTGAAACTCACAGGGAAACCTGCCGATGTGGAGGGCCGATTGTATAATTAAAGGCATTTACAAGAACTTTCTAGAGTTCCACTCCTGGCAAAAGTGCTAATACTCCAGTCTTAGACCGTAATAGATACTGCTCTGACAGCCTCAGACTTTACGCACTGCAGAGCCCAAAAGAACAGAAAATCTGAAAACGCAACGGGATTCTTCCTTTACGTTAATTTTGATTTAAATTGTGGAAAGATGGTCAGAACTATTTTTTGTGAGGCATTCTGAAATTACCTAAGTTAAAGCCTTATTAATGGGTTTTAATGTTTAAACTACAATCTTCTAGGCAGTTCTGACCATACCCTGAACAACTTTCTGATTCTTGGTGCTCTCAGTAAGCATGGATCCCTTTTCTAGGAGAGCATAAGAAAAACTGTTTGCTACAGAGGGCAATTCACAGCAGAGAGAATCTTACTGGACTGCTGTTTTAGGCTAGCAATCAAAATTAAACCAAAGCCACCAGCTGTCATTGCATCAGAGTATTCTTAACCCTGCTTTACCACATTTTAGGGGAAATGCCCTCCAACAACTAACCATTTTTTTTCATACCAAGAGAGGCTGATAAGCTATTTAAACACAAGACATACTTACTGGTGTACAGACAACAATCTCTGCCCCTTCCTGAAGGGCCTTGGCCTGCTCCCACATGCTCCCTCCTCCATACACGGCCACTGATCGGAGATTATACGCTTTCCCAAACCGCTTGCATTCTGCGTGGATCTACAAAGTTGACATAATGACATATTATTAACAAACTGTGACAACAGATACCTCTGTCATAACCCAAAAGGGAGCTATGAAAAACGCACAGAATGCGGTATCAATAGAAAATCAAAAGCTAGAAAATGCTTTAAAAACACAATTTTACTTATAAAGTAAATGAACAGAGCGCCATTATCGTATCTTAACAGGCTATCTAAAATCTTGCTGTGATTATTCTGTTTCACCTCTCTTCCCGACCCTGGTACTGCCCTTCTACCAAACAGAATGAATTAACCCAGGAGGAAAACTTTATAATACAGTTCCCACATTAATTTGGTTATACAGAAAATCTATAACACATAATATTTTCCAGAAGTTTCCTGGTAGCACAACAATGTGAATGTACTTAATGCCACTTAACGGTACATTTAAAAATGGCTATAATAGTAAATTTTGTGTATTTCACTACAATTAAAAAAAAGTTTCCTGGTAATTCTACCCATTTGACTGGCTAGTCCCTTACCAGTTAACATATGGAGGGGGGGCTTCTACACAAAGCACATACCTGCTGACAAAGCTCCCTAGTAGGACACACAATCACTGCAATTGGTCCATCACCTGGTTCCAATTCTTTCTGGTCCATTATATGAATCAACATGGGCCAGATAAAGGCCGCAGTTTTCCCACTGCCTGTTTTGGCAATACCAATCATGTCTCTACCACTTAATGCCACAGGTACACCCTAAAGAAAAAAAAAAAAAATCCACTCCAAACTTTCGATTTTAAAGATGTGCTGAAGGAAATTCTGTGGAAGGGTAAATGACTATTAATGACATTTATTTCCAATGGAACAAAAATGTCCTGGGCTATGCATACTGGCTATGGAATAACAAGAAATACCTGGAATTCCCATTAACTTTTTGATCTGTAGAAAATATTATCATTGCTAAAATTTTTAAAAATTTGTCCCCCTTGTGAAGGTCGAGACTGTCTCATCCACATACTGAACTGCATAGAAATGAATAAAATCCATATATTAATGAGAAACAGAAGCTATTCCTTTCAGTTATGAGAATTTTCAGGCCATGGACAAAGGAATCCTCATAATCGACAGTGCTAAACTTCTCTATGCACAAATTTTATTTTGTTCAGTCTAGGCCTAATGAACTATTTTCTTCAGATCATATTTTCAAGACATTTATCAGACACAAAAGAACATTTCCCAGCCCCTTAGCAACTTTTTTAAAAAATAGGTTAAGTAGATTTATTAATATAGGATGCTTGTGAAAGACACAAGTGGGCAGGCAAGAGGGCTCTGCCCCAAGAACTAAGCAGACTACATTTTTATAATCAAAGGAAAAGTGCGGAGGGGAGAAGACCACCTCATGTCCTAGGTCGCAGGCAAGTTCCTAGGACAGGCTGCCAAGTGAGGGTCCTTCCTTGGCTTTGCACAGGAAAGAATTCAAGAGCCAGCCATAGTAAAGTGAAAGCAGTTTATTTAGAAAGACACACATTCCATAGACAGAATGCAGTCCACCTGAGAAGGTGAGAACAGCCAGCAACTTCTTAAGAGTGGTAAAAAATTCACTTTTGCTCTTTAATTTTTAAACGTTTCAAAAATTCTATCCACGTCAATACAGTTCTATACTAAACTTTCATTGCTTTAACTTGTTAAAAAAAAAAGTCACAATGTCATTCTACTTCATTTTTCTTTCAATATGTTTTACTTACCTGGCACTGTATTGGAGTGGGCTGTGTGTACTCAGATTTCCGAATCTGGTGCATAAGTTGCTCATCAAACCCAAAATGAGCAAAACTACTTCCTGGTCTAGGAGGTGCAGCACCAGAAACCTAGAGATAAAGACAACTTGCAGGAATGACTGTACTTCAAAACAAACAGCATTAGAAGTTCAAGAATATTTGCCTGTATCTACCTAGCATTTAGTTGGGAGTATGAAGAAGTGAAAATATAAGTCTGTAGCTAATAGCCTACACTGTTTGAAAAGGTAAAATTCAAATAATAACAGGTCTAAAACCTCATATAAAAAACTCCAAGATAAATGTTCCTGAGATAATAGTCATATCATTTTAAATGATTAAGGGCCTAGAAATCTCTTAAATCAAAATCAATTTTCTCATAAGAAATAAAAAGATGTTCAGTAAATTGGAAAAAGCCATTAATATACTTCTTCCATTTGCATAACTATTAACCAGGTGGTAGAAAAAATAAAATTTACTCTTGAAATAAACAGTGCAAATGAGCTCCAAATTCAGACACGTCTATACCCACTAGTTACAAAGATATTGTCTACTGTCTCCAATTTCAGTGATGCCTGAAGAGCTAACATCCCGCTTAGTGATGATCCAGACACTGCCAAACGTTGTTTGAACTGCACCCAGGTGAAGAACTGGGCTCCACCTCCATCAAGGTTTCTCAGGTGATGCTGATATTTCCAACCAGGATTTCACTTAGAAGTTTTTTTGAAGGGGTACTTCTTAGAAAACAGACAAGTACATACGTATACACACACACACACACACACACACACCCTCCCACCCACCTACCCTCAGAAAACACAAGTTCAAACATCATGTAGCAACTGGTAAGGCCAGAAAGTTGTCCACACAAGAGCATACATCACTGTATTATCTGTGTGTTTCACTTAACATCTAGCAGCACCCTAAACAATGTGGTCAGTGTGCAACCCAAAGCTTTTTAGTGGACAATTTAAACTACTATTCTGATATTAGTACATGCATATTTTTTAAAGTTGTTAATTTCTTCTTCTAATTAAAAATGCGTGCTGTATATAGTTTGAGAAGCAAGTGTATCTTAATTTCGAAATAGTCTAAAACTTCCAATATTGTCCACATCTATTAATCTTGTCTCCTCTTCCTGAAGATGGGAACCCCTTGCCTTCATCTCTAGCCCACCCAACGCAGTTCTTAGCATACTGTTCTCACTGCAGAAATACTTGCTGATTAGTTTTCAGGTCACATGACCTATTGTTCCAACACAACACACAAAGTTGACTGAACACATACATATAGTATTCATGTGTATCACATGAAAGAATGAATAATCCTATCCTAAAACAGCTATAAGACTAAAACAACAAAATCAAGACACAAGAGCCCAAGGGATCTAATTATTACTTTATCAAAGATAGTTCAGGGACTATTAGAAAAGAAATTCAAGATTACTTCAGTTTGGATAAGCAGTAATACTAACCCTGCACTAATTAACATTAATATGAATATTTGCCTTAATGGCTGACTTACCCGAAGATTGAGCTTATGCCGGAGATCTATTAGCTGCTGTGGGGTGAGGTTGGTTATCTCTTCATGTTCATTGTAAAAATTTTTTTCAAATGGTGGATAGTCAATCTGCAGGTCCAATTATTCAAAGTTAGTCTAGAATTCAAGAGTCAATCCTGTAAGTTTGATTTTAATACAAAATAACCTTTCACAAATATTATACAAGTAAAGCCATAACCAGCTAGAGAGAACAAAGGAATTCATTTATTCATGACACAAATCCCGAAAGTACAGCCAGTACTTTTTCTTGTTCCTGTTTTCAATAAACACCAACCTATTTCCTAAAGAGACTCTTTAGGACACCTCAGGTTTGAACAGCCTTGATGCAAACTAGGGAATCTCTAATGCCAAAAAGGACTCAGATATTCCATCATATAACATTTAAATATGTTTTGCAGTAAGCTGTTCACCTAGATCTCGGCATTTAAAAACATTTCTAATATTTCCTTTGGGGAAAGCTCTACCTTTAGAGGGAGTTCCATTCTTTTTAAAAACATGGAACTGTTTACATAACTTTTAAGAAATGTATGGCCAAGCATTTCCAGTTCCAAAGAGGGAAGAAGTCATTTCTGCTAATCTTTCATAGCTTACTGTACTAAGAATACAAAACACTAGCATATTACCACATGTGAATCTGGCTAAATGATTCTCTTTCTGACATGATATGTCTACAATAAACTTATTCTTTAAGGAGAACTTAAGCCTTTCATAGGTGGTCAAAAATTTCATAACTCGAGATACAGCCTAAAATTTATTATCTTTCTATGGTACTATCAACAAAAAGAAAGAATTTAGTTTTATTATTAACAGGACCTTTGGTTATGCTCCCCACAATGCTGCACTAAGCCCTTTTCTTCAGTTCTCTTCTCTTACCAGAACAGAAGGTCCATGAGGGCAAGAATTTTTGTCTTTGTTCACAAAAATTTACAAATATGTAAATTTTTTACACACACACATTTTTTTTTTTAACCCAGAAGAGAGGAAAAAAAAAGAAGAATGTGAAGAAAGGGGTATCCTTTCTTCATATCTGGTCTCTCCTGGCAGACTTCTCATTATATTAAGACAACTGTGGGATATCCCAGGCAGGATAATGAAGTTTGACCACTTTGTCAAATATCTCAAATATTTTATTAAATGAATATTTCAAATATTTGAGCTTTTCCTTATTAGCTTTTCACTCTTTATCATGCATGCATCCTCCTAGATCAGTTTCAGATATTTAACTTGCCACATGTAAAAATGCCAACTCCTTATGTGGTAACAGCTGTGCCAAAGGAAACATTTAAAAAGCTGAATATAACCCATACTCCAGTCTAGACCAGTAGTTCTCAAACTTTTTAGTCTCATGTACCCTTTACACTTAACAGAAACACAATGAGCTTTTGTTTATGTAGGTTAAATCTACTGATATTTACTGTATTAAACTTAAAACAAATTTTAAAATTCATGTTAAAGTAACAACAAACCTGGGAACCTACCTCAACATAATAAAGGCCATATATGACAAACCCACAGCCAACATTGTTCTCAATGGTGAAAAACGGAAACCATTTCCTCTAAGATCAGGAACAAGACAAGGTTGCCCACACTCACCACTATTATTCAACATAGTCTTGGAAGTTTTAGCCACAGCAATCAGAGAAGAAAAAGAAATAAAAGGAATCCAAATTGAAAAAGAAGAAGTAAAACTGCCACTGTTTGCAGATGACATGATACTATACATAGAGAATCCTAAAGATGCCACCAGATAACTACTAGAGCTAATCAATGAATTTGGTTGAGTAGCAGGATACAAAATTTAATGCACAAAAATCTCTTGCAGTCCTATACACTAACGATGAAAAATCTGAAAGAGAAATTAAGGAAACACTCCCATTTACCTTTGCAACAAAAAGAATAAAATACCTACGAATAAACCTACCTAGGAAGACAAAAGACCTGTATGCAGAAAGCTAAGACACTGATGAAAGAAATTAATGATGACACAAACAGATGGAGAGATATACTATGTTCCTGGATTGGAAGAATCAACATTGTGAAAATGACTATACTACCCAAAGCAATCTACAGATTCAATGCAATCCCTATCAAACTACCAATGGCATTTTTCACAGAATTAGAACAAAAAAGTGCACTATTTGTATGGGAACACAAAAGACCCCGAGTAGCCAAAACAATCTTGAGAAAGAAAAACGGAGCTGGAGGAATCAGGCTGACTTCAGACTACACTACAAACCTACAGTTATCAAGACAGTATGGTACTGGCACAAAAACAGAAATATAGATCAATGGTACACGATTAAGCCCAGAGATAAACCCATGCACATAAGGTCACCTTATCTTTGATAAAGGAGGCAAGAGGATACAATGGAGAAAAGACAGCCTCTTCAATAAGTGGTGCAGGGAAAACTGGACAGCTACACGTAAAAGAATGAAATTAGAACACTTCTTAACACCATACACAAAAATAAACTCAAAATGGATTAAAGACTTAAATGTAAGGGCAGACACTATAAAACTCTTAGAGGAAAACACAGGGAGAACACTCTATGACATAAATCACAGTAAGATCCTTTTTTGACCCACCTCCTAGAGAAAGGGAAATAAAAACAAAAACAAATGGGACCTAAAGAAACTTAAAAGCTTTTGCACAGCAAAGGAAAATGAAAAGGGACTTCCCTGGTGGCACAGTGGTTAAGAATCTGCCTGCCAATGCACAGGACACGGGTTCGAGCCCTGGTCCAGGAAGATTCCCACACGCCGCGGAGCAACACGGTGCACTGCAAATGAGCCTGCGCTCTAGAGCCCGCAAGCCACAACTACTGAAGCCCGCGTGCCTAGAGCCCATGTTCCGCAACTAAGAGAAGCCACAATGAGAAGCCGCACACAGCAAAGAAGAGTAGCCCCCACTGGCCACAACTAGAGAAAGCCCGCGCACAGCAATGAAGACCCAACACAGCCAAAAATAATAAATAATTAAATAAATTTATTTTAAAAAGATGAAAAGACAACCCCAGAATGGGAGAAAATATTTGCAAATGAAGCAACGGACAAAGGATTAATCTCCAAAATTTACAAGCAGCTCAATATCAAAAAAACCAAACAACCCAATCCAAAAATGGGCAGAAGACCTAAACAGACATCTCTCCAAAGAAGATATACAGATTGCCAACAAACACATGAAAAGATGCTCAGCATCACTAATCATTAGAGAAATGCAAATCAAAACTACAATGAGGTATATCTCCTCACACCAGTCAGAATGGCCACCATGAAAAAATCTACAAACAATATATGCTGGAGAGGGTGTGGAAAAAAGGGAACCCTCTTGCACTGTTGGGAATGTAAATTGATGCAGCCACTATGGAGAACAGTATGGAGGTTCCTTACAAAACTAAATATAGAACTACCATATGACCCAGCAATCCCACTACTGGGCATATACCCTGAGATAACCATAATTCAAAAAGAGTCATGTACCACAATGTTCACTGCAGCTCTATTTACAATAGCCAGGACATGGAAGCAACCTAAGTGTCCATCAACAGATGAATGGATAAAGAAGATGTGGCATATATATACAATGGAATATTACTCAGCCATAAAAAGGAACGAAATTGAGTTATTTGTAGTGAGGTGGATGGACCTAGGGTCTGTCATACAGAGTGAAGTAAGTCAGAAAGAGAAAAACAAATACCATATGCTAACACATATATATGGAATCTAAAAAAAAAAAATGGTTCTAATGAACCTAGGGGCAGGACAGGAATAAAGACACAGACACAGAGAATGGACCTGAAGACAAGGGGAGGGGGAAGGGTAAGCTGGAACGAAGTGAGAGAGTAGCACTGACATATATACACTACCAAATGTAAAATAGATAGCTAGTGGGAAGCAGCCACATAGCACAGGGAGATCAGCTCGGTGCTCTGCGACCAACTAGAGGGCTGGGATAAGGAGGGTGGGAGGGAGATGCAAGAGGGAGGGGGATATGGGGATATATGTATGCATATAGCTGATTCACTTTGTTATACAGCAGAAACTAACACAATACTGTAAAGCAATTATACTCCAATTAAGATGTTAAAAAAAACCCACAACAAACCCATCACACTTTAACATAAATGCTTTAATAAAAGTAATTTTTTTATAACATTCCGTTACATTTTTGCAAATCATTCTAATGTCTGACTAAGAAAATATTTCCTACTGCAAACTGTTGCAATGTTGTTTTGATTAAAGCCAAGGAAATCTGTCCTCACAAAGATATGTAGTTGGAAAAGGGACAGGAGTATTTATTAATAATCTTTTCAGATGCTTGTGGACTTTAACTCTTCTTCAATACTATACTAAACCTCGACAAGTTGACATTTCTCAAAGATTATTTTCATTGTGTAATCTGAAACTGTATCAACTAACTTTTACATTCTGTTACATTACAATTCATCCGTCTATCATGCACTTTGAATGGAGCCTTTACTCACGCATGATTTTGTAACATCGTGTATTGGCCATTTGAAAACAATGGTTCACTGAAATGGTCTGCAGATCATCCAAAACATTTCATTATATAATTTAAAAACTATATATATCATGGTTGATTATCAACAGACTTTAAGTATTAGAAAGCTATCAAGCTCACCATGGTGAATATGTTTCCCAAATTCTAATTTTTGCTTGAAAGCTTGATTTTCTATCATTGGCAATAGACACTTTTGTTTTCCTTGAAGTCTCATTCATTTTCTCAAGTGAAAATGGTGTTCCATGAAAAAAGAGCATCTAGCTTAGCTCACAACTCGAACACCTAAGTGCCTTTCCTTGAGACAACTGTCATATTTTGGCATGCAATAGAAATGATTTGCCCTTCCCATTTTGTCACAGGATAAAAAGACATGTTAACATAAAGGTCAAGATTTAATAAATATTTTTTACTGTTTCATCAAGGATACTGTTAAGTGAAACTGGCTTGTATCTGTTTTGGGTTTTTTTGGGGGGAGCGGTGTGTGACTGTGATGATCTGGCAGGGAGAAGCAACTGGTGCTACTATCTTGATTCATGTTAATGAATCAGCATTGCTTTTAGTCACTGGTGCAAATGCTGACACAGTGAAAAAGGTAAATGATCTCAGCATTACTATGAAAATTCTTTTGACTTTGTAGACTCCGTGAAAAGATCCTTCTAGGACTCCTTGGACCACACTTTGAGAACCACTGCTCCAGATCTATGCAAGGTCTAGTCGGATATTTAACCTGGATGAAATACTGATTTCCCCCCCACCACAAGTGAGTACACTGATATCCTCATTTCCTTTTCCTGATTTAAGGGCCATGTAATTCCTGGTTCCACTTTGAAGGAACAACTCCTCATCTGCTCCAGATCTAGGAAAAATACTAAAGATTTGCAGCAATTAAAAAGCAAATGCAGGGGCTTCCCTGGTCGTGCAGTGGTTGAGAATCCACCTGCCAATGCAGGGGACACACGTTCGAGCCCTGGTCCGGGAAGATCCCACATGCCGCAGAGTAACTAAGCCCGTGCGCCACAACTACTGAGCCTGTGCCCTAGAGCTCGTGAGCCATAACTACTGAGCCCGTGTGCCACAACTACTGAAGCCCACGCGCCTAGAGCCCATGCTCTGCAACAAGAGAAGCTACAGCAATGGGAAGCCCATGCACCACAACGAAGAGTAGCCCCCGCTGTCCACAACTAGAGAAAGCCCGCAAACAGCAACAAAGACCCAACACAGCCAAAAATAAATTTATTTTAAAAATAAATAATAAATTTTTAAAAATAATTAATTCATTAATTTTTAAAAAAGCAAATGCAGGCCCACGGACCCACTGTGAGATGAAGATGGTAAGTGATGGTGCAGAAAACAAGTACAATTGTTTGAAAAAAACTGAATGTGAGCAAGTGACTCAGCTGTACCTTCAACAGTATAGGCTACGAAGTCTCAACCACTCAGTCACCTTCTGACTCAACCATTTGGTAAAGATGACAAGAGTCCAAAGAAATAGTCTCATGACATAATAAGGAGTACGAATCAGGAGATTGGGAAAACCTAAATATTAAAGCTAAAGAAAACTGTATCAGCTTGAAAGAAGAGTCAAATTCAGCAAGAAACACCATACCTCTGAATGATCAATGGGAGGAAGAGGATCAATGATTTTTTTGGAAGGTGCAATTGGATTTCCATCACTATCATATTCCAAATTATCTTCCTCTTCCTCCTGAACCACGCCAGCAGTTGGATTCTCTGCCATGTACCGAAAATAAGCTTCCTGCAGGAAAGCACAAGAACATAATCATACCCAAGTATAAATGAGAACATTTCTGCTCTTGTAATTAGTGCATACAGTGTACAGATAACTGCACAGTTTAAATACCTACCAAGACTCTTACTAGCAATGATTCCATTAACAATAGCAGTATTCAGAGGGACAATCAGAGGAAATGAATGAGACGGTTACTACCATAAAATGATTTAGCTTGCTTAAAAGAAGACATATATCTGTCTGTTCCACAGCCTTCCTCAGGTGGGGTGCCCAGAGCTGTGGAACACATGCTGTGGCTTTAACAATCCAAGTTTGGAAGGTGACACTGATTAGAGGGGTCACAAACCTGGGAAAGGCTCACTCTGGTTCCCTTCTCACCATCCCACAACTGAATGGGGGAAAAAAAATACTAACGAATAAAAACCCTAAAGGACAGTCATTTAATTAATGTTCCATCTTGAAACACAAGAATCACAAACAGAACTCTTAGAAACAGGTAGAGGTTAGATGTTGCTAGAGTCCATCCGTAGATCCCACTCTACTCTACTCCTTGATTTATCAGAAGAAACATTAATTTTGGATTAAAAAAAGCTGAATAAAGCTCATATTTGCTTTTGATATCATAGTTGATCAAAAGTTCCATCTTCAACATGGGGGAAAGTCACATGAATCTTTATATTACCAACTGGTCACACACGCAGAAAAGCAGCAAGTCAAATGACATTCCCTGCTGAACGTCAGGAATGGCTATTTCAGTGAAGGCAAGCTCTAGCTTGTCCCCAGTACAGACTTTGTGGGGTAAAAGTAAAAGAAATACTGCATAGGAACTCACTTGGTCATCTTCCTCTTCAATGTCATCTCGAATACCCCTGGAAAAACAAGCGGAGAAACAAACTTCCCTGCAAATGTTCCACATACCCAGCTCCATACTTATAGCACATTAGTGTTGAATTCCATATAGCACAGGAACTCTCAACACTAACAATAACAAAGCAGCAATAAGCACACTGTAAACTATCCATCCATCATACACGTCTGGTTTCACTCTATAAGCCACAGTTTGCATTTCTTTTGAATGGGATGATATGGTACCCCTAGAAACATCAAATACTAACAAGAACATAGGGAGTAAAAACTTTTGAAGAGAGATACCCAAGGACCCCAGCCTTGTCAACCCCATACAACAAACACAGTACAGTGTTTAATATAAAGCATTTTATATTAAAAAAAAAAAACCCTGCATTTGGTACATGCTAAAAAGACTGTCACAACTTTCTTAATGTGCCCCAGAGTTTCTAGCCCTGGAGTAACTGCATTTAGCCAAAATCCTTGGGGACAGAGAGAAAAACTACATCAACTCTTTTTAAAATTTGGGACTAAAACTCCCAAACAGTTCACATGGAGAAGTGGACCATCGCCACTTGCATCTCTCAGGAGCTGTGGACAGTATGGCTGCTTAGTTCCCATAAGCATCTCTTTTTAATCAGACTTTCTGCCTAACCTAGAGCACTTGCTATCCCTAAGGCAAGCAGCACCGCCAGTGAAGGGCAGCTGGAAGAGGATGCAGCACACAGTAAACGCCAAAGAGAGGGCTGAACCTCCATATGGCACAGGAACCTTGGGGAGGGCCTGAGCACTGACTGCCAAGTAGAGGTAAAAGTCCAACCATGCCTCCCTGTACTTGGTAAAAAAGCCTTAAGAAGAGTATATTCAGCAAGGGGACGAGGAGAATTCTCTTTCCTAGAAAATAAAGTATTTCAAGTTCTGACTAGTGGCTAAAGCATGTCACCCCTTAAATAAATTAGGTTTTATTATTAAAAATATAGTTTTTTGTATACAATCACCATTACTTCTTAAAATCAATCACACAGGCATAAGTCTATTTTTTTTCATAAGTCTATTTTATATCAGTTACGGGACAAGACTGAAAAATGAACCCAAACTTTAGTAATGATGCTCTCTCGATTCTCTCTGTAACTCATTCTTGTGTTTACTAAAAACTATTTATAGTTGAATACCAAAAAGAATGCTTTTTAATTACTATAAGAAATATTATTCAAGATACAGAAATAACTTTAAGTCATTTGTGTATTTTAATTTTTCTCTATAAACTTTGGGGGTATAGGCTTTGCAATACTGTAGCAATTTTTATGTAACTTTTTTGAGGGAGAAGAAAACAACTTACTTTACGTTTTTTCTTTCCTTGTCCTTTTCTTCAAGTCTCTTCATGTCTCTAGCCGCTTGATCCTAATGAAACAAAAGGCCGCAAGGAATCACCAACTAAAAACACTGAAAGGGAAATTTCTTTATAAAGAATTTTTAGATTCAAACAAGCACCACCACAGTTTTAGCTATGCATTTTAACAACTGCATTTCGATGCAATCAAATTGTTTGACAATTATTTTTTAAAGAGAAATACCCACATGTTCTAAAAACTTGACTGTACATGGATTGCTTAATTTTTATCTGCAAATATACCATGCATGGAAAAATCAGCAAAAATTCTTGATTGATCACTTTTAAGAGTTAATGATATAATTACCAATGGAGCTAGTAAAAAGTGCAGATTTCTAGATCTGGCTCTGGGAAGGTGGTTCTCAGCCTGGGGTAATTTTGTCCCCCATGGACATCTGGCCATGTCAGGAGACACTTCTGGTTGTCATAACTTGGGGTGGGGGATTGTTACTAACATCTAGTGAGTAAAGGCCATAGATACTGCTAAACATCCTACAATGCACAGGACAGTCCACAAAACATAGAATTATCCAGCCCTAAATGTCAATAATCCTGAGGTTGAAAAACTTTAATCTAAATAAACCTACTACATCAGAACCCTTTGGGTTAGACTTAAATGCATGTAGTTTTTCCATTTTCCATAGGCAATTCTTATACACCTCAAATTGATAATTATTGATCTAAATTAATTCTTTGTTTTATACATGTGAAAATCAAGGTCAGAAGAATTAAGTAATTTTCCCCAAGGTTAAAACACATTCTGCATAACTGTTTCTTGTTACAAAGTAACGTGAGTTTTTCTGACTCCTCTGATGTAAAAAAATGCCACTATATATAACCTGGCATAGTCAGATGTTCTATCTAATCAAAAGTTCCTGATAAAGGAGAATTATTTTAAAAAGAAATATTACACATAAACGCTATTTTTCAAGGGACTGAGCTACACATAAGATATAGTGAAGCCTACGGGTGAAGATGACTATGCAATGTAACGTAAGAAAAGGGCCACAAACACTGACAGAACGTATTTTTTAGCCTACATAAATCTGTTTTGAAACACTAGCTAAAAATCAATCTTCGTCTAGTTCAAACACTAGAAAAGTTGTTTACACCTGAGATCACGGATTAATGCAATACCTTGGCAACAACACTCTCCCCAAGATCAGATAATATCCAATCTCTGTCCTAAAATCAGCAAAATCCCTCTGGATACTATACCAAAAAAATACCCAGAAGAATGATACTATATCAGAAAGATTTAACCTCCAAACAGCTTCAACTACTTGAAATTCCAAGCAAGTGAACTTGGGCCATTCTTGGATACTCCTACTCAAAAAGGGCTATGCCAGCTTGCATTACCAAACATTAAATCTAAATTTAAACAGAGAAAATCAAAAGTTGATTTTTATTCTAATTCATCACTAGGGATCTGAAGAAATGAGACACATAGCCCTTTGGGAAATGCCCATATCTCAAAAAGATGGGGGGGAAAAAAAAGACATGTATAAGACATCTCAAACAAGACAAACCATTTATTTATTGCCTTTAGTTCTAGATAGAATCATTTAACATACTCTATTTACTAAATTGCTACCATGTTGCAAAGCACATGTATGTTCTGAGTAGTTTTGGTTAATCATTATGACAGAAATACACAAAGCTACAAGAACTCAGATACTGAATGATATAGCAAAAAGAATATGGGCTTTGGAGCTGAATCCTGGCTCTGCTACCTTTTATGTATATATTCTTTGGAAAGTAATTCAAGATGTTCTAAATCAAAGGTGGGAAACTCAAAATACTCAATGGGTACCAATGTGACAATGAATGAAGTAAGCCAGGATAAGAAAAGTTCTGTTCTTTTGACACAGACATGCTTTGCTTGCACTTTAGTAAGTAGGAATATTCTAAAGAAGCATGCCCTAATTTTTCTTGTAACGCATAGCTCTGAGTCTTACTTTCTAATATTTGATAAGAGACCCAAGCTTGAGAAAAATATTTCTCCACTATAAGAAAATTACAGCACAAGTGTGATGGTAAATGGTTCTAAACGATGGCCTCAGTGTCAAGAAGACAATAGGGACTGAGGGTGAAGTAGGAAAAGGCTGCCTTGTCTAAAGCAGGCAGCTATTTCCTCAACAACAGCCTATTTTTTGCCACACAAGAATGCAGGCCTAGTCTTGCCAGATTTTCCACTTTTCAAGAGTCTGATCTTTTCAACAAAATCTCCTGATCTTAAAAATGTTGGCTCATATTTTAGAAAAGCAATGTTTAGGCCGAACAAAAACACATCCATATTGGATTCTTTTTTTCCCCTACTTCCTTAGAGGAGAGATGAATTCTGGCTGAAGACTTTAGGTAACAAGTAACTGAGGAATCTAGAAGGACTTCACTTCATAAGCAATGAAGTGACAGTTTTTGAGCAAGAGGAGTCACATGACAGGAAATCACTCTGTAGCTGTAAACACCACATGGACGGGAGAGCAGGGAGCCTAAAGCAGGGAGAGAATTTAGATCAGGCAAGAGTTAACGAAGGTATAAGGTAAGATGACTATAGGGGACATAGAAAGAAACAGATGCAAGAGATACTGTAAAGACTGACAGAACCTGGCATATGACAAGAGGAAGGCAGCATTACGTACTGGACAAGAGCTAGCTCTCAGGACTACTAAGCAAGACAAATTAGATTTGAGTCCCAGCTCTGCCACACAGTACCAATGTGATTTGGAGAATGAATCTGAATTATCTTAGGGTTCAGTTTTCTTATTAGTTAAAAAATTATATTTATATATAGTTTTCCTGCCTATTCTCCTTTGTTATTCTGAGGATTAAATGAAGCAAGTCATGAACATGCCTGATCATCTGCTAGAAGAGAGGGAGATGTGGCACATATATACAATGGAATATTACTCAGCCATAAAAAGAAATGAAACTGAGTTATTTGTAGTGAGGTGGATGGACCCAGAGTCTGTCATACAGAGTGAAGTACGTCAGAAAGAGAAAAACAAACATTGTATGCTAACACATATACATGGAACCTAAAAAAAAAAAACAGGTTATGAAGAACCTAGGGGCAGGACAGGAATAAAGACGCAGATGTAAAGAACTGACTTGAGGACATGGGGAGGGGGAAGGGTAAACTGGGACAAAGAGAGAGTGGCATGGACATATATACACTACCAAATGAAAAACAGATAGCTAGTGGGAAGCAGTTGCATAGCACAGGGAGATCAGCTCGATGCTTTGTGACCACCTAGAGGGGTGGGATAGGGAGAGTGGGAGGGAGACGCAAGAGGGAGGGTATACGGGAATATATGTATATGTATAGCTGATTCACTTTGGTATACAGCAGAAACTAACACATCATTGTAAAGCAATTATACTTCAATAAATGTTAAAAAAAAGAAAAGAAAAGAAGAGAAGGAAGAATCAAGGTCGTGGAGTAACAGGACATGGAACTCACCTCTTCCCACAAATATACCAAGAATATATCTACAGGGACTTCCTTGATGGTGCAGTGGTTAAGAATCTGCCTGCCAATGCAGGGGACACGGGTTGGATCCCTAGTCCAGGAAGATGCCACATGCTGCGGAGCAACTAAGCCTGTGAGCCACAACTACTGAGCCTGCACTCTAGAGCCTGTGAGCCACAACTACTGAGCCCACGTGCCACAACTACTGAAGCCCATGTGCCCTAGAGCCCGTGCTCTGTATCAAGAGAAGCCACCGCAATGAGAAGCCTGAGCACCACAACAAAGAGTAGCCCCTGCTCACCGCAACTAGAGAAAGCCTGCGCGCAGCAACGAAGACCCAACGCAGCCAAAATAAATAAAATTAATTTTATAAATAAATAAATGAAAAGTTTAAAAAAATTAAAAAAAAGGGGAAGTGGTACGGGATCCCCGCCCTTGGGAAGGAGCTGAAGGAGAGAAGTTCCCATACCCTGGGAAGTCCCATCCCCAGCAGGGAGATTAGCTGGGACAGAAAAGGAGCTTCAGAGGCTCAGAGGAGAGTGCAACAACCAGTTTGTGGCAGGCAGGACAGAGAGAGACCTACACGGTAGGTCTGTGCCACCGCCCTGGGAGCCTGAGCATGAGAAGCTCGTCTGCTGGTATGGGGGTGGGGGGAGGGTGCTAGAATGCAGGGTTTAGAGAACAGACCCGGCGGGAGGACTGCTGCTGGCTGTATGGAGACAGCCTGAAGGGGCTGGAGCGGGGCGCACAGCAGTAGTAGCGTTTTCAGAAGAAGCCTGGGCCACCACAGAACCAAAGCACCAATCTTAAGTGGTATGTGAAGGGAGGGGTGGGGCTGCCATTGCGGCCTCCTTCCCCAGGCACTGGCCACTGCTTGGGCAGGCTTGCGAGCCACAGCTGCCATCCTAGCCCCCTCCCACCTGGACAGGCTTGTGTGCCCCAGCCACCTCGGCATCCCCAGGAGCAACGCCAGTGGGTTGCCCACATGCAGAGGTGTGGGTGAAACCACAGATGAGCCCCAGGGGCTGTGCGATTCACGAGCAGAGCTGAAATATCTCCCAGCAGCTGCGTGAACCACGGATTTAGACCTCTGCTGCCAACTTTGTAAATTTAGTGCCTGTGGAACAACCAAACAGACCACAGGTGCTCCCGCGGCTGTGATGGGTCTGGCTTTAGCAGCTGTGGGCTTTGTGGACCAGTATACGTGGGGGCTGGGCCCGGCCAGGGTCTGAACTGTCTCCACAGCTCCCTCAGCAGGTCCAGGTGCACACCTACTGCAGTCCTGGGACCTGACTTCAGCGGATCTGCGCTGCTGACCGTGCAAAAACAACGCCGGAGAGATACCAGGGCCTGCTGCTGGTGTACCCAAGGTTGAGGTGGGGCCGGGGGCCACACCAACAACACTGTACTCTGTGAACCCGCACAATGGGTGAAAGGTGACACAGCAGAGGGTACTCACAAATGAACAGCTCCAGCGGAGGAATACTCAGTGGCTCCGCTCCCAGTGGGAGCCCTCCAATCACACCTACCTCACACTGCAGATCAGAAATGCAGCTCAGAAACAGATCTGGGGGCTTCCACTCCAACAGCTAGGGAGCAGACCCTGCCCCTGACAGGACGGTGACAACCAGAGAGCAAAGAGGAAGTCTCGCTCAATGCAGGCTCTGGTCACACCACCAGTCACACCTCCTATCAAGGGGATAACGGCCGGCATACACTGAGGAAAGAGATGGCAGACATCCATACTAAAAACAGCCCTCACACCCAAAATTATTAAACCCATACAGGCTACACAGGGACAATACCACATAAAAATAGCCCTCCAAGACAACAGTAAATAATTGTTTCTCCTAAACTCATACAGCAAAAGCAATATAACTAAAGTGAAGAAGCAGAGGAACTACTCCAATTAAAAGATCGAGAGAATTCCCATGAAAGAACAAACAATGCAACAGACTTCTTCAGTCTAACAGACACCAAGTTCAAAAAGGAGATAATGAAAATACTGAAGGAACTAAGAAAGGCTATCGACAGAAATGCAGATTACTATAAAAAGGAACTAAAAACTATGAGGAGACAAGAAAAATTAGAGAATTCATTAGAAGAGATGAAAGCTGAACTAAAGGCTCTGAACAGCAGAATGAATAATGCAGAAGAACAAATAAGTGATCTGGAAGATAGAATAATGGAAATCACCCAGTAAGAAGAGCAGACAGAAACCCAATCGAAAAAAAATGAAGGAAATATAAGAGACCTATGGGATAATACAGAGTGCCAATCTATGCATAACAGGGATCCTAGAAAGAGAAGAAAGAGAAAAGGGGATTGAAAATTTATTTGAAGAAATTATGGCTGAAAAATTCCCAAACCTTAAGAAGGAAACATATCCAGATACAGGAAGCACAGAGGGTGGCAAACAAGATAAACCCAAACAGACCTACACCAAGATGTGTTATAATAAAAATGGCAAAAGTTAAAGAGAGGATTCTAAAGGCAGCAAGAGAAAAACAAAAAGTTAATTACAAGGGAACCCCAATAAGGCTATTGGCTGATTTCTCTACAGAAGTGTTTCAGGCCAGAAGGGAGAGGCAAGCTACATTCAACATCCTGCAAGGGAAAAATCTGCAACCTAGGACACTCTACCCAGCAAAGTTATCATTTAGAATAGAAGGAGAGATAAAGAATTTCTCAGACAAGCAAAACCTGAAAGAATACAGCAATACTAAACCTATACTAATGGAAATATTGAAAGGTCTTCCCTAATAGAAAAGTAAGAATCTATAGAAAAGAGGAGGACCTTCAAGATGGCGGAGGAGTAAGAAGTGGAGATCACCTTCCTCCCCATAAATATATCAAAAATACATCTACATGTGGAACAACTCCTACAGAACACCTACTGAATGCTGGCAGAAGACCTCAGACTTCCCCCAAAACAAGAAACTCCCCACATACCTGGGTAGGGCAAAAGAAAAAAGAAAAAACAGAGACAAAAGAATAGGGACAGGACCTGCACCTCTGGGAGGGAGCTGTGAAGGAGGAAGAGTTTCCACACACTAGGAAGCCCCTTCACTGGTGGAGATGGGGGGGGGGGTGACGGCGGGGAAGCTTCGGAGCCACAGAGGGGATTGCAGCAACAGGGGTGCAGAGGACAAAGCAGAGAGATTCCTGCACAGAGGATCGGTGCCGACCAGCACTCACCAAGCTGAGGCTTGTCTGCTCACCCGCCGGGGCAGGTGGGGGCATCAGATCCCAGGGAGAGGACTGGGATTGGCTGCGTGAACACAGCCTGAAGGGGGGCTAGTGTGCCACAGCTAACCGGGAGAGAGTCCGAGAAAAAGTCTGGACCTGCCTAAGAGTCAAGAGGCAATTGTTTCTGGGTGTGCGAGAAGAGAGGATTCAGAGCACCGCCTAAATGACCTCCAGAGATGGGCATGAGCCGTGGCAATCAGCGTGGACACCAGAGACAGGCATGAGACGCTAAGGCTGCTACTGCAGCCACCAAGAATCCTGTGTGCAAGCACAGGTCACTCTCCACACCTCCCCTCCCAGGGTCCTGTGCAGCCCGCCACTGCCAGGGTCCCGTGATCCAGGGACAACTTCCCCAGGAGAACGCACGGCGCGCCTCAGGCTGGTGCAACGTCACGCTGGCCTCTGACACCGCAGGCTCGCCCCGCATCCGTACCCCTCCCTCTCCTTGGCCCGAGTGAGCCAGAGACCCCTAATCAGCCACTCCTTTAACCCCCTCCTGTCTGGGCAAAGAACAGATGCCAGAGAGCACCCTACATGCAGAAGCAGGGCCAAATCCACAGCTGAACCCCAGAAGCTGTGAGAACAAAGGAGAGAAAGGGAAATTTCTTCGTGCAGCCTCAGGAGCAGCAGATTAAACCCCACAATCAACTTGAGATACCCTGCATCTCTGGAATACCTGAACAAAGAATCATCCCAAAATTAAGGCGGTGGATTTTGGGAGCAACTGTAGATTTGGGGTTTGCTGTATGAAACTGACCACTTTCTGATTTTTATATTTATCTTAGTATAGTTTTTAGCGATTGTTATAATTGGTGGACTTGTTTACTGGTTTGGTTGCTCTCTTTTTTATTACTTTTAAATTTTAATAATATTTTTTATTTTAATAACTTTATATTATTTTATTTATCTTTCTTTCTTTTTTAATCTCCCTTTTCTTCTGAGCTGTGTGGCTGACAGGGTCTTGGTGCTCTGGCTGGATGTCAGGCCTGAGCCTCTGAGGTGGGAGAGCCGAGTTCAGGACATTGGACCACCAGAGACCTCCTGGCCCCACGTAGTATCAATCAGCGAGAGCTCTCCCAGAGATCTCCGTCTCAACACCAACACCCAGCTTCACTCAACGACCAGCAAGCTACAGTGCTGGACACCCTATGCCAAACAACTAGCAAGACAGGAACACAACCCCACCCATTGACAGAGAGGCTGCCTAAAATCATAATAAGTTCACAGATACTCCAAAACAAACCACCAGACGTGATCCTGCCCACCATAAAGACAAGATCCAGCCTCATCCACCAGAACACAGGCATCAGTCCCCTCCATCAGGAAGTCTACACAACCCACTGAACCAACCTTACCCACTGTGGGCAGACACCAAAAACAACAGAACTACGAACCTGCAGCCCGCAAAAAGGAGACCCCAAACACATAAAGTTAAGCAAAATAAGAAGACAGAGAAATACGCAGCAGATGAAGGAGCAAAGTAAAAACCCACCAGACCAAACAAATGAAGAGGAAACAAATAGGCAGGCTACCTGAAAAAGAATTCAGAGTAATGATAGTAAAGATGATCCAAAATCTTGGAAACAGAATGGAGAAAATACAAGAAACGTTTAACAGGGACCTAGAAGAACTAAAGAGCAAACAAACAATGATCAACAACACAATAAATGAAATTAAAAATTCTCTAGAAGGAATCAATAGCAGAATAACTGAGGCAGAAGAACAGATAAGTGACCTGGAGGATAAAATAGTGGAAAAAAGTATCACAGAGCAGAACAAAGAAAAAAGAACAAAAAGAATTGAGGACAGTCTATGTCTCAGAGACTTCTGCGACAACATTAAACTCACCAACATTTGAATTATAGGGGTCCCAGAAGAAGAAGAGAAAAAGAAGAGGATTGAGAAAATATTTGAAGAGACTATAGTGAAAACTTCCCTAATACGGGAAAGGAAATAGTCAAGTCCAGGAAGTGCAGGGAGTCCCATACAGGATAAATCCAAGGAGAAACATGCCAAGACACATATTAACCAAACTATCAAAAATTAAATACAAAGAAAAATCATTAAAAGCAGCAAGGGAAAAGCAACAAATAACATACAAGAGAATCCCCATAAGGTTAACAGGTGACCTTTCAGCAGAAACTCTGCAAGCCAGAAGGGAGTGGCAGGACATATTTAAAGTGATGAAAACGGGCTTCCCTGGTGGCACAGTGGTTAAGAATCCACCTGCCAATGCAGGGGACCCGGGTTCAAGCCCTGGTCTGGGAAGATCCCACATGCCGCGGAGCAACTAAGCCCATGAGCGACAACTACTGAGCCTGCACTCTAGAGCCCATGCTCCGCAGCAAGAGAAGCCACCGCAACGAGAAGCCCACACACCGCAATGAAGAGTAGCCCCTGCTCGCTGCAACTAGAGAAAGCCTGTGTGCAGCAACGAAGACCCAACGCAGCCAAAAATAAAAATAAATATATTTAAAGTGATGAAAGGGAAAAACCTACAACCAAGATTGCTCTACCGGGCAAGGATCTCATTCAAATTCGACAGAGAAATTAAAACCTTTACAGACAAGCAAAAACTAAGAGAATTCAGCACCACCAAAACAGCTTTACAACAAATGCTAAATGAACTTCTCTAGGCAGAAAACACAAGAGAAGGAAAAGGCCTACAACAACATACCCAAAACAACTAAGAAAATGGTAATAGGAACATACATGTCGATAACTACCTTAAATGTAAATGGATTAAATGCTCCAAACAAAAGACACAGACTGGTTGAATGGATACAGAAACAAGACCCGTATACATGCTGTCTATAAGAGACCCACTTCAGACCTAGGGGCACATACAGACTGAAAGTGAGAGGATGGAAAAAGATATGCCATGCAAATGGAAATCAAAAGACAGCTGGAGTAGCAATTCTCATATCAGACAAAATAGACTTTAAAATAAAAACTATTACAAGAGACAAAGAAAGACACTACATAACGATCAAGGGATCAATCCAAAAAGAAGATATAACAATTGTAAATATTTATGCACCCAACATAGGAGCACCTCAATAAATAAGGCAAATGCAAACAGCCATAAAAGGGGAAATTGTCAGTAACACAATAATAGTAGGGGACTTTAATACCCCACTTTCACCAATGGACAGATCATCCTAAATGAAAATAAATAAGGAAACACAAGCTTTAAATGACACATTAAACAAGATGGACTTAATTGACATTTATAGGACATTCCATCCAAAAACAACAGAATACACTTTCTTCTCAAGTGCTCATGGAACATTCTCCAGGATAGATCATATCTTGGGTCATATATCAAGCCTTGGTAAATTTAAGAAAACTGAAATCGTATCAAGTATCTTTTCCAACCACAATGCTATGAGACTACATATCAATTACAGGAAAAAAAAACTGTAAAAAAATACAAACACATAGAGGCTAAACAATACACTACTAAATAACCAAGAGATCACTGAAGAAATCAAAGAGGAAATCAAAAAATACCTAGAAACAAATGACAATGAAAACACAACAACCCAGAACCTATGGGATGCAGCAAAAGCAGTTCTAAGAGGGAAGTTTAGAGCAATACAGTCCTACCTCAAGAAACAAAAAAAATCTCAAATAACCTAATTACACCTAAAGCAATTAGACAAAAAAGACCCCAAAGTTATCAGAAGGAAAGAAATCATAAAGATCAGATCAAAAATAAATGAAGAAGAAATGAAGGAAACAGTAGCAAAATCAATAAAACTAAAAGCTGGTTCTTTGAGAAGAAAAACAAAATTGATAAACCATTAATTAGCCAGACTCCTCAAGAAAAAAAGAGAGAAGACTCAAATCAACAGAATTAGAAAAGAGAAAGCATAAGTAACAACTGACACTGCAGAAATACAGAGGATCATGAGAGATTACTACAAGCAACTGTATGCCAATAAAATGGACAACCTAGAAGAAATGGACAAATTCTTAGAAAAGCACAACCTTCCAAGACTGAACCAGGAAGAAACAGAAAATATAAACAGACCAATCACAAGCACTGAAATTGAAACTGTGATTAAAAATCTTCCAACAAACAAAAGCCCAGGACCAGATGGCTTCACAGGCGAATTCTATCAAACATTTAGAGAAGAGCTAACACCTATCCTTCTCAAATTCTTCCAAAATACAGCAGAGGGAGGAACACTCCCAAACTCATTCTTCGAGGCCAACATCACTGATACCAAAACCACACAAAGATGTCACAAAAAAATCTACAGGCCAATATCACTGATGAACACAGATGCAAAAATCCTCAACAAACTACTAGCAAACAGAATCCAACAGCACATTAAAAGGATCACACACCATGATCAAGTGGGGTTTATCCCAGGAATGAAAGGATTCTTCAATATATGCAAATCAATGTGATACACCATATTAACAAACTGAAGGACAAAAACTGTATGATCATCTCAATAGATGCAGAAAAAACTTGTGACAAAATTCAACACCCATTTACGATAAAACCTCTCCAGAAAGTAGGCATAGAGAGAACATACCTCAACATAATAAAGGCCATATATGACAAACCCACAGCCAACATCGTTCTCAATGGTGAAAAACTGAAATCATTTCCACTAAGATCAGGAAGAAGACAAGGTTGCCCACACTCACCACTATTATTCAACATAGTTTTGGAAGTTTTAGCCACAGCAATCAGAGAAGAAAAAGAAAAGGAGTCCAAATCAGAAAAGAAGTAAAACTGTCACTGTTTACAGATGACATGACACTACACATAGAGAATCCTAACAATGCTACCAGAAAACTACTAAAGCTAATCAATGAATCTGGTAAAGTAGCAGGATACAAAATTAATGCACAGAAATCTGTTGTATTCCTATATACTAGTGATGAAAAATCTGAGAGAGAAATTAAGGAAACACTCCCATTTACCTTTGCAACAAAAAGAATAAAATACCTAGGAATAAATCTACCGAAAGAGACAAAAGACCTGTATGCAGAAAACTATAAGGCATTGATGAAAGAAATTAAAGATGATACAAACAGATGGAGAGATATACCATGTTCTTGGACTGGAAGAATCAACATTGTGAAAACGACTATACTACCCAAAGCAATCTACAGATTCAATGCAATCCCTATCAAACTACCAATGGCATTTTTCACAGAATTAGAACAAAAAATTGCACAATTTGTATGGGAACACAAAAGACCCCAAATACTCAAAGCAATCTTAAAAAAGAAAAATGGAGCTGGAGCAATCAGGCTCCCTGACTTCCGACTATACTACAAAGCTACAGTAATCAAGAAAGTATGGTACTGGCACAAAAACAGAAATACAGATCAATGGAACAGGATAGAAAGCACAGAGATAAACCCACACACATACTGTCACCTTATCTTTGATAAAGGAGGCAAGAATATACAATGGAGAAAAGACAGCCTCTTCAATAAGTGGTAGAGGGAAAACTGGACAGCTACATGTAACAGAATGAAATTAGAACACTCCCTAACACCATACACAAAATTAAACTCAAAATGAATTAAGGACCTAAATGTAAGGCCAGACCCTATAAAACTCTTAGAGGAAAACATAAGGAGAACACTCTGTGATATAAATCACAGCAAGATCCTTTTTACCCACCTCCTAGAGAAAGGGAAATAAAAACAAAAATAAACAAATGGGACCTCATGAAACTTAAAAGCTTTTGCACAGCAAAGGAAACCATAAAAAAGATGAAAAGACAACCCTCAGAATGGGAGAAAATATTTGCAAACGAAGCAACTGACAAAGGATTAATCTCCAAAATATACAAGCAGCTCATGCAGCTTAGCATCAAAAAAACAAACAATCCAATCCAAAAATGGGCAGAAGACCTAAATAGACATTTCTCCAAAGATATACAGATTGCCAACAAACACATGAAAGGACGCTCAACATCACTAATCATTAGAGAAATGCAAATCAAAACTACAATGACGTATCTCCTCATACCAGTCAGAATGGCCATCATCAAAAAATCCACAAACAATAAATGCTGGAGAGGATGTGGAGAACAGTATGGAGGTTCCTTGAAAAACTAAAAATAGAATTACCAATCCCACTACTGGGCATGTACCCTGAGAAAACCATAATTCAGAAAGAGTCATGCACCATAATGTTCACTGCAGCACTATTTACAATAGCCAGGACATGGAAGCAACCTAAGTGTCCATCGACAGATGAATGGATAAAGAAGATGTGGCACATGTATACAACGTAATATTACTTAGCCATAAAAAGAAACGAAATTGCGTTATTTGTAGTGAGGTGGATGGACCTAGGGTCTGTCATACAGAGTGAAGTAAGTCAGAAAGAGAAAAACAAATACCGTATGCTAACACATATATATGGAATCTAAAAAAAAATGGTTCTGAACAACCTAGGGACAGGACTGGAATAAAGATGCAGACATAAAGAATGGACTTGAGGGCTTCCCTGGTGGCGCAGTGGTTGAGAGTCCGCCTGCCGATGCAGGGGACACGGGTTCATGCCCCAGTCCGGGAAGATCCCACATGCCGCAGAGTGGCTAGTCCTGTGGGCCATGGCCGCTGAGCCTGTGCTTCACAATGGGAGAGGCCCGTGTAGCAAAAAAAAAAGAAAAAAAAAAAAAAGAATGGACTCGAGGAGAAGGGGAGAGGGAAGGGTAGCTGGAACGAAGTTAGAGAGTGGCATGGACATATATACCATACCAAATGTAAAACAGATAGTGGGAAGCAGCCGCATAGCACAGGGAGATCAGCTCGGTGCTTTGTGACTACCTAGAGGGGTGGGATAGAGTAGCAAGAGGGAGGGGATATGGGGATATATGTATAGGTGATTCACTTTGTTATACAGCAGAAACTAACACAACATTGTAAAGCAATTATACTCCAATAAAGATGTTAAAAAAAAATCAAACACACACAAAAGAATATACAGGAAAAGAGAAAATCAAAATTGTAAAGTAAATCACTTAACTAAGCCAGTAATCACTTAAGTAAGATTAAAAAAAAAAATCAAAACATTTCTGTCAGAGAATGATAACCACAATGAACAGCAAAAGGATGAACATGAAGATGCAAAAGAGGACGTCAAAATCATAAAATGTGAGGGAGGAGAGTATAAAAATGTAGACTTTTTTTTTTCTAGAGTATGTTTAGGTCTATATGACTACCAGTGTAAAGCAAGTAGATATAAGAAGGGGTTAACATACTTGAAAAACAGGGCAACCACAAATCAAAAACACAACTAATTCACAAAAACCAAAAAGAAGAGAATATAATTAAGCATACTACAAAAGAAAATCATCAAACCACAAAAGGAAAAACAAAACAAAAAGGGACAAAAAATATATATAAAATCAATGGGCAAACAAGGTTTAAAATGGCAATAAATACATATTTATCAATAATTACCTTAAATGTCAATGAACTAGAAAGTCAGCAGAAGGAAGGAGATAATAAAGATCAGGAAAAGAGAGGAAATAAAATAGGGATTAAAAATAAAATAGAAAAAAATCAATAAAACCAAGAGCTGGTTCTTTGAAAGGGTAAACAAGAATGACAAACCTTGGGAATTCCCCAGTGGTCCAGTAGTTAGGACTCCACACTTTCACTGCCGAGGGCATGGGTTCAATCCCTGGTCAGGGAACTAAGATTCCACAAGCTGCGTGGCGCAGCCAAGAAAAGAAAAAAAAAACCCAAAACACGGGAAAACCCCAGATAAACAAAATAAGAAATGAAAGAGAAGAAATCACAATTGATACCACAGAAATAACAAAAAACCATAAGAGAATACTATGAATATTATACGGCAACAAATTCAATAACCTAGAAGAAATGGACAACTTTCTAGAAACATACAGGCTACCAAAACTGAATCAAGAAGAAATATATAACTTGACCAGACCAATCACTAGAAATGAAATAGAATGTGTAATCAAAAAACTCCCTACAAAGAAAAGTCCAGGAGCAGGTGGCTTCACTGGGGAATTCTATCAAACATACCAAGAAGAACTTATACCGATCCTTCTCAAACTCTTCCAAAAGACTGAAGAGGCAGGAACACTCCCAAAGAGATTCTATGAAGAAACCATCACCCTGATACCAAAACCAGTCAAAGACACTACCAAAAAAGAAAATTATAGGCCAATATCTTTGATGAATATAGATACAAAAAAATTCTCAACAAAATATTAGCAAACCAAATCCAACAACACGTAAAAAAAGACATATACCACAACGAAGCTGGATTTACCCCAGGATCAAAAGGATGGTTCAACATACACAAACCAATCAATGTGATACACCACATCAACAAAAGAAATGACAGATGCTCAGTCCCCTTCTGCCACTTGGAATCATATGTTGAAGAGAGTAGAGCCACAAGATGGAGGAGCCCTGAATGTTGCTTGAAGGAGCACCACCCACGGGTTAGAAACACCCAGTTTGGCTTTTACATGAGCAAGAAATAAACTTACGGTGTTGGAGAAAGAAAAACAAACACACAAAAACAAAAGGAAGGACAAAAACCACATGACCATCTCAACAGATGGATTTGATAAAATTCAACATCCACTGATGATAAAAACCCTTACAAAAATGGGTATACAGGGAACATATCTCAACATAATAAAAGCTATTTACGACAAACCCACAGCCAATATAATACTCAATGGTGAAAAGATGAAAGCCTTCCCCCCAAAATCTGGAACAAGAATGCCCATGCTCACCACTTCTCCTCAACATAGTATTGGAAGTCCTAGCCACTGCAATCAGACAAGAAAACAAAATAAAAGGTATTCAAATTGGTAGAGAAGAGGTAAAATTGTCATTATACGTAGATGACATGATATTGTATATAGAAAACTGAAAGACTCCACACAAAAACTACTAGAACTGATAAACGAATTAAGCAAGGTAGCAGGATACAACATTAACATACAAGAAGTGGTTGTATTTCTTTATACCAACAAGGAAATAACAGAAAGGGAATGTAAACAAACAATCCCTTTTCAAATTGCACCAGGGGTGGTCTAGTGGTTAGGATTCAGTGCTTTCACTGCTGTGGGCTGGGTTCAATCCTCCCAGGTCAGGGAACTGAGATCCCGCAAACTGTGCAGTGCGGCCAAAAAATATATACATATTTTTAAATAAATAAAATAAAATGGCAGCAAAAAAAATAAAATACTTAGGAATAAACCTCACCAAGGAGGTGAAAGACTTATATGCTGAAAACTACAAAAATGAATAAAGGAAATTAAAGATAATTCAAAGAAATGGAAAGATATCCCATGCTCTTGGACTGGAAGAATTAATAATGTTAAAAATGGCAATACTAGGGTTTCCCTGGTGGCGCAGTGGTCGAGAGTCTGCCTGTTGATGCAGGGGACATAGGTTCGTGCCCCGGTCCGGGAAGATCCCACATGCCACGGAGTGGCTGAGCCTGTGAGCCATGGCCACTGAGCCTGCGCGTCCGGAGCCTGTGCTCTGCTATGGGAGAGGCCACAACAGTGAGAGGCCTGCGTACCGCAAAAAAAAAAAAAAAAAAAGGCAATACTACCCAAAGCAATCTACAGATTTAATGTGATCCCTGTCAAATTACCCATGACATTTTTCACAGAACTAAAATAATGCTAAAATTAATACAGAACCATAAAAGACTCAAAATTGCCAAAGCGATCCTGGGGAAAAAGAACAAAGCAGAAGGCATAACCCTCCCAGACTTCAGACAACACTACAAAGCTACAGTAATCAAAACAGTGTGGTACTGGCACAAAAACAGACATACAGATCAATGGAACAGAATAGAGAACCCAGGAGAAAACTCCACATTACCTACCGTCCATTAATCTTCAACAAAGGAGGCAAGAATATAAAATGGGAAAAAGACAGTCTCTTCAGCTAGTGGTGGGAGGAAAGTTAGACAGCTGCATGTAAATCAATTAAGTTAGAACACACCATGCACAAAAATAAACTCAAAATGGCTTAAGGACTTAAATATAAGATATGACACCATAAAACTCCCAGAAAAGATCACAGGCAAAACATTCTGACATAAACGGTACCAATGTTTTCTTAGGTCAGTCTTTCAAGGCAATAGAAATAAAACCAAAAACAAACAAATGGGACCTAATCAAACTTACAAGCTTTTGCACAGCAAAGGAAACCATAAACAAAACGAAAAGACATCCTATGGACTGGGAGAAAATATTTGCAAATGATGCGACTGACAAGGGCTTAATTTCCAAAATATACAAACAGCTCATACAACTCAACAAGAAAAAAACAAATAACCCAATTGAAAAATGGGCGGAAGACCTAAATAGACATTTCTCCAAAGAAGACATATAGATGGCCAACAGGCACATAAAAACATGCTCAACATCGCTAATCATTATAGAAATCCAAATCAAAACTACCATGAAGTATCACCTCACACCAGTCAGAATGGACATCATTAAAAAGTCTACAAATAATAAATGCTAGAGAGGGTATGGAGAAAAGGGAACCCTCTTACGTTGTTGGTGGGAATGTAAATCGTTGCAGCCACTAGGAAAAACAGTATGCAGTTTCCTCAGAAAATTAAAAATAGAGCTGCCATATGATCTAGCAATCCCACTCCTGGGCATATATCCAGACAAAACCGTAATTCAAAAGATACATGCACCCCTATGCTCATAGCAGCACTATTTACAATAGCCAAGACATGGAAACAACCTAAATGTCCATTGACAGATGAATGGATAAAGAAGATGTGGTGTGCGTGTGTGTGTAAGAGCGCACACACACACACACACACACACACACACACACACTGGATTATTACTCGGCCATGAAAAGGAATGAAATAATGCCATTTGCAGCAACACGGATGGATCTAGAGATGATCATACTAAGTGAAGTAAGTCAGAAAGAGAAAGACAAATACAATATGATATTACTTACATATGGAATCTATTGATAAATTATGACACAAATAATCAACATATGTACGAAACGAAAATAGACTCACAGATATAGAGAACAGACTTGTGGTTGTCAAGGGGGAGGGGAGGAAAGGAGGGAAGGAATGGGAGTTTGGGATTAGCAGAGATAAACTATTATATATAGGATGGATAAACAACAAGGTCATACTGTATCGCAGAGGGAACTATATTCAATATTCTATGACAAACCATAATGGAAAAGAATAAAAAAAAGAATATATATACGTGTAACTGAGTCACTTTGCTGTACAGAAGAAGTTAACACAGCATTGTAAATCAACTATACTTCAATAAAATTTAAAAAAAAGAAAAGAAGAGGGACAAATTAAAGGAAGAAATTAAAACCAATGTGGCAATTCTCTGCCGGTCCAGTGATTAGGACTCTGCACTTTCACTGCTGAAGGCCGGGGCTCGATACCCCTGGTCGGGGAACTAAAATCCTGCAAGCTGAGTGGCGTGGCCAAGGGAAAAAAAAAAAAGCCAATGTGATTGTGTGAATTTTGGTGCCATTAAGAGAAGATGAAATACCTGGCTGAGGAGGAAAATATGATGAATTGGGTTTAAGGTGCCATTTTTACACCCATGTAAAAATGGTCAATATGATTCTAGAAAAGCAGAGCTGAAACCAAAGAGAGACTATGGAACTAAAGATATTAATTATTCACATAGAAGTTATGTTTTAGAAGAGGATGAGGTCACTAAGGAATGTATAAAGAGTGACAATAGCAAATCAATATAGCGAACTGTAGGAGAATCATATTTGAGAAATGAAGAGAATCACAGAATGACAGATAACAGATGGCTATGTAAGAATTTTTTTGGTACAATGATATGGTAGCTATGTTTTTTAAGAGTTATAGAAATACAGAAATACTGATGGATGAAATGATATGTCTGAGATTTACTTTAAAATAATCTGAAAGAGGGGTGGGAGTTGTTAGATAACAAAAGACTGGCCAAGTTGTTAACTGGTTAAGCAGGGTGAAGGGGGCTCATTTTATTACTCTACTTTTGTATGTGTTTGAAATTTTTCATAATAAATAGCAAATAAATAAATAGCAAATAAACAAAGTCAGGGAGATGGGAGAAAAGAACAAAATACAAAATCACAAAAGCCTAGTGAGAAGAGTTTTAGGAAGGAAGAGGTCACAAGTTTCAATTTCCACAGCAAGGTCATGAATGTTGATGATAATGTTGATAATAAGAAATAAACATTAAAAGTACAGAATTTGTAATTTTAGCAAGTTTAATTACCTTACATATTTATTTAATAAATGCTAGATTGAATGAGATATTATTCATTCAAGAATATACCAAGAATTATTAAAACAAAACACACACAACAAACACACAAATCTTGAGCTACTATGTTCAAGGGTTACAGTTCAAATTCCTAGGCACGAATCATCTCTGAAAATGCTACAGGGCCAGTGGAAGCATATTTAAGAAACTATAGAATACAAAAGCAAAATTCTCCCAATAAAGGGCCAAGAAACAAACTGACTGAGGACTAAAGCACTAGGTTAATCTGATCTATTTCTAATCACTGAAAATGTTAACATAACAGAGTTGATACTTGCCTCCACTTCAGCCATGAATGCCTCTAAGGGATCATCATCGCTGTCAGAATCTACTGGCTTGGAATGGAATTGCTGGCGGGTAGGTGAGTTTTCAGCAGGAATGTAAGGTAAATCAACATTGCTAGAATCTTCTTCCTCATCTTCAAAATATCTGAAAATTAAGATGCATGATTGGTAGAGTGAATGTTTAATTTGGGGTCAGGTGAATCTTTCATTTAACACAAATTTTTATTAAAGTATATGTCACAATTAAGAGATTTTGGTCCTTTGGCTTAGGACCTAATTATTAAATTATCACTTAATACATGCCAAATTCTAATACTGCAAAAAAAAAAAAAAATCACAGCAGATTCTCCATTTCAATAGTGTCTGTTAAAAATCACATTTCCAGTTCTCTCAAAAGGGATAAGTTTTCAGTACAAATTTAGTGTATCATTGTTGAATAGATATAGCAAATATTAAAGTGTATGCCATGGAAAAAATTACTTTGTATGAAATAGTGTAAAGCTAGTTTATTCTTCATAATCCTTAAAAATATTTTGAGATGTATTCATAAGGCTAGAGACTTTCTTCAGAAGTTCTGGGCTGTTTCCTGAGAACCAACAGAAAACTTCTAAAATTAAAAATAAATGTTCAGGAATATAGCCAATACTTTATAATAACTATAAATGGAGTGTAAACTTTAAAATTTGTGAATCACTATGTTGTACACCTGAAACTTATATAACATTGTACATCAACTATACTTAAAAAAAAAATGTTCAATCCAAAATCCTCACCATACTATGTAAGAATTCAGAAAAGAATTTCAACATCTGGAAAAAGTATCACTTTCTCTCTTAACAAATATCCCAGAAAAGAATATCTATGTAGCTATCAACTAAAACAAAACAAAAACATTGTTTAGATCTTACCTCAGAATGAAATAGTAATACAACCAAATATTAGTTTAAAGAAATCACTACTACAGCCTAAAATTTTATAGCCTTTCAAGTCTTCATTTTAAAAGCTCTAACCACTGTTATGTGCTGCACACACACATAAATGCATATTCATTTATATAGTAGTTTCATTAATGTATCATTTAAAATTATCTCTGAGCCAGTAAACTGTTCTCTAGAATAATGATCCTTGACTTTGCTGAATCTTAAACACTTACTTCTGTATTTAATTGCTAAATAACATACCAACTTTTTAAAATGCTGCTGTGTACTTTAAAACTCTGATCTTGAGGGTTTTTTTAACTAAAAAAAACCCTCAAGCAGTGTCACAACCAGGTTGGGAATAATAGCAATACAAGATTTCTTCAGACTTGGCAAAGAGAGAAGTTATAATCTATAAGGAATTACAGCTCAAACTTTCAAGCCCCAGCTTTTTAACAATCACCTTCTTAGACATCAAGTTAAAAAAGGTAACTGGTAAATATGTTTCCTGAGAACTGTGGGCAAAAATCTGATATCTTCCTACCACTATAAGATATTAAACGTAACAGTTTTAAGGACTTGGGTGTTGAGCCAAACTATGCCTCTGCCCGTTCTGACAACTGCCTGTGTTTCCAAAACAACTTGTATGGTGTAAACAAAAAACTTCAGGGCTTCCCTGGTGGCGCAGTGGTTGAGAGTCCGCCTGCCGATGCAGGGGACACGGGTTCGTGCCCCGGTCCGGGAAGATCCCACATGCCGGGGAGCGGCTGGGCGCGTGAGCCATGGCCGCTGAGCCTGCGCGTCTGGAGCCTGTGCTCCGCAACGGGAGAGGCCACAACAGTGAGAGGCCCGCGTACCGCAAAAAAAAAAAAAAAAAAAAAACTTCAGTAAAGACCATCAAAAGCCACGTGAATTATTTAAAACTCTTCAGTCACATTTAGGTTTAAATGGCCTCAAATCCTTTTTGGAACAAACAAAAGTGAACGACCACAAAAGTATACTCCTTATGAATGAGTAAACTTAACAATTTAACTTGTTAGGAACAATGCAATCCAGTGAGGTAACCACTTTAACAAGTCATATTATTATTTGAGAAACAAATGGTTTCTTTGCTTCAATTTCTGTTGATGGAATGAATACCTCAAAGCCTAACTTTTGCTAAATTGCCAGGTACTACCACTTACGCGTTTTCTTCATCAAAGTTGGCCCGTTTAGAACCAATTTTGTAGAAGGAAGGGAGCTGTGGTGGAGCCGACTTTCCAAATCCAGAAGAGCTGGTTGCCCCAAAGGCACTATGGGACTGCTGTGGGAGTTTTGGTTCCTCCTTCTTTCCCGCACTAATAGCGAAACCTCCAAAGCCAAATCCCCTCTTAGTGCCAGGGCCACCTTTATTCCAGTTCATGGTGTCAATGACTGATCTGTTAGGAACAAGAGACACTTACATAAGTTTAACTTTATAAACAGCCCACTGATTTTTACGTCAGTTCCAACCTTTGCCTCTCAATTAAAATTTTAACTTCAGTACAGCACAGATTGGCACAACACTATTAATCAACTATATTTCAATTTAAAAAATTTAACTCTGTACTTCAGATATGCAATATGCTAACCTCAATGAAACGGTCACATTTTCTGAAACACCGAAGAAATTGTTATTTCTTTTGTTGGGATCTCAATCGGAACAGGAATGCAGTATTTAATACCATACCCTTCAAAAGGATTTGACTGCTCGTTTAACATCTCATTCAGTTTGCCTATTGTTAAGGATTACAAAGAAATTTCCTAAGCACCGGTCAAATGGGTTTAAAAACACCTTATCTCTTATAAGTCTTGCTTCCAAAAAACCTTTTTTTAATGACACAAGTTACCTACGTTTTATAGAATAGCAGAAAACTCAGAACGCAAAAAGGAACAAAATAAAATTACCTGAAATTCCTCTCCCAGATACGCAATTTCGTTGATATCTTTTGCTTTTTTTTCTATGCATATGTGTATACACAAACACACCCCATTTAAAATCAAAACTGAAACCATACTGTACAAATTGTTTTAGTTACTGATTTCTTCACAGTATGATATACATGAACATCTTTAAATGTCAATAAATACATTGCTCTTCTTCTGTTTTTTTAAAGTTGTGAAACATATCATATATCTTTGTGCATACTCTTATTTCCTTAGGATCAATTTTTTTAAATGCAATTGCTTAGCAAACGGGAATGTGCATTCGAAGTTTTACATTTACAGAAAAGTGTCCATTATATACCGAGTAATATGAGAAGGGCATAAAACAAGGTGGGTGGTATGATTCAATGTAAAAGCATGTCTTACATGTACAGAGATAGCTGGAGGGCTGCTTATCAAAATGTTAATAGCAGTTATTTGATTTTTACTTTTTTCTTTGTATTAAAGTTCACCATTAATAAGAAAACTTTAAATGTTTATAATAGACTCTGAAGCCAATGTGAACAGAGTTCCAAAAACTGCTTTTTACAGTGGCATTGTTAAAGGGACCAGGAACAGCAACAACACGCTCTACTTTTCTGGTTCTATGCCCCTCCCCCATATATAACCTATAGGTTTTGTTTTAACTATTATACAGCACTTAGTTCAGTCTGTTTCGTATTAAAGTTGATTTATGCCATGTCAACCTCTGCCCTTAATTCCAGGTAGGGACTGTCTTTACCCATTTTGGACTTTGCATAAAAGTTATTCATGGCTAGAATAAGCACTTTATAAGTAATAGTTTACTTACACTTAATTTAGACCATCTCCTGCCTTCTTCAGGAATCCCTTAAGGGGAATCAACATAATTCTAGTGAGATGAGATTTGGTAAGAGTATTTACAAGCCAGAAAATTTTAGCATTTGATAGTATTGTTTAACCAATCTGTGAGCCTGGCTTTCCAAGGGCTGTTCCTAAGCAACAAAAACGACGGATTCTGAATTTTAACCTTTTTCCTAGTGTATATAATGCATAATAAGAGGCTAGTAATAAATAAGCCACTGAAATCAGAACATAGGCAAAGGAAGGATGGAAAAAAACCACCCTTGGTAGATTTTAAGAATTACATTAACAGGGACTTCCCTGGTGGTGCAGCGGTTAAGAATCCACCTGCCAATGCAGGGGACACGGGTTCGAGCCCTGGTCCAGGAAGATCCCACATACCACAGAGCAACTAAGCCTGTGAGCCACAACTACTGAAGCCCACGCGCCACAACAACTGAAGCCCGTGTGCCTAGAGCCCGTGCTCCGCAACAAAGAGAAGCCACCGCAATGAGAAGCCTGTGCACTGCAGCGAAGAGTAGCCCCCGCTCACCGCAACTAGAGAAAGCCCGTGTGCAGCAACGAAGACTCAACGCAGCCAAAAATAAATAAATTTATTTTAAAAAAGAAAGAATTACATTAACAATCTCCTAGCAGGAAGACTTTCAATGGTTTATCGAAAGCTTGCTGAGGAAGGTCAGGCAATGCATTGGGTGCTGGGCGTTTATAGATGAAAGATACAGTCCCATTCTCAAGGAATTCACAGTGTAGTTTCAGCCAGCTTAAAACAAAAAAAATGATGTGTTCTAATAGAGGTACTACACAAAGTGCATTTATTGACGGCCCAGGAGGAGGGTACCCAACCTATGATGAATTGGGGACAAGGCACAGTTTTTCTGGAGATGACACTGGCGTTAACTTTTTAAATCTGAAGAGGCATTATATCAGGGAAGAAGTGTCAGGAGAGAGAATTTTAGATAGAAGGCACTGTTAAGTGCTACCACAGAGAACTAGAAATATTGCAGTGCAGCTAGAGTTCTGTAGGACATTTGGGAAAATTGCAGGGCACATGTTCAGAAAGACAAGCAGGGCCCAGGGGAACAGTTTAGTATACTACGCTAAGAACACACCATACAAAACTATAGTCCGCCAGTTATAATTTTAAGCAAAAAAAAGGACATGTTTCAGATCAGTATTTTAGAATGATTAGATGAGAGACAGCAGGAAAAGTTGGACACAAGGAAAGCAGTTGGGACATTATTATAAAAATACAAAGTGACAAGGTACTGAACAACTAAGGAAGTGGCTATAAGGAAGGAGAAGGGGGGGTTGTAGATCTGAGTTATTTACTTAGGTATCTATGAGGAAGAATCAACTGGGGTAACCAAATTAGACGTAGGAGCTAAGGAGGAAGGGAGAGTCTAGAATAACTCTGGAAGTTTCTGGCTTTTACAGATTGGGTGAATGGTGGTGCCATTAATAGAGATGGAAACCTAGAAAAGCCAGGCATGGAGAAGCAGGTAGAAAGTGAGATCAGTTCAGTACCTATGGGAGAGCTAAGGACAGCTGGCTAGAAAGGTCTGTAACTGCAGAGAGAGATCTGTGATGGGGCTATAGATTTGATATGAGACATTTGCATCTGAGGTTACTGATGTAGATAAGCTAGCAGAGAGTGAGAAAAGGGGTGAGACAATCATAGTGTACGTCAAGATTTAGGAATGGGCAGGGGAAGAGAAACTCACGTGGAAACTTGAGGACGAACGAAGAGGAAGGGAGGATAGCAGAGAAAGTGACACAGATGGTGAGACAAGTTTTACAGGCAGAAAGAAATGTCCAATGTTAAAAACTAAAAAAACGACAGGTGAGATAAGAACTAAGAAGCCTCCGTTGAAGGAGTGGGGGCAGGGTTAAGGAATGATTGGTAAGTGGTAGAGGATGAAGACTAGGCCACAAGGAATGCAGATTACTTCCTAGGCTGTTTACCAATGACAGGAAGGAGAGCCTGAGGTGTTAACTAGAGGAATTTCGTTTAAGGAAGAAATGTAAGCATGTTTATATGCTAAAGAGGAAAAGCCAACAAAAAGAAAAACTAAAGATTTAGGATGACAGGAAAAATCATAGGAACAAGGTGTTGCAGAGACCTGAAGAGACAAGATCAAAACCTTTAATAAGGAGTAAGTAACTCTTCCCCCTAGACTGAGGATAGAAGAAAAGGATGGGCATAAATTAATCCTACTAAATAATAAAGGGTTCAAATTACAAACGAAATAAATCAAATACTTCGTTTTAAAAATTCAGCTTCTGCCACAAACAGGCAAGCAATGTGACTTTAGGGGAGTGAGAGTTGCTTAATGGTTTAGAGACATAAGACGCAAAATATGCGTTTAGAATATGCGTGAAGAAATATGTGTTTCTTTAACTCTTTGGAGATTTGGGTCAGCCAAAAGACTGAGAACACTTAAATGCCCCCAAGCCTTACACTAGTGTGAGCTAGGTCACACTGCCCATGCTCCCTAATTAATTGCCTCTAGCAAGGCCAAACAACTGTGCTATCTATACCCCACTGGCTAGAATGTCAGCTCCACGAGGGCAGAGACTTTGCCTGTTTTGTCCAACATAGTATCCTTAGTGCCTAGTGTATATAGTACTCAAAAAATTTTATGATGAATGAATAACTATCATGCATTCAGGCTCTTCAGAATTCATCCCAGTATTTGTGAAAACCATCATCTCCCGTTATTACAAACCTTGCTATCCAGCCAACCAGTCCTGATTAAATCTAAGCCAGATCATCCTCAGTGCACCACTAATTCTTAATTTCTTGACAACAGTTTTTCCTACTATTAGTCCATGTATATGGCTACAGATCCTTGACAAACAGAGGTTTGAGGGGCTGTAGCTGATATAAGAAGCACAAGATGGCCAACCTAATCTCTATTTGGTTTTATGATGTTCAAAGAAAAAGAAAAAAAAATGAACCCTCCTCTGCTTAAACTATTGAGGCTATTAAAATTAATTTTCAATCTCTAAGCAAACATTGTTTGGAGAAGAGACATCCATTAAACAGTTAATAAGAAAGTCAAAACATAGTGAGGATATTAAAAAATTAACTGTAGTCCTGCTATTCGTGGGTCTCCTCAAAGCTCCCTTTATTTGGTCTTCACACACACACACACACACACACACACACACACACCCTGGGCCTTCTCTCAGGTTACAATATGCCTGGTACATCCTTCCCACAAGCTGGCAAACTCATATCAAATAGCTCTGAAACTTCACCTCTGCCTCCATAAACACTTCTCAAATTGATGACAGAAAAGGTGAAAAATCACCACATGGCTTCTGACACCCAGGTAAAGCTCACAGACTTCATTAAAAACAACCACCAGGGCTTCCCTGGTGGCGCAGTGGTTGAGAGTCCGCCTGCCGATGCAGGGGACACGGGTTCGTGCCCCGGTGTGGGAGGATCCCACATGCCGCGGAGCGGCTGGGCCCGTGAGCCATGGCCACTGAGCCTGCGCGTCCGGAGCCTGTTGCTCCGCAACGGGAGAGGCCACAACAGTGAGAGGCCCGCGTACCGCAAAAAAAAAAAAAAAAAAAAAAACCACCAGCAACAAAAGCAATCCAATTTTAAAAATGGGCAAAGGACTTGACATTTCTCCAAAGATATACAAATGGCCAATAAGTATATGAAAAGATGCTCAACATCACTAATCATTTGGGAAATGCATATCAAAACTGTATCACTTCATACTCATTAGGATAGCTACTATTAAAAAAAAAAAAGGGCTTCCCTGGTGGCGCAGTGGTTAAGAACCCACCTGCCAATGCAGGGCACACAGGCTCAAGCCCTGGTCCAGGAAGATCACGCATGCCTCGGAGCAACCAAGCCCATGCGCCACAACTATTGAGCCTGCGCTCTAGAGCCCGTGAGTCACAATTACTGAGCCCGTGCACCACAACTACTGAAGCCCGCGTGCCACCTAGAGCCTGTGCTCTGCAACAAAGAGAAGCCACTGCAATGAGAAACCCGTGCACTACAATGAAGAGTAGCCCCCGCTCGCCACAATTAGAGAAAGTCCGCGTGCAGCAAAGAAGACCCAATGCAACCATAAATAAATAAATTTTTTAAAAAAAGAAACCTACACAACAGAAAATAACAAGTCTTGGCAAGGATGTGGAGAAACCAGAACCCTTGCACACTGCTGGTAGGAATGTAAAATGGTTCAGCTGCTGTGGAAAACAGTACAGTGGCTCCTCAAAAAATTAACCACAGAACTACCATATGATACAGCATTTCCTCTTATGAGTATAGACCCAAAAGAACTGAAAGCAGGGACAGACATTTGTACACCCATGTTCATAGTAGCATTATTCACCACAGCCAAAAGGTGGAAGCAACCCAAGTGTCCATGGATGGGTAAACTAAATGTGGTGAGATAAATATATAGCAATAGTATTCAGCCTTGAAAAGGGAGACAATTCTGACACATGCTACAACATGGATGAGCCTTGAGGACAACATGTTAAGGAAATAAGCCAGTCACAAAAGGACAAATACTGTATGATTCCACTTATATGAGGTACCTAAAGTAGCAAATTCAGAGACAGAAAATAGAAGGGTGGTTGCCGGGGATTGGGAGTTACTGCTTAATGGGGAGATGGTTTCAGTTTTACAAGATGAAAAGTGTTCTGTGGACACTATGGTGGTGATGGTAGCAAAACAATGTGGATGTACTTAATGCCCGTGAATTGCCCACTTAAAAATGGTTCAGTTGGGCTTCCCTGGTGGCGCAGAGGTTGAGAGTCCACCTGCCGATGCAGGGGACGCGGGTTCGTGCCCCGGTCCGGGAAGATCCCACATCCCACATGCCGCGGAGCGGCTGGGCCCGTGAGCCATGGCCGCTGAGCGTGCGCGTCCGGAGCCTGTGCTCCGCAGCGGGAGAGGCCGCAACAGTGAGAGGCCCGCGTACCGCAAAAAAAAAAAAAAAAAAAAAAAAAAATGGTTCAGTTTTTTTACTTGTATTTTACCAGTTAAAAAAAACCTTGAAAATCAAAGAATCAGAATTCCACTTGCAGATGTATTTTAGATTGTTATTTTATCCAGTTTATGAGAAAATGATGCTGTCTAGACCTCAGTTTCTAATCTGAAATGCAAACATACTTGTGAAATTTCAGTTACATTTTTTCTCTTTAAAAAATAGTGCTTTTTAAAATAAGACATCCAACCTGAAAAGAATTAGCTGTATGATAGAACCATAAACAAAATGTATAAGCATTTGCTTTAAAGAGAACCACCTGAGTCGGGTCTTAGAAATAACAAACATTGTTTTATATAGATCAATAGCCACTTTTTGCTATGTGCCCAGTACTGAGGGATAACACCTCTCCTTTCCCATAATCTATAAAAGGCGACTCTATGTGGTAAAGTATTAAATGAAGTGTAGTGGGTCAGAAACAAATAGTGAAAAGAGAAAATGAATTTCCATCTTTTTTCGGCAGGTGTTTGTTAATACAGTGGAACTAGGGAAAGTCACGCTCAAGGGAGATGAGCACTCAGATGCTCCGCAAAACCTTCTCCCAGGTACCTCCAGACCCTGGCCCCAAACCTCGCGGCCGTACATTTCTGACCCTGTCGCTCCCTTCAATTCAACAGCTCTCCACAGTTGCTCAATCAGGCAGGAATGAGGCTCTCCATTGTGGCAAGAACTACTTTACATGCACATTGGTGAATGCTCTTCCCTCTACCTGTATTCCCTCCCCACCAAATCCTATACCTACCATAGTCCTATCCTTCAAAGCCTATCTCAAATACCAACTCTAGAACTATGACATGAAGATGATTCCCCAAGAGAAATGGTATCTCCTTCCTCAAACTCCCTTTCTAGTCTTAAAACACCCAACATCTATTCATAACTATTTGTGTTCTTGTTTTATCTCTCCAACTCCATGTTACAAGTTCTATGGCTAAAATAGCAGGCTTATTCACTTTCTTCTCTTTTGTTTTCCAGAGAATACACTCATTATTCAGGTTTATTCAATATATAGGAGACCCAAGGCAATTTACAACTTGGCTAAAGAGAAAAATTAAAGACAGCTGAAATACCTGCTTGGTACTGTTTTAGGCTCTGAAATGTTGTGATTTAGCAGAAAATCATAACAGCATGGTAAAGTACTATAGACTATGGAGCCAAGCTGACTATGTTTAAACACTGGCTTTGCCACTAACTTGATGTGAACCTCATGGAAGTTACTCAGATTCTTTGGCCTTAGCTTCTTCATCTGTAAGATGGTGAGACTATCACCTACTTCACAAGGTTGGTGTGAAAAACTGAATTCATACACAGAAATACACTTAGAACAAAGCTTGCCAAATAGTGCACAATATGTATTAGCTGTCGTGTTTATGATCATTATTTTTTCTCCAAAAATCAATCTCTCCATTGGTAAATGGAGAATATCAAGCTAGACTTCTCAGGTTTCTTTCAACTCAGGGATTCCATACATCAGTGCCACATGACACTGAAGATGTCAGAGATCACTACGAGCTGACAAATGGGGACAGGCTTCATAAGAGAGCTAGAACCCAGAAAATGGGGTTTTTTATACAGAAAGATGTAAGCTGAGTAGAGAAGTGTGAAGGAAGAAGACATTCTAGGGAGGAAAGCTAGAAATAGCAGTCTAGGGAGTTAGAAAAAGTTGGAACATAAGGAAGATAATTTGGCGAGAGTTTATGTTTTGGACAATCAAATAAGATACGATCTAAATGACTTTAAAAATAGTGGACTAGGGCTTCCCTGGTGGCGCAGTGGTTGAGCGTCTACCTGCCAATGCAGGGGACGCAGGTTCGTGCCCCGGTCCGGGAAGATCCCACATGCCGCGGAGCGGCTGGGCCCGTGAGCCATGGCCGCTGAGTCTGTGCGTCTGGAGCCTGTGCCCCGCAATGGGAGAGGCCACAACAGTGAGAGGCCCGCGTACCGCAAAAAAAAAAAAAAAAATAGTGGACTAAAAACAACTGATTATAAAACTACATTATCACTTGTGTTTTGGGAGAAGAAAGATTTCTAGTGACAGCTGATCACCATCCACTCTAATAATCTGCCTTGAGAACAACTCACACTATAAATTTGTCGGTTCTTTTAACAAGAATCTGTTCAAAACCCAAGAATTTCAACACATTCTTCTAAAGCCAAATACAAGTAAATGCTGGATTACACTTATTTTAAAAGCATCTCTCTTCTCTCTGCTGGCTTAAAGAAACTAAGAGCTGATTACGTAAAGATTTGATAAAACTAAAATATAAAGAACTGTACTCTTCCACAAATTACACTAAATTATTACAATGTAAGTCAGTTCTTACCACTTCTCTGCTCAAAACCCTCAGACAGTTCCCATCTCAGGCAGAAGAAAAATGAAATCTTCACAACAGCCTAAAAGGTCCTGGTTGTTCTGTGCTTCCCCCCACCCGCACCCCCGTCCCCCCAGTTCTTCCCTGACCTTATCTCCTACCACCCCCTCCTTTGCTCACAGTGTTCCAAGCATGCTGGTCTTCTAACTGTTCCTCTAACAGGCCAGCATTGTCCTTTGCAAGGTCTTTATACTTGCTGTTCCCTCTGCCTGGAATGATCATTCCTCCAGAAACTAGCTGGGGTCACTCCCTCACCTCCTTCTAGCTGTTTAAATATCAGCTTGTATGTAAATACTTCCCTGACCATGCTATTTCAAAATGCAACACCTCCCCTTCCCTCTTTGCAGCTTTATTTTTTTACCTAAGGCATTAATTATCTTCTAACATGCAGTATAATTTATATATGTGTTTTCTGTCTCTCTTTCCCTCACTAGAAAGTAAGTTTCATGAAAGCCGGGGTCACACACCTCGAACAGTGGTAGGGAACAGGCACACAAAAGGTATCAACAAAAATATTTCTTGAGTGAATAAATTGCAGATTAGGCCATATAATGCCACTTCTGGGTACAGGAAAATACAACATACATTTTTTTCCCTCCACCGCTTAAAGTCTAAAAATTAATTTTGGTATGAAAGACTTATAGCCCACCTTCCACTGGGCTTGGGTCTGGAAAGTTAAAGTGAATTAAAGCAGAATCTCTGCTCTTTAGGAGTTCGGGGGTGTGTATACAGGGGACAATAGATATACAAAGATCATTTACAAAAAGCAATATGTATGGGAAGCCAGAGGAATGTGAATGACTGACCAAAGGAGTGAGGGGCAAAGCTTCCACTAAGGTGATAAGGAAGCTATGATTCCCCCAAACTCTCGACTAGTACGACTGTTCTTCCTTATATTATTGGCGCGTATGCTTGCAAGTCCATATAAATTATTTACCCACATCAGATAGGCTCCTAAGTAGGCCGCAAAAAAGTTTGTGTTACGATGGTGATGCTAATCACGGATGTACTCAAAGCTACACCAAGATTACCGACTATGTCTTTTACTGTCCTCAGATTTGGCAACTTTTCCCTATCAGGTCCCCCGACTTGGAGACTAGCATCTGCTGACTGCTGCTGGCTTGGGTCAGAATCCTCCCCGCGGGTATCCCTCACCCGGAGCCCAGCACCCTGCAAATCCCTTCCCTTGCAGGGCGGGCGGCCGGGAGAGCGCCGCCTCCGGAACGCCGCCAACTGGGCCTCGTTAAGAGCTGCGGGAGAAGCGGGAGCCGTGGGAGGACGGCGAGGCTCGGAAGGGCCCCTCGAGGTTTCAGTCACGCACTCCTACTACTCCCCAGCCCCCTGCGCCTCGGCTTCCCCGAGGCTCCAACGACTCTTTGTTAAGAGAGGCCGCGGTTCCCTGGCCCTCGGTAGGCCCCACAGTTGCCTTGCGGTGCCCCCGAGGGGTTACGGCCCCGCGTCCAGACCCACCTCGCACAAACCTGCTGCTGCGGCTGCAGAGGCAGCTACTACTACCGCCGACGCGGAGAGAATCCCACGGCCCGAAGTACGAGCGGTCCAGACCCCGTCCCACCGCGCTCCTCGCTCTCCGCCCCCTTCTTCTTCTTCGTCTCCGCCGCCGCCGCCGCCGCCTCTCGGCCCGTAGCTGACGCGAGGAAGGGGAACAAAACCGGACATGCGCAGTGCAGAGCGCGGGCCGAAGGGCGGAGCCTGATCTATGGCTCCCGGAAGGCGCCGCGGGCTCCTGGCCCTAAAGCTCCAGACTGCCTCACAGACACCTCAGACACCTAACAGGCACTACTACTGGATGAAGTGTGTTCATGGCCCGTTTAGGAAGTGGGCCTGGAAGTGAAGAAAGTAGCACTGACTGGGAGCCGCCAAAAACTCCCAAGAAAGAGGCTCGAGTGGAAACCACATGTACATAAAATCGTCTATCCTCTAAAGTCCGCTCCTTTGCAAATGCGACCTGGGCAAGATTTCCCCGCGTGCCTCTGGCCACGTGGTCCCGTAGAGCATGGCGACTTTTAGCATCCGGAGCACGGGTTCAGCGTGATGACAACTTGACTGAACCCTAGTGGAGAGCACAGGGATAGGCGCGGGCAGTTCCGGCCCAGGGGCCGGGCTTATGCAACTCTCCCAGCTTCCACACGTCGCCTCAGCTGGGCGGGGGAGGAGGAGGTCTCGCTCGGCCCCCTGAGCTGTGTCCCGCCCCCGCGCCGTGCGCAGGCGCGGACGGGCCGCACGCATTCTACGTAACGGCTGGCGGAGGCTACGTGAAGAGTGGTGCGGCGTGACTGAGCTACCTTGTCAGGCTGTCCTAGAGGCGTTGAGGGCAGTGAAACCGCAGTGACCCGGCAGGCGGTGGCCGGCCCGAGAGGCAGGCAGGGTAAGGCGGCAGCCGCAGGAGCGCTGGGCCGGGTTCTAGCACTCGGTACAGGTAGGGAGCGGGCCGTGACGCGCTAGTCGGTGGGGTCGGGCTGGGCCGAGCGGTGACGCTGATTTGCGTGGCCTAACCAGGTCCCTTTTCCCACCCCATCCCGTAAGTCCAGCCTATGGTGACATGCCTCGGTCCCCGCGCCTTCTCGCCTTTCCCGACTTTCTTAAAAACAAACCAGACTTTGTCCACCCCAAGGCCCGTTTTTTGTTGGGAGTTCTGATCGGGTTGGGGTGGACTTTTAACGGTTTTTGGGAACTTCCAGAACTGTGAGCAAATGCCAACCACAGGGCAAAGTTAGAGCAAGCCCACAGCGTGCCAGCAGGAAGAATGGAGCGTAGAATTGATTCTCCTTGCTGGGGAAAGACTAGACCCCGCAGGCTTAACAGAAGCAGCAACCTCTGTGGTCCTTCTTCTCTGAAGGTTTCTAACATGACATGTTTTTATCCAACATGTGTAAGGAGACGGGAATGTCTCCATGATCTCCAGAAGCCTCAGGGTCTGGCCATTGTCAGAAAGGCCTACTCTAAAATGCCAACAAGGAATGATTCCTGCACTTATTCCTCTTCCGTTTTTAAGTCCAGTCCCAATCGCTGAGACTGCCAGGTGAGCTAGCAGAAGAAATCAGACCAGACTTGTTAGTGCTGGGGTGCCCTGCCCCAGGAGTCTCAGGACTGCCTCTCAGGCAGGGAGTTGTGCGTTTGAGAAATGAGTTGACAGGTGCACCAGACAGACTTCTGGGAAGGAAGGCCAAGGCACGGATGGCTTGGATAATTTTAACCTAAATATCCTTAAAGGAGCTCTGTTACAGGGCTGAGTTAACTTAGAAGTGCTTCTGTGGTGTGAACGTTCTAAGTGGAAATTCACTTTGAAATGACAGACGTTTTGTCAGGGAGTTAATCAAGTTGACTGTGCCAGTGTTAACCTTTATTTGCTTCTATTTGAAAAAGTTTAAAACTGAGATCTGAAAGAGAAACACTAAAAATGAAGTATTTTTACACCTTAAAGGGCGTTCATAAGGCACAGTGGAAGGAAGTAATGGGAACTGCCATTTATTGAGTACCTTCTATGTGCCAAGCACGTATCTCTTGTAATATCCACTACAGCCCTGTGAGGCAAATAGTGAATGACTATCCCTTTTTTGTATGTGGGGAACAGGGGTTTAAGTAATTAGCCCAAGGTCACATGGCTGGCGAATGGTAGAGCTGATGTTTTGAACCAAAACCTAACTCCACCAACATACGTGCTCCTTTTCATATGTCTTCCACTTTTGACTGTGAAGCTAAGGGTGTTTGGAGACACATCGCAAGCCTCTTTGAGGTTGTTGTCAAGAGGGCAGCTATGTTTCCCCATAAAATGTCCCCTGGTGCTAACCTCAAAGATCAAATATTGGAAAGGATATAATATTGGCCTATCCTTGGTGGCATTTCTCAAATCATTGGTGCCTTTCAAAATTTATGAGCTTTGTCCAATTTTAAGAACATTTTTTGAGCAGCCGTGAGTTGCAAGGTATTGGGCAATAGCCTTTGATATTGAGCCAATTTCCTTTATGAATTTATGGTGTTGTAAATATGAGATATAGAATATTCACTATGCCAGAGCACCTTGAGAGATCAGTATTGGGTTGGCCAGAAAGTTCTTTCAGTTAGTGAATGTGTTGTTCAATAAAGTTCTTCATGAAAGTGAAAAATGTGTCTTTTTTGAACTTAAAGCCGAACGAACTTTTTGGCCACCCCAATACATACTCCTTTTGCCACCCATTCACTCTGTTAGTACTCAGCTCCCTGCATCCTGGCTTTCATACTTACCACTTCCTTGCAGTTGCCAATAATGACTTCCTTATTAACATTGGGAAATTTTTGGTCCATATCTTACTTAAACTTTCTGCAGCAATTGAAACCGAGCTCTGTTTCCTTCTTAGAAATATGCTTCTCCTTTGACTTCTGTGCTACCACTGTGACCAAAGTCTCTTTTTCTTTAACCACTCCTTAGTTTCCCATTCCAGTTCTCCCTATTATGCACAACTCTTAGCTGTTATGATTTGTTTCAAGACTTTTTGGTGCTTTTTTTTTTAAACCTAACTCTTAATACTCCCTGGGGATCTCTTCCATTCTCACACCATCTCTATTTCCAGCTTAGGCACGTATCCTGAACTCCAGGCTTATACTTCAAATGCTTCCTTTCCTCCCCTTTGTAAAATAGGTTATAATACCTTTTAGGATATTGTGAAAATTAAGAGATAAATGTTAATCATCTAACATACTGCTGAAAACACTTAAAACTTTTCAACAAGTATTAAATTAATTTATTGCCTTCCCCAATTTTTTCGCTCCTTTATGATTTTTATTTCAAGGATGACTTTGTCCAGCTGTTAATCAAGCAAAACTTGGAATCACCCCAGATCTTCCTTCCCCCACATTCCTTATATTCAGTCACTTTATGCTGACAAATATAATTCTTAATACCTGTCAAATCTGTTTTCCTGTTCATTCCCAATACCACTGCCAGTTCAGTTGTGTTTTATCTCTTATCTAATTATCTCAGCCACTTCCTATTTTTCCCACCTCAGGTGCCCTTTTCTAATTCACCCTCTGTATGAGCTGTCAGGGTTAAATTGCAAATCTGATTGTGTCACTCTCTTACTTAAATCCTTTAGTTGATTCTAATCATCCAAACTTCTTAGTGTGGTATTTAAATAAGGGTGATCAAATAAATAAATAAATAAGGATCATCATGATCTGGCCTGTGCTGGCCTTTTTAGCCTCATTTCCCCCATTTGGGTCTACAAACCCAATGTTCTATCATACCAAACTCCTAAAATGCGCTGTTTCAGCCCTCTATGCTATAGCTGTTCCTCAGTCTGCACTGCCTCTTCTTGAGTGCAGGAACTATCCTTTTATTTTATTTTTTAAAGAACATTTTATTATAAGAACATAATAGAAAAATTAGGAAAGTATTCAATATAAAGAAAAATAAAGGCAAAATGTCCATAATCCTATCATACATAATAACTACTATTTATATGTAGATGTATGTATGACCTTCTAAACCTTTTTGTTGTGTATTTGCTTCTAAAACAACTTGGGTTCTAACTTCATTCATAAGAATTTTTAATAAACAAAATAAGTTTGTTTTTTGTATGTATGTATGGTTTAACCGGTTTCAGATTTTCCCTGTCATACTGTAACTCACGTCCTTGAAGCTAGGTTCTCTTGGCATAGTATCCGACATGGTGATATGCTTAGTGAGGGAACATTTTATTTGATATGGTAGGATCATTTTATGAAAAGCAATGAAAGCCAGAGGAGTTTTATATTATTCTTTGGGTAATTGGTTAGCCTTCATTGGTGATTGAATCCTTATGTAACAGAAGTCATGTTTTAGAAGGATAACAGTAGTTTTTAGTGAGAAGTAGGGAGTAGGGAGAGAGTTGAGCAGAGGAGACCATTTAGGATAATACTGTGGTTCTTGAGTAGGTGGTGTTAGCAAAAATTGCTGCTTTAAATCAGTAACAAAATCACTGCTACTGGCTTACATTGGAGATGCTGCCTGAGAAGTGGATGATAGCAGGGATTCTGGAGGCAAAACTGGCATCAGAACATAGTTCTCTGTCACTTGGTGGTTGTATTACTTAGCATTTCTGTGCCTCATTTTCCTTATCTATGAAATGGGGATGTTAATAAAACCACTTTCTTCAGAGGGTCGTCATGAGGATTAAATTAGTTGCTTTTTGTAAAGTCTTTAGGACAGTGCCTAGCACTTTGTGTCTTAAACATGTGCTTTGATGATGATGATGATGTGCACACATAAAGTTGATCTAAGAATGAATAGCTTTTCCATTCATGTATTATTTTTATTACAACCAACAGATAGTTGCATCTCATTCTTCTTTCATTATCCCTCTCCCAGTTTCTATATAAAGCTTTTTATAGGCGTTCAAAAACTGCATACTGAATACACAGTGTAAATGGAAACCAACCTAAAGAAATTAAATGACTAGTACAAGATTTTACAGATAACTAGTGAGAGAGTCCAGACTAGAACCCAGGCCTCTTGAACCTCAACTTATTATTCTTTATATAATGCTATCTGAAATGAACAGTATTAAATAAGAGAAAAGTGGGAGAGTCTTAGATTTAATTTTTAACCGTTTACAAAATGTGATCAGTATGTGTAGAATGGCAGTCCACTTAGGGTTTTTGTTTTTGTCTTGTTTGACTCATTTTTAAGGGGCAATGAAAGCCTTCCATGCTTTCTGTGTTGTTCTTTTGATATTTGGGAGTGTCTCTGAAGCCAAGTTTGATGATTTCGAGGATGAGGAAGACATCGTAGAGTATGATGATAATGACTTTGCTGAATTTGAGGATATCACAGAAGACTCTGTTACTGAATCTCCTCAACGAGTGATAACCACTGAAGATGATGAAGACGAGACTACTGTGGAGTTGGAAGGGCAGGATGAAAGCCAAGAAGGAGATTTTGAAGATGCAGATACCCAGGTAAAGGTTCTTTATTGATTTCTTGGGAAAGTGGAAGGATGGGACAATGTGTAACTAGCACTTTTCCCAGACATTAAAAGTAATGCCCAGGTCTAAGGAGACCTTTATCCTCTGGTATGCTCATTTTTATTCAGTAGGTGGAGCTCTTCTAAATGTTTGTGGTATGTTCTCACCTTTTACATTCAACAAAAAATGAATTGTATTTTTCTCCTCTATGGAAAGCCTGGATGGAGGATGATGGAGTGGGGGTGGATATGTATTGGTATGTGGGTGGGTGGGAGTTGTATCATTTAGAACTCCGGGTTCAATGCATGGGGGAGGTCATCATTTGTTTAAAATATGTAAGATCTCTGTGTTCTGTGCTTGCTGCTTTCATGTTCTTTTTTCCTTACAAATGTTATCTATAAAAATGAGATAAAGTTGCTGGTGATGTTAGTGGGGGAAAACAGATTGTGCCTCATTTTCGTAGGAGGGAGATACCGAGAGTGAACCATATGATGATGAAGAATTTGAAGGTTATGAAGACAAACCAGATACTTCTTCTAGCAAAAATAAAGACCCAATAACAATTGTTGATGTAGGTATACAGGTTTTGAATCCCAAACTAACCAACAAAATATCTTGCTGTCATTAATCTCAGAAATATAATTAGTGACACGTAGCTGGTGTTGTTGTAATGTGGGAGCCATGAAAGAGTTTGACATCAGTTCTTCTGATGCAGTGGACACACGGAAAAACAACCTGTATCTTTTGTTGGGTTCTTTTTATATAAATTTATTTATTTATTTATTTTATTTTTGGCTGCATTGGGTCTTTGTTGCTGCGCGCAGGCTTTCTCTAGTTGCGGTGAGCGGGGGCTACTCTTCATTGCAGTGCACAGACTTCTCATTGTGGTGGCTTCCCTTGTTATGGAGCACAGGCTCTAGGCGCACAGGCTTCAGTAGTTGCGGCACACGGGCTCAGTAGTTGTGGCTCGCACGCTCTAGAGCGCAGGCTCAGTAGTTGTGGCACACGGGCTTAGTTGCTCCTTGGCATGTGGGATCTTCCCGAACCAGGGCTTGAACCCATATCCCCTGCATTGGCAGGCGGATTCTTAACCACTGTGCCACCAGGGAAGTACCACAACCCATATGTTTTTATTTTAGCCTTCCTAGTTTTATTTACCAAGGAATGAGGAGGATAGACGTTGGGTTTATTTGGGAGGTGGGACTCAGAATCAAGATGAATACAGAGGGCTTTCCAGCGTTTCATCCCATTTGATTATCCTCATACTTCCTTAAAGAATCTTTTACAAAGATGACCTGGAAGGACTTCCCTTGTGGTGCAGTGGTTAAGAATCCACCTGCCAACACAGGGGACACGGGTTCAATCCGTGGTCCAGGAGGATCCCACGTGCTGCGGAGCAACTTTGCCCGTGCGCCACAACTACTGAGCCTGCGCTCTAGAGCCCGCGAGCCACAACTGCTGAGCCCAAGTGCCACAACTACTGAAGCCCGCATGCCTAGAGCCCACGCTGTGCAACAAGAGAAGCCAATGCAATGAGAAGCCCGCGCACTGCAACAAAGAGTAGCCCCTGCTCGCTGCAACTAGAGAAAGCCCGCGTGCAGCAATGAAGACCCAACGCAGCCAAATAAATAAATAAATAATAAAACCTTCATTAAAAAAAAAAAGTAACACTGAAAAAAAAGAAAGATGACTTGGAAAACCAAAATGGGCATATTTTTCAAAGTATAACCATATTCAGTGACAATTATCTAACGTAATCCACTTCTGTTTATGGGTTTTCTCATTCTCCTTCATACCTTGAGTTAGACTTCGTCCTTCAGCCTCAGCCAACATTAAATGGAACGATTGTTCTTCTTTAGGTTCCTGCACACCTCCAGAACAGTTGGGAGAGTTATTATCTAGAGATTTTAATGGTGACTGGTCTGCTTGCCTACATCATGAATTATATCATCGGGAAGAATAAAAACAGTCGCCTTGCTCAGGCCTGGTTTAACACTCATAGGGAGCTTTTGGAGAGCAACTTTACCTTAGTAGGTAAGTTAGGCTAATACAAGTCTAGCCACCTGTTTGAAAACTTTCTGGTAAGAACTGCTTATTCTGCTCAGTGTAAGCATCTAACTACTTTCATGGACTGCTGAAGAGGCTGCTTTTTTTCCTTCTCTCAAGGATCCCTTTTTTGTTAGGTTTTGCATAATGGATGAATTGCATTCATGAAATAATTTTCTCACCTTTCATCAATCATTTGCTGTACAGCTTCAGATAGAATGAGACAATCAGTGTTATCAAAACAAGTTGATAAAAATCTGGCCAAAAGCAAAGAATTTTGACATTTTAGGTAGCTTGATCAATGCTTTCAATTCATCTTTTAGAAATTAGAAGTCCTTCAAAATTCCTTCAGGTTTTAGGCACTTTAGTGTCAGATCCACTGTAGAGATGTACAAGATGTACACTGACCCCTTAGAGGAAGTCCTGTAATGGTGTAGTGTAGGGGGTAAACACCTTCACTTCAGTTTGGCTTTAAACACTTTGTTTCCCTTTGATAGCAAGCAAGTATCCATCTCTTCTGCCCTTTAGCAGGACTGTGTACTAACTATGTTGTGCTAGGTACTTTGCATACATTGTTTCTTATTTAATCTTTAGAACAATACTGTCAGTTGGATATAGTTTCTGTTTTCCTAAGGAGGGAACTGAAGTCCGGAGAAGTGTTAAAATTTGTCTAAGCTGTTCAACTGCAACCATGATATTAGAACCTAGTCTACCTGCTTCCAAAGTCCATGCTGTCCACTGTACCATATACTATTTCAGTATTTTGACCTGGAAATTAGGAAAAAAATAAGCAGCCTTTAATGCCTTCTACTTCCCTTGGCGTGTTTTCATTTGGTGTGTCAGTCTGCTTTACCTTGTAAAGTTGGACACATTTTTTTATACATTAATGAATTAAATGAAGAGAGGAAATTATTGGAATTTGAGCTTTTTGTAGCTCTTAATACCACTGTTATCATTTTGCTGCAGGAAAAACAAACTTGGATAAAGTTAAATGAAAGGAAACACAGTGAGGGAGTGTTGAATAGTTAGTATTAATGGTATTTTTAATTCACTACATAGGTTTTGTTTTTTTTTTAACTTTTGGCAGAGACATTTAGACTGACTTTGCTCCATTTTGTACCTACTCTTGAGATACTTATATTCCAAGCTGAATGTCGTTAACTAACAAGGACACACAAGTAATGCTAGAGTCCATAATTTTTTAATGACGACAATAAAGCATTTTAAAAGTAAAAAGAATAATGCCCATCTGTTGTAATCTATGTCTAAAGGAGAGTTCTATAAGATAGATAAGTATTGTTAACCTAAAGGTACCGTCATTTTGGGGTCAGAGTAGAAGAGTGTGTGGTGATTAGGCCCCAACATTTCCAGTGAATCATGTTAATGGTTTTACCCCTAGGGGATGATGGAACTAACAAAGAAGCCACCAGCACAGGAAAGCTGAACCAGGAGAATGAGCACATTTACAACCTATGGTGTTCTGGTCGAGTGTGCTGTGAGGGGATGCTTATCCAGCTGAGGGTAAGTAGGGAATTTCTGGTACAGTGTATATCTTCCTTTCATTTTTTCCAGTGTGATCCCAAGTCCTGTAAGATCAGTGTCTCATTTTTTTCATGTTTGACTTAAAATGAGATCTAAAAATCATCTTTTGGGAATTCCCTGGTGGTCCAGTGGTTAAGACTCTGCGCTTCCACTGCAGGAGGCCCAGGTTCGATCCCTGGTCAGGGAACTAAGATCCTGCAAGCCACGCGGCACGGCCAAATAAGTAAATAAAAATCATTTTTTACTGACTGGCAAATGTAGAGTATATTTGATGAAGCATTTGAGTCCCCCTCCAATGTCTTCTCTTGTAGCAAACAGAAGTTGCAATTGTTCTCTTGGGCTTTTTTTTTGTTTTTTAGTTCCTCAAGAGACAGGACTTATTGAATGTCCTGGCCCGGATGATGAGGCCAGTGAGTGATCAAGTGGTATGTATTCTTCCTGCTGGTTTTCTCTGTACAGATTGAATTCTTAACTTCTTAGAGCTTGTTCTATTTCTTGCCAGGATTATATTTGGACTTTCTAACAACTTGTGTCCCTTGCCCAAAAAATGGAACCTTTTCTATCTAGACAGATCATCTTCCACTCAGTGTGAAACTGGGGGTGGAGGTGCAGGTGGGTGTGAGGAGACATATGTGCTTTTTGTGGGGAAAGAGGTAATACTCTGTCACCAGGTAGATCAACAGAATCAACCTGGATGATGGAGGGAAAAACAGTTGTCACAGACCGTTTGCCCTCACGTCTGACTCTGCTTTTGGTATCTGCTTTTATCTTTGGCAGTAGGCTGGGGTTTTTTTTTCAAATATTTTTTGCCTCAAGTAATACATCTTGGGCTGAATGAGTTCATAACACAATATGGAGACCTTATTGTTTGGTATACTTTCTTTCCTTTGTTAAATTAACATGTTAATCTGAAAATTGTGTCCTTCATTAGAAATGCCACATTCCCCCTCCCTTCATTCTTCCAATAAATAATTGTGCTGACTCCCACTGCTGCAAGAAACAAAAATACATGAGACAGTCTTTTATATAAGCTAGTAGAACAAGAAATGTATGCATATATATCAAAATACAAAGTAGTATTTGGTTAATAAGTGCTATATTGGTAATATAATTAGGTACTTTTTATTGGATTGAAACTCAATTGTTATTTTAAAGGTCTTACTGTTAGTTGGAAGCCTGTTTATTTATTTTAATTTTTCTAATGTGGCCACTGATGATTTAACCCACGAATTTTTAGAGCCTCCTCAGTTAAAACTCAAAGGAGGAAGTTTTGCTGCATCTTCAGCCATCTTTTTGTAGAAATTATTTTTTAGAGTGTTGTGTTAATCATTTTCAGTTCTTTCCTGAGGTAGATTTAATCTTCTCTTTTCCTCTGAGCCAGCCAGCCTTTTACCTTTTTTGCTGTTTTGGGTTTTTTTTCCCTGCAATGAAAAGCAGCCTCAACAAACATATGGGTTTTTTATATTTTTAAGCCTTTTTATGTGGGTTCTGCTTAAAAGAGCAGAAAACCTTTTCTTTAGCAGCTGACATCTTGCCAGATCTTTGCTATATTTCCCTTCATTAACATTTCCCTTCTTCCACATATATACTGGTAAATTTTGACCCAGACTTTTAAAGATATAGTTAATAAGACAAATAGGGCCACGTTTTATCATACCAGACTCTTTAGGCTATAACTTTATCTCTCTGGCCCAATGTCGAGTATTAAAAACTGTTTAACCTGCCTCTGGGGTGTTTCCAACACCAACAACCAATTCTCTGATTCTCCAGATACCAGTTCGGTGTCCAACAATTCAATTCAATTCTGATACTATCTACTTGGAGTTAATGCCAGATCCCACAAGTTAAAGGTCTCATTCATTCCCACAAGATTGCCCACACTTCAGATGCCAGTTGCAGGCCCCAGGCTACCGTACTTCTGACTGCCCAGCTATAAATCCAGAGTTCCCACAGCCCTCCCCTCAGATTCAATAATTTTCTAGAATAGCTCAGAGAACTCAGGAAAACACTTTACTTACATTTACCAGTTTATTGTAAAGGCTACCAATTCAGGAACAGCCAAATGGAAGAGAGGCATGGGGGTGGGGCGGTGCACAGAGCTTCCATGCCTCTAGAGCTTGGGCCCCTCTTCATAGGGTCATTTAGGCTGTTGGCAGAATTCAGTTCCCTGTGGTTGCAAGTTCCTATTTTCCTGCTAGTTGTCGCTGGGAACCGCTCTTAGCTCCTAGAGGCCATTCTCAGGTCCTTGCCACGTGGTTCCCCTCCACCCCATAGCCCTTTCACACTTTCACCCTTTCTTCAAGTAGGGTCCAGTCCCTTTTGAGGACTCACTTGATTAGGTCAGTCCACCCAGGATAGTGTCCCTTTTGATTAACTCAAAGTCACCTGATTAGGGACCATCTGCCATGTAACACAGCATAATCATGGTAATGATTATACCATCACATTCATAAGTCTTGCTCACATTCGAGGGGAGGATGTATACACCAGCAGGCAGGCATATTGGGGGCTGTCTTAGAAATCTGCCTATCACAGAACCTAACAGGTGAGTTTTGTTGGTTTTTTTTTGAAGCAATAAAAGTAACCATGAATGATGAAGACATGGATACCTATGTGTTTGCTGTTGGTACTCGGAAAGCCTTGGTACGACTACAGAAAGAGATGCAGGATCTGGTATGTCAGGTTCTTTTTCAGATAATATGTCGAAACTGTGCCTCTTTATTACATAAATGTTTGACTTCAGAGCATAAAGTAATTATATCACTTGAACAGTTGTGTCACTTTGAAATAGGTCAGTACATATTCTCTTGAGAAAAAACAATCCTTGTGCATAACAAAATATCATGTTTTACTTTCAACTACGTCTTCCTCTAGAGTGAGTTTTGTAGTGACAAACCTAAGTCTGGAGCGAAGTATGGACTGCCTGACTCCTTGGCCATCCTGTCAGAGATGGGAGAAGTCACAGAGGGAATGATGGATACAAAGGTAAATACAATAGAAGACATACATTTGTAGACCATTTACGGGGCAGTCTCCCTGAAAGTTACACTGTACAAATTCTTCATTTTATTTTCCTTTCCCACACAACCATTAAAATACTTTATTTAAACAATAGATTCACTTGTCAAAAAGACAGTTTTATTAGTCAAGAAATTCTCTCTAAATCAAGAACAAATTGTCCCTAGGATTGCCAATGGCTTTCAGGTTTTTTGAAAAAGGACTACTACTTTAATCCTTATCACCATTCATTTTAGTACGTTTGTTAAAGTTTCAGTTTGTGTAGAAGACGGGTATATAAAGAGCTGTTTTTTCCTATTGGTTGTGTATGGTAACAGCACATCTTAGTATCATAAAATATAGGGTAGCTCAAAGACAGTTCTAAATGTAAGTTCTGGGTGATGTGGTTGTGAAGAATTCCTAAAATTATTTACATTTTATGTTCATGCTTTCACTCGTATTTTGAACACTATTTTGAGATATATTTTCAGCTGCTCAATTTTGATCATTGGTGTGACTAAAGAAGGGCAGTAGTTTCATCATAGGGAGAGTCCTTATTTAAATTTAATTTTTTTTAAGCTTTAGCCTTCATGACGTGCAAAAGTAAGGAGGATTAAAGAGTGAATATCTATGAAAAAAGAGAAGTGCATCAAACCTACTTTAAAAAAATAATTTTCTTTTCTTATTTCAGATGGTTCACTTTCTTACACACTATGCTGACAAGATTGAATCCGTTCATTTTTCAGACCAGTTCTCTGGTCCAAAAATTATGCAAGAGTACGTATGAAATAAAAATATTGAAATCAGTTTTCTTCACTAGCTTTCTGTGTTGAAACACCTGCAAGGTGCTTCTGCAATTTCCCTTCCCAAATGAGTGAGGGAAGTTGGTGACAGCATCCAAGTTTTCCTTTGCTTTGACTGCATGCATCGTGAAGGTAATTGAAAACCTATGGGGGACAATCAAATAAGCCTCCCCAGTTTGCATGTGTCACCGCATGTATGCATCACCCACTCAGTGAGGTAAATTGAGAATCTAACAGAATGGCTAATACTAAGAAAAATACAATTGGTAGTCTCTGTCCTTTGTAGTCTAGGGTGGTTGTTTTTTGGGGATTTTTTTCCTTTTTAATTTATGATGTGAATCTGTGACGTTTGATTTGTGTTTGATTGCAGGTGTATGCATTTTATAATTCATGGCATTTTCCGGCTTTCTACTTTGAATGGTTGAGTGATTATATTCTTTCTAGTGTATTATCAGACACCCTTAATGCCCGTAAAGTTTCTGGCTTTATAGTAATATTGTTCGAATGTAAATATTCAGGGTTTGAATTTGCTGTTTGATTTCACATCCTGTTGCAGGAGAGCATATTTAAGTTTACCCTTGGTGTAGAATTGGTTCTGACCTAAATTTTTGGCTAAGGACTGTGGAGTTGAATACAGTTAAAAGCCAATTTAAATTTTAATTTTGTGTCAAAATCACTAAGGTAATCAAAATTACTTATGCCTCTAGATGGTGTTGCATCATCCTTGCCTTGCTGAACTCAGTAATAACACTTGGGACAAAGTATCACATTGCGGCATTCATGGAGCATTTTGTGTGTGTGGGGAGGTGAAAGTCTTTGAAAGTCAAAGATTGCAAGAGGATTCTTTGAGGAGTCAGAACTAAATTATATATGTTATAGTAGATATTTCTCAACTTATTCTGAGCCTGACTCAAAAATAAGATCCTTCATCATAGGAAGATGGATTAAGAGTTAGAAATAAAACATAAAAAATCCATCAAAATAGGCCTTCCCTTGTGGCGCAGTGGTTGAGAATCTGCCAGCTAATGCAGGGGACACGGGTTCGAGCCCTGGTCTGGGAGGATCCCACATGCCGTGGAGCAACTAGGCGCCTGAGCCACAACTACTGAGCCTGCGCGTCTGGAGCCTGTGCTCCGCAACAAGAGAGGCCGCGATAGGCGATAGTGAGAGGCCCGCGCACCGCGATGAAGAGTGGCCCCCACTTGCCACAACTAGAGAAAGCCCTCGCACAGAAACGAAGACCCAACACAGCAAAAATTAATTAATTAATACACTCCTACCCCCAACATCTAAAAAAATCAAAATAAACAAAAAGGTTATTTAAAATATGGGCCTCATACTTAAATACAGGCTCATTTCTGGCTCCCCAGGTGAGATGGAATTATCCTGCCTGGAGGGGACATCACTGGATGTGTTGAAGGATAGGATAAAGATACTTGGGAATGCATCCATCAGATAGACGAGTGGACCAGATGATCTGTAAAGCTCCTTCGGGCTCTGAGATTGTATTTAACTTGGGGATGCCAAGCCAAATACTGTGCTGATTATTTGCACAGTTATCTGTTCATCTAAGTGAATTGGGTGACTTATGTGCATGGAAAGTATCTCTCTCTTGCGTTCCTTCTAAATAGCTCTTTCTTTTATGACAGGGAAGGTCAGCCTTTAAAGCTACCTGACACTAAGAGGACACTGTTGTTTACATTTAATGGTGAGTGTTCTGTGTCCTGTGTGAGTTCTTTGTTTTCTGTGAGATGATCTTAAGGAGAGTATTGTTTCTTTCTAAACAATAGCTATAAAAAACTACATTAAAACTAACCCCAGGGACTTCCCTGGCGGTCCAGTGGTTAAGACTTTGCTTTCCAATTCAGGGGGTGCTGGTTCGATCCCTGTTCAGGGAGCTAATATCCCACATGCCTTGCAGCCAAAAAACCCAAAACATAATAACAGATTCAATATTGTGACTAATTCAGTAAAGACTTAAAAAAAATGGTCCACATCAAAAAGAAAATCTTTAAAAAAAAAACCTCATGCCAGCTTATTGGTTTTTTGGTTTCTTCAGTAAGAGATCCTTTTATATATTTTAATTTCTATTTTCTGCTGTATTTTAGCTGCCTAAGAAATTTGGAGAAAGGAGCCTATTAATACAAAAAGAAAAAAAAATTAATACAAGAAGTATGAATGCTGCCATTAACTCAATAGGAAAATGGTTTTGTTTTCCAGTGCCAGGCTCAGGTAACACTTACCCAAAGGATATGGAGGCTTTACTACCCCTGATGAACATGGTGATTTATTCTATTGATAAAGCCAAAAAGTTTCGACTCAACAGAGAAGTAAGACCTGCAGCCTTAAGTTGGAGCCTTTTATTATGTTTTTCCCCCCAGGGGGCGGCGGGGAGGGGGCCCAGCTTTCGATTATTTCAGTGATTTTATCTTTGCTAGTTGACTTAAAAGTGCTACATGGGAGTGGTTTTATGAAAGAATATTAAATGGGATTTTGTATCTGTTTGGATTGAAATGGAATTCTTATGAATTGCTTTGTTTCCTGGGGAAAGGGCAAACAAAAAGCAGACAAGAACCGAGCTCGAGTGGAGGAGAACTTCTTGAAGCTGACGCATGTGCAAAGACAGGAAGCTGCCCAGTCTCGGCGTGAGGAGAAGAAAAGAGCAGAGAAGGAGCGAATCATGAATGAGGAAGATCCTGAGAAACAGCGCAGGCTGGAGGTAAGACAAACTTTTCTTATCACTGGGGTAGAACTCAGATTTATAAGGATGCCTATTTGTGCCATATTGGCTGTTAAGGAAATTCTGTGTAGGAATGTACACAGGCTAAAAGCTTAGCATTTTCTCAGCACTTGGGACAGTTGATAGCACTGTAAAAAAAAGAATAATCCTTCCTGTTCAAACCATGTTAGATTGAGCCTCAATCCTGGAGAATGATATGAATTATCCTGTTCCCCCAGCGTAGGCCCTTTTTGAAAGTTCTACTATCATCTTTCAAGCCAAACACATACTAAGGTAGAAAGAAATTTGGAATTTTAATAGAAGCCAGGACATGTGCCCTATGGTCCACATAAACTTGTTTTATAAAAATTTTATTTTGATTATAGAATTAGAGAATTCTAATATTTTTTCTTTGTATTTTGTTTTCTATTTTGTACATAACTAGAATCTCAAACTCAAGAGCTTTTTATGGCTGTAGTCCGTTATGTTTCAAACATCAGCATGTTCTCATGTTTTGTGAAGTAAGATGCTGCAGTCCAGCTCTAAAATTTTAAACCTTGTAAATGCTGATCAAAAAAGAGGAGAACAAAGTTCTGGGAAATGTGAATTTTAATGTGAATAACCTCAAGGATTGAAGAAAATTCTTGTAAGTGGAGGAGGCAGGCTGCCAAGAAAAAGTGAGCCCCTGGACTTCCCTGGTGGCGCAGTGGTTAAGAATCCGCCTGCCAGTGCAGGGGACATGGGTTCGAGCCCTGGTCCGGGAAGATCCCACATGCCCCGGAGCAACCCAGCCTGTGCGCCACAACTACTAGAAGCCTGTGCGCCGAGAGCCCGTGCTCTGCAACAAGAGAAGCCACCGCAATGAGAAGCCCGCGCACCTCAACAAAGAGTAGCCCCCAGTGCCCACAACTAGAGAAAGTCCGCGCGCAGCAACGAAGACCCAACACAGCCAAAAATAAATAAATTAATTTTTAAAAAAGAAAAAAAAAAGTGAGCCCCTGTGTGGCACTTTAGTTGCTGGTAGAGTCATTAATGCTGTTGAGTGAGGTGCCCAGAGTACCACAGCCCTCCTCTCATCCTTTCTCATCAATCTTTGGTTTGGTTTGGTTTGGTTTGGTTTAGTTGATGGGTATTTTTCCCCTGAAAATAGAGCTCTGTGTTTATGCAATCTTCTTTATAAATATAAATGGCTTTTTAACAGATATACAGGAAGAATCTACATGGACTCATTAATAGATAATGCCTTTCATTTTTCTATGGAAAAAAAAGTTCTCCAGTTATTTCTAGAGTTTGAAACTATAGTAGGTTTAAGTAAAAGAGGGGCCCAGAACTTAAGTCAGATTGTAAGTTGCTTGTGGGTGTAAACCATGTATTTTTTTTTAGAACCACCACTTTATAGTATCTAGGCCTAGGTACCTTGTAAAAAGATCCAGTGAATTAAATGGGAAAGGAGCCAAACAAAACACAAAAAACCCTATAGTGAATTTCTGGCTTGAATGGCTCATTTATACCAATGATCTGGACCTTCCTGCCACTACTGGTAGAGCCTTGTTTGGTTTTGTTACATATTTAATTTGAAAAGTATAGAGAAATATATACACAGACATTAAAATTAACCTTAATTCTACCATGTAAGAACAATGTAACATAATCCTTCAGTTCCCATCCCTAAAACCAACCACTGTTAATACTATATAGTTTATTTAGTCCCTCAACTGTATATTCAGTGTACTTATTTCATTTCTTAATGTAGATCATCTTATAAACTTTTTATATTAAAAATATAGCAATCTTTCAAGAAAGTGTCTTTCCATATTCTTTTTTTTTTTTTTTTTTTTTTTGCGGTACGCGGGCCTCTCACTGTTGTGGCCTCTCCTGTTGCGGAGCACAGGCTCCGGACGCGCACGTGCAGGCTCAGTGGCCACGGCTTACAGGCCCAGCCGCTCTGCGGCATGTGGGATCTTCCCGGACCGGAGCATGAACCCACGTCCCCTGCATCGGCAGGCGGACTCTCAACCACTGCGCCACCAGGGAAGCCCCAGCAATTCTTAAAACTATCTTCTGGAATGTTATTTGTGGTGCTAGCCTAAATAGTATAGGCAGTATTCTAGTTTTGACTTTTTTTTAAACAAGTACTGAAATCTTAGTTTGCATTCCCTCTTTCTCTCTAGGAAGCTGCCTTGAGGCGTGAGCAAAAGAAATTGGAGAAGAAGCAAATGAAAATGAAACAAATCAAAGTGAAAGCCATGTAAAGTCATCCAAGAGATCTGAGTCCTTATGCCACCTGTAAGCTCTTAATTCACAGGAAACAAAAAATACCAGTTCATTTCTTATCTTAAAGTTTCCCAGTGACTGAGAAATCCTTATTTCATCATGTGTTCTGTTTTTGGTTTGGAGTTTTACAAAGGTCATAGATACATTGGAAGGACTCTGTTACAGTAATTTTCTTCCAGATAATCAAATTATTTTGATTATTTTATAAAAGGAATAATATATGAAATCTGTGTAGTTTCAAAACATCTTAAAAATTATAACATGAATCAGTACTTTTAGTGCTTGATATTTGAAGAAATATCATGAAATTTATAGATATATAATGAGATTGTTGCTTTTTGTTTAAACTAGGCAGTTGAAATGGCTATGAAGACTGACTCTAAACCAAGATTCCACAGATAACTATTGGAATTGCACAATAAACATGGCTTGGTGTTCTCTTCTGTGTCTACATTAAACTTGTAAAAAAATAAAATTTAGAACACTATATGTGGTGTTGAGATTTCAGGGACTCAACAGTCTAGTTCAGTATGTGTTTATAGGTGGGAGGTGCTGATGACAGTATGATAGGATATCTGTAGGCTTTAGGATACTTACATGTATGTGGAAAATTCTAGGGATAGATAGTACAGGAGCACGGTTTCCTCCTTACCTGATACCATGAGCTAATGACAATGTGAATGCTGTATTTTGAGTGGTTGTATGTTTTCTTGAGTAACAAATGCATGAAAAATTAACTGCTTCACCTAGATGAGATCAGTGGTCTATGTGAAGTCACAAAAGTTTTCCTTCTTGGTCGCTGCAACGTATGGGATGTTCACGGAGAAGCTCTGTTCTCTGTGTTATGGCCATATCCCTTTGCTTCTCCTTCTGCTTTTATCTCTTCCACAGTTGAGGCTGGGTATATTCTTTCAAAGAAATAGCCAAGAATATGCATAAACATACTTTTAAAAATGAACTTTCCTAGACTATTGAGAGTTCCTTCTGCCTCTTGAGGAAGGAACTCTTGGGGGAGAGGCCCATCTACCTGCACAAGCATTTAGCTTGTTCAGATCTCTGCATTTTATAAATGCTTCCTACTAAGAAAGCATTTTTTAAGTCACTGCTTGTACCAGGTAATTTTTGCTGGGGATGGGAAAGGGTTGGGTTTTTTGTGGGAGGGGGTGGGTGGGTTTTGTTTGTTGATGCTTTATGTGCAGGTGTGTTCTGAGGCAATAACAAGTTGCTGTGAAAACAGCATGTGCTGCTGCCTTTGTAACTGCATGGAAACTTTTCACATGGGTTTTTCTCTAGGTTAATGCAGAAATGTATAAACTGGGAGATGCAATTGTAATATTTTTTTTAACAGTTCATGAAATTAAGTTATTAAAATAACAAAATTACCTTAATGCTATATAATTCTAGAATTAACCTTGTTTTACAAACCTTTAACCTGCATTTTAGAAATCAAAGTTGGTATGCTTAGCTATCTTTTGATTAATAAAAGCTTTCTTAAAGTCCCACACATTTGGACCATGGCAGCTAATTTTGTAATTTAAGCATTCGTATGAACTACCTATGGACATATATTAAACTAATTGACAAAAGTCTCAGAGTGCCGCCTTTACTTTTCTGGGGTTGCCCTACAAGAGTATAAGCCCATAGTTGTTACCAGTTTTTGGTGTTTTGTTTTGTTTTTGGCTGTGCTGCACGGCTTGCGGGATCTTGGTTCCCCAACGAGGGATCAAACCCGAGCCCTTGGCAGTGAAAGTGTGGAGTCCTAACCACTGGACCACCAGGGAATTCCCACTAGTTAATTAATGTTTTATATTTTTAGAGCCCCATTATGTCATTGATGGGCTTCTCCCCAAAGTCCCCCACTAGAGTTAAGACACCATTGTCTCTCCTATGACTGAGAGGACAAAGAGAGGAGAAAGAATGTTGTTGACTGTCACACGTTGGAAAACCTGTCTTGTCCTCCAGTATTGTCTGCATTGCCTGGGCACTTAGCAATACCACAACAAGTGCTGGACTGGAAGATAAAGACTTGGCCTTTAGTGCCAGCAAAACCAGTTACCAATCCTTTGACTTTGGGCAGGTCATTAACCTCTTTGAGTCTCTGTTCTGATCTTCCTTCTACAAAGTAAGGGAAGTAATTATTTTCTCTACCTACCTCACATGTAGGTCAACACTAAGAGGTAATATATGTAAAATTCTCCTGTAAATGGTAGCACTTCAAAAAATGTATCATCTAGGCCTATTCTCCAAGTGGTGTATTTTTGCTTTATTCTGTTCTGCTTTTCTTTCTCTCAGTGAAAACCAAGCAGATCCTTCCAGAGTTCTCTAACTTTATCTGCAAAACTTGACAGGGTATTATTGGGGCAGGGTGGCGGGGGGATAGTTTACAATTCTGTTTCCTTAATAATAGAAACTTTCCTTGTCAGGCACCAGATGTGAAACTCTTTTCTTTAGATGGAACTTAGACCAAAGAAAACCTTAATTGGCTTTCCTCATTCCACCCATCCAATAGGAATTGGAAACATGAAAATTACTTAGAGCAGTGTTGTACAAGGATCTAGTTTTGGTGTGAGGGATGAAATACTGTACTTAATCACCCCAGAGTCTCTTCCTTACTGTTCCTGGCTCCATGAATTCAAATTCATGCTTTGATTATTTGAACGCATGTAAGGAGGGAGAAGACAGTTATACCCGTAAGAGTGGCTTCTATTACACACTACTAAAACAATAGTGAAAAGTATTTTCCCAGTTTCTGGAGTTTGGTGATGGGCTAAAGATTTATTTGCATTTGGAAAAGAAAGTGTAATGTTTTTATCTTTGCACAAGGTTGAATGCCATCTTCTCAGCTCTGTGAACTGAGAAATAATACCAATTTCAGAAGAAAGTTTTTTGTTTTGTTTTTTTTTCCCTGAAAGGGAGAACTTTGTGTCTACTACTATACTGCTCTTAATGGCTATTATTAGGTTATATTTTCATCTTTTAAAATTAATTGTCCTCTTTAATTTCACCTATTTTGCTTTTCCAAACAGTGTAACTTTTATTTATGTAAAAGATACCCAGGCCTTTTAAAATATTTAGTTCCATGGGAGTTATTTGGAGATCAGATAATATCATATCCGCCTAGGTTGTTTGTTGTATCAACTTTGCTTTCCTATCACATTTCCAACTTAAATGCTTAAATAGCTTTCTTTTGCCTCTTTTTCTTGCATGTTAACTGCATCACTTAGCAAGGTGGTAGCAAAGCTAGAATTGAAGCTATTTTCTGCTTCAGGAAAGAGCCCTGGGTTTGTGGGTAGGGACCCAGGTGCTGTCCTAGTGCTGTAACAAGTCTCTTTCCTTATCTATAAGTGGGCATCATCTGCCTTTTCTAAAATGCCTTTTCAGAGGATATTAGATAACATGTATAAAGTGCTGTGACATATCAAATGCTCTATAAATTAAATAATCCTGCTCAACTTGTTAAACTACACATTGTAAGCATTTCTAGCTCTCACTTGAGTATTCTAGGCAATTAGTTTTACCTTTCTCACAGTTAATTTATGTGGTATCTTAAAGAGGGCAGTGCACTCCAGGTACTCAGAGTTAAAACAAAATAGCCAGGATCCTCAGTCCATCTCCATTCCTCTAGGCTTCAAGCAAGTTTCAGAAGGCTCCAGAAATCTTGGAGAGTCCCAGCCATTATGATACAGAAGTGAAAAGGAATAGGGAGTTTGTACATCCTGTGACTCAAGTCAAAAGCAAAGCAAGGAGAAACTGAGTTTGTAAACTCAAAATTGACCTTTCATTACACCAGTTTTCTAAGTTATCTGGATTTTGGAGGCCCTTTTGTAAGGAAATTTGCTCCTTGAAACAGAGTCTAGGCCAAAAGTTTCTCAAAATATCTTTTGTGGGCAGTCCTGAAGATGGTGAGATCTCTTAGCCCCCTTGACCAACTGACATCCAGTTAGAAAATGACATAGCTACTGGGCTGGACAGAACAAATGAGAAGTACTTACGTGTTTAAATTCCCCATTGTGGTGGCTGCATCAAGTCTGGCATCTTTCAGGCACTGACTCCTCTAGTACTCTTGATTCCAAAGACCACATGTGAAGAAGGTCTTTTCAAGAGAACATCGCAGGGGACGTCCCTGGTGGCACAGTGGTTAAGAATCCACGTGCCAATGCAGGGGACGCAGGTCCAATCCCTGGTTCTGGAGGATCCCATATGCTGCGGAGCAACTAAGCCCGTGCGCCACAACTACTGAGCCTGCGCTCTAGAACCCACGAGCAACAACTACTGAGCCCACCTGCCTAGAGCCTGTGCTCCGCAACAAGAGAAGCCACCGCAGTGAGAAGCCCAGGCACTGCAATGAAGAATAGCCCCCCCTCGCTGCACACAGGATCGAAGACCCAACGCAGCCAAAAATAAAGTTATTTAAAAAAACACATTCAGTAATTAAAAAAAAAAACATTGCAGGGATTTTACTTCAATTTCTGCTACTATCTTGCTTTGTCCATTTACCGAGTTTGCAGCTAGTATCTTATTTGATGACAGAATAGTGATACTGTTTTGGAATGTTAAAGCACTAGATAAGAGCAAAGGGATGTGTGTAAAATTCAGTGAGATCCTGAGATGCACTGGCAGAGTTCACATTCAGTTTCGGCATCAAATATCCATCGGTCCCTGTCTGAATGGAGCGAACTTCTTCCCCATCGTGGAAGTGAGACCAGTATAAATCCGTGTCAAGGGTCGTAGCTGGGAAGGGCGAGTGTTCATTACCTGATGGCGTATATCCAGTTTTGGATCTAGCCCACCCCACCCCCGTGGGCGGAGTAAGTCACTGAAAAAAAAAAAAAAGCAGTGTCGGGGGCTTCCCTAGTGGCGCAGTGTTTGAGAGTCCGCCTGCCGATGCAGGGGACGCAGGTTCGTGCCCCGGTCCAGGAAGATCCCACATGCCACGGAACAGCTGGGCCCGTGAGCCATGGCCACTGAGCCTGCACGTCCGGAGCCTGTGCTCCACAACGGGAGACGCCACAACAGTGAGAGGCCCGCGTACCGCAAAAAAAAAAAAATCAGTGTCGCAGAAGGAAGCCTTGCTCCATCCCTTACTGCTTCATCCTTTCTCAAGCCCTGCATGCCTTGGTTTAGGCTAGCTTCCCCAGCAAGGCAAACCTGACAGGTTACTGCAAACAGAACATGTCTCTCAGAGTTGTGGGTAAGGAAGGATCCAGGACCAAAAATGTCCAGAGGGGGAAAAAAAGATAGTTGAGATATTTTCCTCCTTTTACCTAAGGTGGCACAGAGAAAGGGTGGGATTCCCCTTTGTAGCTTGTCAGTCTTGTGCCCGAGAGGCCAAAGTGAGGGGCATTTGAGATATCTTCAAGGAAACTGCGAGGCTGATTTTTCCACTGAAGTCCTACCACACGAAAGGAAAAAGAACTTTAAAGTACTCAAAGTAGCCACGTCAGCAGCCAGTGTTGGTTTGCCTTATTCTAGTCCCCTTGACTCTACTGAAATCATCCCACTGCCTTCCTGCTTTGGGGATGGAGGCTCTGGAGAGCCCTTTTCGGACCCCAAAGGCCACACCAACGACAAGCTAGGCCTTTGGCTTCCACACGCGGGGGGGGGGGGTAACGTGTCCCCTCCGTTGGAGACCGAATGCCCTCAGGTATGCGCAGCGCGTAATGAGGTAACTCAGCACTGGAGAACCGCTCTCTGATAGGCCGCTGCTGAGGGCCGACCGCACCAGCGGAGATGCGGGAACCAGGAATAGCTTCCGCACCTGCCGGGCCTAGCGGGCCGGGTCGGGCCTTCCTCTCCTGCGCGGGGCGGGGCGGGCCTTCCTCTCCTGCAGGGGGCGGGGCGGCGGGGGCGGGCGGGGCGGGGCGGAGCGGGCGGGCGGGGCGGAGCGGGCGGGCGGGGCGGGGCGGGGCGGGCGGGGCGGGGCGGGGCGGGGCGGGGCGGGGCGGTTCTCTACCAGCCCTCCCCGGGTCCCTCTACTGCGCATGGCACGTTGCGTACGTCCCTCCCAGCAACTGGCCTGGCGGCAACGCGGCCTTAAACCAAGGAGGCGGAGCTGAGATTGGGTCAAGACTGCTTGCTAACTCCAGGACCAGGTACCGGGCTGGCGGGGCCGCCTGGTGCGCTCCAGGGATCGGTCCCTCCTGCCCTGACGCCGATTCCATCTCCTCGGGGGCGGGCCTCCGGCAGAGCGGCCATCCTAAGCTCCCCCTCGCCTTCTACGGGCCCCTTTTCACCCGAATTCTCGATTCCCTTACTGAGGGGCTGCAGCCCGAGAGTAGAATAGGCTTGGGCCTGGCCCGGAGACACCGGAGCAGAGTTGTCGGGCTCCCTCTCCTCTTCCCCCCTCATTTCCAGGTGGGAAACCTGGGGCCCAGGTGACAATTTGTCCTGATCTAGCAAAGAGGAGGCATATCCTAGGCTGCCCTCTCCCCGCATCCCCCCACCACATCCCCATCTCATCCCAGGCTGGATAGCTAGTGGGTCAAGCCCTCGTAAGGACAGAGATCAGATACTCCCTGAATCAGCCTAAACGGAGCTTCTGATTGTCTTGTTTTCCAAAATGTTTAAGTGCCCACAGTAGATTGGGGTGGAGATGAGGGGCGGGGGTAGGGAGGTGAGCGAGAGAGAAGGGGTGTGGTTAAATAAAATTGTTCAAGTTTTCAGGAAATGGGGAAATAACTTCTATGCCCAGCCTTCTGCTAAGATATCCTAGTATATTCTAACTTGACTTCTCCCAAAAGAGCAAAAGCCGTTCAAATTGATTCTTTTCTTATTGTAATATCTGTTGGGGTAGAACCGTATTCCAATATGTATTTGTGGCATTAAAACAGTTTTTCATTGATTGATGGATACTTTTCTTTAGAGACCCCCAAGACTGTTTCTTGTCCCTGAGAGTTGAAGAAACCAAATCTTTCCTGATTTTCAAATCTCCTCAGGCCAGGAGCCTATTCAGCCATATGTTAGTGCTGAACGGGTTAAATCTGTTGCCCCCCCCCCCCCCCACCCTTTAACTAGGTTTCTTAGAGGTATTGTGGCTCAAAGGCAGTGTTTATAGTTGTCATCACAGACATGGAGGAAGTTTAGAAAATCAGTGACAAAAATAGGGAAAAAAGGAAAAATCAAAGTAAATGAATCTCCTTTCTATACCACTTGGCATCTGGTCAACCTCATTGTCAAATCAGGTGATGCTTTTTCAGTCATTATATCTTTGCACACACAGTCTTGACACTTCTCCCTAAGCTTCTCTATTATCACTCATGGTTTCTAGAGCACAGGCTTTGGAACAGACCTAATCAGTCCTCCACCACTTGCCTGTGTAACTTTGTTTTTTTTGTTTGTGTGTTTTTTATTTTTTGGCCATACCACACAGCTTGTGGGATCTTAGTTCCCCAGCCAGGGATCGAACCTGCAGTGGAAGTGTGGAATCTTAACCACTGGATCACCAGGGAAGTCCCATGCCTGTGTAACTTTGGGCATTTAACCTCTCTGAGTCTTAATTTCCTGATCTGTAAAATGAGGATCTATAATACTTGCTGTGAGCTGATCTCCATGAAGCATTTAGCACAGAACCTGGCACATACTAAGTTCACATAAGTGTCTGCTGCTTTTATTATTTTTACCATTATTAATTTAACAGATACAGGAGTGCCAATATTAAGTGTTAGTCACAGTAGCCCCTGGGAATGCAACAGTGAACGAAATGCGTTCCCTGCCTTCACAGAGTCTCTATTCTAGTGGAGGAAACTGATAAATAGGCAATTAAGAGAGTGGTAGGTATAAGGGTTGAATACAGAGGCCAGACATCTAACATGGGTAGGGAGGGGCGGTCAGGGAGGACTTCCTGTAGCACAGGACACCTGAGATGAGTAGTGAAGGACAGGTAAGTAAAAGTTAACAGATTGGGAGAGTGTTAGTGGTCCACAAGGGGAAGCAGGATCGTTAAAGTTTTTCCTTTGGGTTCCATTTCCTACCTGCCTTTCAAGCTGCATGTCCTAAATATGGACCTCTTCCAAGGCTTACTTCCCAGCTTTCTGCTTTTGTCTCACCATTTTCTTCTTTAGTGAATTTTTGTCGCTCATATAGCTTTAGCTGCTAACTTCCAAGTCCACATAGCCATCTCTAACCCCTCTTTTAAGCATCAGTCTTTTCAGTACTTCTCTAACTGAATGCTATTTCTACTTGGGGTATATAACTGTTTTCTCAACCTCAGTATGACCTAAAAACTCAAACTCATCTTTCCACCAAAACTTCCATCTCTGAGCTTTCCCATTTTGTCTTTGACACGCTACTCATTTCCTAGTTACTTGGGCACATACAAAAAAAGTCGGAGCCATCAGAGTTGTTCACAGTTAGAATGGGTTTCCTGATTAGGTAGTGAGTCTCTGGCATGAGAAGTTTTCAAGCAGAGACCAGATAACCTTATATTCAGGAGGTTTTTTTGTTTTGTTTTGTTTTTTTGCGGTTCGTGGGCCTCTCACTATTGTGGCCTCTCCCGTTGCGGAGCACAGGCTCTGGACGCGCAAGCTCAGTGGCCATGGCTCACGGGCCCAGCCGCTTCGCAGCATGTGGGATCCTCCCGGATTGGGGCACGAACCCGCGTCCCCTGCATCGGCAGTCAGAGTCTCAACCACTGCACCACCAGGGAAGCCCCAGGAGTTTTTAAAAGCAGTTCTTCCAAAGGGTGGAGGATAGGCTCGATGACTTATGGTGTACTTACTAACTAAATTTCTTTATTTTTCCTTCTCCCTATCCATCCATTTCTTAATATTCCCTCTGCCACAGGCTCTTATCACCACAGATGTGGTCCAGTATAATTGTATTCTAATTGGCCTTCCTTTTCTGGGTTATTTTCACCTCCCCCTCTCCTATCCTTTTGCAGATTAATATTCCTTAGAATGTTCCTTAGAACAAGGCTTCTCAAATGTCAATATGGTGGTCCACAGATCAGCCACATTACCATGCTATGGGAGCTTGTTAGAACTACCAGGCCCCACTTCAGACCTTCTGAATCAAAATCCGCATTTTAACAAGATCCTCAAGTGATTTACATGCACAGTAAAGTTTGAGAGACACTACCGTAGACCACTGTTCTGTGTTTGTCACCTTTCTGTTCAAAACCTACAGTGGCTTCCTGCTGCCTGCTGAATAAAATCCGTGCTCTAGCATGCGCTTATTAAGGCCTGTTAATTGTTCTCATATGTGTGGAGTTCTGCTTCTGTAACCGCCCTCACATTAATTGGAGAGTATATGCAAAGTGCTGAAATACTGCTCGGCACATTTGGTCAGTCCTTCAGTATTACTGTGTGCCTCCTCTGTGCTAGGCGCTATTCTAGAAACCAGGAGATACACCTGTGGATATGTAAGCACTAAATAATCAGCAGCTAATACTATTTTACGCTTGGAATTCCCATTTTCTTTAAGCTGTTTGACATTCAAGCCCCACCTCTTCAATGAAACTATCCAGGTCCACCTAGCTAACTGTAATCTTTCCCTTTGCTGAACTTCATAAAGTGTTGGCCATTTCTACTTTTGCATTCCCCAGACCTGCTGAATTAAAATTTTTGGAGGTGGGAGTTTGGGCGGGCATCCATAGATTTTTCTAACAACAGAAATGAATTTGAAACACATCCTGATTTGGGAACCAGTGGTTCAGATCATTAGAGAAGCTGTTGAGGTGGCAGCCTAGAACCAGTTCTTGGGTCTCTCCGATTGGGCAGTTGTATTTGTTTCTACAGTGTCTTGGAATTGACTTTATTTTCTATTTCCAGTATTTTTTCCAGAGCATAGATAATTCCTTCTGAGGATAAAAATCATCTCTTTATCTACATTAATATTCTCTTTTCTTTCTGTTGTGGACTACAGATGGATATGGATGTTGTCTTCTCTTAAATTTCTTTGGCTTGATGCTTTGTGTTTAAGGTTATTAGACAATGTGCCTTCTAATAATCTTTTTTTTCCAAATTCAATCTATATTTTTACTATTTCGTAGCAGGATAAATTATTATCAGCATGGTGGGGTGGGGCTTCTATACGATCAGTGTTGGGGTGAGAATAAATGCAATTTGGTAAAAATCTATAGATGACTTTGAAAGGCCTCCTCACTCCCCTGGATTGAAAACCATTGCTTCGATTCCTCTGAAGCAGTTCTAAGGACTTTTAGATTCTGTGTACCACACTAAGTCCCCACCCCCATTGCTGTACCACTGCCACAACCCCTCACAACCTTACCCAACCTTAAAGAAAGAAGGGAAATGTGGCAGGGTTTTTTCTAGATTCTTCAAAAGCATTTCTGAGTATTTATTTTAGTCATTTTACTTTTAAAATCAACTTTATTCAGATGTAATTCACCTATAACAAAATACACTTTTTTTTTTTTTTTTTTTGGTTTTTTTGGCTGCGCTGGGCCTTCGTTGTGACATGCAGGCTTCTCTAGTTGCGGCACACAGGCTCTAGCGTGTAGGCTCAGTAGTAGTTGCAGTGTGCGGGCTTAGTTGCGGTATGTGGGATCTTAGTTCCCTCGCCGGGGATCGACGGGCCCCCTGCATTGGGAGCGCAGAGTCTTAACCACTGGACCACCAAGGAAGTCTCAAATACGCCTGTATTAAGTGTACAGTTTGTTGAGTTTTGACAGATACACTCACATAACCACCATGCAATAAAGATACAGAACTTTTCCATCACCCTGAAAAGTTCTCATGTGTCTCTTTGAAGTTGGTCCCTCATCTCACTGTTGCTCCCAGGCAAGCAAGATCTGCTTTCTGGGACTTCCCTGGTGGCTCAGAGTTTAAGAATCCAACTGCCAGTGCAGGGGACACTGGTTCAATCCCTGGTCCAGGAAGATCCCACATGCCACGGAGCAACTAAGCCCGTGTGCCACAACTACTGAGCCTGTGCTCTAGAACCCGCAAGCCACAACTGCTGAGCCTGTATGCCACAACTACTGAAGGCTGTGTGCCTAGAGCCTGTGCTCTGCAACAAGAGAAGCCACCGCATTACAAGCATTCATGTACAAGTTTATGAGAAAATATGTTTTCATTTCTCTTGAGTAGATTACCTAGGAGCAGAATTGTTGGGTCATAAGAAGCTGCTAAACCATTTTCCAGTGTGGCCATATGTGTTTGCATTCCCACCAGCAACGTATGAGAGTTCTGGTTGGTTGATATCAACACTTGGTATTGTCAGTCTTTATGTTTAGCCATTTTGGTGGGTGTTTAGTGGTATCTCATTGTTGGTTTATGAACATTTCCCTGATGACAAGTGGTGTTGAACATCATTTCATGTGCTTAGTGGCCACTCATATATCTTCTGTTCAGATATGTTGCCCATTGTTTAAGCTGAGTTGTCTTATTATTGAGTATAGAAATTCTTTATATATTCTGTATATAAAGTCCTTTGTAGACACACACACACACACATATACATGCACACACAATATGTTTTCTCCCAACCTTTTCATTTTCTTAGTGGTGTCTTTCAAAGGCAGACATTTTTAATTTTGATAAAGATCAATTTATCATATTTTTATATTTCATGCTCTTGATGTTCTTTTTTTGAATCTCTGCTTATCCCAAGATCATGAAGATTTTCTCCTCTGTTTTCTTTAGTAGTTTTAACTTTCTCTTTAGTTCTATGATCCATTTCAAGTTAATTTTTGTGTACGATGTAAGGTAAGGGTCAATGTTCATTTTTTCTAAATAGATATCAAGTTGTATCGAGACTATCTTTCTGCATGAAATTACTTTGGCCATTCTTTTGGAAATTAATTGACCATATATGCATGGGTCTATTTCTGGATTCTCTGTTCTGTTCCACTGATCCATTTGTCTATCCTTAGACCAAAGTACACTGTCTTGATTACTATAGCAATAAAGTAAGTCTGGAAATCAGGTAATGTAAGTCATAACTTTCTTTTTCAAAACTGTTTTGACTATTTTAGGTCTCTTGTATTTCCATGTAAACCTTAGACTCAGCTTATCAATTTCTTTTAAAAGTCTGCTGGAATTTTGATTAGCATTGCACTGAATCTGTAGATCAATTTGGAGAGAATTAACATCTTAATGATATAGAGTCTTCCAATCTATGAATATGGTGCAGACCTCTTATCTAGATCATCTTTAATCCCTCTTAGCAGTGTTTTATAATTTTAAACGTACAGGTCTTATCCATAATTTATTAAAATATTCCTAATTATTTTATGGTTTTGTAGGCATTATTGATGATATTGTTTTTTAAATTTCATTTTCTACTTGGTTGTTGCTAGTATATAGAAATACAATTGCATTTTATAATTGACCTTTCTAAATTCATTTTAAGTATAATGATTTTCTTATAGAATACTTAGAGTTTTCTATGTATACAATCATGTCTACATAGAAAATCATAAAGAATTTTACATCTTTTCCAGTCTATATGCCTTTTATTTCTTCTTGCCTTTTTGCATTGGCCAAGACCACTAGTACAATGATGAATAGCAGTGATAAGAACATTCTTGCTTTCCTTCTGTCCTTAGAAGAAACTCATTCATTCCTTTTACTGTTAATAGATGTTAGCTATAAATTTTTTTTAATTTTTGAATTTTATTTTATTTTTTTATACAGCAGGTTCTTATTAGTCATCAATTTTATACACATCAGTGTATACATGTCAATCCCAATCGCCCAATTCAGCACACCACCATCCCCACTCCCCCCAAATTTTTTATACATATCTTTTAGCAAGTTGACTTGGTAAATTCTATTTCTATTCTATTCCTAGTTGACTATTCCTAATTGACTAAGAGGTTTTTTTTCTTTAACTTGTGGGTTAGTGTTGAATTTTGTTAGATGCTTTTTCTCCATTTATTGAAATGATTGTATTTTTACTTGCTTACTCAGTTAATAAGGTAAAATGACATTGATTCATTTTAAAAAATTCCTTAAAATTGGTTGTTCTTTATTTGCAAACAACTTCAAACAAAGCCAGTTTTGTGTACATTGACTCATTTTTAAATGTTAAACCAATCTGTTATTCCTAAAGTAAGCCCCACTGGGTCATGATGTATTATGCTTTTAGCCATTCTAGATATAAATTCTTAACTATAAATAGCAAACATAAAATAAGATCAGGATGATATGAAAAAAGATACATTTGAGAAATGGCAAAAGCTCTTGGAAATGGGTAACAAAAATGTAAAACTTAGTAGAAAGGTTGGAAAATAAAGTTTGAAGAAGTCTCCTAGAAAGCAGAGAGTTGTAAAGTATGAGTGAAATAAATACAAAATTGGGGACTAATTCTAGAAGTACACCTTTAACTATTAGAGTTTCTGTTCCTATTTCTTGTCAAAGAAATGATATTCCCCAGAATTGGAAGCCCCAAATCTCCACACTATAAAGGCTGACTAAGTGCTAGTCCTGACTGCAGCAGGATGGAGGCCCCTGGAAGGCCGTCTCCAGGGCAAAACTGGAATGGATGAGTTGGAGTGTATGGAAAAACACACTGATGAGGCTAATAGCAGAAATGTTGAAGTATTTGGAAAAGTTAATAGCTACATGGAAAAACAAGCAAGTGAAAAAATGAGGCCATTATTAACTCTAGGGGGGAAAAATGAGTGTATGGGGAAGAAGACGTGGTCACCTCTGTTTGCCTCAATGAAGAACCATGTTTGCATAGTCCTAGTAATGTAAATTTGGACTATTGTTTTAACCAAAATTTATGTCAGAACTATGTTGGGAGAATGAAGGCAGGAATGTAGGGTGCAGGAAGTTGATGTAGGAGAGCTTAGTCTTCACCTACCATGGTAGGAAGTTAGTAGATAAATGTCTAAAATGGATAAGTCATGACACATAAACAGCATTTAAGAATGATGATAAAAAGGAGGATAAACAGACAAAAGAAATGAAGGTAATTGCTTCTGCAGAGGGGTCAGTGGAGGGTTGGGTCATGAGAAATTGAAAGATTAATTTAAACAAAAAAACCCTATAAAAAACTTCTCTTACAGATATTGCAGTATTTCAGAATGTATTTGGCCAAAGTACATCCAGGTTTATTGTCACTTAACGTTTCTCTAAACAAATCTTTAGAATCTAGGAATTTGTAGGTCTAGTACAGTGCTTTGAATGGTAGACTCATAGTAAGTTTTTGTTAATCAACAAATATTTCTATAAAAGCAGATTTGACTAACAACCTGTGTCTATTTTCCTTTTAGGTTTAAATTTTTGAAATTGAAGTAGGTCTGCACGTTAGGAACTCATGTCTTTTCTTGTAAGTAAACCAGAGCGAATTAGGGTGAGTGTTTCTCTTCTTCTGGCTTTACTATTTTTTATTTTCTGAAAAGCAGTGTGTTTGGCAGATATTGTAGGAGGTTTTTGGGGTTTTTTTTTATGTGATGTTCAGAATCATACAGAAGTGAGGGATGTAGAAAGTAAAGTAGGTATTGCAGCCTCCACTCCTAAGAAAAGAACTTGCAGGGACATCCCTGGTGGTGCATTGGTTAAGAATCCACCTGTGAATGCAGGGGACACGGGTTTGAGCCCTGGTCCAGGAAGATCCCATGTACCACAGAGCAGCTAAGCCTGTGTGCCACAACTACTGAAGCCCGCACGCCTAGAGCCCGTGCTCCGCAACATGAGAAGCCCGTGCACTGCAACGAAGAGTAGCCCCCGCTTGCCACAACTAGAGAAAGCCTGCGTGCAGCAGTGAAGACCCAACGCAGCCAAAAATAAATAATAAATAAATTTAAAAAAAAAAAACACGAATTTGCAGGCAGAGGCTGGCCAGAGACATAGAATATACCCACCAGTCTGTCTGATAGAGAAGAAACAAGGTGGCTTATTTTATGATTATCAGTCATTCAACATTAAATGAGTTGCTGGCCCTTTTCAGTGTAGATGTGTACCCACTAATGATCTGCCTGTTTCCTACATGTTTTCAGTGAGTTTGTGTGTGTGTGTGTGTTTGTTTTTTTTTTTTTTTGCGGTATGCGGGCCTCTCACTGCTGTGGCCTCTCCCGTCGCGGAGCACAGGCTCCGGATGCGCAGGCCCAGCGGCCATGGCCCATGGGCCCAGCTGCTCTGCAGCATGTGGGATCCTCCCGGACTGGAGCACGAACTCGCATCCCCTGCATCGGCAGGCGGACTCCCCACCACTGCGCCACCAGGGAAGCCCAGTTTGTGTGTCTTAAAAATCAGCATCAGACTTCCCTGGTGGCTCAGTGGTGGGGAGTACGCCTGCCAGTGCAGGGGACACAGGTTCGAGCCCTGTTCCAGGAAGATCCCACATGCCACAGAGCAGCTAAGCCTGTGTGCCGCAACTACTGAGCCTGTGCTGTGGAGCCCGTGAGCCACAACTACTGAGCCCACATGCCACAACTATTGAGCCTGTGCTCTCGAGCCTACGAGCCACAACTACTGAGCCCGTGTGCCACAACTACTGAGGCCCGTGTGCCTAGAGCCTGTGCTCCGCAACAGGAGAAGCCACCGCGATGAGAAGCCCACGCACCACAACAAAGAGTAGCCCCCGTTCACTGCAACTAGAGAAAGCCCGCGCGCAGCAACAAGGACCCAATGCAGCCGAAAATTAATTAATTAATTAATTAAAAAAAAATCAGCATCAGATTGTAATCATTGGAACACTTTTTTGAACCCGGGCCCTTGGCAGTGAAGGCACGTAGTCCTAACCACTGGACCACCAGGGAACTCCCATCATAGGTTTTAATTGAAGGCATTTTGAAAAATTTTATTATACCTGAGAACTTCACTAGCTAAAATGACCTCCAGAACAAATACTGGGTTTAGCTTCTTTACAAGCTTGCTAAATGATTTCCTAAAAGACAAACAATATCTTGTTTATTATCAAGTACTCAATTTCTAACTGCTGTAGTAATTATTTTAAAATTCTGTAACACTGTATGTGTACTGTGAGACATTGTGAATATACCACTTTCTTTTTTTTTTCTCTTTTGGCCGCACGGCTTGTGCGATCTTAGTTCCCCAACCAGGGACTGAACCCGGGCCACAGCAGTGAAAGCCTGGAATCCTAACCACTAGGCCACCAGGGAACTCCCTTAATATACCACTTTCTTTAAATATTAAGGTGTCAATTATATTTTGTGTTTCAGTGAATATCAATTTTTTATATCAATTTCTTTAATTTACAGTGTTCTTTTTTTAATTTGGAAAAAATTGATATAGAGAATGATGTTATAGTTTAAATTCATAGTCCATATTATGCAACTTATTTCTGAATGTTCCTTAATCTTCCTTTTTCTTATGTTTATGTGGTAAGAATAATTTATATTGGAAAGAGTAAACCTCGCTATTAATTAAGAGAAACAAAACAGAATCCCTCCTTAGCCTGAACTCTACCCAGTGGAAAGAATACCCCTAAGCCAAGCTTTAATACCAGCCCTTGAGTGAAATATAACCTTGATCCCATTGCTTTTATGTATGAGCTTCTTTTCTATTTCAACCTAACCTGATTCAGGTGAAACCAGACCGCTGATCAGTATGATGGAAATCCAATACTAGTTTGAAATAGTCCAGTAAAGTGAACCATAGATTAGTCATGCTAGTTTGGTCCTTGTAAACTTGGTAGAAAATGTAAACGTTGGTGATGTCTTTAGAAATCCTAGTGGATGAAAGAATATGCAGTTTGCTATTTCCTTTTACTAACTAATAGAGGCTTGTGAAAAACTGTTTCATCCCTATTTTCTGTGTGTGAATTCCAGTAGTTTTCAAATTGGCATTAATATCCAAAGCATCTGTAATAGACAGCCATGGAATGAATAAGATGGAACCAAAAGGCAGTTTTATATATAGGAAGGACAAAAGCATTCTTCATTATTAGGGCCAGTACTACTTATTTCTCGTCTGTCAGATTTAAGAATTGTTCATCAAATTAGGCAAAGAAGAATAGAGAAAGGAATTAATCTATTGTGTTCAGTTGATTTAAATCCAAGATTCTTTTCAAAACTTTTCCATAGAAATGTAGCTTAACTGTACTGCATGATTCACTTTTTGTAGTTGTCTTTTTGTCTGTCTATCTAATGGCTGATAGTTAATTTTTTGTGGCTTGGAAGAAATACTAATTCTCTTTGGGGTTTTCCTCTTTAGCGGTGGGTCTCGGAAAAGTTCATTGTTGAGGGCTTAAGAGATTTGGAACTATTTGGAGGTAAGTACAGTATGGCATTTAGCCATCACTTCAGGATAAATATCGCTGCCTTTTTGTTGATTAAATCAATTTATAGAAATTAGCAATTTATATTTGTTTGGCTACAGCTGTTATATTTACTTGGCTCCTTTTTGAATCCATGCTTTCCCCAAAATTTGAGGACTAATCTGGCAGTTGTCCTTGGCCTGTCTTGATTGTTAGAAAGCCAGTATTTACTTAAAAGCACACGTGTTTCTTCTAAGTATTTGTCTATGAAACACATATTCTTAAAGGAAAAAAAGTAGGTGTTTAAAAGTCTCTAGCCTTGAAGATTTAAAAAATAAAAGTATAGTCAGGACAAAGGTAGCAGCGATATAAAAGTTATGGTTTTTCTGATCAATCTAGTTGACTCATCTTTTCATGAGACTTAGAGACTAGAGAAAAAAAAAATCTGTCAGGACAAAAATACTAACTTCCTATTGTAAAATCTAAATGTTGATTCAGAAGTAAAGTAGGTTTGCGATTTTGAGGTTTAACAAATCCAGGCACTCCCCTTTGGCTATTTTCCAACTGAGCTGTTTTGGGAACTGTGATCTTGACTTAAGGCAAGGAAAATTCTTTTTCTATAAAAATAATAGTAGTAAAGCCCCTTTCTTTTTATCTGTACACCATGATACTCTCTTCAGCTCCTATAGCTAAAGAAATGGGTTATCAGATAGAGTATGTTGGTTAACTGATCCAAACTACCTCGAGAGGCTTGAGTAATTGAAAACTCAAACTTGCTAGTTACAAGGTAGCACCTATTAATTTATTTTCCCTACTGCCACTCAAAGAACTTCTGGAGTTGAATTATTCATAAACTTTGTCAAAGGGTTTTAGAGAAGACAAATAAGAGTTTAGAAAAATGATGAGTTATTTTTGTTTTGGTTATAAAGAATAAAAGTAATCTGCACAGTAAAGGAAAGGCTAGTGGAACAAAAATACTATGTTCTGGTGCTATTCTCATTTTTTTCCCCATCATTAATGGCAATACAGTGGTTTAAAAGTAAACATTGGCATTGATGGAAATTGAGTTGGAAGTCCAGTTTACATTAATTAGCTTAAAATATTCCAGTTATGTGAATTAGATGAATGGATTTTGGTTTCAGTGTCTTGAGTGTAGGATCTCTGGATGTCTTTTGATAATTCCCTAGTCTCTGATCTGAGGAGGATGAAGAGATTGTTCTGTATATTGTTTACAGCTTCATGAAGTGTATGTTACCAAGCTGATGCAGCTTGGAATTTGCCTTCTGCTCTAAGAAGCCTTGCTTTGATTTCCTTTTACCTGTTCACCTGGCTTATCTTTGACTTGTAAGAAGCCCCTCTTAAGCAGCCGCTCCTGCCATTTATATACCAGAAAACTGATGTCCATGGCACACACACAAAAATCTTATTTTGATAAATTGAGGCTAATTTACTCTGCACCCAATATCTAGCAATATAATTTAAGATATTTGGAGATGTGTAATCATTCCAATACTTTACAGTTAAAATCTTTACTTTGATCACTTTTCAGAATAGAGAAAATAAAAAGCACAGATACAGAATTTGTCTTCTTTTGGAGCAGAAAGTCATTTAAGTTGTCCTTTGCTTTATTCATGTTCATCAGGAGTAGCAGAGAGCCAAAAAGCCCTTGCTTTATTTTCATTTAGAATAGAATGTATCTGACTGGAGAATCAAACTGGGTAATGGTCCCACAAACACATGTGACTGTATTAAAACTTTTTTGTCTTTTTTTTTGGCAAACCTGTTTTCTAGTCCCTGCACTCCCTGGGAAATAGCCAACCATGCATATAATTTTATAATGAATTTTTTGTTCACAGTATAAGACTCTGAAACTAGCCTATTGAAAGTAACATTGTGTGCTGATGGAAAGTAATTGCATGACCAGAACTATAGCAGTTGAGTTGTACTCAGTAAAGAATACCCGTAGAATAAGAGCCTTGCCAAGTTTTGAAGAGCCATAAATTCATGTTTAAAACTCCATCTATCTGCAGCATTTTTACTGTGGATCTCTGGGTGTGTGTGTGTGTGTGTGTGTGTGTGTGTGTGTGTGTGTTTATATGTAGCACTGCAGGCACTTTTTGCTGTAATGATTCTTAAGTGGTTTCCATTAGTAAATGTAGTCCTAAGTGCAGTAATTGCTGTTCTGAATGTGGGTGTGTCTTCTTCCAAAACCCAAAATGCCAACACTCAATCTCTCCACTCCAGAGCAGCCTCCGGGTGACACTCGGAGAAAAGTAAGTGATTTTCCAGGCTCTAGTACTGTGGCTTGTTGCATGGAGGTGACTTGTGGAATGTTATATGTTTTTTTGGTTGGCTTATCATTTTATGTTTCTGCTCATCTGTCACTGAGTTTTATACATGGTATAATTCTTCTACTTGTGGGGACTTAGGTTTCACCCTAGAGAGATTCTGATGTGTACTTTGAAAACTGAAAAACTCTCAGGCACTTTTTCTGTCTCCTCCCCTTTGTAGCCTTACCAGTCACCAGCCACCACCTCCAAAAACTAAAAGGGACAGTTTCAACACTCTAACATGTGGTTATCTTTCAGTGGCTAGTAGTACTAAATTTCCCATCCTTAGTCTATTAATAATAGATTTCAGTCCACAGAGATAATATAGATCTCTGTGTAGATTATAAGGCAGGACGTCAAATCTAGTTTAAAAACAAAACCCCATGTTTTAAAGTACAAAACAGAAAATGTATTTTTTTTGGCAGAAGTTTCAAGACTCTTGCCCTGCTTCTTACTCTTCTAGTTTATTTTACCAGTGGAAATAACAGCAGCGTGCCAAGCTGCTTTTTTTTTTAAATTTATTTATTTGTTTATTTATTTATTTATTTTTGGCTGCCTTGGGTCTTCGTTGCTGCGCGCGGGCTTTCTCTAGTTGGGGCAAGCGGTGGCTTCTCTTGTTGCAGAGCATGGGTTCTAGGGAGCGTGGGCTTCAGTAGTTGCGACACGCGGGCTCAGTAGTTGTGGCTTGCAGGCTCTAGAGCGCATGCTCAGTAGTTGTGGCTCACGGGCTTCGTTGCTCCACAGCATGTGGGATCTTCCCTGACCAGGGCTCGAACCCGTGTCCCCTGAATTGGCAGGCAGATTCTTAACCACTACGCCCCACCAGGGAAGTCCCCAAGCTCCTTTTGATACTGTGAATCAGTGTCTTATACAGAGAGGATAAGAGCCCTTTTCTCCATAGACGTCTTCCTCTTTTCAGATAACAGACCTTTGTGCCTTTTGCAAGCAGCTCCAAGGTGAGTGAAGGGTGATGCTGCTGACTAGGAATTTCTTTCTGAGTAAAGCCTGGCTGCGCTTCACTAGCCAAGAGCACTTCACTATCAGATCCCAATATTTTCCAGTCAGGAGACCAAAAACGTGCCCTATAGGATCAGTTGGGTATTGTTCCAGAGTACAGCGCCAATTATATACAGTTCTTATATTTTCACAGCGGCTGACGTTATACCAAAAGTTATCCTGTGTGAAACCTTTGGGAGGTTGAATGTGCTTATTTGTTGGACATTTCATACATATTGTGTTTGTGGGCTTTATTGCGTTTTGTCTTTAAACAAGAAAGTTATCATTTTATGGTCATTTCTGGATAGCAGTAGCTTATGTATTTTTCAGATGCTTCAAAATGAACAAAGTGCTTTTCATGGTGGGGGAAACTAAGAAAAGACTTTGATAGAATTCGTTTCTTTCTCTAGGCAATTTGAGATTATACATTATACTAATAAAACCGTGCCATGCTGTGTTTAACGAGAATGGGCTAAATATCTCCTTTTCATCTGGATTTTGACCTTTTCTAAATCGGAAGCAGTATAACGGACTAACCTGCCTTTCTTGTGGTAAAATCAGACCAAATCTCTTCCTTTCAAAATAGTTCCTTTGTTTGTTTGTTTTCCTAAATAAAGGTCGCCTTCTGTCTGAGTTCAGACTATAGAACATCCACAAAGTAGAAAGCATCCATTTTAGGGTCATTTCCGGGGAGTTGGGGACAGAATGGTAGAGGGGTCACAGCAGCCACCAGACGAGTTCATTTCATGCGATTCTGGATTTGCCCAATGAACTCATCTTCCCAATTACCTAAAGAATTTCATTTTCTAAACCTAACACTTTGAAGTAGTTTTCCATAGTCAACAAAGACAGTAGAAATATTGTCAAGTTACGAACTAATCATATCAGTAGTTTAATGAATCATTTCTCACCTAGGCTCAACAAAAGTGTGGCTTTAGTATGTAGCCTGGTAGGTAGTATGTCTTACGTGCACTCCTGGCAAGGAAAAGGGAGATAGGTAATTTGAAGAAAAAAGTATCCTATATGTAGTTTATCCAAAGGGAGTTATTTAAAGTGCCTATAAAAGAATTTTTTTAAATCTCAGGTCTCAGCTGTCCCTCATAGTCTTTTTTTTTTTTTCAAATTAGAGAAACAAGGAGTTTGCCTACAGATCAGAGGAGAGACCTTCAAATACAAAGTCATTCTAGGTTTGTTCTCATTGGGGCCATATTGTTACCTGCTAAAAAATGCAGTACTTTCTCACATGCAGGTGTCAGATTCTGATCTGTGAAGTTCCCCTGGTGACAGGGAAGCTAGGGAATGTGTTGTAGGAGGGCTGGCATTTGCAGTATAAGTCAGCATGTGGAATTGTCTCCAGTGGAACCGACTGGTACGTTTGCTCTCCTCTCCAGCCCATGGGAATAAGAAGGTCATGGGCAGAAAACCTCCTGAGTTCAAACGTTGCTTAAATGATTACTTTTTAACTAGATGCCGGCACTGTTGTAGGCCTTGGGGAATACATCAGTGAAGAAGACAGACAGGCCCTGCCCCGACAGAGCTTGCATTCTAGTAGAGAAGACAGGCAGTAGACAAAATAAACTGCAGTGACCCCTATGAAGAAAATCAAGCAAGATGACATAATAAAGTGACTGGGAGCTACTTTACTCGGCGGGACAGAGCCTTCAATGAATAGGTGACATTTGAGACCTCAAGGACGAGGAGAAGCAGCGATGAGAAAATGGTGGGGCAGGAGTGTCCCAAACGGAGGGACAGCTGGTGCAAGTTTGCTAAGACTGCTGGTTCGTGGGGGTCAGGTGCAGTGGGTCAGGGCAGCCCCGTGTGGGGTGAAGTCGTGGAAGTAGGCAGCGGCCGGGTCGTGTGGATCCTCACAGGCCAGAGTAGGGGGTGTTGGGTCTGAAAGCGAGCCCCTGAGTTTTGTGTTAACCGGTGACACTGATTTTATTGAGGGCAGGTTGATACTTGAGAAAACAGAAGAGCAGAGCAAGAGTCTGTGCAGCGGGTTAGAGGTATGAGGTGAAGCTGAGACTCTCCAAAGTCAGCCTAGCCGGCGGCGAAGTTCTCAACAGCTGGGGAGTCGCCGTTTCGGAGCTCTTGGTTTAGGCTTTTTGCTCAAATTGTTACTGAGTCCAAGCTTGCTCCGCTCGCCGCACACCAGGTCAATAAATTGGGAGACGAGGTGTTGAGGCCAGGGATACGACTTTATTCGGAAAGCCGGCAGACGGAAAAGATGGCGGACTAGCGTCTCCAAAAAAACCATCTTATCGGAGTTTGGATGCCAGTTTCTTTTATAGAACACAGCGGGGAGGAGATGAGGAAGTAAAGTCAAAAGGCCATAGGTTTTGCAAATATCACCTTGAATGGCCAGCCTCGGGGAGAGGATGTGTTCATTTCTTCTTTCTCTCAGCCATCCACAGGTGGACGGGGTCAGGATGCTTCCCTGAACAAAGGCACTTTGGTTTAATAAAATTCAGGCAGAGGGGCAGGGTTCCCCGAGGCAGGCCATTGTGTATAGACAGTATCCTTTAGTGAACAAAAGCAATGGAAGCAAAGGTTAAAGTAAAACAGATCCAACATGGAGTCAGATTTGGTTCTTCCCTGTTACAAAATCTGTACTCCATTTTGCTCCTTGATTGTCTGTATCCCCCTCACCTGGGTGAGGCACTGGCGTGGCACCAGTATCTTGTTTTGAAGACAAGATAGTTTCAAGAAGCTACAGTGGCTATTAACTCATCCTAGAATCTGTTTTCAGAGCATTTGGAAACACAGAAACCTGTAAAAAACAAAATCAAACCAACTTTAACTATCCATCAAACCCTATTTAGGAGTCTCTGTTTTCTCCATTTTCTCTGTTCCATCTTCTTTGCTGAACAGGAGAGTGACCAAAAAGTAGACAGCAAAAGAGAGAGGGGAAGAATAGAGTTCATATTTATTGAATACCTGTGATACACCAAGTAGTGCTAAGCTCTTTACATATTTTATCTCATTTCATAGTCACAACAACCCTATGAAGTGGGGATTGTTCCACTGATGAGATGATGAAGATCTCAGGACTTAGAGGGACCTGCCCAGGGTCACAGAGCAAGTGATAGACTGAGTTCAAGTTCTGCCTATCCCTGGCCCCTAAGCCTCGAGTCTTCACATTATACCATACGTTTTACTTAAAATAGCCTTTCCCAAATCATCTTCCCCCAAATTTAACAGATGTTAGGCACAAAAGACTTCTCTGGACAGGTATCTTTGGGAAATGTTAGGTTAAACGAAGTTATACTTTGTCAAATTACAGAACTTCTCAAAGCCCTTAATATGGGAGTACCCCTTGTGGTTGTCCATGAGAAAGAGAGTGCTGCATTTTGTAACTTAATTGGACGTGTAAACTTTTTTCATGCGTTAACAGGCAGGATCCGTGTTCCATGGGGCCTCCTTTGGGGAAATCCTGCATTAAAACAACTAGGTAGAAAAGTGGACAAGAGACAGAAATAGGCATTTTCACTCTGGAGAAAACCCACGTAGCCAATAAATGCATGAAAAGATGCTCAACTTCATTAGCACTCGGAAATGTAAATCAGACCCACAATGAGACTGACAAAAATGAAGTCTGAATATACCAAGTGTTGGGGAAAAGATGGATCAACAAGAACATACATGTATCGCTGGCAGGAATGTAAATTGATATAACCATTGTGGAAAACCGTTTGGCATTTTTTTCTAAAGTCGAATGTTCATATACTCTGTGACCTCCAGTTCCACTCTTAGGTGTAAGCTTCAGCGTAACTCCTGCATATATGTGTCAAGAAACACACTCAAGTGTGTTTTTAGTAGCACAGTTCATAATAGCAGAATGAAAAGTAACCGCAAAAGCCCAGCAGCATTGGAAGGACAAATTGAGGTATGTTCACCAGGTGAGTATTATACAATGTGGCTGAATACAACAATATAGGTGAATCTTAGAAATATAAAGCTGGTTACATGAGAACTGTGATTTGCTAACAGGGCTCAATTCTGCTTGACTGGGTTCCTCTTAATGGTAAGCGGTGCTGGAGGTAAAACCCCATTTGGTTTCTTTCGTCATTGGCAGCATCAACTGTTTTGAAACCAGATGTGTTTCAAACATCAGGCACCCCCCCGCCCACCCCGAGGTGATAGCAGCACGTCAGAATATTCTCGACTCCAGCACTTTTCGTGCTGAGCCTAGAGCCTTCGTGTATTCAAAGACCTTTTCCTGATCAGAGGGCAGGTTTAGGAACGCAGCATGTGACATGTGAGCTGGCCTAAGGCTCTTTGTTTCAGTTAGACATACATCTCAAGAAAGAGGATCCAAAAGAAAGAAAAATACTCAGAGTCCCTAAGTCATACAAATAAATTTAGGTTTGGAAGAAGGAAACTGAACCTATTAAACTGAAGGAAGAGCCATTGGCCTGCCATGTATTTTGCTGGGCACTTTTCCATCTGGACCTCACATGTGACACCCACATCCTAAATGGCTGGGATCCAGCTTCATTTGCAGCCTGAGTGCACAGGGACGAGGGAGCAGGTCACTTTTGCTGCCTGGGATGATGGCTGAGACCTGACAGCTCTGTTCCCTGCCTGCAGCCCAGTGTGTTAGCTGTTTTCTGGCTTCACTTGGAAATGTCAGGGAATGATTGGTCTGGCCTCTTGGTTTGCTGACAAGGGGGCCTCTTATGGCCACATTTTGCCTATAGCAAGATTCAGCGTTTGATCTTTGGGATTTTTTTAGTCAGGACCTTAAAAATAGGACCCTAGGGACTTACCTGGTGGCGCAGTGGTTAAGAATCCGCCTGCCAATGCAGGGTATACGGGTTCGAGCCCTGGTCCAGCAAGATTCCACATGCTGTGGAGCAACTAAGCCCATGCGCCACAACTTCTGAGCCCGCGTGCCACAACTACTGAAGCCTATGAGCCTAGAGCCCATGCTCTGCAACAAGAGAAGCCGCTGCAATGAGAAGCCCGCGCACCACAAGGAAGAGTAGCCCCTGTCCGACACAACTAGAGAAAGCCCGCGCACAGCAACAAATACCCAACGCAGCCAAAAAAAAAAAAAGGACCCTAATGCAGCAGGAAATTCAAGAGAAACCCCACCTCTCCATTCCCCTTCTCTTTTCTAAATGTGCCTTTCTCCAGACATCCTTTCCCAAGTAAGAATTTCATAGTTTTTAGCAAATGAGCCAGCTGTTGGGAAGGACAAGCAAACCAACGGTTGACTAGAACTGGCCCTTGTCCCCACCCCCGCTCGTAGGTAGTGCTCACGCTTGCTCTGATATTAGTGCCAGCGACTGCATTGAACAGCTGGTGCTTTACTTTATATTTCTCATCAAGTAGGGCTGGAACTGTTTCTTTGCTCCAGGGTCAGAATTTGTATGTTTGTTGACATGCCAGTCTCCTTGTGGGTCTGAATTACCATCTCCCCACTCTCATCCCGTCCCTAAGTTCCTCTCACTAACCTGTTTTTCTTTTTCTTTAGACCAATGAGGCGAGCGCAGAGTCGATAGCATCCTTTTCTAAACAGGAGATCATGAGTAGCTTTCTGCCGGAGGGAGGGTGTTATGAGCTGCTCACCGTTATAGGTAACGTCCAGGACTGTCATGCTCCAGGGGATCATGGCAGCCGTGTCTCGGCATCCTCAGGTGAATGTGTGCCAGAAGCTGTCAGCCAGTTGGCGGGATTCGTGGAGACAAAACTGGCTTTTGTGGTTCTCCTATGGTTTTCTTCTTCCAAGTGTAGGGGAAGAGATCATGTTTCCAGGAGAGAAGCTCTTTTCAATTTTTTCTTTTGGGCTGTACACTTCTGGTGTCCTGGGCCATAGTCAGTTAGAATAGTTGGCTGAGAAGGAACTGATGGAAGAAAAATCAAGAAATAACAGAAATGAAAGTTTTAACTTGAGTTTTCTTTTAAAATCAAGTCTCTTTAAGGAAGATGAAGATGTGTTGCTCTCGTCCCTGTTTATGGCATTTCCCTTTTCTTTTAGGCAAAGGATTTGAGGACCTGATGACAGTGAACCTAGCAAGGTACAAACCAGCGGGAGAGTATGTGACAGTACGAAGGATTAACCTAGAAGCTTGTTCCAATGAGATGGTGACGTTCTTGCAGGTAATTGGACGTGAATGTGACACTTGGAGGGAGGGCTCTTAGTTCCAGCAGTAACCACAAGGCATCTTTACATCTGTCTTCTGAAACAGCTGGCGGGAAACGAAGGTAGACCAAGCCAAGAAGTTACAGAAGCTCTTGGTGAAGAATCTTGGGCATTTGGCCTTAAGGGTTCTATAACACTGCTCAGCCCAATTTATATTCCCCTCTTCTTCACCAAATCCTCCTGTGACTCACTTATTCATGTATTTATTATTCAGAGAGGCTAAGTAACTCGCCCCTGGTCGCTCACACTAGTAAGTGGCAGAGGCAGGCTTCACACCCAGACAATCTCTTTCCATGCGGGGCAGCTCGCCTGGCCACGGGCTACCGTCTTCCGACTCTTAGTGTCCCGTTTGCCTGAGGTTCCTTTCTTCTGGAGAAGCAAGTAGCTGCCCTCTTGTTAAACTGGGAGACACTGTAGGTCTAGCAAGTGCCTGGGGATGGAGGCTTGCCCTGGGAACTCCCTAGATTTAGGGCCTGGCTCAGTGTAGTTTCAGTACAGTTGGCTGCAGCCCCTCCCCCTTCTTCAATTACAATGTTTTTCTGAACTCACGCTTATCTGACAGTGCTCCAGTACCAGTTCATGTGTTCAGAGTCGTTTTGGGGTCTGAGGATGGAACAGAATGTCAGGCCCAGCTCAGTTATTTGGGAAAAAGCATATCTGAGTTTGTTCTAGAGCATATTTGAGCTTTGTGATTCTTGGCTTTATCCCGCACAGCCGTGGACAGGTAGAAGGTGCTACCTATTTGACCTTGGCTCATTTCCCGGAGGCCAGGACCCTGGAGTTGCTGTAGTTCTTTTGTCCAATTTTTTTTTTCACATCTTTTGTCCAAATTTATTTTAAAATTCCATCGGTCTTACGCTTTTCATAGCTGCTTCTGAGGAAGGGAGCTCTCAGCCTGAGGTCGCTGGAGAAATCTATTCTAATGTTTAGTAGTTGTTGTTTGTTCTTTAATGCTTTCTTTCCGTGTTTCTATTGCTAACAACATTTTCCTTTATAATAGGAAAACACTTTTTTGTTTTATCTTATTTTTTTAATTTTAAAATTTTATTGGGTCTTTGTTGCTGCGTGCTGGCTTTCTCTAGTTGCAGGAGTGGGGCTACTCTTCGTTGCGGTGCGCGGGCTCCTCATTGTGGTTTCTTGTCTTGTTGTGGAGCATGGGCTCTAGGCGCGCGGGCTTCAGTAGTTGTGGTTCACGGGCTCTAGAGCGCAGGCTCAGTAGTTGTGGCGCGTGGGCTTAGTTGCTCCACGGCGTGTGGGGTCTTCCCAGACCAAGGATCGAAGCAGTGTCCCCTGCATTGGCAGGCAGAGTCTTAACCACTGCACCACCAGGGAAGTCCTTGTTTTCTTATCTTAAAGAGGAGTTCTGTGCCTGGGCCCTTGAAGTTGAGCTAAGCTTATAACTTCCTAAGTCTGCAGTAGGCGGTTTGTTTTCATGGCCCCCGAGGTGGTGCACTGTGACCCTCTGCTGTGGTGTTAGCAGTTTCCCTGTTGGTAGGGAATGGTTTCTCGAGGTGCTTTAGGATTGGCTGGCAGAGCCCAAGTTAGGCAGAAGCTGGCGAAGGAGGGCTGGCTTCCCTGCTGAGATGGCAGAGCCTGGTTCCTCTCATACTGGTGGCACCTGCTTGGGCTGCTCCCAGGATTCTGAGCAGGGCACGCAGGGAGGCCTAGGTCCCCCTATTATTCATGCTGCCACCTTCATGTTGAGCGTCCTCCTCGGGGCCCCTTGGTTCTGACTGCAGCTCACCATTGCTTTCAGGGGGAGCTCCATGTCTCTAAGCTCTTCAGCCATCCCAATATCCTGCCATATCGAGCCACCTTTATCGCAGACAACGAGCTGTGGGTTGTCACATCATTCATGGCATACGGTGAGTGGGAAAGGGGTCCTGGCAGGGATGGGTTCTAAGAACTCTGCTGTCAGCTTGCTCACGTGCTGTCACCCTCTGCTCCGTCCCCACGATCCTCTTCCTCAGGCTCTGCAAAGGACCTCATCTGCACACACTTCACGGACGGCATGAATGAGCTGACGATTGCTTACATACTGCAGGGGGCGCTCAAGGCCCTGGACTACATCCACCACATGGGATACGTGCACAGGTGCTTTCTTGGGCCTGTTAACCCTTTATAAGAGTGGTATCTGGGCCCACGAGCCCTCGAGTAAAGGTTGACTGAAGCTAGTGAAGCCAGAGTTTAAAGCAAGGGTCGAATCCTGCCCTTGCCTCTGCTGGGAGGGCAGAGCATTTACCCTGTCAGCGCTAAAGCTACTGACTTTCTCTTTACCGAGCAGCTTGGTCCCGAGTATGAGGGGAACACCTGACGTGGGCCTCTGCACCCCACCTTCTCCTTCCTTGGAGCACCCATACTGGGGTGTGCCCTGGAGTCAGCCCTATGCTGGGAGGCTCGGCAGAAGACAGACTGCTCTGTAGATGGTGTCCAGAAAAGCGGCTCGTGGTAGGGGAGATAATAAAACTAGGACCCCTACCTAACTCCACATACAAAGGAGCACTTCAGAGAGATTAAAGGCCTACATGGAAACGATAGACTTAGATAGAAGGAAACGTGAGGAAATATTTTCGTGACCTGAGGCATAACTTCTAAATGTTTTACATGCACAAAACAAGGCAAAAAATGGATGGAACTGATAATATCATGATTAAAACTTCCTCTCCAATACAGGACACCAGGAACAAAGTTAAGAAAGGAGTTACAGCGTGGAAGGTGTTAGTTTTGTCTAAAACACACAGGAGATTAGTAACAAGGAAATTTTGTGAATCACTAAAAGGATAGCAAAGCAATAGAAAGATGAGCAAAGGATGTGGAGTTTATAAAAGAAAACAGACACTCAAATCTAGCAAGGATCAGAAAATCAAGTTAAAACAGGAGGATGTCACCTTATACCCGTGGGACTGGCTGTAGTTCAGAGGCTGGGTGAGGACCAGTGTGGTGAAGAGGTGGGTCTCCCGTCCGGATACTGGAAGGTGGCCCAACACAGCCAGTCGGGGTCACTTAGAACCAGGACCATCAGTGCTGCCTCTGGGTGCATACCCCAGAGAAACCCTCCCACAGGCCCATCAGGGGACATGTATGTGGACATCTTTGTTCATATTTGTGGTGATGAGGGGCAGCACGAGTGTCCTTCCTGGAAGAATGGATTAGTAAGCGTTAGACCCCACCCCAGAGTGCAGGTGGCATTTAGAACCAACAATTAGGTGTATACAGTTGGCAACACAGATGGATCTTGGAAACACTACACTGAAGAATGGGCTGCATAACACAGTACCATTAGGTCAATAGAAAACACGTGAGAAAAAACAATACACTTCTGAGAATACCTACAAACAGAACGTACAGATTAAAGGCAGTAGATGGTAGAGGAGGCAGTGGTCTGTAAGCATAAAAGAGAACCTTAACAAAACAAATACGTTTTAAAGTCTGGTGATATGTAAATGGGGTCATGCAATTTTTTCTTTTTGTGTATGTTTGAAAATTTTCATAAAAATGCGTGTTTGTGTCTATATATACGTATGTATATGCATATAGTACACACACACACCTGCCAGGGGAGAGGGCTGGCCGGGTCTAGTGTGTGAAGACAAAGGTTTGTGGTGTGAGGGGTCCTGCTGCCCCGTGACCCCCGCCCCGCCCCCCAGGAGTGTCAAAGCCAGCCATGTTCTGATCGCCGCGGATGGGAAGGTCTGCCTGTCTGGTTTACGCAGCAACCTCAGCATGATCAGCCACGGGCAGCGGCAGCGCGTGGTCCACGACTTTCCCAAGTACAGTATCAAGGTTCTGCCGTGGCTCAGCCCAGAGGTCCTCCAGCAGGTCTGTGAACTGGGTCTCAAGGAGCCCCCATTCCCCACCAACTCGTGATTCCCCAAGGAGGCCTTCAGGAATTTCCGGGGATGGGGGTTCCTAGAGGGAGGGCTGCCCTGGTGGCAGGTAGAACTGGGACACCTCTCGCATGGGTGTTCCACGCCCTTGGCAGCTGATCTCGTTCCCCCCCACCCCACCCTGGGGAGGATCCCAAACTGCGCCTGAGGCTCCCTTCAAAGATGCTGCCATTTGCTGGGAAGAAGAGCGTTTGGGAAACGTTTGGCGCTCTCTACATCCCTGTCCTAAGCAGGAGCACGTCCTCCTGCTGCCACAGAGCACCAGCAAGGCATTCGTTCCTTCTACAACAGCAGCGACCCCTCAGTAGTACAGGCGAGGAAAGTCTCAGCAGCCGGTCCCAATTTGGGGACAGGCCTTCTTTTCCTCTCCCCAGTTTTTGCTCCACTCGCTTCTTTCTCTAAGAACAATGGCCAAGGCTACAGTGTGGAGTGACCTGTGGCTCTTTTCTCCTGATTTAGAATCTTCAGGGTTACGATGCCAAGTCTGACATCTACAGTGTGGGAATCACGGCCTGTGAACTAGCCAATGGCCACGTCCCCTTTAAGGATATGCCTGCCACCCAGGTGAGCCTGCAGCCCAGGGGCTTCCTTCTGCCTTCCTGCCTGTCTGCCTTCCACAAACGCTTGCTGAGGAACCGCCACACGCAGGACACCAGCCTGGGATACTAAGATGAAAGACCCAGTTCTTTCCTTCAAGAGCCCCACCAGTGGGGAGATAGTTGTGTAACTGTTTACTTCTGTCAGTGGTAACTGTGGTGGTAATGGAGCCCGGGGGGCGGGGGGCGGGTGTGGGCTCACAATTTCAGGCCTGGAGCCCACACACCAGGTGTCTATTTAAAACATATAAATTAAGCTAACAAAGTTTTATAAATGTATAAAATATGTTCTATCTTCTTACCTTGATCCATACACCTGGAAGACCAGTTTCTAACTTAGAATTCTTAGACTTCTCAGGTTCTGTGCTACCACGTTCCAGTCAATACCTTTGCAACCTCCAGCCTGCAAGTTCTACTTCTGTTCATGCCCCTTTTAACCACTGCCCTTGGCTTCTAGGCATACACGCAGCCAGTGGCATCGTCTACCCTTGGAGACAGACCCAGGGAAGAGGGTTATCCAGGTCTTATCAAGTCCAGGAAGTGGACTTGGGTCATTTGGGCAAGGATTACCTGGGTCCCAAGTACCTGGAGCATGATCTAGACCTGAGAGGGGGTGGGGGCGGGCTTGTAGGCTCTGAGTCAGCCTCTCCCACAAATAGGAATTAACTGTGTGAAGAATGGGAACTGGAAGGAAACTCTTTTCGGCAGAGGGAGCAGCATGTGCAAAGACCCAGAGTCAAGAAAGAACAGGACCGGGGCTTCCCTGGTGGCGCAATGGTTGAGAGTCCGCCTGCCGATGCAGGGGACACGGGTTCGTGCCCCGGTCCGGGTAGATCCCACATGCCGCAGAGCGGCTGGGCCCGTGAGCCATGGCCGCTGAGCCTGCGTGTCCGGAGCCTGTGTTTTGCAACGGGAGAAGCCACAACAGTGAGAGGCCCGCGTACCGCAAAAAAAAAAAAAAAAAACAGGATCTGGGAAGAGCAGGTAGTTGTAAATGGCTGACGTATGGGTGCTTCTGGGGGGCTGCTAGGTGATGTGGTTGGAGAAGGAAGCAAGGGCAGATCACGAAGGACTTTGTTTGTGTGCCACGCCAGGGTGTTTGGTTTCTGTCCCAAAGCATGTGGAGAATTGCTGAAGGAGTGATAGTATCAGATACATATTTTATAAAGATGACTCTCGCAGATAGATTAGTTCTGGCAGACTAGTTAGGAGGGTGTGGAAATCTATCTAGGTAAGCAGTCTAGAAAGTCTAAGTAAGACAGAAACGGATGCTCAGGAAAGACTTAAAAGGCCATTTTTAGGTAAACAAGGTATGGATGCAGAAACAGCAGTGCCCAGGAGAACCTCCTGAGGTGATGGAAATGTTCTGTACCTAAGGCTGTCCAGCGTGGCAGCCACTAGTCACCTGTAGCTGTTGAGCACTGTGGCCCGTGAGATTGAGGACTGGATTTTAAGCTGAATTTAAATAAATATAAATAGCTATGGGAATTCCCTGGCAGTGCAGTGGTTAGGACTCAGCGCTTTCACTGCTGGGGCCCAGGTTCAAGCCCTGGTCAGGGAACTGAGATCCTGCAAGCCAAGCGGCATGGCCAAAAGCAACCAAAAAAAATCTCTCTCTGTCTCTCTCTGTCTCTCTCTCTCTGTCTCTCTCTCTCTGTCTCTCTGTCTCTCTCTCTGTCTCTCTGTCTCTGTCTCTCTCTCTCTCTCTATATATATATATATATGGCTACATGTGGCTGGTGGCTCCAATATTGGACAGCACAGCTCTAGAAGGATTTCCAGGTTTCTGCCTTGAACAGCTCACGAGGTCCTTGAGGACAGCAGTCCCCAAGGTGGGCTGCTTTTACATGTGTGGAGTCTGAGGACTTCGGAACAGCTGCCTAGCCCGCCCCTGGGTGCACTGCACCTGTGCAGCCCGCTGCAGTGACAGTCGGCCAGAATGAACCCCATCGGACCCACCTGGGTGTGGCACACTGGGGCTGGGCTTTAAAGAAAGGACCTGGCTGCCACCTTGACCCTAGGGTGAGGGCTCTACAGTTGGAAGGATCTGATGCCTTATGAAGGGGGAGAGACTGCAAGCCCCTGCCTTCCAACCACGGCGGAGGCGGGTACTCCTTTGTAGTCCTCCTCGTCAGTTTGGCCTTGCTAGGGTGTGGCTGCCGAGTCAGTGGCTGCCAGTCCTTTGGAAAAGTCAGACTTTTTCCACTTCTTTCTTTACTTCTCCCGAATCGCTCGTGTGTTGGGAAAAGTATACTTGTGAAGAAACTCTATAGGCCTTCCAGGGGCCCCCTCCAGCCTAGCCCCTGGCTCTGTCCTCCCCAGATGCTGCTGGAGAAGCTGAACGGCACCGTACCCTGCCTGCTGGACACCAGCACCATCCCTGCCGAGGAGCTGACCATGAGCACCTCGCGCTCAGCGGCCAACTCTGGCCTGAGTGAGAGCCTGGCCCCCAGCCCCCCCAGGACCTCCAATGGCGACACGCCGTCCCACCCCTATCACCGCACCTTCTCACCCCACTTCCACCACTTTGTGGAGCAGTGCCTTCAGCGCAACCCGGATGTAAGGTATGTCTGCTGGGCTGGGAGTGGGCTTTGTGGGGAGCCCAGGGGGCTCTGGAGTGCAAGGCCGGGTTTGAGAGGATGCATCTGTCCTGTAAAAGTCTGGGTTCCTGGGAGGAGTCCAGAGCCCCCTCGGCAGGAGGGGTTTGCTAGGAAGCCAGCCTGGGTAGCTCTGGCTGTTGTTTCTTGGTGAGCTGAGGAAAGGAGATGGGGCAATAGAGGGTAAGGTAGAAGCAGCAGGATTGGGGAAATCCGGGGCACAGGGCTGATGCTGGTCTCTCCTCCCCTTCCTCTACAGACCAAGTGCTAGCACCCTCCTGAACCATTCTTTCTTCAAGCAGGTACAGTAGCACTTTCCCAAGGCTCCCTGGTTGTTTTTCTTGCCTGTGGTTCCAACCACCCTCAGTCCCCTTAGCTTTAGGGTCTTTAGATATTCTCTCCTCCTCCGTTCAAATCAGAGAAATGACCATGTTTCCAAAGCCCCTTAAAGGCGCTGCTCCTTCCTCCCAGAGACTCGTGGCTCCAACAGCCCATCTGTCCCTGGGCCGTGGTCCCTTGCCCCATGATGTCCTGAGGCTCAAAGCAACAGCACCCGCCCCCAACTCTCTCTCCTCCCCCAGATCAAGCGACGTGCCTCAGAGGCTCTGCCTGAGTTACTTCGCCCTGTCACCCCCATCACCAGTTTTGAAGGCAGCCAGTCTCAGGATCACAGTGCAATCTTTGGCCTGGTGACAAACCTGGAAGAGCTGGAGGTGGACGACTGGGAGTTCTGAGCCTCTGAAGATAGTGCACATTCTCCATCCCGGGCTGCGTGAGCCTCCGGGACCCTTCCTGAGGGCTGGCTGCACTCCCACCCTCCTGGGGGCAGATTGAGCAGAAAGGACATTTCTGCCAGGAGTGTTGGCTGCTTACTGACTGGAAAGAAATTCCTGGAAGGAAACTTTTTTTTTTTTTTTTTTTTTTACTGCTCCAAAGGCTTTTGAGACACAAGGGAATCCCAACAACCAGGGATTGGGAGGGGCCGGAAAGCTGACGTTCCCAGTCCTGGGAGCTCAGGTGACCTGACCTCTTCAGAAGGAATAGATGCTGTTCTGGCTGTGGCGGCTGAAGTCCAAGGCCAGGGTTTGACTCACCCACCCAGGGAACTGTGCGACTTCTTCCCACTCTGGCTCTCCTACCAGCCTAGTTGCGTCCTTCTCCCCTGCTCTCAGATCCTATAGGTCCAGAGGGGCAAGCAATAAGACTCCCCTCCCCTCGGACCTCTCCCTAATAACTGAAGGCAAGGGTATTGTTTCTTTATAAGCACTAGCTTAAGGCTAGGGCAGTCCATCCTCCTCCCCCTTTTTGCTTGGGCCCTGACACCTGAAACCTTCCCTTGGTTCATCTTTGTAGCTCATTCCTTTCCCACGAAGAGTCCATCTTACCGACTCCTGCTGGCCGCCTTGGTGCTTCCTCCAAGGGCCATAATTTTTGCCTAACCTGAGGGCCTGAGTCTTCATGCAGTGTTAGTTTCATCGCCAGAACAAATTAAAAGTTCCAGAGAATCCACTGGAGAGTGACATTGTTGTGTGTTGGCCATGCAGGCTCCGACGTGAGTCATTCCACCCCCGGTTCTGCCATCTGAGAGTGGTCCCACAAGTGCTTGTGGAAGCACAGCGGTGACTTCCTTCGTTAGCTAGACAGCCTCACAGCACACGTTTCTTTTAAAACCCATAATGGATTTGTCTCTTAACTATCTAACATTGAGACGATTAATTTTAGCCTGTGGCCATCAAACTGCTTTGGGGCTGGAAAGGTCTGAGCGCTGGAGACCGGCCTCTCTGCAGGACCACTTCTGGGCCACTGGAGCCCAGGCAGAAGAGGCTCACTTTTGTCAGGAAAGGCAGTGGACGGGGTTGTTTTGGAACAGGACTCAGTGTCTCCTCACCGTTGGGACTCATACTCAAAGAGCAGGTAACCTAAGACCCGGCCCCCGCCCTTCCTGTCGTCCTGGCTGGCAGCCAGGGAGTCCAGGCCAGGGGGTGATTCTCACCTCGGGCTCCTGCGTGTGCGTCCCAGCCTGCACGCTCCCCCCAGCCGGGCCCCTTCCCCCACCAGTCTCCCCAGGTGGGTGCCCCTCTCTAGCCTGGGTACTTCAAATGTCAGATCAAGGAAGTGCCCCTCCCTCTTCCCTGTAGCTGCTTTAACCCGTCAAATGCCCTCACTTTCCCTTTCCTCAGAAATTGTAACATCAGTTTTAAAAAGAAAAATAGAAAACTACTTCCTCTGGGCAGTTACAGGGGTTGAGGGGAAGGGACTCGCACCAGCCGGGAGGGTGTGGGGAAACCTGAAACAGAGGGAGTGAGAAGGCCAGGTTACATTTATTTCCAGCCCTCTTGCCAGCTCGTTTTTTTTTTTTTTTTTTTTTAAACCTCAAGTTCCCTTTTCTTAACACCCTCGGCAGCTTGTTTTTTTTCCCTCTGATCTGCTTGCTCCACCTTGCTGTCGGCGCCCCTAGGGCTGATTCTGTGGGGGCCGCCGCAGTTCAGCTGCGGGTCATCCTGGGCAGGGCAGGGGCGCCTGAGGCACCAGCCAAGCGCTGCTCCTTGCACCTCAGAGAGCTTCACGTTTCTTGCATCACCACAGCCCCCTTTGAGCATCTGACGACAGGTGTGGAAGCTTGGCTGGTAAAGATGCCCGTTAACAGTTTTAGAAGTTCTCACACACCCCATCCAGGGAGTTCGGGGGGCTGCAGCTCAACCCAAACCTAAAACTTCCTCCAGAGAGGGAGGGAGGCTGAGGGGAAGAGTGAAGCACAGCCTGGGTGCCCTGAGCGAGCCAAGGGAACAGCTGGGGGCTGGGGATGCCTGCTGCCCCACTCACTCTCCTGCCAGGTGAGCACGATGAGCTGTTCTGTTCCTGACAAGGCTGTGGGCCTCGCTCTTGAGCCACTAGTTCTACTCCTGCCATCGCATGGCAGCTATGCTTAGAGCTGTGTTTCGTGAAACAGCTTCCAGCTGCGACTGGGAGGTGGCTTCCCTGTGCTCCCCGCAGAGCTGAGGCTCTACCCCACAAGTGAGTGATGCTCCCTGGGACCCTTAGTGCCGTGTGCCGGAGGAGCCCAGGCAGCCGGCTCGGCCTGGGGGGCGGGGGGGGGGGGGGGGGGAGTCAGGAGGCCTCGCCTTTCACGCCAGCCCTGCCGCTTCAGCTTTGTTACTTGAACGAGTCACTTTAAATCTTCAGGCCTCGCTCCCTGTGTCAAATGAGGTTTGGTTGAACCCAGGATTGCTTGTTTCAAGGATGGAGATCTCTCTCCCTGAAGGGGGTGACGAAGCCCACAAAGTCCCTCCACAGAAGCACTTTAGGACGGCAGCCTCTGGGCACCACAGCCGCAGGCTTCCGGTTTCCCTCTCCGGGGCGCCAAGAGAAGGCGCTGAGGGCTGGTGGACGATGCTGACCGAACACGGAGACCCCGGGGCCCTTCTGCGGCGCAGGCCGGGCCTCGCAGCCTCGCGTGGCCGGACCGCGTGCCCGGCCGCCCCTGCCATCTTCCCCGGCGGCCGTATGGGCGCGCGAGGCGCCCCTGGCGGCGGGAGGACGAGGCACCCGAGGGGGCGTGGGAGCCGCACGGGGACGCTGGGCGGGCCTCCGGGGCGGGCCCCGCGGGTCCTTCGTGCCGCAGGGCCCACGGAACCGGGAAATGGAGGCAGCGAAAGGCCCAGGCGCGCCGGGTTATCCTTTTCCACCGCGAGGGCCTCGTCGGGAGCGCCATTTGTCCCGCGACCCCAGTCAGCTCCACCTGGACTCGCCCCTGGCCCGAGGCCTGCGGCGCGGGTCCTCCAGCTCCGGTCCCTGCTTCTGTCCGGAGCGGGCCGACGGGGCGGCCGGTTTCGCGAGGATGGTGAGCGCCAAGGCCGAGGGGCGGCGGTGCGGAGCGCTGGGAGAGCAGGGTCGGCGCTGGGGGCAGACAAAGGCGGGGGACGCCGAGCAAGGGGAAAACAAAGCGCAGAAAGGGGGTCGGCGGCGGCGCCGGGGCCCCGGAGGCGGCTCCGGGCGCTGCGGAGCCAATGGGCGGGCGCGGGGCGGGGGCCGGCGGGGGCGGTGCCGTAATAAGGCGGCGGCGGCCGCGGCCGCTCGGGGACCACTGGCAGCGGCGGCAGCTCGTGCCCGCGCACTCCTCGCACCCGAGGCGTTCCCCGGAGAGCGACCCCCGCCCCGCGGCCCAGGCCGGGGCCCGGTGAGACCCGCGGGCGGGCCAGGGGAGAGGCCGGCATCACGCTCGTAATCCGGGCGGCCCAGGTGGGGGCTGTGGGCGCGAGGGCCGCCGCCCACGGGGTCCCGACGCCGAGCGCCTCAACCCGTCGCGCTCGCCCGTGGCCCCGAGGCCAGCGTCCGCCCTCCGGGTCCGGCCTCCAGACAGAGGCGGGGCCGAGGTCTCCTCGGCTGGACCCGCGGGAGTCCCGGGTCTGGGTTCCGGTACGCGGGATCGGGACGGAGGAGCGGGGCGCGCGGGCGGCGGCTCGGCCGGGCGGGGCGGGCGGCTCGGCCCGCGAGCGCTGTCCAGGGGCTGGGTCGGCCGAGCGAGGAGCGCCCGGGCCCCCACGCTGGGGAGGGTCAGGCCGGGGCAGCGTATTCTGGCCGCGCCCCCCCCCCGCTCCCCCCAGGACCCGCCCTCTCCTGACCTCCCCTCGCACCTGGCGGGGTCCTGGTCTGCGAAGCGCTCAGGCCGCTGCGCGGAGCCCCTCCCCCAGCCGCTGCCAGCTAACTGTTCTTTCCCCGACACATGGTTCCACTCAGGGACCCCTGCCCCCTGCGGAGCCGCGTGGGGGCCGAGCGGGCCAAGGGGGAGGTGGGTGAGGGGCGGAAGTGGCAAGACCCAGAGCAACAGGAAATGACTTAGGGAAAGCCCCAACCGCGGCCCCCCAGCCCCTTGCCTGTAAACACCCCACCCCCACCCTGCGGGCTGGGGAAGGGCTTGTGGGGCCCTCTCAACCGACTTCCCCTTGCAGAACCCAGCGGGTGCCGCGGCTCCACACGGGGCCTCCAAAGCCGCCAGCGAGCCATGTTCCAGGCTGCAGGAGCCACCCAGGCCACCCCCTCCCACGTAGGTGCTCAGCCGGGTGGGAGGGCACTCCATTCCCGCAGGTGTCTGGCCTGAGGGTGAAGGCGTGCCGAGCGGCGTGTTTGTCTCCCTTCCCCTCCTCCTGAGTGTCCCTGGGATCTGGGCTGGTGATGGTCTGGGGCCCTCCTCAGCTGACCCTGCCCCGCCTGCCCTCTCCCTCAGGAAGCCAAAGGTGGCAGTGGCAGCAGCGCGGTTCAGCGCTCCAAGGTAGGGCCCTGAGGCTGGGGTGTGCGGGAGGGCGGGCTGGTCGCTGGTCAGGCCCCTGATGGGGTCTCTCCCGAAACAGTCCTTCAGCCTTCGCGCCCAGGTGAAGGAGACCTGCGCTGCCTGCCAGAAGACCGTGTACCCCATGGAGCGGCTGGTGGCCGACAAGCTCATTTTCCACAACTCTTGCTTCTGCTGCAAGCACTGCCACACCAAGCTCAGGTGCGCCCTTGCCCTACCCCCGCCCTGGCCTTCCTGACCTGACCCGACCCGACCTGAGCGCAGCTGTTCTGCTTCTACAGCCTGGGCAGCTACGCGGCGCTGCACGGAGAATTTTACTGCAAACCCCACTTTCAGCAGCTGTTTAAGAGCAAAGGCAACTACGACGAAGGCTTCGGCCGGAAGCAGCACAAGGAGCTCTGGGCCCACAAGGAGGTGGACCCCGGCACCAAGACAACCTGAGGCCCCTCTGACCATCCACTCCCTCCTCCTTCCGTCGAGGGCCTGGAGCAGGCAGCGGGCAGGGTGGGAGAGAGGTTGGACCGGGCCCGGCGGGGTCAGGGTGGGAAGGGGATGAGGCCGTCTTGCTCGGGCAGAGGGTCTTGGGGGCAGGGCTCTGCTTCGGGATTCCTTCCTTCTCCCTCAGTGGGTAGGGGGGGTTAGGGAACCAGGACTGGGCTTTGCTCACCAGCCCGCTTCCTGCTGCTTCCAGCCTACCCCACCTTACCCCACGGCCCCCTGGGAAGGCCCCCCAACCCAGCTTCCCTATCTAGGTGCCTTTTCTCCAGCAAGGAGTCAGCATGCCCCCCTCAGGGTCCCAAGCTCCCTCACTGCCACCCAGGGCCCTGTGTGGCCCCCACATCTCCCCATCTACCTCTGCCCTTAGCCTGGTCCTGAGCCATGGGGACTGCAGGAAGGTGAGCCAGGGTGCCCCCTGCTGGGTCTCTCCAAATGCCCACCAGGACCCAGTGGGGGAGGGGAGGGAAAGTGGAAGAGCCCTGCCCTCCCCCCCTTCCCCCCCCCCCCCCCCCCGGCCCCCAGGCGAGGCAGGGCATGCCCATTAGGGCTTGGGACCATCCCACACCACGGAAGCAGCAGAAGCTAAAGCACCGGCCAGGCTGAGAGCCACAGAGACTGGTGGGGAGCTGGCAGGGTCACGTTCCCCTCTTCTCCCATTTCTGCCGGTTTTGACTGTTGTAATCAACCCTGTTTTAAACACGTTTCAACAGATCCTGAGTCTGTATTATGTGGCCTGATGGGGGGTTTTGTGGCAGGAAGGATACAGAGTCACCACACAGAAGTGAAGGGGGACAGGGTCAGCCCAAAGCACCCCTGGCCTTGATTGGTGGTGGTGGGGGGCTGATGGTGATGGGTGTCAGGGGAATGAACACTGGGCAGCCTGAGAAAAGGGGGTGCACTTCCCAGCCAGGTCTTCATACTGTCAAACCCAGAGTGTCTGGTGACTGAACTCCACTTTGCCCCTCAGTCTGTGTTGCTTAAGGTCAGGCCGTCAGTGGGTAATGGTGCTGCGTCTCGCTGCACTTCAGTATGTTGGGGTACAAGACAGAATCCTTTTGCTGAGTCCTCGTCTGAGCCCCCTTTGCCCTGGAATTCAGGAAGGCATGGTGGGAACCAGCAGATCCAGCAATTTGTATCAAAGGTCTCCTAGTCTCTGTGCCCTTTCCCCATCTGTCCTCTTCCTCCTGCTTTTTCAAGCTCCAGGGAATGGGGCAGCCATGGTCACCATCCCAAGCAGTCTAAGGAGAAACAGCTCGTCTGCTCTTCTGAGGGGACAACAGTTTACAACAAACAAGGCAAGCTTGGAGGACCTAAGATCTGTCCCGCCCCCACCCCCACCCCAACAGAATACAGGCAGGATGTCTGGCTTGTCCTGCCCCAGACCCAACCATCCTGATTTCCCCCACGTGCCTGTGGACTATGTGACTTGGTGGAACAAGAGGGCAGATTCCTGGGGGATTTGCTACCTCCACCCCACATACGTCCTTAAGTTCCTAAGTGACCTCACGCCCACAGAACAGGGCAGGGAGCTGGGCCTCAAACTCTGAAGGCAGGTGGGCGGGCCACTGTGCTATGTTGCCCCTGGAAATGGCAGAGCTAACAGCAAGCAGAGTTGGCACCCCGAGCCTGGGTCCTCAGAACATGAGGAGGGCTGCTGAGAGCCTCACTTGGGGCAGGTCCAACGTCTGCACCAGAGGCCTCAGATGGGGACAAGGATGGTCCTTCTCTGCTCCAAGCTAAGCAACAGCAGCAGATAGCCCTGGGGGAGCTATCAGAGAGGTGGCTCCTGGAGGTGCCCAATCCCTGCCCTGCAAGGATACGATTCAGGCGAGTCCTTCCCTGGGCTGGGAAGACCAGTGGATGCCACCGAGGTCCTGGAAACGGAGCCACATCGATACTCGGGTCAGGTGAGCTGACAGTGCCACCTCAGTGAGTCAGCTGTGGTAGAACCACCCTCGGCAGAGCTCCGAGGAATGGGGGGAAGAGAGGGAGCCACTTCTGAGCTAGCAGAGTGGTACCAGCCAAGTCACACCACCCCAAGACCCCTCTTGGAGTCATTTCAAGTTCTCATCTGCTAAGGGAGGCAAGCTTGTTGCCAGGCGCCATATCCAGCTTCTCCCAGGTAGACACTTATTCCCTCCACCCCCCAACCAAAAGCACTGGCACGGGACCCCTTGGGTATAAATGATCCCTTTTATTGTAAGTAATGCACGACACTGGCCTGGCTTTGCACTGCAAGCCCTCGGTCAAGATATAGTCAAAAATAACTATGGCTGCAGGTTCTTCTGCACGATCCACAATTCAGACACAGACACAGAGCTGGGGTGGGCAGGAGGGTGGTGGAGTGTGGACTGTCCCCAGCCCTGGCCTCTCCGTGTCGGGCTGGCCAAGGCTGACATACCCCACGGGTTGATGAGAAGTGGTGGCAGGCCCTTCCCACAGCCAGCCTGGGGCTGCTAGGAGACGGCCCTTCAGATCCTTTGGGCCAGGCCATCCTAGGCCCCACAACTTTTCATCTGGATTATTTAATAAAAAAACAATAAATTAAAATTAAGCAACAGCTTGGTCCTGAGGATGCTGAGCCAGCATGTCCACAGTTTTTGGCACACAAAAAATCAGGGTCGTGGTTTTTTGGAGTGTAGGATTTGTTGGTTTGTTCACAAATTCATTTTTAAAAACATTCCCTGTGCGGCAAGACCCCGGTGGGGGTGGGGCTCTGTGAGAGCCTGAACCTGGGACACAGAGTCGTCTCATCTTGTCGGCACCGGCACCACGCCGTTTCCTGGCGGGGGTCAGGGACTGGGGGCGGGGGTGTGGGCCCAAGAAGAGTGCTACAGCCATCAGGACGGGGTCGTGGAGAGGCCGAGCTGCCGCTCGGCAGCTTTGGTCAAGGCAAGGGGCCAGTCCCCACCCTGGGCCAAGAGCCAAGGTGGAGGCAGGAGCACATGCTCACTGTCTTCAGAGCGCCCGCCTGGGGGTGCCTGACAGAGGCCCCTGGGGGAAAAGGATGGAAACAGAGGGGCCCAGGCCCAACTGGCACCGTGCAACACACATTCCTGCAAAACCAGCTGCTTTCATTTTCTCTTCTCTCTCTTGAGGCGTCCATCACCTGTAACAGTCTAGAATTGATATATATAAAAACCATCAAATATGATCTGAGATATAAATTAACAAGTACAAGGCCTCACATTACATGATGTGAAAAGGCTAAAAACAGCGATAGAAACTACATTCATAAAAGTGCATCGTCAACATACAACGAAGGCTTTGGCTTGTTCTGGTGCCCGTGGGGAAGTGGGCAAGGCTGGCAATGAGCTGCCTGGCGCTAATCCCCAGCTCCTTGGAGACACCCATCCCTGGGCACTGGCTTTTTTTTTTTTTTTTTCCTTTAATGACAACTCCCAAGGAAACTGGGTGTTGGAGAGGGAGGAGCTCTAGCAATAGGCACATTTTTGGAGGGGAGGGGCCGGAAGAAAGGACCAGCGCCCAGGCTGAGGTAAATAAGGCCAACTCTAAGCTGCTTGGAGATACTGGCTCCCTGACCCCTGCTGCCATTCCTCCCCCATAGGAGCAACAAGGGAAAGAGGCTGAGACCTCATGGGGATGAGCAAGGCTGGCCAAGGAGGAACAGAGCTTTGCAGTTTTGGACACAGTTGGTGGCATCATAGAGAGCTCTGGCCTAGCACGTCGTAACCCGCAGACAGCCTGATACGACTCCCCTGGCTGCCCTGAACGGCCCACTCAGGGTAGCCAGCTGGCTCAGATGCCTTCACTGTGTTGTCCATCGTCCTTTCTGCCCCAGGAGGGGAACAGGTGCCAGGCCAGGAGCACAAAGGCCATGACCTTCAGCTCTTTCCAATCTGGCCCAAGGCCCAAGCCCAGAGCAGGGGTACTCAGAGCCCAGAGGGCACAGAAACTGGGTACAGCATAAGAGTGACTCCAACTTGTAAAACAGAGACAATTGCATTGACAAAACTGGGTCTCCCTCTCAGTGGGGGCAGTTCCACATCTCAGGCCCCTGCTTGAGGGCGGGAGGGGGTCAGGGTCATGGGGGGCAGGCAGGACAGGCTCCTCCTTCCCTGAATAAGGCAGCATAACATTTGCTTCATTCATCTTTGGTAAAGGAAAGGGACTGGCAAGCTGGCCTGGGGCTCCGCTTTCCATTGGCTGCGGGATGCCGGGCTTTACCTCAGGCGTGGGTGGGCTCATCCAGCCCAGAGATGCCCTGGTGGTCTCCAGACATGGGGAGGAGAAACAAAATAACACTCTGAATGAAAGTAACACTATTCAGACCCTCGCGTCCATCCTGTGCCCCCAGACTCCCGGGGGGTCTGGCGCTGACCGTGGTGTCAGGACACAGTGCGAAGGATGGGGCCCGCGGCGCCTCGCACGCTGTTGCTAGCCCCTCCCCTCCAGGCCGAGCTTAGGATGCTGGAGCTTCAGGCCTGGCAGGCTGGGGGCTCCCAGTCCGTGAGGCTGCAGCCACCCTACCTGGCTCTGGGCCCCAGCAGCGGAAGGGCACAGACAACGCTGGCTGGACTGCAGCTCCATGGTCCACAGCCTTGCCTGGGAGAAGCAGCAATTTTGCTGAGCCCCACAGCAGCCCCTCGCCCACGCAGCAGGGGGCGGCCAGCAACAGCGTGGCCTTGAGAGCTCAGTATACGAGCTGTGCAAACTGGTGTGTGAGCAGCTCCTCGGCCGAAGGTCTCTGGCGGGCCTCCACAAAAATGCGCCTCAGGAAGTCCCGGCCGTGCTCAGAGATGTGGGAGGGCAGCTGAGGATTGGTGGGCTGGGTGGCAATCTTGAAAATGGCGGCCATGGCTTCATACTCTGCCCAAGGTGGTTTCTCTGTCAGCATCTCCACCACAGTGCAGCCCAGGCTCCTGGAGAGAGAACCCCAGTGTCACCCCCTCCACCCGTCCCAGGCTCCCAGCTGCCCTGCCCACTGTTGTGAAAGGAGGTGCCCTTCCCAGAACACACTGAGACAGGATGGGCCAAGCTGACGGTTGACACCCCTGTAGAGGGGTCCCCAAGGCCAGAAGAGGCTTCAAAGCCCCGTCAGCTTCGTCCATGTGGGCTTCATCAACCTACACCCACCCAGGTGCTTCCTGACATTGGGGAAAAGAACCACTTTAGCATGTTCAGAAAGAGCTCTGAGATAACGGTACTAGTTCCTGTTGCTGCTGTAACAAATTACCACGAACCTAGCGGCATAAATTTATTATCATTTTGGAGGTCGTAAGTCTAAAGTGAGTCTCACTGGGCTAAAGTCAACGTATCAGTGGGATGGTTCCTTCTGGAGGCTCTGAGAGGAGAATCCATTACCCTGCCTTTTCCAGCTACTAGAGGCTGCCTGCATTCCTTGGCTCATGGCCCATGCCTTGCGTCACTCCAACCTCGTTTCCTTTGTCACCTCTTACTGCTCACTGTGACATCCTGCCTTCCTTTTATAAGGACCTTTGTGCTTATACTGAGCCCATCTGGATAATCCAGGATCATCTCCCCATCTCAAAGTTCTTAAATTAATCTGCAAAGGCCTTACTGTCATATAAGGTAACACTTACAGGTACATTTACTAATCCCTTTGGCATCAGTATGTGGACATCTTCAGGGACCATTATTCATCCCACCACAGTAACACTCTAAGAGGAAGTGATGCTCTCACAACTTTCAGGCCCTTTCAGAGGATGGACATGAAGTTAGGTAGAGCAGATGCAAGCCACCTGAGCACGAGGAGGGAGCGCAAGGCTGCTGCTGTTTAGAGACAGATCAGGCCTTCAGATTGGATCCTAGTTCTTTCAGGGATTTAGCAAACATCAGGGATGTTTTCCATGGCCTAAGTTCTCAGTGATACCAAAACAGTTGCTATTCAGAGTTAAAACACAGCACATCTGCTGTATGTACTGCTGCAGGCACCACCACCTCTGCCCACACGGAGCCTGCAACCTGCCTCGCTGGCCAGAGGTGAGTTCTCACTCCCTCCTGCCACACTGCAAAGCCCCCAAGCCTCATTTCGAAGTTGGAGCCGCTACAGCCCAGACAGGGAGATGGGGTCCCAGCACGTCCCCAGTGCTCACCACACGTCTGCCTTCCTTCCGTAGCCCTCACCGCTGATCACCTCAGGGCTCATCCAGTAGGGTGTGCCAGTGACCGAGCGCATGCCCGTGCCTGACATGCAGATGGTCTGCAGGCGCTTGCTGGCCCCAAAGTCCCCCAGCTTCACATTCCCAGCAGAGTCTCGGAGGATGTTGGCTCCTAAGGCATGAAAGGGCAGAGGCTGCAACCCTGGACCCCTGGGCACTTTCCACCATCCTCCCTCTGTCTCTCCCTCCCAGGTCAAAGGGCTGCTGGGGAGGATGGGGGGCTACCATTAGTTAGACATGAACTGCACAGAACAAACAGGCTAGTGATGGGAAGCCTCAGCCCTACAGCACCAAACCGTCATCACTATGGCCAACATCTGCAGAGCACTTCACAGTATTTTCCCAAATTGCTTAACTGATCTTCATGCCAATCCCCCAAGGAAGCAATTAGGGTTCCACTTTTCAGAAAGTTCAAAATGACCAGGTCAAAAGTTGCCAAGTAACTAGGTCACGGGGACCAGTCCTGGGCCCCTGCTCACCCTTGATGTCCCGGTGGACAATCATGTTACTGTGCAGGTAGGACATGCCCTCCAGGATCTGCCGGGTGTATTTTCGGGTCACACTCTCCGTCAGAGCTCCGTAGGCCTTCAACTGGTCTTTCACTGAGCCCTAAAGCCACAGGAGTCAGAGAGAGTCACTGCAGGAAGGTGGTGGGAAGGGGCAAGGCTACTTCCAGCCCCCGGTATTCAGCGAAGGAGGGATTCTTCCGATCCCCATTTGTGATGTGCCAGGCACTTTGCTAGGGGCTGTCAGGCAGCTTGGAGAAAAGTCTGAGACAGTCCCTTCCTCAAGCAACAGATGACCCAAATCCAGAAGGGAGATCTGTCTACTCTAGGTAAAGGCGCTACTTACTGGACAGTGCAGCTGCCCTGTAAGCCTCAGGTTAGGGTAGCCTGGGACATTTCTCATCCCACACCATCACTGCAGCCAGACGCAGGGCCTGCTGACTCCAAGTCCTGCCACCGCCTCACCTTCCCCCCTGAGCCTCTGGAGTCTCAGGTAATCAGACCCATGTCAAAGGGACCCCTCCTCCACAGCCCACAGCCCCAGGAGAGGTCCTCTCTTGCGTGTCCCACATGCATCAGGGGCACATACCCCCGGCATGTACTCCATGAAGATGGTCAGGGTCTTCTCGGCGCGGTCCCGCAGGCAGCCATAGTACTGCACTATGCGCTCGTGCTGCAAGTTCTTCAGCAACTGGATCTCACACTCCAGTGCACTCACCTCCTAGGGGAGAGGCCCAGTGGTCACCTAGGCTTTTAGGGCCCTGGTTCTACCTGCCTAGGATCAGTTCAGCTTGCCCTAGTCAGTGGCCTCAGAGGAGTCCGTCTGCCTTGGGAACTTCAGCTGGAGAAAAGGGGGGACTCTCTCAACTGTTTGCCCCTTGTCCACAATGCCGGCTAAGCCTTGGGATGGTGGCACTCCCATGCTAGTAGACAGCAGACAGTGGGGTGGGAGACGGGTTTGTGGGTGCAACTAAGCAGTTTAGATAACTGCTGTATTTATCCACTCAAACTGGAATGAAGGTCACATCCAAAGCTAAGCTCCAAAGACAGGCTCCTTCCTGGTCTGAGAGCTGGGAGACAGAGGCATCTGTTTGGTGAGGGTGGGGCAGGTACTGCTCTTTGTAGCACTGGCCATCACCTCCCAGTTTGGGTTGCTTGGTACTTTGGCACCAACTCAGTTCCTCATACCCAATCTCTCCCCTGGGCCAGGGTCAACAGCAAGGGAGCCTGGGAGGAAGAATGATGGGAGAAGCAACCTGTAGCATCTCAAGCAATTCGTGCAACGAGACAGGTATTTTCTTGAGAGGGAGGAACTAGAAGTCAGACCATGGGGAAGGCAATACCTTGCTTGTCTCAGGACTGTCTGGGTCAAACTGGACCTGCTTGGAAGCAAGTTCTCGTCCTGTGTCCACATCATAGCACAGATAGACCCTGCCAAAGGCACCCTGGCCCAGGAGCTTCCCCCGGCGCCAGTTGATGGGGGCACTGGGAGCTACAGGAGAACAGAGGGAAAGAGCATTAGAGTTCGTGCACTTAAGTTACCGATATCCTGCCTCATCCGACAGAGGTCCGAGCTGCCCCCTCACCCGGCATCATCACATCTCTCAGCATAGCATCTCCACGCCCATCTGGAACAGGCTCAGTGCCCTGGTCAATCAGACCTTAAGGCCCAAGGCCTGAGAAGCAGAGGATTGGCTAAAATAGTGGTTAAATGTTCATCTGAATTGATTAAATACCTTCATACTTCCAAGGCCCCCAAATATCTCTTTAGGTCAGGGATTAAGGAGACTGCTCTTCAGTTTAAACATGGAGAAACTAAAGGCCAGAGAGAAGTGGCTTGTCACACAACAGTGGAGTGAGGACTAAGGTCCAGGGGATCTGCTGCCCACCCTCGGGCTCTTCCACTGGGTGCGCATGGGCCAGAGCTGCCAACTGCTGAGCCAAACAGCCCCGGTGGACCCGCTGGCCTCCCGCCCTGCAGCTGGTCTGAGCATCCCCTGGGCAGCCTCCACCTGGCCAGGGCCCACTCCTCACACTTAGTTGGCACGTTCCTCTCCTGCACAGAGAGGGCGTTCTCACTGTCCGCACTCCGCAGGCGCCCTCGGGGGTCCAGGTACTGCACCGCCAGGCCCATGTTCTCGCCATTTGTGCTCAGGGAGCGGCTGGAGGGCACCAGGGTGAACAGGTTGCCTTGATGACGCCGTATTCGGGGAAATGTTCTTCTGCCTGAAGGGTTGCAGGGCCAGAATAGAGCAAGTCAGACCCCTGGCCACAGGCTGAATGTGCAAACCGGGCCATAACAGCAGCTCCAGTCGGGTGAGCTCTCCAGAACCCATCTGCCCTCCCACCTGACTCGTGCCAGAATGGCTAATGTCTCAAGCATCCTGAGAATCAGGACAAAAGCAGGAATTAGCAAGCAGCCAGATGGTTTAGGGAAACCTAGCCAAAGCGAAAGCATAGGGCTGGCTCCTATGTCCTAAGTCACTCGCAGGACCAATCCACGGCTGATCTATTTTCCTTGGCATCCTAACCCTAAACCTCTGAGGAAGCTCCATTCCTTTTGCTGCGTGAGGCAGAAGGGGGCGTTGGAGAGCTGGCGCCCTGGAGCATGCTGTGCACTCAGACAAAGGACAGAGTTCCCAGAGGCAGCATCAGTCTACAAATACCAGCCTCCCCCCTTTTTTTTAACCCTGACTCTACTGCCTCAAGCCTGGGCACAGTTCCTCAGGAATAAAGGAAACATGGGGCCTGAAGTTCCTGGGCCACCCGCTCCAGTGGCTTTTCCTGGAGGAGCTTTAACCACATCCCTTCTGAGGTGGCCAGCAGCGGGCAGGGTGGAAGCACACTCACCGTCATTGTAGTCCTTGTGGTGCACGGACACGTGGTAGCGCCGGGGGTACGTTCCACCTTTGACCCCTTTGTCATAGAGCTGAGTTTCCCGATCTGAGTAGGAGAAAGGAATCACTGGCTTCTCGACAGGCCAATGTTAGTGATCCATTTAAGCCTCTAGGTCACCTGAGGCCTCAGAGCAGCAAGCCCGAGGAGAATTAAAATACAGCCCTGGCTTCTCTTCCCAACTCAGCCATCAAAAGCAGACTGCCTGCAGCCCCACCCGGACACCCCGCAGTGCTCACCCAGGCTCTGGAGAACTCACCCGAGAATTCCTGTCTGTTGTCTGGGAAGCTCTGGGCTCGGGACATTCGCGATTTCCGGAAGGATGGGCTAGAAAAACAAAATGAATCACGAAGTAGACTTCAGGGTACCTCCAAAGCAGCTCAACAGGGCAGAAGAGAGGATACTCACACAGACTGCTTCTCTCCTAGCTCCTTCCCACACATGTCATTGCATGGTAGGAAGCAGAGTTGGAGAGAAACAGCCCTTTTCTCAGCCTACTACTTTCTCTTCACTAGTCTGAGGCCCACATCTGACGGGACCCTGAATAATGAAGCCCTCCAGTGCTACCGACCTCCACCCTGGCTGCACAGTGCTTTATCTTACCCTTCCCTCCCACCTTGGTGACAGGGGAAGAGCTGCACAAAGTCCCTTGCCCAGCGCAGTAATAAAGATAGCAACAGCATCTTCCTTTCAGAGTAACCACCACCGTCCCATTTTAGAGACGTGGAAAACAGGAACAGAGAGGTTAAAGGGCTTGTCCAAAACTATTCAACTAATATTTGGTGGAGCTGGGTCTATATGGCTCCAGATCCCATGAAGGGAAGATGAAAGCTCTGACCTTAGGTTATGCTGGCCCTCAAGGAAGTAAAGTCCAGGTCACTGAGTCTGACTCCCAAGGAGAAGAAAACAAAGCATTGGAGAGACAGAGGAAGAATTCAAGAATCAAGTGAGTTATCTTTCCCAGCATCCACCTGAACGGTTCTTTCCCTCATGTGAGAGTGCCTTTGGAAAAGGTCATGGGTCAGAAACTCTCAAGGCAGTGATGCAGGGGCTGTCCCCTACTTCCCAACTGCTAGACCTTCTGTGGTCCTGTCCCACAGCTCCCCTCCCCCACCAGCGTGGCCACAAAGCTTAGAAGAGAATTCAAAGCCAGAGTCAGTTCCTGTCCTAGCAGAGCTCTCAGTTTGCAGCAGCAACTCTGGCACTTTCACCTGTGCCTTCTTAGTCTTTTTTTTTTTGCGGTACGCGGGCCTCTCACCGTTGTGGCCTCTCCCGTTGCGGAGCACAGGCTCCGGACGCGCAAGCTCAGCGGCCATGGCTCACGGGCCCAGCCGCTCCGCGGCATGTGGGATCTTGCCAGACCCGGGCATGAACTCATGTCCCCTGCATCGGCAGGCGGACTCTCAACCACTGTGCCACCAGGGAAGCCCTGCCTTCTTACTCTTTTGGTTGGAAAGCAAGCCTAAAATAAGGCTGCAGATTGGATGCCAATAAGCAACTGTGACTGTTCTATGATACCTAGAGGGGAGACCACGCTCAGCAGCTCACAGGTCTGTTAGGAGAGACACGGTACAGATCCGGCCATGGTCACAAGGTGATTACCCATGTGAGCAATTAATCAGTTACAAAAAGAAAAGAAAATCCCCAGAACTGTTCCTTAGCCTCTGACCACAGAGGCTAAGGAACAGTCCTAAGCCCAGCCAGATGTGGTCAAAATGTGCTCTTGGGCATAATAAGGCCAAGGAGAGAGACTGGCTACATCAATGATAGATATGCCAAAGCCACCAATGATAGGTGGCCAATGATAGGTGCCAAAGCCACCTCCAAACACCCCCGCTGACGGGCAAATCAGCTCCATAGAACCACGTGGTGTGTGAAGGATGATGCTTCTTGCCTCCCAAAGTGTAAGAACAAGATTACACACCAAGCATGCAGTGTGGTAAGCTAGGCAGTCTGAATATCTTGTTTTCTGGTTTTTATATCCCAGTTTCTTATTCCACCAGAAAGACTTGGAGAAAAAAAAAAAAGAAAGTAAACCCAAAAGTGATAATTCAGTTTTGTCCCCCAAGCATTGAAGGTTGTCCAGATCTCAGCAATGAGGCTAAGGGTACAAGGGCAGCATGTGTTATGTGGGAAGTCAAAACATGTAAAGTGCTTGGAACAACAGAGCAAGCGTTTAATACATGTGAGCTGCTATTATAACCTACTACATTCATCTAATTATACAAACATAACATTCTCCCTGTTTGGAAAATTAAGGAGAGGGCTAGGAACGCTAGCGAAAGGTTTCTTGCCCAGAAGCATGAGTTTTAACCATGGGCCTGCACATCAACGTGCAGCTCAGGGACACACACACCAGCTGACTCCATTTCCTCGGCTCACCAGTTCCAAAAGTGCCTATGCACTAACCCCCGAACCTGCCACAGTCTCATACCTGTCTGCGGACCTGTCCAAGGATTGGCAGCTTCCTGACAAGGAATTTTCAGCACTGCTCAGGGGATCCAGCATCTGCAAGGCAAGTCATACAATAAAACCCCAGCCCCAATCCCAGCCAGGTGACCCAGCCAAGGCCAGCAAATGGTCCTTTTTCTTTTCCAAAATATGAAAGTGCCCTTTCTCCGCCAGGGCAGTGGGAAGAATGGTTAGGAAGGTACCATTCTCCCCCACAGTCTGAAAGGCAAGTTTCCAGGAGTGAGAAAAATGCCTGGCTGGCATCCCAAGGAGCTCTGCCAGGAGAGCAAAGCAGAGACGCTGCTTCTCTTGTTGACATTTTCTTGGCTTGTGAATGCTGGAGCCTGGTGCTGGAGATGGGACTACCCTGCAGAGGCTTCCAGTGCATTTGGGTGGGACCATAATGCTTCTGTTTACACTCCACAATTTATAATTTAAAATTCATAATTTTATTGCCCTCATTTCACAGACAAGCCATTGCAGGTCTAGAAAGGTTAGGAGAATTGTCTGAAGTCATGAAACTAGTTAGTACACAGCTGACACAACAAAAATTTCCCAGTTCCTGGTTCTCCTGCAGAGCCAGTAAGTATCTATGTAAGTTAAAATGTTTCTCTGGCCCTTGGTCAAATGCAGTAACAAAAAGCCTTCAGATTAGCTTTTTCTCCAACTAATCTCCCCCTCATTTTGCCTACAGGGGGTATTCACTACCAGAGAATTTATTATCTGAGATCCAAAGTTAAACATTACATAAGGAAGCAGAGTATCAGAACCATGAAAATTCATGAACAACTTTGATAAAATTGGTTTCCATCTCAAATTATCTCTTACCATTTAATGCTGGAGTCCAGTCCACCTCACCCATACTGTCACTCATATATTGTCATATATGATTTTTTTTAAACTGCCAATCAAGGCAAATTAATTGAAAAGTAAAATCCCCAAAATCTTGATAAGGATATAGGATTTCCCCAAGAGGATAAAACCAACATGGGAAAGAACTGCTCCCAAACCATAAAGTGCATATTTGGCAAAGTTAGATCAGATAACAGAGGAAGAGAGAGTGAGCAAGTGTAACAACGTGACAGGTGTGACGAAGGAGGAAGGATACCAAAGGCTCAAGGAAGGCCTGTGGGAAATACACTGAACCCCGCGAAGGCTTCTGCAAAAAAATAGGGAGCCTCTTTAGGACAGTGCTGCAGAAGTCAAAGAGGAAGTGAAGGAAGTTATGTTGTGCTAGTAAAATTTTTGTTAGAAAAATTAAGCCAAAAAAAGTTAGCCTGAATCATGCTTTGTTCGTTCTAAAAATTAGCAAATAGATGCAACTATTACTCAAATCTGATTAAAGAAAAAACAAAATAAAGTTATCTTAGTTTCATTTTTCAAGAAAGTCCCAGTTGGATACTCTTTCACTATATACTATGCTGTTTTGGTTTCTGTTAAGTGGATTTATCTTGAATGGCCCATTAGCAGCAGCAATTCTCTTTAGCTAAAGAGGCAGGCACTGGGGAAGGACCTAGGCATTCTCCTGCTTCCTTGGCCTCTTTCTAAAAGTCTATCCTCACTACAAGTCCAATACTCCCATGCCTTCCAGGGCCAGGCAGGTAAAGAAGTAAAAGGACCAGGATATAGGAGCATGGGGAGGGATAGAAAGCAAAGGCAATCAAACTCATTAGCAACGTCACCCCTAGTACAGCTGATGTCTGGAAGCACTCTGGTTAGAGAAAATGGAAAGGATGGTCAGTAAGATATCCAAGAAGGGACTCTGGAAGGCAGGACTGTAGAAGAGAGAAGAGGCAGTTTAAAAATGCTTCTCATAGACTATATAGTTTGAACAATGCTACACAGAGATTAGCTATTGAGGGGAAAGAAAAGTTGTAAGAATCAGTTTTAGGAAAAAGAAGTTATAAGAATCAGGTTTTTTTGGTAAAATCCCCCATGTGATGGTGCTGGCCTTCTACTGGATGCTTTTACCCTTAAGAAATTTCCCCTTTCAAGATCAAATCCCAAAAGTTTATAAGACAGATCTTTTTCTTGCAATCAAAGCAAGCTCATTGAAAAAACTTCAGAATGAAGCCAGAGATCTCATTCTTGCTGAATTCACTAAGCAAAAGTGCCATTTTCATCAAGTGGGCCACAAGTTTAAAAAGCTAGCCATTAAAATGGGTAAGCCATTGTGGTAGAAGCACCCTAGGATGTCCTCACTCCACCCCACCCCAGTAAGTCAAAGCCTTGCATATAACCCCCGCCCCTTGAGTATAGGTAGAACTTGTAATTTGCTTCTAGTCAATAGACTATGGCAAAGAGGATGGATTTTCGTTGCCGCCTGCGGGCTTTCTCTAGTTGCAGTGAGCGGGGGCTAGCTACCCTTTTGTTGCAGTGTGCGGGCTTCTCACTGCGGTGGCTTCTCTTGCTGTGGAGCACAGGCTCTAGGCGTGTGGGCTTCAGTAGTTGTGGCACATGGGCTCAGTAGTTGTGGCTCCCGGGCTCTAGAGCGCAGGCTCAGTAGCTGTGGCTCACAGGCTTAGTTGCTCCGCGGTATGTGGGATCTTCCCGGGCCAGGGCTCAAACCCAAGTCCCCTGCATTGGCAGGCAGATTCTTAAGCACTGCGCCACCAGGGAAGCCTGAGACTTCATCTTTGCAGACCAGAGCAAGAGATTCTTCTGCTGGCCTTGAAGAAGCTACCATATTTTGAGAGGGCCACATGGCAAGGAACTGCAAGTGGCTTCTAGGAGCTCAGAGTGGCCCCTGGCCGACAGCCAGCAAGAAAACAGGGACCACAGCGCTACAACCACAAGAAACTGAATTCTGCCAACCACCATGTGAACCTGGAAGGGAACCACAAGCTTCAGAAAGAAATGCAGCCTGGCTGACACTTGAGTGAAGCCTTGTGTGACCCTGAGTGGAGAACCCAGCTAAGTCATGCCTGGATTCTGGGCCCAAGGAAACTGTAAAATAATAAATGTCTACTGTTTTAAGCTGCTAAGTTTGTGGTTGTTTTATTTAGCAACAGATAACTAATACAGCTGTCTACTATCATAAAAGTCCACCCAAAGGAGCCAGTCCTAGTTTGGACTGGTATACTCGTTACCTTTCATTAAGAAATAGCAAAACTAAAATCTGGTTGAAATGCAAAACAAAATCTCTTTAGGACTGGTCACATGTTAAAACTCTGCTGAAATGACAGGTCGTTGTAAGGAAGTATACAAACAGCGGAGTGGTGTTCGGCAGGCAGACCAGTAAGAGGACCACGGAAGAGGAAAAATCTGTCAAATGCACATCCAGCACCAAGGAGGCTAGGTAGCTTAGATTCTGTCTTTGGTAGAAATTGATATTTGGCCCCTAGAAAGGAAAAATTCGTATTTTGGCAGGCCTGGTTTACAAAAAAGCTACTGGATAGGACTCAAGTCCCTCACCTACACACCATGCCCACTGAGAACTCCCCCTGCTAAGCGTGGTCTGACACGTCCCAAGACACACCCCAGCCCCAAAACCCCCATCCCCAGACTATACTCACGCACTGCTCGCTGGTCTCTGGGATGAACTCCCCCTCGCTGTTGATGCTGGTGTAGGACCCCTGTCGGGCAATCCGCTGCTGCCGCTCAGGCACGTAGCCAGGGGGAGGCGAGCTTCGGCCGGGGTTCTGGGAGCCTAGAGCACAGAAACACGACCTTTGACTGCAGAGCCAGGACCTGCAGCCTGAGAGGAGCAGACTTAGGGCCAGCTCAGACCAAGCATCTGCTTGGTGGTAGAGAACTGGTTTGGCTCTTTGAACATCCTGGAGGAGAGGGAGGGCCTAACAAAGTGCTGAGGTTGAAGGAAACTTCCTGAGCCAGGCAGCTCCTCCCCCTAATCCAAGGACCCCAAGAAGGAAGAAAAATACTTAAGAGAAAAGTTAAGGAATGGTGGGTAGGGTTGCTCTTTGAAAGATAGTCTTTAAGGAGTTTTAAACTATTATTTTCAATGTCCTTCAAGAAACTGACTCCTTCATTCTTCTTCACAGTGTCACTCGATCAGAATACAAGGATCATGCGGTTTGTAGAGATGCTATTTTAATGAATTCGCCACCGAGAGCACTTGGTGCTCCAATCTCTTGTTGGAGGCATCAACCCATACTCTCTCCAAGAACCACTGACACGATCTCGGGTGGGAAGGCTAACCTGAGGCTCTTGGTAGTCTGGCTTCCCCACTTGACTCGAGGGCAGAGGCCAGAAACCAAACTGCTCTAAAAACAGGCACAGAATTATGCTGGATTTCCACTTGCAACACCTCACTCACAGGGTAGAGGCTACCAATTCTGAGATAAGGAGGTACCTGAACCATGCCTTTCAAATGATCTCAGACAGCCCATGGAGGAAAGAGTCTGTTTGTCCAAGTTTTCTAAGCCCTGGCAGAAACTGATGCTGCTCAGAGTATACATTTAGGGATGCTATGCCATGAACTAACAGAGCAATGAAATCAGCCAAGGCAATTTTTCTTTTGTTTCTCCGCTCCCCCACCCCCCGGCCACCTGCACAATACGCGGGATCTTAGTTCCCCGACCAGGGATCAAACCCTCGCCCCGGCAGTGGAAGCACAGAGTCTTAACCACTGGACCGCCAGGGAAGTCCTTCTTTTCTTTTTTATACTGTTACCTTGTCTTTAATTCTCACAACACACCTACAGCGGAGGTGCATTATTATCATCCACGGTGTGCAGGAGGGGAAGCCAAGGCCCAAAGTCATGTAGTGTCTTAAGGGTGGTGCTGCATCTAGAAAACAGGCCTTGTGACTCCCAGTATATTTCAGCCAAGGCAATTTTGAGACCACAGTTTATTTCCAAAAGGGGCAGCCATGCTACTCATACATTCCCCATAAGCAATCCAAACAGAGGACGGGGGGATCCGACCCATGGGGAAATGTGACAGCCTTTCTGCAAGGAGCAGCAGGGAGGCAAATATGGGGATTTCTTGACAGCACAAGGGAAACACAGTGCCATGTCTCATGAAGCTCAGATTCAGAGTTGTTCTGTCAGTGATCACTTGTGAGTTGGATGCAAGATGACATCTGGCCAACAGAGGGCTCGAAGGCAATGACAAGATGGAGGTAAGGGGAAATCGAACAAGAAAGCTACTCCATTTTTCAGAGGGCCAGATGTCAAAGACCCATGCAGCCGGCCATTTCCCTTGCCACTGTAGCACGAAATGCCAGTGTAACCATGAAAAGAAAGATAGTTTTCTTAAGCCCTAGCGTGCCCTAAAGCACAGAGCGCTTTTTAACACATGGCTTACAAACAGTAGCCCAGTGCCTACTTCCCACTTCCGGCTTTGGAAAACATTCTAGTAGCCCACAGGTTCTATGGAAATCCAATCCCTATGTTGGCAACATTTGTTAGCAGCAGAAGCGACCTAAAAAGGGGAGCAAGGTATAGTGAGAAAAGCCTAGGCTTGAAAATTAGATAAACAGAGGTTCAAATCAGGCTTTGTCACTTATTAGCTGAATGATTTAAACTCTCACCTAAATTTCCTCATTTCAAAAAGGAAACAACTATCTACCTCATAACCGTTTTTGGAAATTATAAATGAAATGTGGTAGCACAGGTACACATATACGTGGTAGGAACTCGACAGAATTCCATTCGTTCCCTTCACTCTGTGTAGCAGATATAATGGGTCAGATAGACTCAAGAGCCATTCTACCCTTCTAGTGTGCCTTCCAGCACTTCAGAAGTTCATCAGCTAAAAGCTATTCTAAGACCTCCTTTAGGTTCAGCCAGTTAGATGCACTTGTGTGAGATCTGGATGGCTTCCTGCTGTTCCTGGGCACAGTCCTAGAAGCCTTGGTTTTTCTGCTGCAGCACTAGCAGAGACCCCACACCTGATCTCAAGACACAGGTGCAGGTATCCCTGTGTAAGTGGTGTGTGGACAGAGCACAGGGGCCCTGTGCTTCTGGATCCGGTGGCTTCCTCATTACAGAGGGAAGAGGAGCTCTGCAGTGTGTCTTTAGACTTAGAGTCTGTTTCTCACTCTTCATGATTTTACAAGCCAGAATGTGCACCAAATGCCTTCTTCCTGAAACTAGTCAGAGTGGATTCTGTTCTGTGCAACTGAACCCTGACCAATACATTCTGGAGCGAAAAGGTATTACATATTTGACCTACAACAAACAAAAAATGTCTCTTGTGAGGAACTGATGAGAGAGAAAGAAAAACTCTTACGTATTGATGAAATCCCACACACTAGTCCAAACTACCCCCAGGTAGGCTGAACTACCCTCGATCTGAGCATCAGAGCATCTAGGGTGCGACCTCCCCGGCACAAAAGATCCCTGGCCCCTCAACACCCATTCTCTCCTTCACCGCTGCCACTGAACTCTCCCCTGGTTTTGCAGGTGGGATGGGACTAGCTCACATGAGGCCAGCACTACAGACCCAGGAGGGGCTGGGGGAAAACAGCAAAGGTTTTCTGAGCTTTTATTTCCAGCCAGAGACTTTCACTTTTTCCAATACACATTGCTGCCTGCCGAGAGCCAGCCTTGTTATCTGATGGGCAATGGGCCAGGGGCTATTGTGCACAGGCCCACAGCTTGGGGCAGGAAAGGGAAGTCTCCCCAAACCAATGGCTATCAGAGGAAGCGAATGGAAAAACCAGGAGTTGGCAGAACTGCTCCAGAGCATTTTCAGTTTAGTTTTTATCTTCATTTCAGAAATTAGGGGCTAATGAGACACACAACAGCATCTGAGAACGAGTGAGACAGGGACCTGAATAGGACAGGACACTGAACTGTAAGACTCACTGATCCTCACGTATTTACCAGCACGGACAACAGTGAGCCAGACAGCACAAACACAGTGCTATGCAACACACAGCTCATCCTAGGTCTCAGAAGGCAGGCAGCTTCTCTGGGCCACCCTTCCCTGGCATTCCAGCCTGATCTTGCTCTAGTCTCATCAGGGCACTTATACCAAGGGGCCCCCTCTCAGCACCAGCTGAAGTGAAAGAACAGAGTAGTAATCCTGTGCTCAGAAGTGCTCTCTTCTGAACAAGGATTTCAGCTGCCAGCTGTCTGCATTCCTCTAGCGCTTGCTGGCTCTCTGCTTACCTCCTTGATCTGGGGCAGCAAAACCCTTACCCTAGGATACGGCTGATTCTTTTGCTCTGTCTTCTGACTCAAAGCTGAAAGCTAGGTTCTCAGACTCTAGCCTTCTCATAGGAGACTCCTGTCAGGAAGCTGATGCAGTCAGGAAGTTGCCTCCACAGGGAGTTAGTTCTAGGGCTTTGGGTCAGTGTTAATGTGCAGGTCATTGCAAGTACAAAGAGAAAGCTTTTTTTGGCCATCGACTATTTTCTCTAAACCTTGTTCTCTCTTAGGGAGCTGATGAGGGGAAGAATCAAATCTTTTTTTCTTCTTCAATATCCTCGCACTGGACCAGGCTGTGCAGAGCAGAGCTCCGCAATATTTTCATCTCGTAAGACCTTGAGAACATCCTGTTTCAACTTTCAAAACTCCCATTTTATTTTGAAGTTGTGACCACCACTAAACAGTTTCTGGTCTCATCTAGTATCACAGAAGAATTTTTAGCAAGAAGGAGAAAAAAAACCTGTGCAGTGAAGGAAGCTGACCTTTTTGTTTCCATGTATGTGGTCACTACCTCTGCAGTCCTGGTTTCCACTCTTGCATATCTTACCAGGACTGGAGGTGTGCACTGTGTATAGCTCTCTAACTTGTTACTGCCCGGGTGTCACTGTAAGTCATCTCATCCTTTCAACATTCCTTTTCCCTCTGCCTGAGTTTTTCCTTCTCTGTTCTCAGAGGAAGAGGGCTGCCCTCCTCCTTACCAAGGAACTATAAGCCCTCTGCCTGGACTCCCCAGTTCACCCCCAGCAGGATTCAGCTCCCCTATGGTCCCCTCTTCACCACCTTCAATCTCCTTTTCACCTGTCTTTGTGCTTCCCTTCATAAACATGCTCAGATCTCTAGCCTAAAAAATATCCTGACCTTATTTCTGCCACTGCCTTAAGCCACTAGCCCACCTCTTTTTTTTTTTTTTTTATGGCCAAACCCCTTGAAAGAACTGATTGCCTCTACTCATCAGCTACCCATTCCTTAGTGGGACGATCTGGCTTGCCCCGCTGTGGGACGCAGTGGCAGGACGAGGAGCGAGATGGAATAAGAACAGAGGCGAAGGACTTAAGATACACTAGACCAAATGGGAGTCAGATGTGGCAGGGACAAGTCCTTTAGTTGATGGCTTAAGGGCACCGCCCACTGCATTGTGGAAGAAACAGTGCTTGAGCTCAGCTTCAAAAGGTGATAGAATTTCTACAGGCAAAGACACAAGGAAGGGTATATTCGCATAGGGAAATTCCATTTGCCTTGTCTGCAGATCTTCCCACAGGGGTCTCTCTTTTGGGTTAACACATTCCCTAATAGTTTTTTAAAATTTATTTATTTATGTAATATTTACTTTATTTTATTTTTAGCAGACTAACTGGCTTGAAAAAAACCTGGAATTCAAGGTATGTATATTATGATGGAAAAAACAAAAGGTGAACAGAATAGCTGGTTTCAAATATCTGAAAAACTGTCATATGAAAGATGTTATCTGTGTTGCTCAAGAGAGCAGTACTAGAGTCAACGCGTAAAGTGAGAGAAGGCAGAATTTCAATTCAAAATAAGGATGAACGTCGAATAAAGAGAGCTGTCTAAAATTGGGTTGGGCTTCCCTGCACTTCCTCATTACTGAAAATGTTGCAGTGGGAGCTGAATGACCTGCATGTTTAGTCTTCCACTCATATGCACTGGTAGCACAAGTACATTAATGCTGGTGGAGGAGGAGGGCAGAGAAGCCCCTCCTGTAGGTGGGGGGTTGAATCACTAAGGCTTCTCGTTTAACCCCATTTGTATAGCTAGGACTTCTCCTAGTCCCTCATGCTTAAACCTTGACTTCTCTCTTTCTGTTTCCTTCTATTCCAGAAGGCCTTACCCTGTACCAGCACAGCAAGCACTCAGACATTTGTGGATGAAAATGACAAGTTTGTGTCTCTTACTCTTGGTCTGTCCTTTCCAACCTGGCTGGTACCATGTAACGTCTTCTTCCCACCTTCTCTTACTTTCCCTCCTACTTCTCTGGTCACTCCTTTCCTGCGTCCTGCAGGCTCATCCTCCTCTAATTGGCCACTGTCTGGGTTTCTAAGGCTCAGTCCTAGGCCCTCTTCTCTTCTCATTTTGTAGTCTGTTTAGAAACTCTTATCTGGGCCCATGGCTTCAACTTGACAATTTCCAATTGTTTCTACCTTTGGTTTTCTCCCCTCTGAGCTAGAGATCTGTATAGTTAGCTGCCCATCTGCTATCACCTCTTGGCTGTCTCTTTTTAAAAAAAAAACACAAATGTTTATTGGTGAATCGATAATCATACCAAAATATCCATAATAATACCAATTCAACCTGTCTAAAACTTAAGGTCTGCCCTTCGCAGTGCCTGAAACCAGGCTCTCTTCTAGTCTCTGTCTTGGTGAAAGGCACTGCCAATTACCCAAATCCACAAACCAGTAACTTACGTCCTGCTCTCTCAACACCTGAAAATCCAATCCAATACCACAGTGGTTCGTAAACCTTTTGAACTTAGACCCCTTTTCCACCTCTAAAACTTGGGACACCAAAGAGCTTTTATTTATAGGGGTTATATCAATTGATATTTACTGTATTAGAAATAAGGGTCAAAAAATTTTAAAACACAATAATACACAAGTACACATTCCATTAGCCATACAGCAATGACATTACCTCAGGCAGGTAACCTCTGGAAAATTCCACTATATATATGAGAGCCAAATCATGTCTTAGTATTATTATGAAAGTAGCTTTGACCTTCCAGATCCTAAAAGGATCTCAGGGACCGCCCCCCCGCAATGTCCCTAGACCACGATGCCATGTCCCGTTGGCTTTACCTTCTAAGTGCCTCAAATCCACCTGTTCCTTCCTCTCTCCACTACCCTCACTAGCCTAATCCACGCTTCTGTCTTCTTTCACCTGGACCACTGCATTAACTAATACGGTTCTCCCTTGGACCCATGCTTGCCCCCCTGTGATTGGCTCTCCACACTGTATGCAGTTGGAGCAATCTTTTCAAAATACAAATCCGAATATGCCACCCATTCCTCTTCACTTAAAAATCCTAAGGTGTATTTTCACTGCTTTCAACGTAAGGATCAAAATATTCATCACGGTCCCCAAGGCTCGGCCTCCCTCCCCAGCCTCAGCCCATCCTCCTTTCCCTTGTTCTCAGCTCTCCAGCTCTCAGGGCTTCCTTCTGGTTCTCAAACACACCACACTCCCTCTACCATGAGGCCTCCGCATGGGTAGCTCTCCTGCCTGGAGCCCTCCTCCCTATATCCCCTTTGAGTAAGTCCCCTTCAAGCTCTGGGTCACAGCCTATGGCTTCTCTGGCCCCAAAATCAGGTCACATCCTTCTGCTATACGTGCTCCCAGCACCACACACCTTCTGGTCGCAGCCTGTAATTATAGATGAATCACATCATGACACGTAAGGTCTGACTTTCCACAGGTGGACAAGGGCCATAGGGACAGGAACTGTGTGTTTTGCTTCCCATGATTCTGGCAATTATTTCTTGAATAAATAAATGAACAAATGAGTAAAAATGCAGTTTGACAGGGAGAGGGATACAATAACAAGACAATGTGATAAGCATTAGAATAGAGATGGGTACAAGGGGTCACTGTTCCCAGTGGCTCTCCACTGCCCACCGAACAAGCCCACGTGCAGTCAAGGGTCCCCAGCCAAGGCAGGCATTCTTTCCCAGCCTTCTCTACTTCTCCAAATATCAATACACGAGCCAGTCTGAAGGATAAGTGGGATCTCCACCAGCAAATCACTGAAATGCCCTCTCCCCTCATCCTTGCTTATGGAAATCCTCCATAATCTCTAAAAATCCCAGAATGCATTTCCCAGGTCGTTCCAGTTAGAAATAATCTCTGCCATTTTCCAGCTTTTAGAAAGGCTGCCAGGCTCTGCCTGCTTCTCTCGTCAAACCCACCACTCCAAACCACCTGGGGTTCTCAGAAGCCACCACCATCTTCTGTGATCGTGCCTGGCAGATGCCCTTTTCTGTGCCCGGAGTATCTGTCCCTGCGCTCAGTAAATCTTCCTTAGTTTGTCAGCTCTGATGTTCCCTCTCTTTAGTGAAACCTTTCCCCAAAGTCCTGGGCGCCGTTGGTTACTGCCTGCTCTGTGCTCCCGCACCACCCTCAGCCTCCCAGATGCCTCCACCATGGCACTCATGCCAGCCCAAAGGCTGGTGCCTAATGCTTGCTGACTGAAGGAACCCAGGATGTGTGTGTGCTGGGAGGCTGTGTTGCCCATTCTCTAGATAGATAGGAACTCGTTCACAGAAATCTTACTCCCCGTAAGATTTTAGCACTCTCAGACAAGGAAATTCCATATACGGCCCCTACAGTGAGGGCCCAGCATGTAGCTTCCACACACAAATCACAGGAAATTGCTTAGGAGCCGGAGGCCCAATCACTGCCCTATGTCCATCCTCACAGCTTACTCTGCAAAGGAGCAATGCTGCCCTCCTCCAGCCCCTTGCTCTCTACAAGGGCTCTGGAACAGAGGCCAAACTAGCAGAGATTCCCAGGTTCCAGGGCACCTGGATTTTAGGGCCAGAGATATTCTAGATAAGGTTTCCTTGTCGGGGTGCTGGCTCTCTCCTCAACCAGCTTATTGAAAACGCAGCCACCAATTATCCAAAATGTTAGGGAAATATGAAACATATATACAGACTTTCAGCTTGGCAACACTTACTACCAGTGCTTGCTAGGGTTCCAGAAATTACTCAGTGAGGCAAAGTCAATGCCTCAGCAACACATTCTTCCGGCTGCCCCCGAGGAGGCTTATCACTCCCAGACAAGCTCAGTGACAGGTCTGATGCTCAGACCTCCCCAAGTTCAGCTCAAGATCTCCAGAGAGCAGTTCAGCTTCATGCAATTCTACCTGTATGGACAGAACCTGTATGGACAGCAGCAGGAGTCTCAGCAACGTAGGGCAGCAACCTCAACAGAAATATTGTTAAGGCCGGACTTCCCTCTTGAAACAAACTGCACAATTCAAGAAATGAGCTTTCTCTTCAGACTGTGGAAAATGGGATCCAGAGCAAAACTGGATTGCCTGGTATAATGCACAGACCTGATTTAGATTCCTTTCCTGGGGAGGCCTGTCAGCAGCTACATAGCTTTCTTCCTAATGAGCCAACTGTATTTACTACGTCAACAGTCTCCTGTCCTTCCCAGACAACTTAGTTTGACTCTCCAGGAGTTTCATTGGAGAAACTTTGTTCCATCTTCCTTGAAGCATTAGGACTCCTCAGGAATCACAAGCAAGAGGTGTGATGTCAAAACTCAATCTTGGACCTGATTCGTAACTTCACAAGTCCCCAGTCCTTTGGGGAAAGAATGGTCAAAAACGAGGGTATACTGCTGCTGGAGGCCTTCAAGCAGATGTTTGAGGAGATCACTTTTTCAGGGCTGTTGAAAAGGAATTTGATTTTGCCACCACATCATGAGAGTGTAAGCTCCTGGAGGGTCAGGACTCCATCCCAGTCACTTGTCTATTTCTTCTCCCCAAAGAAAAGCATGGAAGATTATTCTGAACAGCGTAGCAGTCAATAACGTTTGATGACTGGTTTTTAAATAATTTTTAAAAAGAACATTTAAAAAAATACATGGGCAGATAAATTAGATGAGAGGAAAAAAGGGGTGAGATACTCACTGACAGAGAGGTGCCTGCTCCTGGGCTCAGGGGGCTGGTAGATGGTATTTATGTCTCCCGCAGACTGGGAAGCTTTGATTCGCACCTGCCTGGACACCCCGGAGTGGGGAGGGGAACTGGTCTGCAAGATAAGAGGAAAAAGGCTGAGCTCGTTAAGCAGGCAGGCTTAGAAAGGCCCCCCGCCCCTCCCTGGGCCTCCCCACGCTCTCAGCCGCCATCACGCTTTCAATACATGAGCTACCCAGCTTCCCCTCAAATCTCACTCCTCAACTCCTCTTGGCAAATCACTGTTTACTCAATGTAGTTATCCAGCTTCACTGATATAGAGCACTGAGACTCAGTGCTCCAATTTATTAGGTGATGACCCAGACACAGAAGAATAACAGGCATTCCTGTAATAATGTGCCAAACAGAAAAGCGCTGTAAATACCCTCTCATAAAACTCTCCAGAGAGCTTGGGAAGAATAGCAGGAAAAGCAGGAAATTATTTCAGTGGCAAGATCACCTGCCACGTGGGGGGTCAGAATGGAGAATGGTGGCAACTTCTGGACCAAAAATTCTGGTTGATAAACCTAAAAAATAGCTTGATATGCTGCTTCTTCCCCAACCATAATCACTCCTGGAAAACTAAGGTAAGAAGGTCTCAGATGCTTCATATTACTGGGGTTTACATGTGAACCATCTCAGGATTGTGTTCATCTCAGAAAGGCTATCAAGGCACCATTCTGCCAGAGGTCAAGGACTTCAGAACAGGGTCAGCAGCCTTGCCACATCTACCTCACTTTGCACTGACCCAGTTGGGCCTCAAGGTGAGCCCTTGAGAGAAAACAAAGCAACAGAAAGGGACTCTTGCACTGAGAAAGCTTAAAACTGAAGCTTGGAGGTAAGCAAGTGATGTCAGGATGTGCTCATATATAAGCAGAGCACTGTGGAGAGTGGGAGCTCAGAATTTATAAATAATTTGGGTCAAAGTTTCTACTTGTTTCTCTCTCTCTCTCTTACCTCCTGTAAGAAAAAAAAAAAGGACCAACCTAAACAAACTATATCCTGTCCTCCAGGAAAAAGGCTTCCCGCTCTCAGGGCTAAGTTCAGCTGCCAAGCAGCCTCCTCTAGTCCCCCTACGCCAGACTTTATCACATGCAGGGCTGTCTTGACAAACTGTCTTGCTCTAACGGGAAGTCAGACCAAGGGGAAGTGAGTGTTCTTGCTAAAGCCTCCAATGTGCAATAGCTCTCTGCCGAGGGTCAGAAAGGAAAAAACAATCAAAGCCACACGCTGGGGAAGCAGGCCAGTGAAGGGCAAGGAAAAAGCCACGGCCTTAGAGTCAGAAAGAGAAGAGCTGCACGCTGAGCACCCCAAGGACACCTGCTTAGACACGGGGCCTTACACAGGGTGGGAATTCAATACATCTTGGCAACATGAATCTGAAACGTACCAAAGAACATAGATTCTAAACTCTCAATTTTAAACCTAAAAGCTGAGCCAGGAGAGGAGGTTCAACAGCCAGCACGAGCATAGGTTTCTAAAACGAAAGGCTGACTGTGGCAACAGTGGGAAAACAGATGAAGGGAATCAGGGGAAGTTTCAAAGCAGGGCTTCTCACATTTTCGTGTGCACACAAATCACCTGGGACCTTGATGACGTGCAGATTGTGATTCAGTAGGTCTGGGCTGGGGCTGAGAATCTGCATTTCTAACAAGCTTTCAGGTGATGCTGACACAGGGCGGCAGCAAGGTCTTAGGAGGTGAGTCACACTTGGGTTTAAGGCAATGGTTCTCAGCCCGAGCTGACCAGCAGAACTGCCTGTGGGGTTTTTAACACCTCAGGCCAACTACAACAGAATCTCTGGGGGTAAGGCCGAAGGATTAGTGTTTTTTAAATCTCCCCCAAGTGTTTGTAATAGTCAGTCAAGTTCAGAAAACCCTGATTTAAGGAGATAAAAGAGAATGGCATGGTAAACAAAAATGAGGTTGATGCAAGGATTCAGGGAAACTTGAACAAGACCTAGAAGTGGGCAAGAGAGGAAGGAGGAAGGTGGGACTAGGAAAAATAAAAGGGACCTGTAAGAGAGTGAAAGGAGAGCCAACAGGTATAAAGTGTGTAGCTGGCAGAACATTCTAAAGACAGCAAATAGAATGGTCATTTCATTTGACCATTCAATGAAAACCTCACTGAAAGGCTCTGGGGGTAGCAGTGTGCTGTGGCCAACACAAACAACATGAAAAATTACCAGGGAACCACATGCACAAAGACTGCAGTCACTGGAAGCTAGGAGATTAGCAGAAAAAGAGATTATAAAAGTTGGCCCACAAATCATCTCGATAAAAGAGTTGGTGGTATCAGACAAAGGGAACAGGTGGATTCAATGATGCAGGGGGAAAAGAAGAGGTGTGTGTGTGTTTGCTTTAGTTTGGTTCACAGAAACATGAGCTGAGAAATGGCACCTTGGATGTCACTAGTCCTCTGCTTCAATGGTGGCAACGAGACATTTCCATGATAGACCATGACAGTTATGATAGCTGTGGAAGCATCCAGGTTATTTAATAGATTTACAGCTTTAACATCCATGAATTTATTAAAACGCTTAAAAAAATCTGCTTTGAAGCTATACAACTTGAATAAAGGATGCCATGTTTATACCCCTTATACAAATTCTTATTTCCATTTTGTTCTGTGATAATCCTCAATATTCAAGGGGCTCATCCAAACTGAGATTAGGTGAACAAATCTGTGTTTTTATTATCCCTACTCTTCAATGCGTCACAGACTTTGTTTATACATATGTATGCTTCGGCTTCCTTTCCCGACTAAAGAGTTCCAGGCTTTTTAGGCCATACACATATAAAACTGACCCCAACCCCTTAAAAAGTTTGTCTTCTCTTGGACCTTTCCTAGCTCAGTTAACCTTCTGAGCTGTGGGGAAGAGAATGACACATCTCACAAGTTTTCCTCACGGGCAACATTATACTTTCTGTTCTGTTTCTAATGAACTGTGAAAGAACCTGGGTGAGGTTTTCCAAGGACTACAATAATTCTAAGATCCCTTTCCTGGATGGTATCTAATACATACTGGACTATAGTCAGAACATCTGGATTCAAGACCAGCTCTGTCACTATTTACTGTTTCACCTAGGCCAAATCACTCTAAGCCTCAGTTTCCCCAGGGGGTAGACTGGCGATAACAGATGCCTAACCAACCACTCAAAGCTGCAAAAACCAAATGAGAATTGAAAGTACCTCATACATGTAAAGTGTAATGATTTTTAAACAGGGGCCAGACTGAATGTATTCTGCCCAACAAGTTTCGTTCTAACTTCCTGCACTTGCCCCATTAGTTTCTTGGAAAACTGAAAATAATTACCATTTAGATTATCCTTGATATTTTGAACTTAAATAGTGTCAAATTCATTGACGGGAAATTTGGGAAGTGGGTAACATTTAGATGAGAAGATTATAAGTTTACTTTTGTCAGAGAGAATCTGAGGTTACAAAACAAAATGCCGTTCACAGTTTAAGATGGTTGGGTATTTAGTTTTTATCATATGCAGGTACAAGTGACAACAGAATGTTAAGCTTGAGATTATGTTATGACAGTGGAAAGGTCGAGAAAGTTATAAGAAAGTCAAGAGCAGAAAGATAAATTAAGAGTTAGATGCACACATGTTTAGAAAAGAAGTCTGTAATAGGAAAACAGCTAAGAGTTGATGGCCCAAGGCAGAGGGCTAGGGCAGCAAGAACTACTGAAGGAGATGGTGAAGTATCTTAAAATGGCAGTAAAACCAAGGCTAGAGAAAGACTCTTCAGACTAAGAGGAGGTGCTGTGATTGCCCAAATCCAGGAGTTCTCAGGTAAAAACAATATTGAAGCCTAAGACCTGGCCTTGGCCAGGTGAGATGGGAGGAGTATGACTTTCCACCTTGGTGGGGGAGGAAGACAGAGGAAAGATCAGAAGCTGTCATAGAAGGATCAATAAAAAAGGAATCTGGAGAGTAGAAAGAGATAGTACATTTAGAAACAGGAGTAAGAAGGGAAGTAAAGGTATAGGTGATAACAAAAGGTGGATGAGTTGACAGATTGCTAAAAATGGAGGAAACTAAGTAGAGAACAAAGTGACTGACAGTTACCATCAAGAGGAGATGAAGACCAGGTTGATATGGTATCCTGGAGAAGTGTATGTAAAGTGTGATCTGTGGGCTGGTGCCAGGGTACAACCTGTGGTGTATACCAGTCCTCAACAAGGTAAATACCAAAATGGAAGAGTAACTCTTTAAGCACTTTTACAACAATTTGGCAGTGACTCATGTCTATTGAACTTAACAATAAAAGTTGTGGACTTGTATTTTATACGTCTCTAGTTAAATTTTCCATTTCACTTTCCATGTTTTTAAAAAAGAACTGGTCCATAAAAGATTAGAAACTAGAAGAAAACTGATATTTCATCACAAACAGAGAAGCACTTCTAGAAGTAGGACTCCTAAGCACGTAGCAATTTTGGATCATGCTACCTCTGTTTATTGAGATGCCTGAGGTCTAGCTGAGGAAGTCCTCAAGGAAAGATTTCATCACCACCAATGCCACTATTAGTCTTAAATGCAAATCTTTATAAATGCAAAAAATAGGAGTAGCTTAAGTGTTCCAACAGTAGCAAAAATGGTTATTTAATTAAATTATGGTATATCCACTCAACGGACTTATGCATCCTTATAAATTATAATCATGAAGACTGTATATTAACAGAAAAAAGTACATGACAATGTTAAGTGAAAAATTAAAGCAGAAAATTGTATAAATACCATGACAACACTTATAGTGTGTATACATATGGCCAAAGAGGGGCGTATGCAAAAATCAATCAATGTGTTACGGTGCTAGGATTATGTAAGACGGTCCTCTTTTTTTTTAAGTTTACAATAAGTTATGCTGACTTTATAATAATTTAAAAAAATACACATCCTTAGAGAGAGAGGCATCAATGTGGCACTTATTTTACTTGATATCTAATGCCACGCCATCAGTGTCAGAGCTTAGATGTTCATCTTTCAAACAGCTCTGGTGTTGCAGCAGTATCTGCAGCTGAGTGCACCCCTTAATGGATGGGAAAGCGAATGCAAAGAACCAGTTGTCTACAGTTTCTCATCAGGGGAGTGGAGGGATCACAATCAGGGGTGCTAGCTCCCAGTTAAACAATCACATCATTAAACTAAACCCCAATTCCAGCTTCTTCTGTAAAGAAGGGGTTGGCAGAATATGATTTCTGCTTGACTCCTGCTAACAATTCAAGAAGTATTCACTGTGTTCTCTTAAGAGGATGGGTTCCAAAACAAGACACAGCTCCCGTTCTCAAGGAGCTTATAATCTTTTGGGGTAAAACTTACAAATATGCAACAACTAGAGGGCAATTACTCAGGAACCTATAAACTAGTGTGCAAATTATATCCAATGACTAAAGGAACAGGGAATAATGAAAATGGTCTCAGTCAAAAATACTGACCAAACTGCAGCAGGTAAATCAAGCTAGAGCCTTAAAAAAGGTTTACAACCATGGTCTGGCAAAGAGGAAGCAGGAAGAACTGCAGAATAGTGGAAGTATGCTGAAGAACTTGGAAAGATGAGACTGGGGAGCTGAGAGGAAGGGTAGTTAGTGATAACCCTTGGGTGCCAGGCTAAATTTAGATCTTACATGATAGGCAACGAGGAAGGCCTACAAGGAGCAGGTGAGTAACTTGAACAGAGAAATGAAATAATAAAGTATATATTTTACTTCAGAATACTTCCCAAAACACATCCAGAAAAGAAGATATTGTGAGAGAGAAGACCAGTCCTCATGCTCAAGGGCACTTCTATAATATGAGAAAATGTCTTCTTTACTCTAACCCTTCCTAACCGCATTCTCCTGTGTCTTTCGCTAATCAATAGACAGTCCAAGGTGTCTTTAAAAATAAATGGTCAGGGGCTTCCCTGGTGGCACAGTGGTTGAGAGTCCGCCTGCCGATGCAGGGGACACGGGTTCGTGCCCCAGTCCAGGAGGATCCCACATGCTGCGGAGCGGCTGGGCCCATGAGCCATGGCCGCTGAGCCTGCGCGTGCGGAGCCTGTGCTCCGCAACGGGAGAGGCCACAGCGGTGAGAGGCCTGCGTACCGCTAACTAACTAACTAACTAAATAAATAAATAGTCAGCATAAAGCACCATTCCATCTAAACTGTGTCCTGGTATGGGGCGTCCATAGTTCTCAGGCAGTAATGTCAGCTGTCCACAGTTGGCTGTCTTCAAGCATAAGGAAAGGCAAGAGTGCCAAGAAACCTTCAGGAACATGCATCTGAAGAAAACTGGTAAAGCCATCAGTGATTAGAAGACAGACCCAGATTAAAAGCATTCTTATGAAATGTAGGCCCCCAGGGACCCTTTAGGAGAGGAAACTACATAAGGGATGATCCCTCACTTCTGAAGGCCCCCACAGATTGCTGCCATTTGGTAAGGTAGCAGCTGGTAAATTACAAGAGGCCCTTTAGCCCATGGCCTTTTTCCCACTGAACAGAAGGGAAAGTTTGTTTCCTACATGTGTCCCAAGGGAAAGTCACGGCTGCCGAGGAGTTGCGGGAGTTGGGTTTATAAAGCATGATAGTCTCAAATCTTTGACAGCCTCTACTAATCAGCTCCCCCACGCTGAGCAAATCTCTCTTGCTGGGGTCCAAATCTAGTCGAAAGAACATAAATACGGAGAAAAAGAATTTCCTCCTTTATCATAAAATGTTTCCCTTCCTCCCACACCACAAGCCAAGTCACCTTCAGCTGCAATTTTAACACCAATGATCTGGCTTCGCAGTAAAATCAAATGCAGAAGGCTAAATGGCTACTGACCCAGTGGGCTGGGCCACACCTACATTCTCGCTTTAGCAGTGACTAAGGAACACAAAATTCTGTCAAGGAAGCAAGGTGGACTCCTGAAGGACAGCAAGCTTTGTCTTCAGCTGTCAGGCCATGACAGGGGCTACTTACATGGTTTCTGTCCTGGGACAGCAGCAATATCCTAAGGCTTTTCATGCTTGAGCTTCTATCCAAAATATCAATTGCTTTATCAAGATCATCTTGGTTCTTCAGCAGGATGGAGAGCTGTGACACAGGACACAGAAAAAGGAAATCACATAAAACATAAGTCTTTAGTTTGCAAAAATAAGCAAAATAAGCAACAAAAAAATAAATTTGGAGGAAAACAATCTCAGTGGATACTATGGGGTCTTAAAAGATCTAATTGAAACCACAGAGATATTTTCTTTTCCTTTTTATTAAGTTTACAATTCAAAGATTTTTGGTAAATTTACAGAGTTGTGCAACCATCACCATAATTCAATTTCAAAACATTTCCATTGCTCCAAAAAGATCTCCTGTGCCCATTCATAGTCACTCCCCTTTTCTACCTCTTACCCCAGGCCACCACTAATCTACTTTCTGTCTCTAGAGATTTGCATTTTCTGGACATTTCATATAAATGAAATCACACAATTCATATTCAATTCAATTCAATTCATAGCCTTTTGCATCTAGCTTCCTTCACTTTGCTTAACGTTTTTGAGTTCATCCATGCTGTAGCACATATCAGTACTTTATTTCAAGGTATTTTTTTTTTGATGGTATAAAAATATTTTTTTTAATATTTTCAGTTTTTAAAAAAATTCTTATTTGAGTATAGTGGCTTTACAATATTGTGTTAGTTTCTACTGTACAGCAAAGTGAAACAGCTATACGTATACATATATCCCCTCTTTTCTGGATTTCCTTCCCATTTAGGTCACCACAGAGCACTGAGTTCCCTGAGCTATACAGTAGGTTCTCATTAGTTATCTATTTTATACACAGTATCAATAGTGTATATATATCAATCCCAATCTCCCAATTCATCCCACCCCCCCAAGATATTTTCTAAGAAAAGCTTCGTCTCTGAAAATACCCTTTACTCCAAAGCATCAAATCCAAAACAGTTATAGGCCCCGTATTTCTTCCCAGATTAAGCAGTAGAATCATGTCCCATTCTACCCTGTGCTGACATTAACAGAATAAGCAGAAAAGGCACAGGAGGAGGAGGGGGCAGGCAGAGGATGAAAACGTTACTCAAATAAGAACACAAACTTAGACTGCATAGAAGGGTTTAGTATCTTAATGTATAAAGGTTAAAAAAAAATCAGTGACTAGAACCAAAAACTACTTCCTCTGTTTTTATTCCACTGAAGTATTAAAGAGATGGTTCTTGAGGGTACAGATAAGCCTCACTCACTGTTAGAAGCAGAAGATATTATGAGTACTTAGTATTAAAAGATGTAAAACTATGCTTTGCCTAAGACCTAAGAAATGTCAGATCTTATGTATTTGTGGCAAACATAAAGCAAAAATCCAATTAATTTTTTCAGTTCCCGATTCAGAATACAAGGAAATGAGAACTCTAAACCCCAGGCCAGGAAAAAACAAATAGTAAAAACAGTATTTAAAATAAAACCTCAAGACAACCCATGGAATGGGAGAAAATTTTACACATCATATCATATTGTAAAAGAATTCCTTCCTGGGTAACACTCAAAGTAGAGATAAATAAGGACTGATGTTGGGGGAGGTGGGGAAGGTGTGGGTGGAGACAGGGGAAGATAAAGAAATTACTGGAGTAGGTTTTAACTTAAAAAAAAAAAAACCTACAATTTTGCAAATGTATGATAAGGGTCTAGTATCCAGAATATATAAAGAATTCTTACAATTCAACAATAAAAGGACAAACAATCCAATTTTTTAAAAGGGCAAAGGATTTGAATAGATATTTGTCCAAAGAAAATAAACAAATGGCTAATAAGCACATGAAAAGCTACTCAACATCGTTAGTCATTAGGGAAATGAAAATTAAAAACCACAATAAGATACCACTTCACGCCTACTAGGATGGCTATAATTTTTTTAAAAAAGAAGAAAAAAAAGAGATTCACAAGTATTGGTGACGATGTAGAGAAATTGCAACCCTCGTACATTGCTGGTAGAAATGTAAAGTGGTACCAGTTGATATGCGAAAGTTGGGCAGTTCCTCCAAAAGTTAAATACAGAGTTTCTACAAGAACCATCATTCCACTCAGGTATATTTTAGAGAATTGAAAACATTTGTTCATATAAAAATTTGTACACAAATGTTCATAGCAGCATTATTTATAATAGCCAAAAGTGAAAACAACTCAAGTGTCCATCAACAGATGAATGGATACACAAAATGTGGTATATCCATATAATGGAATATTATTCAGCCATAAAAAGGAATGAAGTATGAGACATGCTACAACACAGATGAGCCTTGAAAACATGCTTAGTGAAAGAAGCCAAACACAAAAGGCCACATATTGTGTGATTCCATATATATGAAATGTTCATAATAGGCAAATCCAGAGAGACAGAAAATAAATAAGTGGTTGCCAGGGACTGGGGAGTGGGGTGAATGGGAAGTCACTCCTAAGAACTACAGGATTTCTCTTTGGGGTGATGAAAAAGTTTTGGAATCAGGTAGTGATGTTAGTTACACAACTCTGTGAATACACTAAAACCACTGAATTATACAGTTTAAAATGTAAATTTAAAAATAGAAGAGTAAATTCTATGGCAGGTGAATTATATCTCAATAAAGCTATTATTACAAAAATATAAACATAAATAAAATAAAATCTCAACAGATTTTTTCATTTGTCGTTCACAAATCCTGACAAGGCAGGGTTTAGAGGGCAAAGAAAAGAAAAATAGTTGAGACATTTGAAATTAATAAGATATAAGTAAATTAGTCAATTCTTGGTCACTGACATTAGCAGACTACGGAAAGACATGAATGATTTAAAATAGTAACAATTATGGGAGTTCCCTGGTGGCCTAGTGGTTAGGATTCCAGGCTTTCACTGCCATGGACCAGGTTCAATCCCTGGTCGGGGAACTGAGATCCTGCAAGCCGTGCAGCGTGGCCAAAAAACAAAAACAACAAAAAACAAAGTGATGAAAAATAAATGCTCAAATAAATTAGTCTTCACTGACTCAAAAAATAATGACAATTACTTATATTTGGCTGTAAAATCAATATCTGTATAAACATTTGAATAAAGGAATGCTCAACATTCTGGGCAGTCATTCCCTTGGCAAAAGAGTTTGAAAATGGATTTTGGGACATCTGAAATTCTTAATGGAAATATTAATGGAAAGAGAAACAAGTAGTACTAAATCATCCAGAAAAGTCTTTACTAACTAAAGAACACCTTCTTTAATGCTGATTGGCTAGCTGACTTTAGCCTCACTTTCTTATACAGTCACTGATGCTTGAGCTGCAATTTTTTAAACTTCTATGGATTTGACATTTGTATTTGGGGGGGAGTTCTCAAATCCTGTATTTAAAATGTGTTACTTTACATACTATAAAATACTTACATCTGTGTTATTTATTAACTATAGAGTTAGTGGTTTATTTTTCAAATTTGCTGTATTTCTAAAATTTATCCAAAAAGCAAAAATCAGATGGTGTTATTTTTGTTAGCTATTTGGCAGTGCATATATCCAGTTGTGGTTGTACATTTTATATGAAGAGGACCACAGAGTTTTTGCCAACAAATCTCATCTCCTACAGATTTAAGCCCCAAAGTAGAGGAAATTCTTAACTTTTCAACCAATAAAATGAAACTACAAAGTAAGGGGACTTCCCTGGTGGCGCAGTGGTTAAGAATCTGCCTGCCAATGCAGGGGACATGGGTTCGAGCCCTGGTCCGGGAAGATCCCACATGCCGCGGAGCAACTAAGCCTGTGCGCCACAACTACTGAGCCTGTGCTCTGGAGCCCGCAAGCCACAACTACTGAGCCCACGTGCCACAACTACTGAAGCCCGCGTGCCTAGAGCCCATGCTCTGCAACAAGAGAAGCCACTGCAGTGAGAAGACCGCACAC